>NC_134360.1:115747770-116347770 GCF_048569485.1 Anomaloglossus baeobatrachus | reverse complement strand
AACATGAAATTGGCGAACCTCGAACATTGCTCAACTCTAGTAATTACGTCTTATGACTAGTTACTTTAACATCCCTTGCAGAGTGTTATTATACACTATCTTTACCTCATATTTATTTCAGTAAACTGCCTGTTTTTCATATTGAGATATATATATATATATATATGTATTATCTATTATATATATGTATGAAATTATATTTATTAATTGGATATTAATAGTATTTTCTGTATTATTTTTCACGTATACATTTATACCTCAACTGTGATTGGTTCCTTTTTGTTCTTGTTTTTATAGATTTTTAATGACAATAAAAATTGATTTTATATTACCGCACCTTACGCTTTGTTTTTGAGAATCCATCGAGATGTCTCATTTGTGTTTTGACACATTAGCCACTCTGCCTAGAGGCAACATCAAGCTATCATCAGCTGGAGGTGTATTGAAGCTTCCCCCCTCCAAAAAAAACTATTTTTAAAAGGCCTCTAAACAGCATCTTTACCTAGTTGACCCTGATAACCAATATTGCCCAAAATTAGTGATGGTCGGACCCTGACTGTAAAAGTCCGGGTCTGCATGGTTTCCAAGGTGCCTGGGTGCTGAACCCAGGCATGGGATTCCAAGTGTTTAATTCGGATTCGGCAATCAAGAAATTAGAAAAAATAAAAATAAAGAAAATAAGAATGAAGCGAGCGATTCATACTTACCGAGGCTCCAGTGCAGCAGCTGTAAACTGCTCCCGCGTGGCTGTACGCTGCTCCTGCGGCCTCCCTGGGCTATTCATCACTACTCATACATATGCACTGATTTTCCCACGCACCTGCCGTCCTGGCATCTGTGATTGGTTGCAGTCAGACGTGCCCCCAGCCTGTGTGACAGCGTCTGCCTGCAACCAATGACCGGCACTGTCTACGGGTCAGAATCATGACTCAAGAACCAGGAGGCTTAGGATGAGCAGAGGAGGAAACATTGTTGGCGCAGCTCATCCTGAGCCTACTGGTTCATGAATTATGAAGCAGGAGGATCAGGATGAGCAGAGGAAGTCACATTGCAGGCACAGCTTATCCTGAGCCTCCTGCTTCATGAAGCTCCTGCTGCCCAGGATGTGCAGAGGAGGACACATCGTGGGTGCAGCTCATTCTGAGCCTCCTGCTTCATGAAGCAGGAGGCTCAGGGTAAGCAGAGGAGGACACATCAAGGGCAGAGCTAATTTTAAGCATCCTGCTTCATGAATCATGAACCAGAAAGCTCAGATGAGCAGAGGAGGACACGTCACAGGCATAGAGATCTGTTCATCCCTCTTCCGCCATCTAGGGGTCTTACCACCAGACCCCCGCTTCTAATATAAACAACTTCATGCCCACGTAGACTTAGAAAAAGAATGTTTATTCTAAACCTGACTGCATTTTGAACACGCCCCCAAACATGTCACAAATTACGTCATACCTGGAAGGAGCCCGTACATTCTTGCATCTACCTTTATTTTTAGTGCACAATCTGGACGCGCGCAGCTCCGGAAGTGAATGCGTGACCTGGAACCAGCAACTGTCCATGACACGGAGCTTTGGTGAGTACACAACTTGCGCGCCTATCCCCCTATCCCTTCCATCACCATTTTTAATTGCCGAATTCTGGTTCCCATAGACTTATATGGGTACCGGATTCTGGACTGGAACCGGATTTTTAAAAAATATTAGCAGGGACCCACCGGTTCCGGGATTCTGTGAGTCCACCCATCTCTACCCAGGATCCAATACTCTTGCACAATGCTATAATACAAATGGTTTTCAGAGCGCTGCAACACTGTTGCCTGCTGCAGAGTAATTACAGAAATACCCAAAAAAAGAACAAGAGATTTTCTTAAGAGATATATTTTTTATTATTATTATTATTATTATTAATAATAATAATCAAAATTGTTTAAAAAAATCATAAAAACATGTGCGGCAGGTCAGGATAAATACAGTGGATACAGGGCTTTGTATTAAACACAACATGCAACAGATACAAAAAGTCAGCAAAAAAAGGAAATATAAATATAGGGAAGGCTCTTTCTAAAATATACACAAATACAATCGTAGTTTTAATTTAGATGTAAATCAACATATAAAAATAGGTGGGCCAAAAAATATATTTTCTTGCTGATTTGAACTATATCAGAAATAAAGTGTCAAATGCATCATTTCAAAGTGTCAAGTAGTGTTGAGCCACCCCCCTAGTGTTCGAGTTTCGTTCGGTTCGTCGAACGGCAGGTCAGTTTGGCGAATGTTCAACGAACGTTCGACGAACACCTTCGACTCCCATTGAAAAGAATGGGAGGCAAACACATACAAACACATAGAAAACACCTTCTAATGTGTCCAAAAGGTGACAAACAACTCACAAGACACCACAAACACATGGAAAGTGACAAGTACATACTGTATACTCATGCGAAAACAAAAGAGCTGGACGAGTAAAAGGAGGAGAAGACACAGATATAGGCATGTCATGCCCTTCTAAAATCATCTAAAACACAGCAAGTGGACTCCAACCAGAGTCTCCCTTTTTTCCAAAAATTGGGCCACAGACACCACTTAAGTGGCATCAGTTGTCCCCCAGTTGTAAACTTGACCTGTTGATTTGCATGAAGCACAATTAAAATCCACCAGCCTTTACTCTCCCCAGGATGACACAGGGGTAGAAAAGTCCTTGCGGATCCATGACATCTCTATGAGGGATACTTCTGTCTTCATAAATTATACCCACTTAATTACTATATCTATAAATAATGACAAGACAACTTCCATTGGACGAATGGCCACAGCTTTATTTAACAAGTATATATATATATATCTTTCCCGCGGCTCAACATGCCGCCCCTTTAATTAAAACCATAACTGATATAGATATATATACATTCCAAACACCACAAACCAAACACCGATAGGTCCGTCCCAGAAGCAACCAATTCTTCCTATCCCCTGGCCGTATCCTAAAACCAGCCCAAGGGACCACCTCGGCCGTGACCAAAACCGACCCGAGGTGTGAGAGGTATTAACGTTCCATCGTTAAATACCCCTCCCCCGAACCTGCAGGACCTACGCCCACAGGTTCCCAATTTCTTACGAAGCCACTACCCCTGAGTGACTTCGTACCACCAACCGAGTATTGGTACTCCCAGCCTCTGACAACGGACCTATCCCCCCGCCACCGACCGGCCACGTGACCCCTTACATGGCCCGGGCCCTCCACACCCCCACTGCGTGCTCCAAACCTTCCCGCAAACCGAGCATCCACAGATTCAAACCAATATCAGTGAAATGAACTCTGTCCTGCCTCAAATATTGATCCGACGACTCCTCTAAGTCCCTGTGCCGCACGACAAAGCCTCCATTCCACGTCACAAACTGGCCACTCGCCCTGTTCAACTTGATACGCGCCCTGTTAATCCGCTAGACTGACCTGGCAAAACGCCAACTCATCCGAGCCACGATATCTGACCAGACGATAACGATACCCGGAAACTCTCACCACACTAGCCAAAGGTCCAACTTAATTTTCCGCTTCAAATCTCTGGCTGCCCGCACTCCCATATAGAGTTGAGCGCGGTTCGCGGTTCGAGGTTCTCCAGTTCTAGGCTCGAGTGATTTTGGGGCCTGTTCTAGATCGAACTAGAACTCGAGCTTTTTGCAAAAGCTCGATAGTTCTAGAAACGTTCGAGAACGGTTCTAGCAGCAAAAAAAACAGCTAATTCCTAGCTGGCTTTCCGCTGTAATAGTGTAAGTCACTCTGTGACTCATACTATTATGACATTTCAGTATATAGTGTGCGTGAACAGCGCCTTCAGATCACTCCTGTTTGTATAATGGCGATCGCCATTTTTTTTTTTTTTTCCCTTGTCTTCTTTCCCTAAGCGCGCACGTCTTGTAGGGCGGGCCAGCATGTCAGCCAATCCCAGACACACACACAGCTAAGTGGACTTTTAGCCAAAGAAGCAACGGCATGTGTGATAGGATGTCCATGTCACATGTCCCTGCATTATAAAAACGAGTATCTGGCCGTCCGGACGCCATTATCTCTTCTGCGTCCTTGGTGTCAGACATCACTGGCGCAGCTCCGTCCTGAGTCCTATCGCTGATACAGCTGTATGCGCTCCATACACAGCGCTGGACAGCATAGGGATAGCACTTTCCATCAGTCCTTTTAAGGGCTCGTACCGGCAGGGTCAGAGCCATAGGTGACAGGTCCTGAAAACAGCGACAGCGTCTGTGTAGCAAAGGTCAGGGATTTCGTCGCTGCATTTCCCCATTAGGAGGGAATAGAAAGGCAGGCTTCCTTTCCTCTACCCAGAGCCCCACAATCCTGGCACTGTACCCTCCTGTCCTCTGCACACTCCAATTCATTATAACTAAGCCATTATACTAGCAAACACTCAGAGTACCTAGTGGCATCCTAAACGTGGCTATTGGACTTTGCTATAGTCGCACTAGTGCAAAGATATTTGCAGCACCTCTGCCTGCATTGCACACTCCAACTCATTATAACTAAGCCATTATACTAGCAAACACTCAGTGTACCTAGTGGCATCCTAAACGTGGCTATTGGACTTTGCTATAGTCCCACTAGTGCAAAGATATTTGCAGCACCTCTGCCTGCATTGCACACTCCAACTCATTATAACTAAGCCATTACACTAGCAAACACTCAGTGTACCTAGTGGCATCCTAAACGTGGCTATTGGACTTTGCTATAGTCCCACTAGTGCAAAGACATTTGCAGCACCTTTACCTGCATTGCACACTCCAACTCATTATAACTAAGCCATTATACTAGCAAACACTCAGTGTACCTAGTTGCATCCTAAACGTGGCTATTGGACTTTGCTATAGTCCCACTAGTGCAAAGACATTTGCAGCACCTCTGCCTGCATTGCACACTCCAACTCATTATAACTAAGCCATTATACTAGCAAACACTCAGTGTACCTAGTGGCATCCTAAACGTGGCTATTGGACTTTTGTCTAGTCACACTAGTGCAAAGACATTTGCAGCACCTCTACCTGCATTGCACACTCCAACTCATTATAACTAAGCCATTATACTAGCAAACACTCAGTGTACCTAGTGGCATCCTAAACGTGGCTATTGGACTTGGCTATAGTCCCACTAGTGCAAAGACATTTGCAGCACCTCTACCTGCATTGCACACTCCAACTCATTATAACTAAGCCATTATACTAGCAAACACTCAGTGTACCTAGTGGCATCCTAAACGTGGCTATTGGACTTTTGTCTAGTCCCACTAGTGCAAAGACATTTGCAGCACCTCTACCTGCATTGCACACTCCAACTCATTATAACTAAGCCATTATACTAGCAAACACTCAGAGTACCTAGTGGCATCCTAAACGTGGCTATTGGACTTTGCTATAGTCCCACTAGTGCAAAGATATTTGCAGCACCTCTGCCTGCATTGCACACTCCAACTCATTATAACTAAGCCATTATACTAGCAAACACTCAGTGTACCTAGTGGCATCCTAAACGTGGCTATTGGACTTTGCTATAGTCCCACTAGTGCAAAGACATTTGCAGCACCTCTACCTGCATTGCACACTCCAACTCATTATAACTAAGCCATTATACTAGCAAACACTCAGTGTACCTAGTGGCATCCTAAACGTGGCTATTGGACTTTGCTATAGTCCCACTAGTGCAAAGACATTTGCAGCACCTCTACCTGCATTGCACACTCCAACTCATTATAACTAAGCCATTATACTAGCAAACACTCAGTGTACCTAGTGGCATCCTAAACGTGGCTATTGGACTTTGCTATAGTCCCACTAGTGCAAAGACATTTGCAGCACCTCTGCCTGCATTGCACACTCCAACTCATTATAACTAAGCCATTATACTAGCAAACACTCAGTGTACCTAGTAGCATCCTAAACGTGGCTATTGGACTTTGCTATAGTCCCACTAGTGCAAAGACATTTTCAGCACCTCTACCTGCATTGCACACTCCAACTCATTATAACTAAGCCATTATACTAGCAAACACTCAGTGTACCTAGTGGCATCCTAAACGTGGCTATTGGACTTTGCTATAGTCCCACTAGTGCAAAGACATTTGCAGCACCTCTGCCTGCATTGCACACTCCAACTCATTATAACTAAGCCATTATACTAGCAAACACTCAGTGTACCTAGTAGCATCCTAAACGTGGCTATTGGACTTTGCTATAGTCCCACTAGTGCAAAGACATTTTCAGCACCTCTACCTGCATTGCACACTCCAACTCATTATAACTAAGCCATTATACTAGCAAACACTCAGTGTACCTAGTGGCATCCTAAACGTGGCTATTGGACTTTGCTATAGTCCCACTAGTGCAAAGACATTTGCAGCACCTCTGCCTGCATTGCACACTCCAACTCATTATAACTAAGCCATTATACTAGCAAACACTCAGTGTACCTAGTGGCATCCTAAACGTGGCTATTGGACTTTTGTCTAGTCACACTAGTGCAAAGACATTTGCAGCACCTCTACCTGCATTGCACACTCCAACTCATTATAACTAAGCCATTATACTAGCAATTGATGCTGCCAGTTTAAGGGCCGTAGTTGCATTGTCAGGGATATTTATTCTTTATTATTCTGCTGTTAATAAAGCTAGACCACCGCTGCAATCTACACCACCTCTCAATTTTTACTACCACATTTTCAGTGCACAATCTTGTCGCAATCAACATGAGTGGCAAAATGACAGATGCTGGTGGAAAGGGGAAGAGGCGTGGTGGAAAAGGAAAAAAAGGGTTTGTCCGTGGGGAAGGTGGCAAAGCTCCATTATCATCTGCTGAAGATAGACCATCTACCAGCAAAAGTAAGATGTCTACTACTTACCGTGGACAATCCGATGTGCTCCCTTTTTTACGGACACGAACAACAGGAACAAAGGTAGATGATGGCCAAAAAAGGAAAATGCTTGAATGGATCTCAAGTGGTCCAACGAGTGCCCTCTCAGCCACTTCAAGTACTGCATCCAAAAAACACCAGTCCTCTGAGTTGTCATCCCAATCAAACTTGCTTTCTCCCAGCTCTGAAGTCTCCATCAGCCCTGCACAGTATGGTGGAACTGAGATGGCTGAGTCTGCAGAGCTGTTCAGTCACACTATAGCCTGGGAATCAGAGGTCTGCTCCCAAGCTACAGTGAGTACAGAACAGGAAATGGTCTGCAGTGATGCCCAGAACCTTTGTGACTCTGATTCAGGCCGTGAGGACCAAGTTTCTGAGCATAATGTTGACCCTTTGTCACAAACTGTAACACCTGTGGTTATAGACAATGAGGAACATACTGATGAAGATGAGACGCAGATACCCGATTGGGATGACAACTTAAATATTCGGTCAGGGCAAGAAGAGGCTCGGTCTGAGGGGGAGGGGAGTGCAAACACAACAATTGATGATGAAGTTCTAGATCCCACCTACTGTCAACCCACAGTCAGGCACTCGAGGAGGTCAACAGAGGTGGTGGAGGAGGATGCAACTGATGACGAAGTTACCTTGCGCCTTCCTGGACACAGTCGGAGTACTGGTAGCACGTCTACAACTGCATCCTCAGCCACCACTCTGCCTCTGAGCATTATTCGGGGTGGATCAACAGGTCGCATGGCCTCTAAGCCTTGCCTAGCCTGGTCCTTTTTTGACATAGAAAAAGATCGCCCAAATTATGTGATCTGTAAAATTTGTCATGGTTCTCTTAGTAGAGGTCAAAACCTCAGCAGTTTGACAACTTCTTCCATGAATCGTCACATGAACAAATATCATATGGCCCGGTGGGAAGCTCACCGTGCTGCAATGCGGCCTAGCGGAGCGAACCATCCACCGCCTGCCCCTTCCAGTGCATCCGCGCGCTCGTCATCTTCTAGGACTGTGGGGACAGCTGTCACACCTGTTTTTCCACCCACAACTTCCACCACTGTAACCGCAACAGGCAGTTTGCTTGGTAGGTCGTCAGTTGGTTTGGAAGGGGAAACAAGTGAGTGTGTACAGCTCTCTCAGACATCAATAGCACCAACGTTGGATGAAGGCAACATCATGTCTCCGCCTGCACTTTCCTCACAAACCTGCATTTTTCCAGGGACACCCTACTCAACACCGTCTACACACAGCAGCCAGATCTCTGTCCCTAAGATGTGGTCAAATAAAAGGCCACTTCCTGCGACCCATGACAAAGCTAAGAGGTTGACTCTATCCCTCTGTAAGCTGTTGGCTACCGAAATGCTGCCTTTCTGCCTAGTGGACACACAGGATTTTAGAGACCTTATGTCTGTCGCTGTGCCCCAGTACCAGATGCCTAGTCGCCACTACTTCTCTAAGAAAGGTGTGCCCGCGCTACACCAGCATGTCGCACACAACATCACCGCTTCCTTGAGAAACTCTGTGTGTGAACGGGTGCATTTCACCACCGATACTTGGACCAGTAAGCATGGACAGGGACGTTACATGTCGCTCACTGGGCACTGGGTAACTATGGTGATAGATGGTGAAGGGTCTGCTGCACAAGTCTTGCCATCCCCACGACTTGTGTGTCAATCCTCTGTCTGTCCAAGTTCCGCCACTGCTTCTGCATCCTCCACCTCATCTGGGTCCTCCACCTCCGCCCCAAGCCTGCCTGGTCAGGCCACCAGCGTTCTCACTGCGCAGAAGGAATCACGCACCCCTCATTACTATGCTGGCAGCAGAGGGCAACGGCATCAGGCGGTCTTTAGCTTGACATGTCTTGGGAATAAGAGTCACACAGCTGAGGAGTTGTGGTCAGCTGTGCGGTCCGAGTTTAATAAATGGTTGTCTCCACTCAACCTGCAGCCTGGTAAGGCCGTGTGCGACAATGCTGCAAACCTGGGTGCGGCCCTTCGCCTGGGCAAGGTGACACACGTACCTTGTATGGCTCACGTGTTGAACCTTGTCGTCCAGCAATTTTTAACACACTATCCCGGCCTAGATGGCCTTCTGAACAGGGCACGAAAACTGTCTGCTCACTTCCGCCGTTCAAGCGCCGCAGCTGAGCGACTTGCATCGCTCCAGAAGTCTTTCGGCCTGCCGGTTCATGAAATGCGATGTGGCGACACGCTGGAATTCAACTTTCCACATGTTACAGCGACTGTGGCAGCACCGCCGAGCCCTGGTGCAATACGTCATGACGTATAGCCTGGGCCAACGAGATGCAGAGGTGGGGCAGATCACCCTAATGGAGTGGTCTCAGATCAAGGACCTATGCACCCTTCTGCACAGTTTCGACATGGCGACGAATATGTTTAGCGCTGACAATGCCATTATCAGCATGACGATTCCAGTCATTTACATGCTGGAGCACACGCTAAACACTATTCGGAGTCAGGGGGTGGGACAACAGGAAGGGGATGAACTACAGGAGGATTCATATGCGCAAGACACAACAACATCACCAAGGTCCAGACGTTCATCATCACCAAGGCGCCAGGCATGGGACCATGGGGGACAGGGATCAACAAGGGCGCATGGTAGCAGGCGAGATGTTGAGGAAGGTGCAGGAGAACATGAAGAAATGGAGGACGAACTGTCCATGGACATGGAAGGCTCAGCAGATGAGGGAGACCTTGGTCAAATTTCAGTTGAAAGAGGTTGGGGGGAGATGTCAGAGGAAGAAAGAACGGTTAGCACCTCTATGCCACAAACACAGCGTGGACTTGATCCTCATGGCTGCGCAAGACACATGAGTGCCTTCTTGTTGCACTACCTCCAACATGACCCTCGTATTGTCAAAATTAGAAGTAATGATGACTACTGGCTTGCCACACTATTAGATCCCCGGTACAAGTCCAAATTTTGTGACATAATCCAGCCATAGAAAGGGACGCACGTATGCAGGAGTATCAGCAGCAGCTGTTACTCGATCTTAGATCGGCTTTTCCACCAAACAACCGTGCAGGGAGTGAATCTCCCAGTTGTAACTTGACAAACATGGGACGGTCTCGTCATCTTCAACAGTCTACCCGTACCAGTAGGACCGTATCTGGTGCTGGTAACAGCAATTTTATGAAATCTTTTCATAATTTTTTTAGACCCTCCTTTGCAAGGCCACCAGAGACAACAAGTCTGACACATAGTCAACGGCTGGAGAGGATGATACAGGAGTATCTCCAAATGAACATCGATGCCATGACTTTGCAAATGGAGCCTTGCTCATTTTGGGCTTCAAATCTAGAAAAATGGCCAGAGCTATCCAGTTACGCCTTGCTGATTTTGTCGTGTCCAGCTGCCAGCGTTGTCTCTGAACGTGTCTTCAGTGCTGCTGGGTGTGTGCTGACAGATAAGCGCACGCGTCTGTCCAGTGACAATGTGGACAGACTGACGTTCATCAAAATGAACAAGTCATGGATCCAGAAGGAACTTACTACCCCTGTGTCATCCTGGGGAGAGTAAATGCTTGTGGATTTGGAATGTGCTTGATGCAAATCTTGCTGTGAAGTGTACAACTGGGGCACAACTGCTGCCACTGAAGGGGTGGGTGTGTGTGGGGCCCAATTTTTGGAAAAAAGGGAGACTCCGCTTGGAGTAACCTTTGCTTACATTGTTTTTAAAAGGAGCGAAGATGAACAAGTCATGGTTCAGCAAAGACTTTGCTACCTACCCCGGTGTCATCCTGGGGACGGTTAAGAATGGCGTCTTTTTGAATGTGCTTGATGCAAATGTAGCTGTGAATTGTACAACTGGGGCACAACTGCTGCCACTGAAGGGGTGGGTGTGTGTGGGGCCCAATTTTTGGAAAAAAGGGAGACTCCGCTTGGAGTAACCCTTGCTTACATTGTTTTTAAAAGGAGTCAAGATGAACAAGTCATGGTTCAGCAAAGACTTTGCTACCTACCCCGGTGTCATCCTGGGGACGGTTAAGAATGGCGTATTTTTGAATGTGCTTGATGCAAATCTAGCTGTGAAGTGTACAACTGGGACACAACTGCTGCCACTGAAGGGGTGGGTGTGTGTGGGGCCCAATTTTTGGAAAAAAGGGAGACTCCGCTTGGAGTAACCCTTGCTTACATTGTTTTTAAAAGAAGCCAAGTTGAACAGAGCTGGGATCAGGAAAGACTTTGCTACCTACCCTGGTGTCATCCTGGGGACGGTTAATTATGGCGTATTTTTGAATGTGCTTGATGCAAATCTAGCTGTGAAGTGTACAACTGGGGCACAACTGCTGCCACTGAAGGGGTGGGTGTGTGTGGGGCCCAATTTTTGGAAAAAAGGGAGACTCCGCTTGGAGTAACCCTTGCTTACATTGTTTTTAAAAATGATCCAAGATGAATAGAGCTGGGATCAGGAAAGACTTAGCTACCTACCCCGGTGTCATTCTGGGGACGGTTAATTATGGCGTATTTTTGAATGTGCTTGATGCAAATCTAGCTGTGAAGTGTACAACTGGGGCACAACTGCTGCCACTGAAGGGGTGGGTGTGTGTGGGGCCCAATTTTTGGAAAAAAGGGAGACTCCGCTTGGAGTAACCCTTGCTTACATTGTTTTTAAAAGGAGCGAAGATGAACAAGTCATGGTTCAGCAAAGACTTTGCTACCTACCCCGGTGTCATCCTGGGGACGGTTAAGAATGGCGTATTTTTGAATGTGCTTGATGCAAATCTAGCTGTGAAGTGTACAACTGGGACACAACTGCTGCCACTGAAGGGGTGGGTGTGTGTGGGGCCCAATTTTTGGAACAAAGGGAGACTCCGCTTGGAGTAACCCTTGCTAACATTGTTTTTAAAAGAAGCCAAGATGAACAGAGCTGGGATCAGGAAAGACTTTGCTACCTACCCTGGTGTCATCCTGGGGACGGTTAATTATGGCGTATTTTTGAATGTGCTTGATGCAAATCTAGCTGTGAAGTGTACAACTGGGGCACAACTGCTGCCACTGAAGGGGTGGGTGTGTGTGGGGCCCAATTTTTGGAAAAAAGGGAGACTCCGCTTGGAGTAACCCTTGCTTACATTGTTTTTAAAAGGAGCGAAGATGAACAAGTCATGGTTCAGCAAAGACTTTGCTACCTACCCCGGTGTCATCCTGGGGACGGTTAAGAATGGCGTATTTTTGAATGTGCTTGATGCAAATCTAGCTGTGAAGTGTACAACTGGGACACAACTGCTGCCACTGAAGGGGTGGGTGTGTGTGGGGCCCAATTTTTGGAAAAAAGGGAGACTCCGCTTGGAGTAACCCTTGCTTACATTGTTTTTAAAAGAAGCGAAGATGAACAGAGCTGGGATCAGGAAAGACTTTGCTACCTACCCTGGTGTCATCCTGGGGATGGTTAAGAATGGCGTATTTTTGAATGTGCTTGATGCAAATCTAGCTGTGAAGTGTACAACTGGGACACAACTGCTGCCACTGAAGGGGTGGGTGTGTGTGGGGCCCAATTTTTGGAAAAAAAGGGAGACTACGCTTGGAGTCACCTTGCGGTGTTTTACATGATTTTAGAAGGGCGTGCCATGCCTATATCTGTGTGTCCTCCTCTTTTTCCTTGTCCAGCTGTTTTTTTTTCGCATGAGTATATGTCCTTGTCACTTTCCCATGTGTTTATGTTGTGTTGTGAGTTGTTTGTCACCTTTTGGACACCTTTGAGGGTGTTTTCTAGGTGTTTTTATGTGTTTTTGATTGCCTGCCATTGTTTCCTATGCAGTTCGAGTTCGGTTCGTCGAACGTTCGACGAGCCGAACTCGAACGGGACCTCCGTTCGGCGAACCGACCTCGAGCCGAACCGGGACCGGTTCGCTCATCTCTACTCCCAAATCATTTCCTCCCGCATGTAAATTAAAACCTTGGGATCCTGGTCAACCCTAGCATAATATGCCACCTCCATGCATACTCTCCCCCACATCAAACCACGAATCCCAATCCATTTTTCTCGCGCCTCCTCTCTCGCCATTCCGAGTTGTCGACTATCCGTATGCACGTCCGCCCGCAACGCCCCCCAGTACACGCAGGAGTGCCCGAGTACACAGACAAGACACACACCTATAAGCTTATAAACACCATTAAGAACAGAAAAAACCCACATGCCGCACAGCCATTAACATCCCCTATTAACCTCCAAACTGAATCGATCGCCCTCACTCGATTCCTTGGCACTGCTCCCACCCGTGCCAAACAAGACTTCAATATTGCTACAAATTGAAATTTGAACAACATTGACCCGTCCTCATGCCTCAGGAAGGAGCCAGCGTAACCCCCGGGCATCCTTAAAACCTGCCACCTGTGCAACCGGACACCAGTGGTGTCCTGGAATGCCATACAACACCGTCAAATGTCCACGACCCATCTGATCCGTTTTGGAACGGTGCAAAGTACATTCAACTCAACCGTCCCCCAGCCCCACATCCCCTATTAAAAGGCCTCCTGCCACCTGCTTTGCAGGACTAATCAATTCACTAATGCGAAAAGCACCAAAAAACGACAAAACAAGCGCCACCGCAAACAATGCCTGCTCATACTGTGAACTGTGATGAACACACCTCGCCCAAACAATGCACCATAAGTGCCAACAAGTGAATAGAAATTAGTCTTCTTGTGTCCCGAGCCCTCGGCCCTTTCCTAAAACCTTCCCTGGCTTGCCGCACCAGAAAATCTTTTGTAGCATCTGTAACCACGTGCAATTTAGACAAAAACGCTAGTGCTGCCAACCTGTGTCCCATCACCGACACTGATCGGCCCGCCAAAAATTCTCAGCTAACAAACGTCAAAACCCCCAACACCCGTCCATTGTAACCAGGCCCCATTAAACCCTCTCTTTCCAATTCCTCCCATTTCTTCCACACCGACTGATATCGGCACCAAGTGCCCTCGGTCACCGATCTCCTAATCTGTTCGAAAGGGACACTGATGCCAGATCACACAGCCAGCCTGGACATTGTTCTCCATCCTCGTCCACCCCCGGTACCAGGCTCCTGAACCTGCGACACTGAAATCAAAACAGTGCGTCAGCCACCCCAATTTTGTACCCCCAGCACATGCCTTGCCACCACACAAATGTTGAAATCCAAGCAACGCAGCACCAAATGCCTTAAATACCCCACTACTGGGGGTGATTTTGTGTTAATAGCATGCACCACCGCCATATTATCGCAATGCAAGCAAACCTTTTTTCCAACAAATTCTTAACCCCACAACTCGATTGCCACTACAATCGGAAAGGGTTCGAGCAACGCCAGATTTTTTACCAACCCTTTTTCCTTCCACAGCCGTGGCCACTCCCCAACACCCCAGTGAGTCTGAAAATCGCTCTAAAACCCACCGCTCCTGCCGCATCCGTAAACAGTCCAAGCTGACTATAGGACATTGTTATACTCATCCACAATGTCTTTCCATTGTACTTGTCAAAAAAGGAGTCCCAAACCAGCAAGTCCCCTTTCATCACCTTTTCCACTCTAACAAAGTGATTTGACGATACGACACCTGAGGTCGCACTTGGCCATCTTCTATTGAATATCCGCCCCATCGGCATAATGCGACATGCGAAATTCAATTTACTGAACACCGGCTGCAAAACCCTCAACCTTACCTTTCTTGCCTGATACAACGCTCTAACAAACGCTTTAAATCCACCAACTTCTCTTCTGGCAGCCGGCACTCCAAGGCAACCGTATCGATTTCGATGCCCAAGAAACATAAAAACCATCGCTGGTCCTTCCGTTTTTTTCTTTTCCAATGACATACCAAAACTCAGTGCAATCCGCTCCAAAGTAAACAATAACAAGGAACAAACCGAGGAACCCGCCGACCCAACGCACAAAAAATCATCCAGATAGTAAATTACTGAATGAACCCCTGCCACGTCCCACACTCCCCATTCCAGAAAGGAACTAAATGCTTCAAAATAAGCACATGAAATAGAACAACCCATGGGCAGGCAGAAATCACATAATATTCTCCATTCCACATGCATCACAACAAATGATGGCTATCTGGATTGACCGGAAGCAAGCGAAAAGCCGCTTCCACATCTCATTTCGCCATCAACACCCCCTGTCCTGCCACTCGCACTAATTCAAACGCCCTAGAAAATGAAATGCAAGAAACTGCGGACAGATCCGGTGAGATCCCATCATTAACCGACAGCCCGGCCGGGTAAGATTACTGAAGTAAGAGCCTGAATTTCATCGGCTCTTTCTTGGGCACAACCCCCCAATGGCGAAAACCTGAGGTTAGGGAATGGAGGGTCCTTACTCGGACCCGCCATCTGACCTAGCTCCACCTCCTTAGGTAGCTTGTCCCTCCCAACTTTCGGGTTTTCCGTTGCAGACCTCAAATTACCTGGGCGAAAAACTGGTGCCCGAGAAACAAACGGGAACCTGCAACCGTCAACCAAAACCGTGCCGCAATAACCCTGCCGCCTGCCCATCCGTATACCTATTTAGATAGGGAAGCATCCCTCTACTTTCACTGGCATCCTCCCTCTTTCCAGCCCCTTCCCCTGACTTCCCCTTTTCTTTTTAAAACACCTGACCAACGGGTGGGCACCTCAGCAACCGAAACTCTTGTGCTTGAATCGACACGAGGCCCCAAACTTGCAGTGCCCCTCATTACACTGTCAATATGCCCCCTTTCTTTTGCCAACCGGCGACCCGTTGCTCATACCCGGGATCCCGGCACCCCCACGAAAGGGGTGAGCCGGAGCCGTCATCATTCGTATCTACAAGGATATATCCTTGTGGTACCATCTAAGGCCAGGACGCAGAGCCTTCCGTTGCCGGAACTGCTCATCATATCTTAACCACCCCAAACCTTCGTACACTCGATATGCCTCCCCACTGGAATCCATATAGCCTAAAAGGGGCAGAGCAATGCTCCGGCTCCCTCTCCCTGATGATACTAGCTAGTATGGCAAACGTTTTCAGCCAATTAGTAAAGGTTCTGGGGATGAACCTATATCTCCTCTTCTCCTCATCCTCTTTTTCCTTCTTTGAATCGCTTAGTTTAACTTTAATCGAGATTAAACTTCTCCAGGGGGAGCAGGGAAAATATTTCCCCATACTCCCCCTTCCAAATTGTTTCCCTCACCTACTTCTTCAAATGGACCCCCAGCGGACTCTCAAAGCACACATACACTTCGCTCCACGTCCTGTCATCTAAACGAACTACCTCATCCTCTTTCTCCTTGTCTGCATCCTTCTCCTTCGCCGTCTCAACCCCAGCCGCAACCCCGGCCACTTGTGCTTCCACCACAACCACAACTCCAGCTCCCTGCACCCCTTCCTCCTGTACCACTGCAACCGATTGCCCAGCCCCAGTGGGGCCCACTCATGCACCCGCCGGAAACACGGACCAGCTTGCTCCCGATCACTTTGCCACCAACCCCTGAAACATGTACTTACAGCCGCAACTGACCCCCCCACCCCCAGAACCCACAACATTATGCACAATCGATGATCTCTCACCGGGCTGCCTCTGGTCCGATCCTGGAGCAGCCGTGACAAGATATTCCTGCTGTCGCTCCTCTCCTCCAGATGCGTCCATTCGACGTTCCTCATCGGCGGAATGCGTGGTGCTGCTGGTGTCCTCAGGGGGGACGCTCGGAGGGACAAACCGCTCCCGGCGGCCATCAACCCCCGCGGTCATCGCCCCTGCTATGCCAACTGTCTCCTGCTGGTCGTCTGCCTTTTTAACGGACGCGGCGTCCTGCCGCCATCAGCCCTCGCCGGATCACTGCCCATCTGTGAAGCCACCACTCCATCGGCCATCCTCAGAGGTCTCCCTCCCTGCCGGCTGCAGGAAGGCCGTATGCAGTCCGCCGTCTGCCGGGTCCGCCCTCCAGCCAGATCCCCGCTGGAGGGGACCGTCACCATTGATCGCAGTCTGTGGCCCTGCCGACTGCAGGAGCCACCATCCCCTCCTCGCTGGCTGCCGTCCTCTCGCTTCTCGCTCTCTCCAGCCCACTGCCGATTCCGCCGCGGGCGGCTCCCCTGCAGCCTGCAGGGAGTCTCCACTGCTGCCACCTCAAGCTGGGCTCTGCCCCCCGGCCCGCACGTAACCGGGGGCTGCCGTACGGCTGGTCCGGGTCCTTGCAGGCCGCGAAAGGGAAGTAGGCCTCAGTGTAGCTCTGCCCACTTCCGGCTCGCGGGGTCATAGACGCGGATTCCTCCCGGTGACCGGAGGGGAACCAGGGAACATCCGCGGGCTCCCCTGTCCCGGAGGGTCCCCGAGGGGGCTCCGAAACTGTATTCTTATTCCCCCAGCCGGGGAGTAGCGCTCCAGTGGCCGCGAGCCTGAGCGCGCAGCTCAGGCCGAGGTGCAGGATCAGGCACCACCGGACCGGGAGCGCACACTGCAGCCAGCTGCTCACGCAATGCCTCGACTTCCAGCACTCCAGAGGCTCCCCGGACCATCTCCATCAGGGCCTCCAAGTCAGAAATCCTGCAGCTCTCCCGATGATGATGATGACCACCAGCACTTCCAGCAGCATGTGGCCACGCTGATCATCCTGCAGCAAGAGGAGGTAACCACTGCCTCACCCCACCTATATACCCCCCTGATCAGCCAGCCTCCTACCCTATCCCCCCAATCACAACTGCCCCCTTTTCCACCAACCCCATAACCCCATAGAATGCACACTTCTGCATTCCAAACATTAACCCCTTCAGACCCTGGCCCCCTCCAGATTGTCATGGGCTTATTCGCCCTTATAGGGCTCACTTGCCCTCTTGACTTATTCATCTTGATGAACGTTAGTCTGTACACATTGTCACTGGACAGACGTGTGTGCTTATCTGTCAGCACACACCCAGCAGCACTGAAGACACGTTCCGAGAGAACACTGGCTGCGGGACATGACAAGATCTCCAAGGCGTAAGTGGCGAGCTCAGGCCATTTGTCCAGATTGGAAGTAGAGTTGAGCGCGGTTCGTGGTTCGTGGTTCTCCAGTTCGCAGTTCGAGTGATTTTGGAGGCTGTTCTAGATCAAACTAGAGCTCGAGCTTTTTGCTAAAGCTCGATAGTTCTAGTTACGTTCGAGAACAGTTCTAGCAGCAAAAAGCCAAGCTAATTACTAGCTGGCTTTCCGCTGTAATAGTGTAAGTCACTCTGTGACTCACACTATTATGAAATTTCAGCGTATAGTGTGCGGGAACAGCGCATTCAGATCACTGCTGCTGGGATAATGGCGATCGCCATTTTTTTTTTTTCCTTGTCTTCCTTTCCTAAGCGCGCGCGTGTAGTGGGGCGGGCCAGCATGTCAGCCAATCCCAGGGACACACACATCTAAGTGGACTTTTAGCCAGAGAAGCAATGGCATGTGTGATAGGATTTCCATGTCACATGTCCCTGCATTATAAAATCGGGTATCTGCCCGTCCGGACGCCATTATCTGCCTTCTGCGTCTGGGTGTCAGTCATCGCTGGCATAGCTCCTGTCTCCGATACTGTTGTGTATGCTCTACACACAGCGCTATACAGAATAGGGATAGAAGTTTTCTATTAGCCCTTGTAAGGGCTAATAACAGCAGGCTCAGAGCCATAGGTGACAGTCAGGTCCGTGGAAACAGATTTTAACAGCTACAGAAGATAACAGCGTCTGTGTAGCTAAGCTCAGGGACTTCCTCGCTGCATTTCCCCATTAGGAGGGATAGAAAGTGAGGCTTCCTTTCCTGTACACTGACGCACAACCCTGCCACTGTACCCTCCTGCTCTTTGCACACTCAAGCTCATTGTTCCTAAGCCATTATAGTAGCAAACACTGAGGAAACTTAGTGGCATCCTAAAAGTGGCTGTTGGACTTCCATTAGTGTCCCACTAGTGCAAATCTATTTGCAGCACCTCTGCATTGCCCACTCAAACTCATTGTTACTAAGCCATTATACTAGCAAACACTGAGTAAACTTAGTGGCATCCTAAAAGTGGCTGTTGGACTTCCATTATTGTCCCACTGGTGCAAAGCTATTTGCAGCACCACTGCATTGCACACTCAAACTCATTGTTACTAAGCCATTATACTAGCAAACACTGAGTAAACTTAGTGGCATCCTAAAAGTGTCTGTTGGACTTCCATTATTGTCCCACTGGTGCAAAGCTATTTTCAGCACCACTGCATTGCACACTCAAACTCATTGTTACTAAGCCATTATACTAGCAAACACTGAGTAAACTTAGTTGCATCCTAAAAGTGGCTGTTGGACTTCCATTATTGTCCCACTGGTGCAAATCTATTTGCAGCACCACTGCATTGCACACTCAAACTCATTGTTACTAAGCCATTATACTAGCAAACACTGAGTAAACTTAGTGGCATCCTAAAAGTGTCTGTTGGACTTCCATTATTGTCCCACTGGTGCAAAGCTATTTTCAGCACCACTGCATTGCACACTCAAACTCATTGTTACTAAGCCATTATACTAGCAAACACTGAGTAAACTTAGTGGCATCCTAAAAGTGGCTGTTGGACTTCCATTATTGTCCCACTGGTGCAAATCTATTTGCAGCACCACTGCATTGCACACTCAAACTCATTGTTACTAAGCCATTATACTAGCAAACACTGAGTAAACCTAGTGGCATCCTAAAAGTGGCTGTTGGACTTCCATTAGTGTCCCACTAGTGCAAATCTATTTGCAGCACCTCTGCATTGCACACTCAAACTCATTGTTACTAAGCCATTATACTAGCAAACACTGAGTAAACTTAGTGGCATCCTAAAAGTGGCTGTTGGACTTCCATTATTGTCCCACTGGTGCAAAGCTATTTGCAGCACCACTGCATTGCACACTCAAACTCATTGTTACTAAGCCATTATACTAGCAAACACTGAGTAAACTTAGTGGCATCCTAAAAGTGGCTGTTGGACTTCCATTATTGTCCCACTGGTGCAAAGCTATTTACAGCACCACTGCATTGCACACTCAAACTCATTGTTACTAAGCCATTATACTAGCAAACACTGAGTAAACTTAGTGGCATCCTAAAAGTGGCTGTTGGACTTCCATTATTGTCCCACTGGTGCAAAGCTATTTGCAGCACCACTGCATTGCACACTCAAACTCATTGTTACTAAGCCATTATACTAGCAAACACTGAGGAAACTTAGTGGCATCCTAAAAGTGGCTCTTGGACTTCCATAAGTGTCCCACTAGTGCAAATCTATTTGCAGCACCTCTGCATTGCACATTCAAACTCATTGTTACTAAGCCATTATACTAGCAAACACTGAGTAAACTTAGTGGCATCCTAAAAGTGGCTGTTGGACTTCCATTATTGTTCCACTGGTGCAAAGCTATTTGCAGCACCACTGCATTGCACACTCAAACTCATTGTTACTAAGCCATTATACTAGCAAACACTGAGTTAATTTAGTGGCATCCTAAAAGTGGCTGTTGGACTTCCATTATTGTCCCACTGGTGCAAAGCTATTTGCAGCACCACTGCATTGCACACTCAAACTCATTGTTACTAAGCCATTATACTAGCAAACACTGAGTAAACTTAGTGGCATCCTAAAAGTGGCTGTTGGACTTCCATTATTGTCCCACTGGTGCAAATCTATTTGCAGCACCACTGCATTGCACACTCAAACTCATTGTTACTAAGCCATTATACTAGCAAACACTGAGTAAACTTAGTGGCATCCTAAAAGTGTCTGTTGGACTTCCATTATTGTCCCACTGGTGCAAAGCTATTTTCAGCACCACTGCATTGCACACTCAAACTCATTGTTACTAAGCCATTATACTAGCAAACACTGAGTAAACTTAGTTGCATCCTAAAAGTGGCTGTTGGACTTCCATTATTGTCCCACTGGTGCAAATCTATTTGCAGCACCACTGCATTGCACACTCAAACTCATTGTTACTAAGCCATTATACTAGCAAACACTGAGTAAACTTAGTGGCATCCTAAAAGTGGCTGTTGGACTTCCATTATTGTCCCACTGGTGCAAAGCTATTTGCAGCACCACTGCATTGCACACTCAAACTCATTGTTACTAAGCCATTATACTAGCAAACACTGAGTAAACTTAGTGGCATCCTAAAAGTGGCTGTTGGACTTCCATTATTGTCCCACTGGTGCAAAGCTATTTGCAGCACCACTGCATTGCACACTCAAACTCATTGTTACTAAGCCATTATACTAGCAAACACTGAGGAAACTTAGTGGCATCCTAAAAGTGGCTCTTGGACTTCCATAAGTGTCCCACTAGTGCAAATCTATTTGCAGCACCTCTGCATTGCACATTCAAACTCATTGTTACTAAGCCATTATACTAGCAAACACTGAGTAAACTTAGTGGCATCCTAAAAGTGGCTGTTGGACTTCCATTATTAATCCACTGGTGCAAAGCTATTTGCAGCACCACTGCATTGCACACTCAAACTCATTGTTACTAAGCCATTATACTAGCAAACACTGAGTTAATTTAGTGGCATCCTAAAAGTGGCTGTTGGACTTCCATTATTGTCCCACTGGTGCAAAGCTATTTGCAGCACCACTGCATTGCACACTCAAACTCATTGTTACTAAGCCATTATACTAGCAAACACTGAGTAAACTTAGTGGCATCCTAAAAGTGGCTGTTGGACTTCCATTATTGTCCCACTGGTGCAAATCTATTTGCAGCACCACTGCATTGCACACTCAAACTCATTGTTACTAAGCCATTATACTAGCAAACACTGAGTAAACTTAGTGGCATCCTAAAAGTGTCTGTTGGACTTCCATTATTGTCCCACTGGTGCAAAGCTATTTTCAGCACCACTGCATTGCACACTCAAACTCATTGTTACTAAGCCATTATACTAGCAAACACTGAGTAAACTTAGTGGCATCCTAAAAGTGGCTGTTGGACTTCCATTATTGTCCCACTGGTGCAAATCTATTTGCAGCACCACTGCATTGCACACTCAAACTCATTGTTACTAAGCCATTATACTAGCAAACACTGAGTAAACCTAGTGGCATCCTAAAAGTGGCTGTTGGACTTCCATTAGTGTCCCACTAGTGCAAATCTATTTGCAGCACCACTGCATTGCACACTCAAACTCATTGTTACTAAGCCATTCTAATAGCAAACTATACTGGCAGTTTAAGGGCCGTAGTTGCATTGTCAGGGATAGTTATTGTTGTTTATTCTGCTGTTAATAAAGATAGACCACCGCTGCAATCTACACCACCTCTCAATTTTTACTACCACATTGTAAGTGCACAATCTTGTTGCAATCAAAATGAGTGGCAAAATGACAGATGCTGGTGGAAAGGGGAAGAGGCGTGTTGGAAAAGGAAAAAAAGGGTTTGTCCGTGGGGAAGGTGGCAAAGCTCCATTAACATCTGCTGAAGATAGACCATCTTCCAGCAAAAGTAAGATGTCTACTACTTACCGTGGACAATCCGATGTGCTCCCTTTTTTACGGACACGAACAACTGGAACAAAGGTAGTTGATGGCCAAAAAAAGAAAATGCTTGAATGGATCTCAAGTGGTCCAACAAGTGCCCTCTCCGCCACCTCAACTACCGCATCCAATAAACACCAGTCCTCTGAGTTGTCATCACAATCACACTTGCTTTCTCCCAGCTCTGAAGTCTCCAGCCGCCCTGCACAGTATGGAGGAACTGAGATGGCTGAGTCTGCAGAGCTGTTCAGTCACACTATAGCCTGGGAATCAGAGGTGTGCTCCCAAGCTACAGTGAGTACAGACCAGGAAATGGTCTGCAGTGATGCCCAGAACCTTTGTGCCTCTGATTCAGGCCGTGAGGACCAAGTTTCTGAGCATAATGTTGACCCTTATTCACAAACTGTAACACCTGTTGTTATAGACAATGAGGAACATACTGATGACGATGAGACGCAGATACCAGATTGGGATGACAACTTAAATATTCAGTCAGGGCAAGAAGAGGCTCGGTCTGAGGGTGAGGGGAGTGCAAACACAACAATTGATGAGGAAGTTCTAGATCCCACCTACTGTCAACCCACAGTCAGGCACTCGAGGAGGTCAACAGAGGCGGTGGAGGAGGATGCAACTGACGACGAAGTTACCTTGCGCCTTCCTGGACAGAGTCGGAGAACTGGTAGCACGTCTACAACTGCATCCTCAGCCACCACTGTGCCTCTGAGCACTAGTCGGGGTGGATCAGCAGGTCGCATGCCCTCTAAGCCTTGCCTAGCCTGGTCCTTTTTTGACATAGCAAAAGATCGCCCAAATTATGTGATCTGTAAAATTTTTCGTGATTCTGTTAGTAGAGGGCAAAACCTCAGCAGTTTGACAACTTCTTCCATGAATCGTCACATGAATAAATATCATATGTCCCAGTGGGATGCTCACCATGCTGCAATGCAACCTAGCGGAGCGAACCACCCACCGCATGCCCCTTCCAGTGCATCCGTGCGCTTTTCATCTTCTAGGACTGTGGGACAGCTGTCACACCTGGTTTTCCACACACAACTTCCACCACTGTAACTGCAACATGCAGTTTGCTTGGTAGGTCATCAGTTGGTTTAGAAGGTGAAACAAGTGCGTGTGTACAGCTCTCTCAGACATCGATAGCACCAACGTTGGATGAAGGCAACATCATGTATACGCCTGCACTTTCCTCACAAACCTGCATTTTTCCAGGGACACCCTACTCAACACCGTCTACACACAGCAGCCAGATCTCTGTCCCTCAGATGTGGACAAATAAAAGGTCATTTTCTGCAACCCATGACAAAGCTAAGAGGTTGACTTTATCCCTCTGTAAGCTCTTGGCTACCGAAATGGTGCCTTTCCGCCTGGTGGACACACAGGATTTTAGAGACCTTATGTCTGTCGCTGTGCCCCAGTACCAGATGCCCAGTTGCCACTACTTCTCTAAGAAAGGTGTGCCTGTGCTACACCAGCATGTCGCACACAACACCACCGCTTCCTTGAGAAACTCTGTGTGTGAACGGGTGCAGTTCACCACCGATATTTGGACCAGTAAGCATGGACAGGGACGTTACATGTCGCTGACAGGGCACTGTGTAACTATGGTGATAGATGGTGAGGGGTCTGCTGCACAAGTCTTGCCGTTCCCATGACCTGTGTGTCAATCCTCTGTCTGTCCACGTTCCGCCACTGCTTCTGCCTCCTCCACCTCATCTGGGTCCTCCAACTCCGCCCCAAGCCTGGATGGTCAGGCCACCAGCGTTCTAACTGCGCAGAAGGAATCACGCACCCCTCATTATGTCTTGGAAATAAGAGTCACTCAGTGGCTGAGTTGTGGGCAGCTCTGGAGACTGACTTTGGTAAATGGTTGTCAACGTGCAGCCTGGTAAGGCCGTGTGCGACAATGCTGCAAATCTGGGTGCGGCCCTTCGCCTGGGCAAGGTGGCACATATGCCTTGTATGGCTCACGTGTTGAACCTTGTTGTCCAGCAATTTTTAACACACTATCCCGGCCTAGATGGCCTTCTGAACAGGGCACGAAAACTGTCTGCTCACTTCCGCCGTTCAACCACCGCTGCTGAGCGACTTGCATTGCTCCAGAAGTCTTTAGGCCTGCCGGTTCATCGCCTGAAATGCGATGTGCCGACACGCTGGAATTCAACTCTCCACATGTTACAGCGACTGTGGCAGCACCGTCGAGCCCTGGTGCAATACGTCATGACGTATAGCCTGGGCCAACGAGATGCAGAGGTGGGGCAGATCACCCTTATGGAGTGGTCTCAGATCAAGGACCTATGCACCCTTTTGCACAGTTTCGACATGGCGACGAATATGTTTAGCGCTGACAATGCCATTATCAGCATGACAATTCCAGTCATTTACATGCTGGAGCACACGCTAAACACTATTCGGTGTCAGGGGGTGGGACAACAGGAAGGGGAGGAACTACATGAGGATTCATATGCGCAAGAGACAACAACATCACCAAGGTCCAGATGTTCATCATCACCAACTCGGCAGGCATGGGACCATGGGGGACAGGGATCAACAAGGGCGCATGGTAGCAGGAGAAATGTTGAGGAAGGTGCAGGAGAACATGAAGAAATGGACGACGAACTGTCCATGGACATGGAAGACTCAGCGGATGAGGGAGACCTTGGTCAAATTTCAGTTGAAAGAGGTTGGGGGGAGATGTCAGAGGAAGAAAGAACGGTTAGCACCTCTATGCCACAAACACAGCGTGGACTTGGTCCGCATGGCTGCGCAAGACACATGAGCGCCTTCTTGCTGCACTACCTCCAACATGACCCTCGTATTGTCAAAATTAGAAGTGATGATGACTACTGGCTTGCCACACTATTAGATCCCCGGTACAAGTCCAAATTTTGTGACATAATTCCAGCCATAGAAAGGGACGCACGTATGCAGGAGTATCAGCAAAAGCTGTTACTCGATCTTAGCTCGGCTTTTCCACCAAACAACCCTGGTGCAGGTAGTGAATCTCCCAGTTGTAACTTGACAAACATGGGACGGTCTCGTCATCTTCAACAGTCTACCCGTACCAGCAGCATCGTATCTGGTGCTGGTAACAGCAATTTTATTGAATCTTTTCAGAATTCTTTTAGACCATCCTTTGCAAGGACACCAGAGACAACAAGTCTGACACATAATCAACGGCCGGAGAGGATGATACAGGAGTATCTCCAAATGAACATCGATGCCATGACTTTGCAAATGGAGCCTTGCTCATTTTGGGCTTCAAATCTTGAAAAATGGCCAGAGCTCTCCACTTACACCTTGGAGATCTTGTCGTGTCCAGCTGCCAGCGTTGTCTCTGAACGTGTCTTCAGTGCTGCTGGGTGTGTGCTGATAGATAAGCGCACGTGTCTGTCCAGTGACAATGTGGACATACTAACGTTCATCAAAATGAACAAGTCATGGATCCACAAGGAATTTACTACCCCTGTGTCATCCTGGGGAGAGTAAATGCTTGTGGATTTTTAATGTTCTTGATGCAAATCTAGCTGTGAAGTGTACAACTGGGGCACAAGTGTTGCCACTGAAGGGGTGAGTGTCTGTGTGGCCCAATTTTTGGAAAAAAGGGAGACTCCGCTTGGAGTAACCCTTGCTTGCTGTGTTTTTTAAAAGGAGCCAAGATGAACAAGTCATGGTTCAGCAAAGACTTTACTACCTACCCCCGGGTCATCCTGAGAACGGTTAAGTATGGCGTATTTTTGAATGTGCTTGATGCAAATCTAGCTGTGAAGTATACAACTAGGGCACAAGTGTTGCCACTGAATGGGTGGGTGTGTGTGGGGCCCAATTTTTGGAAAAAAGGGAGACTACGCTTGGAGTAACCCTTGCTTACATTGTTTTTAAAAATGATCCAAGATGAACAGAGCTGGGATCAGGAAAGACTTAGCTACCTACTCCGGTGTCATTCTGGGGACGGTTAAGTATGGCGTATTTTTGAATGTGCTTGATGCAAATATAGCTGTGAAGTGTACAACTGGGGCACAAGTGCTGCCACTGAATGGGTGGGTGTGTGTGGGGCCCAATTTTTGGAAAAAAGGGAGACTCCGCTTGGAGTAACCCTTGCTTACATTGTTTTTAAAAATGATCCAAGATGAATAGAGCTGGGATCAGGAAAGACTTAGCTACCTACCCCGGTGTCATCCTGGGGACGGTTAAGTATGGCGTATTTTTGAATGTGCTTGATGCAAATCTACCTGTGAAGTGTACAACTCGGGCACAAGTGCTGCCACTGAAGAGGTGGGTGTGTGTGTGGCCCAATTATTGGAAAAAAGGGAGACTCCACTAGGAGTAACCCTTGCTTGCTGTGTTTTTTAAAAGGAGCCAAGATGAACAATTCATGGTTCAGCAAAGACTTTGCTACCTACCCCGGTGTCATCCTGGGGACAGTTAAGTATGGCGTATTTTTGAATGTGCTTGATGCAAATCTACCTGTGAAGTGTACAACTGGGGCACAAGTGCTGCCACTGAAGGGGTGGGTGTGTGTGTGACCCAATTTTTGGAAAAAAGGGAGACTCCGCTTGGAGTAACCTTGCGGTGTTTTACATGATTTTAGAAGGGCATGCCATGCCTATATCTGTGTCTCATCCTCTTTTCCTTGTAACGCTGTTTTGTTTTCGCATGAGAATTTGTTCTTGTCACTTTCCCATGTGTTTGTGTTGTGTTGTGAGTTGTTTGTCACATTTTGGACACCTTGGAGGGTGTTTTCTAGGTGTTTTTATGTGTTTGTGATTGCCTCCCATTGTTTCCTATGCGGTTTGAGTGGTTCGCCGAACCGGTTTGCCGAACCGAACTCGAACGAGACCTCCGTTCGGCGAACCGAGCTCGAGCCGAACCACGGTCGGTTCGCTCATCTCTAAATGGAAGCCCAAAATGAGCAAGGCTTCAGTTGCAGAGTCATGGCATCGATATTCACTTAGAGATACTCCTGTATCATCTTCTCCGGGTGTGACGCCCTGGCAAAACCAGGTAGTCACAGATGACTGTACCCCCCCCCACCAAGGGTACAGGAATCGCTTCCTCCTTGGGATTACACACACACAACACCCCCACATGGTGCATATGAGCAGCCGCCCCTCCCCCCAAGGGAGGAGCTGAAAAGAGCAGCAGGGGAGGAGTTCAGTCAGTCGGAGGAGAGCAGCAGAGCAGTCAGGAGTATGTCTCCTGGTCTGCAGAGAAAGTTGCAGAGCGGTCAGGGGTTGGAGCCCCTGGACTGCAGGAATAGGTCAGGCACTAGGAGGAGACCCAAAGTGGACCGGGGCAGGGTAGTGGCCCTCCAGCATCGGGAACCCGGAATAGTGCAGGGAAGTGGACTTCCCCCCATTCCAACCACAGGAGCTAAGCAGACTGCAAGGTGCAGTGCAACAAAAGAGGGCTCCTGCTCATTGCACCATGTGTGGGGCCAGTACACCCCTCCAAAAGGCTCCCGGTCACCGGCAAGTTGGTTTACAGAGGACTCTGTGTTTTATGACCACACACATCAGCCTAGCTTCATCCAACACCAAGACAACCACAACTCCCAACTGGGTCCCGGGACTACACCTCCACTACCCATTGAGGGGATTCCACCTTGCTGCTCCACACCACCAGTCCCGGGCACGATCCCCAGAGGCAGCGGCGGTGCCACCATCTCATCACCGCAACCCACGGGTGGCGTCACGGACAATCTCTCTTTCCTAATCCCTTTTTGTTGTGGAACCTGGGATCACAGACCGGGTCACACCACCGTGAGACCTCTAGATGCGACCCCATTGGCCCGGCTCTGAGTACCCCCTATCCCTGGGCGACACACAGGCATTGACTATGTGTCAGACTTCTTGTCTCTTGTGGCCTTGCAGAGGATGGTCTAAAAAATTTATCAAACGATTCCATAAAATTGCTGTTACCACCAGATATGGTGTTGCTCGTATGGGTTGACTGATGATGACTCCCATGGTTGGCAAGTTACAACTGTGAGATTCACTCTGTGCACCACTGGTGTTTAGTGGAAAAGCCGAAAAAGCATTGCATAACAGCTTCTGCTGATATTCCTGCATACGTGCGTCCCTTTCTATGGCTGGAATTATTTCGTCAAATTTTGACTTGTACCGGGAATCTAAGAGTGTGGCAACTCAGTAGTCAGCATTACTTCTAATTCGGACAATCCGAGGGTCATGTTGTAGGTAGTGCAGCAAGAAGGCGCTCATGTGTCTTGCGCATCCAGGAGGACCAAGTCCTTGCTGTGTTTGTGGTGGCGAGGTGATAACCATGCTTCCTTTCTCTGACCTCTCCCCCCAACCTCTCACAACAGAAATGTGATCAAGGTCTCCCTCATCTGCTGAGTCTTCCATGCCCATCGCCAGTTTGTCCTCCATTTCTTCCTGGGCTCCTGCACCTTCCTCAACAGTTTGGATGCTACCCAGCGCCCTTGTAAATCCCTCTCCCCCACCGTCCCATGCCTGCCACCTTGGTAATGCTGAACGTCTGGACCTTGTAGATCTTGGTATCCCTTCCGCATATGAATCCTCCTGTACTTCCTCCCGTTTCTCTTGTCCCACCACCTGACTCCGAATACTGTTTAGAGTGTGCTCCAGCATGTAAATGAGTGGAATTGTCATGCTGATAGTGGCATTGTCAGCGCTAAACATCTTCGTCGCCATGTCGAAACTGTGCAGAAGGGTGCATCAGTCCTTGATCTGAGACCACTCCAGCAGCGTGATCTGCCCCACCTCTGCATCTTGTTGGCCCTGGCTATATGTCATAACTTATTGCACCAGGGCTCAGTGGTGCTGCCACAGTTGCTGCAACATGTGGAGAGTCGAATTCCAGCATGTCGACACATCGCATTTCAGGCGGTGAACCGGCAGGCCGAAAGACTTCTGGAGTGATGCGAGTCGTTCAGATGTGCCGTGTGAACAGCGGAAGTGAGCAGATAGTGACCGTGCCCTGTGCAGAAGCCCATCTAGGCCGGGATAGAGGGTTAAAAATTGCTGGACAACCAAGTTCAACACGTGAGCCATACAAGGCACGTGTGTCACCGTGCCCCGGCGAAGGGCCGCACCCAGGTTTGCAGCATTGTCGCACATGGCCTTCCCTGTCTGCAGGTTGAGTGGAGACAACCATTTACGAAACTTGGTCTCCAGAGCTGACCACAACTGGTCAGCTGTGTGACTCACACTTCCCAAACATTTCAAAGTAAAGACCGCCTATGCCGTTGAGCTCTGCTGCCAGCATAGTAAGGAGGTGTGCGGGATTCCTTGTGCACAGTTACAACGCGGGTGGCCTGACCAGACAGGCTTTAGGCGGAGGAGGAGGACCCAGACGAGGTTGAGGAGGCAGAACCAGTGGAGGAACTTCTACATACAGAGGATTGACGCACAACTCGTGGGGACGGCAAGACTTGTACAGCAGACCCTTCTCCATCTCTCACCATAGGTACCCAGTGCCCAGTCAGCGACATGTAACGCCCCTGTCCATGCTTACCGGTCCAAGTATCTGTGGTGAAATGCACCCTGTCACACACAGAGTTTCTCAAGGAAGCGGTGATGTTGTGTGCGACATGCTGGTGTAGCGCAGGCACACCTTTCTTGGAGAAGTTGTGGCGAGTGGGCATCTGGTACTGGGGCACTGTGACGGACATAAGGTCTCGAAAATCCTCTGTATCCACCAGGCAGAAAGGCAGCATTTCTGTAGCCAACAGCTTGCAGAGGGTGAAAGTCAACCTCTTAAATTTGTCATGGTCTTTTACTTTTCCACATCAGAGGGACCGAGGGCTGGCTGCTGTGCTGAGACAGCGTTGAGTAGGGTGTCCCTGGAAAACTGATAGTCTGTGAGGAAAGTGCAGACGGAGACATAATGATGCCTTCATCCAAAGGTGGTGCTCTCGATGTCTGAGAGAGTTCAACACCAGCAGCTGTTTCCACTTCTAAAACAACTGACGACCTGCCAATCACACTGCCTGTTGCAGTTAAAGAGGTGGAAGGACTGCACGGCAAAGCATGTGTGACTGATGTCCCCACAGTCTTATAGGATTAAAAGCGCGCGGATGCACTTGAAGGGGAAGATGGTGATTGGCCCGCTCTGCTAGGCCGCATTGCAGCGCAGTGAGTTTCCCACTGGGACTTATGCTTCATATCCATGTGACAGTTCATGGACGAAGTAGTCAAACTAGTGAGGTTTTGGCCTTTACTTAGAGATTGCCGACAAATCTTACAGATGACATAAGTTGGGAGATCCTTTGCGATGTCAAGGATTAGAGCCCATGCAACGTGCAGAGCCACCCCGACTTGTGCTCAGAGGCAGAGTTGTGGCTGAGGATGAAGTTGTTGACTTGCTTCCAGTACTCCGTCTGTGTCCAGGAAGGCGCAAGCTAACCTCGTCGTCATTCGCATCCTCATCCACCGCCTCTGCTAACCTCACCGAGTGCCTGACTGTGGGTTGACAGTAAGTGGGATCTACACCTCATCATCACCCTGTGTGTTTACACTCTGCTCGTCCTCAGAGCCAACCTCTTCCTGCCCTGACCGAATAGCTAAGTTGTCATTCCAATCAGGTATCTGAGTCTTATCGTCATCAGCATGTTCCTCATTGTCTCCATCAAGAGGAGTTACAGTTTGGTTATGAGGGTCTACATTATGCTCAGAACCTTCTTCATCTGGGCCTGAATCTGACTCACAAAGCTTCTGGGCATCACTGCAGATCATTTCCTTGTCTGGACTCACTGTAGATTTGGAGCAGACCTCAGATTCCCAGGCTATAGTGTGACTGAACAGCTCTGCAGACTCAACCATTTTTGTTACCCCACCCTATGCAGGGCGGGTGGAGACTTGAGAGCTGGTAGAAAGCAAGTGGGATGGGGGTGTCAACTCAGAGGACTGGAGTCTTTGGGATGTTGAAGTAGAGGTGGAGGAGAGGTGGAGGAGAGGCCACTTGATGGAGCACTTGAGATCCAATCAAGCATCTACTGTTTTTGGGCCTCATCTACCTTTGGTAGCAATGGTTGTTTCCGTAACAAAGGGATCATATCAGATTGTCCACGGAAAGTAGTAGACATCTTATTTTGCTGGAAGATGGCTTTTCTTCAGCAGATGTTACTGTTGATTTACCACCTACCCCACGGACACAAACTTTTTTTTACCTTTCCAACACGCCTGTTCCCCTTTCCACCACCTTTTGCTACTCATTTTTTTGTGAACAAATTAGGCACTGTTTGTTGCACTTAAAATGGCATAGCAAAAATGGAAAGGTGGTGTAAAATGCAGAGGTGGTATAGCTTTCTTGTCAGCAGAGGAACCCTCACTGACTAACTTTCCCTGACAATGAAACTATGCCCCTAAAACTGGCTGCACTTTTTGCAATTCAAATGGCATAGCAAAAATGAAGAGGTGGTGTACAATGCAGAGGTGGTATAGCTTTCTTGTCAGCAGAGGAACCCTCACTGACTAACTTTCCCTTGACAATGAAACTATGCCCCTAAAACTGGCTGCACTTTTGCAATAAAAATGGAGTAGCAAAAATGGAGAGGTGGGGTACATTGCAGAGGTGGTATAGCTTTGTTGTCAGCAGAGGAACCCTCACTGACTAACTTTCCCTGACAATGAAACAGTGCCCCTAAAACTGGCTGCACTTTTTGAAATTAAAATGCCGTAGCAAAATTGGAGAGGTGGGGTACAATGCAGAGGTGGTATAGCTTTCTTGTCAGCAGAGGAACCCTCACTGACTAACGTTCCCTGACAATGAAACTATGCCCCTAAAACTGGCTGCACTTTTTGAAATTAAAATGGCGTAGCAAAAATGGAGACGTGGGGTACAATGCAGAGGTAGTATAGCTTTCTTGTCAGCAGAGGAACCCTCACTGACTAACTTTCCCTGACAATGAAACTATGCCCCTAAAACTGGCTGCACTTTGTGCAATTAAAATGGCGAAGAAAAAATGGAGAGGTGGGGTACAATGCAGAGGTGGTATAGCTTTCTTGTCAGCAGAGGAACCCTCACTGACTAACTTTCCCTGACAATGAAACTATGCCCCTAAAACTGGCTGCACTTTTTGCAATTGGAGAGGTGGTGTACAATGCAGAGGTGGTATAGCTTTCTTGTCAGCAGAGGAACCCTCACTGACTAACTTTCCCTGACAATGAAACTATGCCCCTAAAACTGGCTCACTTTGTGCAATTCAAATAGCGTAGCAAAAATGGAGAGGTGGGGTACAATGCAGAGGTGGTCTAGCTTTCTTGTCAGCAGAGGAACCCACACTGACTAACTTTAACTAACAATGAAACTATGTCCCTAAAACTGGCTGTACTTTTTGAAATTAAAATGGCGTAGCAAAAATGGAGTGGTGGGTTACAATGCAGAGGTAGTATAGCTTTCTTGTCAGCAGAGGAACCCTCACTGACTAACTTTCCCTGACAATGAAACAGTGCCCCTAAAACTGGCTGCACTTTGTGCAATTCAAATGGCGTAAATGGCGTAGCAAAAATGAAGAGGTGGTGTGCAATGCAGAGGTGTTAAAGCTTTCTTGTCAGCAGAGGAACCCTCACTGACTAACTTTCCCTGACAATGAAACTATGCCCCTAAAACTGGCTGCACTTTTTGCAATTCAAATGGCGTAGCAATAATGAAGAGGTGGTTTACAATGCAGAGGTGGTATAGCTTTCTTGTCAGCAGAGGAACCCTCACTGACTAACTTTCCCTGACAATGAAACTATGCCCCTAAAACTGGCTGCACTTTGTGCAATTAAAATGGCGTAGCAAAAATGGAGAGGTGAGGTACAATGCAGAGGTGGTATAGCTTTCTTGTCAGCAGAGGAACCCTCACTGACTAACTTTCCCTGACAATGAAACTATGCCCCTAAAACTGGCTGCACTTTTTGAAATTAAAATGGCGTCGCTCGCAAAAATGGAGACGTGGGGTACAATGCAGAGGTAGTATAGCTTTCTTGTCAGCAGAGGAACCCTCACTGACTAACTTTCCCTGACAATGAAACTATGCCCCTAAAACTGGCTGCACTTTGTGCAATTAAAATGGCGTAGCAAAAATGGAGAGGTGGGGTACAATGCAGAGGTGGTATAGCTTTCTTGTCAGCAGAGGAACCCTCACTGACTAACTTTCCCTGACAATGAAACTATGCCCCTAAAACTGGCTGCACTTTTTGAAATTAAAATGGCGTCGCTCGCAAAAATGGAGACATGGGGTACAATGCAGAGGTAGTATAGCTTTCTTGTCAGCAGAGGAACCCTCACTGACTAACTTTCCCTGACAATGAAACTATGCCCCTAAAACTGGCTGCACTTTGTGCAATTAAAATGGCGTAGCAAAAATGGAGAGGTGGGGTACAATGCAGAGGTGGTATAGCTTTCTTGTCAGCAGAGGAACCCTCACTGACTAACTTTCCCTGACAATGAAACTATGCCCCTAAAACTGGCTGCACTTTTTGCAATTGGAGAGGTGGTGTACAATGCAGAGGTGGTATAGCTTTCTTGTCAGCAGAGGAACCCTCACTGACTAACTTTCCCTGACAATGAAACTATGCCCCTAAAACTGGCTCACTTTGTGCAATTCAAATAGCGTAGCAAAAATGGAGAGGTGGGGTACAATGCAGAGGTGGTCTAGCTTTCTTGTCAGCAGAGGAACCCACAGTGACTAACTTTAACTAACAATGAAACTATGTCCCTAAAACTGGCTGTACTTTTTGAAATTAAAATGGCGTAGCAAAAATGGAGTGGTGGGTTACAATGCAGAGGTAGTATAGCTTTCTTGTCAGCAGAGGAACCCTCACTGACTAACTTTCCCTGACAATGAAACAATGCCCCTAAAACTGGCTACACTTTTTGAAATTAAAATGCCGTAGCAAAATTTGAGAGGTGGGGTACAATGCAGAGGTGGTGAAGCGTGAGAGTAGAAAGAGACCGCACTCAATCCGCTGTGAAGGATTTCTTTATTCAAACACGTGCAGAGTGGAGGGCTGGAGACACACTGTGAGCTGGCTCCTCAAAAATGGACGACAGCTGTTTCGCCCAAATTGGGCTTCCACAGGTCCACATGTGGAGCTACGGCTACACCCCTTTTAAAGGAGTGCTCACAGATTGCCCCAGACCACATAAAAACAAATAGGAGATTTGTGTATGCATATAAAATACATGTATCCATTTCCATGCATGAATTTACAACAAATTTTAAACATGTAAAAGAACACACTTGAATAAAATGAAGCAATGGGTGATAGACAGGCAGAACTATCATAGGAACACAGATATTAAACATGTAAAAAAACACACTTGAATAAAATGAAGCAATGGGTGATAGACAGGCAGAACTATCATAGGAACACAGATAGATCCACACGATCGTTTAACCCTTGGGGGCCCTGTGCCCCATAATTAATAATTAACCTAGCCTCCTCTTGTAGCAACAATTTGTGCAGGTCGCCCCCCTTCAAAGGGAGGGAGACCTTTTTAAGGCCGGCAAAACGCAAAACGTCGGGGTCACCATCATGACAATCCTGGATATGGGAAATTAATCTGGGAGAACCTTTCCCTGATGTTATTGAACTGTAATGTTCCCTGAATCGCACATATAAGCATCTTATAGTCTTGCCTATGTAGAACCTGCCACAAGGGCAGAGCACCACATAGACCACAAACTTGGTTTTGCATGAGATGAATTGATGGACAGTGTGCAAGTGCGGGCCGACTTGTACGGAGCGACCTTTTAAATGCTGGCTGCAAAAACGACACTGACCGCACCGGTAATTCCCTGGTGGGCAGCATTTGTCTAGCCAGGTTGTCGAATTGGTAAGTCTGTTCCTCACAAGTCTGTCCCGCAAATTGCCGCATCGTCTGAACGATACCAAAGGATTGGACATTGTCCTGTCAGATAAAGCCGGATCATTCTTCAAAATATGCCAATTTCTGCAAAGAGCAGTTCTAATGGCATGCTCCAGAGGTCCAAATTTAAAATTAAAGACAAACCTACCCAAATTGTCAACACATTTTCTGGTGCGGTTTTTACGGACAGACGTGGCGCCGTCTGATCTAGCTCTCTCACAGGCTGAATCAATCAGTTTTTTTGGGTAACCTCTTTGATGCAATCTAATCTTCAACTCCTGAGATTGTTGAAAAAAAGATTCCTCTGAACTGTTTGCCCTACGTACTCTCAGGAATTGACTGTAGGGCAAACCCGTCTTAATGTGGAGGGGGTGGGCACTTTGATAATGAAGAAGGGAGTTTGATGCCGTCGGCTTTCTGAACAACCTTGTACACATATCGCCCTCCTTGATAGAAACCTCAATATCTAAAAAATTGAGAGTATCGCCACCATATGAGGAAGTAAAGGACATATTCATGGTGTTACAGGTGTTGAGATAGGACACGAAATCTGCAAAAAGGACCTCAGTGCCAGCCCACACTATGAATATGTCGTCCACATACCTCAAAAAATGGCGAATATATTTCAAAAAAGGGGGTTCCTGAGAGTACGTAGGGCAAACAGTTCAGAGGAATCTTTTTTTCAACAATCTCAGGAGTTGAAGATTAGATTGCATCAAAGAGGTTACCCAAAAAAACTGATTGATTCAGCCTGTGAGAGAGCTAGATCAGACGGCGCCACGTCTGTCCGTAAAAACCGCACCAGAAAATGTGTTGACAATTTGGGTAGGTTTGTCTTTAATTTTAAATTTGGACCTCTGGAGCATGCCATTAGAACTGCTCTTTGCAGAAATTGGCATATTTTGAAGAATGATCCGGCTTTATCTGACAGGACAATGTCCAATCCTTTGGTATCGTTCAGACGATGCGGCAATTTGCGGGACAGACTTGTGAGGAACAGACTTACCAATTCGACAACCTGGCTAGACAAATGCTGCCCACCAGGGAATTACCGGTGCGGTCAGTGTCGTTTTTGCAGCCAGCATTTAAAAGGTCGCTCCGTACAAGTCGGCCCGCACTTGCACACTGTCCATCAATTCATCTCATGCAAAACCAAGTTTGTGGTCTATGTGGTGCTCTGCCCTTGTGGCAGGTTCTACATAGGCAAGACTATAAGATGCTTATATGTGCGATTCAGGGAACATTACAGTTCAATAACATCAGGGAAAGGTTCTCCCAGATTAATTTCCCATATCCAGGATTGTCATGATGGTGACCCCGACGTTTTGCGTTTTGCCGGCCTTAAAAAGGTCTCCCTCCCTTTGAAGGGGGGCGACCTGCACAAATTGTTGCTACAAGAGGAGGCTAGGTTAATTATTAATTATGGGGCACAGGGCCCCCAAGGGTTAAACGATCGTGTGGATCTATCTGTGTTCCTATGATAGTTCTGCCTGTCTATCACCCATTGCTTCATTTTATTCAAGTGTGTTTTTTTACATGTTTAATATCTGTGTTCCTATGATAGTTCTGCCTGTCTATCACCCATTGCTTCATTTTATTCAAGTGTGTTCTTTTACATGTTTAAAATTTGTTGTAAATTCATGCATGGAAATGGATACATGTATTTTATATGCATACACAAATCTCCTATTTGTTTTTATGTGGTCTGGGGCAATCTGTGAGCACTCCTTTAAAAGGGGTGTAGCCGTAGCTCCACATGTGGACCTGTGGAAGCCCAATTTGGGCGAAACAGCTGTCGTCCATTTTTGAGGAGCCAGCTCACAGTGTGTCTCCAGCCCTCCACTCTGCACGTGTTTGAATAAAGAAATCCTTCACAGCGGATTGAGTGCGGTCTCTTTCTACTCTCACGCTTCATCAATGGACTTTGCCTTATGACCAGCACCCCGCTCTTGGATTGTCGGACCCTCCAGGCTCTCCACCCGAGCACAGGCACAGGCGGTACCGCAAGCGATATTGCAGGTAATCTGCGGTGGTGCAGGACTTTGCTTCTCTCCTGCTTTACAATGCAGAGGTGGTATAGCTTTCTTGTCAGCAGAGGAACCCTCACTGACTAACTTTCCCTGACAATGAAACTATGCCCCTAAAACTGGCTCACTTTTTTAAATTAAAATGGAGAAGCAAAAATGGAGAGGTGGGGTACAATGCAGAGGTGGTCTAGCTTTCTTGTCAGCAGAGGAACCCTCACTTGCTATCCCTGACAATGAAACTATGCCCCAAGGAATTGCTTGAGCTGATTTAGACAGACACTGTGATAAATCTTTGCACAGCGCTGCCACAGACCTGCCTAGCAAAAATGGCTATGAAGTGCTGTAATATAGCCCTGAAAAGGGCTGAAATTACAAGTAGTCCCTAATCCCTAAACCGATGTGAAGATTGAACTGTATAAGTCTATAGCGCACACATTAGCAGCAGCAGCGGGAGCGGTGACTGTCACACACCCGCAGCAGAGAGATAATGGCGGCGATGGGGAAAATGGCCGTGTCTTATAGGGCAAAGACATGTGACATGCACAGCCTATGTATGACACATGCCCTTGCTTGTCTGGCAAAAATCCACTTTGCTGTGTGTGTGTCTGTGATTAAAAATATACATATAGAGAAAACGGGTATATGCCGCGTTTAAAAACCACTGAGGCAAAACTGATTTAAAAATTTATTTTTTTATTACAGCATCCCAACGCGTTTCAGAGACAGGACCGTCTCCTTCTTCAGGGAAAAAGAAATCATTTCAATTTCTTTTTCCCTGAAGAAGGAGACTGTCCTGTCTCTGAAACGCGTTGGAATGCTGTAATAAAAAAAGAAATTTTTAAATCAGTTTTGCCTCAGTGGTTTTTAAGTGCGGCATATACCCGTTTTCTCTATATGTATATTTTTACCACATATTCACGGGGCCACTGCTTGAACCACGCGGACACTCACATGCACTTTAAGCAGTTGTGACTGGCACAACCCCATCAGGTGAGTGTACCTATTTCTTCCTATTACCCCTGGCATACCGGGTAAGACCCTATTGCGCCTTTTTGTCTCCCCACCTCTTGTGTCTGTGATTGGCTGACAGCCTGGCATGCCCCACTGTACGCATGGCTATCGCTATTCTTTCAGCACTCTGCAGCACTGATCTAATGATATATATATATATATATATATACTTCATAATACTAAAGTACAAATTTAGGGAATTCATACAATAATTAATGAGCAACCGCTTCAGTATTAAAAAAATACAAAATGCAAAAAATTAAATATCAGTGTAGAAAATATTGCAAATGTGACACAGAAACTATTAAACTCCTACTCTTGAAAAATAGAGATTTATGAGCCATAATTTTTTTTTAAAAAGTGTTACACCCCTCATGATGAAGCTGTAGCGAAACGCGTCAGGAGGACTTTGCACAGTGGCTGTATTTACACCGGTAACTATGCCTTTATTTAATATGTAATGATTGACTTGATTATACTCTGCATGTGTTCAGCTATATTTTGGGAAGAAAGTATGTGAGTATAGTCTTTCTCTTGGTTGGATCTATTTCTACTCAGGTTGCCATACAATAAGTGTGCACAACACATATTATCTTAAAGTGGAAGTTAAATGGATTTTGTGTCGGGCTTGCAATATTTTCCATACTGATATAATTTATTTTTTGCACCTTGCACTTTATTAGTATTGAAGCAGTTGCTCACTAATTATTGCATGATTTTTCAAATTTGCACTTTATTATTATGAAGTATTTATATATATATATATATATATATATATATATAATCAGTTTGGATTTAATATGCACACTCGACACTTTGATATTATGGTTACTATTTTTTGTGTCTATAAAATTATGCACGTGCAATTTTGTTTTTGATATAGTTCAAACAGTAAAAGTTTTCCATGGCTCCTATATCTCTTTTTTTCAAGAGTAGCATTTTATTGGTTTCTGTGTCACATTTGCAATATCTTCTACAATCTACACTGATATTATTTAATTTTCTGCATTTTGAATTTTTTTAATATTGAAGCGGTTGCTCATTAATTATTGTATGGTTCTCTAAATTTGCACTTTATTTTATATATATATATACACACACATACAGTATATATATATATATATATATATATATATATATATATATATATATAGATAGTAATTATCTCCTTGTCTCGAGTCTGCTGTCAGTCTCTTTACCTACCTGTCTCACTCCAGGTCTGTCTCATTCCAGGTCTGTCTCTTTTGCCGTCTGTCTCTATCCCCGTCTGTCTCTTTCCTCATCTGTCTCTATCCTCATCTGCCTCTTTTTCCGTCTGTCTTTTTCCCGTCTGTCTCCGTCTCTTTCACCGTCTCTTTCCTTGTCTATGTTTCTTTCCCTGTTTCTTTCCTTGTCATTGTCTCTTTCCCTGTTCTTTTCTTTGTCTCTGTCTCTTTCCCTGTTTTTGTTTCTTTTCCTGTCTCTTTCCCTGTCTCTGTCTCTTTCCCTGTCTGTGTGTCTGTCTGTCTATTTCCCTGTCTGCCTGTCTCTTTCCCTGTCTGTCTGTCTGTGTCTGTCTACCTCTGTCTCTTTGACTGTCTCTCTCTCTCATTCCCTGTCTATCTGTCTCTGTCTACCTGCCTTTGTCTCTTTGACTGTCTGTCTGTCTCTGTCTGTCTCTGTCTGTCGGTCAAGACAAACTGTGGAGGAAAGAAGCGCAAGATAGGGTATTATCTGATAGACAAAGGGATATATGTGAAGAGACAGGTACTCACCTGTTTTAGTTGTGACAGGCACAACTCCTATGCGAGCATTAAAGCAGAATATGCAATAGTGGTCAGCAGCAGCCCCGATGAAAAGATGTAAATCACAGGGTAGATAGACGAAACCGGGTTTGATGCTGCGCTAGAAAAACCACAGATCCGGGAGGTGCGATGAAATCCTTTCCTTTATTTGCATGAGTCAACGCGTTTCGAAGGCACAGCCGCCTTCTTCATCAGGACAAAAACAGAACAAGAAAGAACAGCATAACATGTGCTGCTACACAGAGTAAGATATATAGCATTTGACAGGGAGTGGGTAGCTACGTCAGCAGAAATGACGTCAGTAGACCAGTGACTAATCGCCATGTGGAGCTCTCAGGGGAAAAAAAAAGAGAGAAAGAAAAAAAGGGGTTATAGCTGTGAGCAAGGCAAAGAAAAAAGGAAGAAAAGAGAAAGAGGGTGTAACCAGTTTTGGTTACTGAAGTGCTAGATATATATGAGCATAGTTGGTATCATTAGATCGCTGGTGCAAAAACAGTGATACTGAAGTGAATGTGAAAAAAAAAAAATATATATATATATATATATATATATATATATATATATATATATGTACATATGTGTAAATTAAAAAATGTAAAAATATATAGAAAAATAGGTATGCAAAAATGTAAAAATATATATATGTATAAAAGTTTGTGTAGTCATTCAATAAAAATGTGAAAAATGATGACAGATATTGAGCAAAAGAAATTTTTACTTAGTTTAAGTGATCGGATGGAGTGCATTGAGTGCAGGATTATTGTGATGGAAAAACATGTATAAAGAACACTACGTGTGCAGAGGTGAAGAAAGTTCAATCAAGATCGTGAGAAAAAAGATTACTGAGCATGCGCGAGCAGACTCCGCTCATTACTACAGGAACCCGCTGCCAAAGGTAATATGAGGACAGAGCGTAGGAAAAAAAGTAAAAACGCATGCGTGAAAAAGGAAATTGTCAGATTCGGGATTTTGGGATTGTCTTTTAGGCCCGTTTCACACGTCAGTGAAAAACAGTGACGTTTTTCACTGGCGTGTAAAACACGCGCATGTCCCTGCGTGTGCCGTGATTCACGCACACGTGGGTTGTCTAAGTGCAATCCGGGCTCCGTTCTCCGTGGCCCGTGATTGCACTTAGTAATCAACTCACCTGCGCCTGCTCCCACTGTCCTTGGTGCTGATCACTCTCGCGGTGCAGCATCCGGCCGGCGCTGACCCCCGCAGCAGCTGCTTCCGGGTCGGCTGTGTCGCGCATAATGAATATGCGTGACAATAATGAGCCGGCTCAGAAGCAGCAGGGAGAACGGGCTGCAGAGGACATCGCTGGACGCCGGGTGAGTAAAAATGATTTTTATTTTAAAAGCACGTTTTTTTCTGGCACGTGTTTCACGGACCACACCACTGCGTGGTCCGTGGAACATCAGTGATGCCAGAAAAAAATGGACATGTCTCCGTGCGGCAATCACGCACACGCGGGTACGCCGCACGGAGACACGTGCAGTGAAAAATCACTGACGTGTGAGCAGACCCATTCATTATAATGGGTCTGCGTATGTCAGTGATTCTGGTACGTTTTAAAAAAAGCACAAACGTCCCAGAATCACTGACGTGTGAAAGGAGCCTTAGTAGGAAGAAAAGAGAAAGAGGGTGTAACCAGTTTCGGTAACTAAAGTGCTAGATATATATGAGCATAGTTGGTATCATTAGATCGCTGGTACAAAAACAGTGATACTGAAATGAATGTGAAAAAAGATTGTGAAAAAAATATATATATATATAAATATATGTACATATGTGTAAAATAAAAATGTAAAAATATATAGAAAAATAGGTATGCAAAAATGTAAAAATATATATATGTATATATATATATATATATATAAATTTATATATATATATATATTATGTATAAAAGTTTGTGTAGTCATCCAATAAAAATGTGAAAAATGATGACAAATATTGAGCCAAAGAAATTTTTATTTAGTTTAAGTGATCGGATGGAGTGCATTGAGTGCAGGATTATTGTGATGGAAAAACATGTATAAAGAACACTACGTGTGCAGAGGTGAAGAAAGTTCAATCAAGATCGTGAGAAAAAAGATTACTGAGCATGCGCGAGCAGACTCCGCTCATTACTACAGGAACCCGCTGCCAAAGGTAATATGAGGACAGAGCGTAGGAAAAAAAGTAAAAACGCATGCGTGAAAAAGGAAATTGTCAGATTTGGGATTTTGGGATTGTCTTTTAGGCCCGTTTCACACGTCAGTGAAAAACAGTGACGTTTTTCACTGGCGTGTAAAACACGCACATGTCCCTGCGTGTGCCGTGATTCACGCACACGTGGGTTGTCTAAGTGCAATCCGGGCTCCGTTCTCCGTGGCCCGTGATTGCACTTAGTAATCAACTCACCTGCGCCTGCTCCCACTGTCCTTGGTGCTGATCACTCCCGCGGTGCAGCATCCGGCCGGCGCTGACCCCCGCAGCAGCTGCTTCCGGGTCGGCTGTGTCGCGCATAATGAATATGCGCGACAATAATGAGCCGGCTCAGAAGCAGCAAGGAGAACGGGCTGCAGAGGACATCGCTGGACGCCGGGTGAGTAAAAATGATTTTTATTTTAAAAGCACGTTTTTTTCTGGCACGTGTTTCACGGACCACACCACTGCGTGGTCCGTGGAACATCAGTGATGCCAGAAAAAAATCGACATGTCTCCGTGCGGCAATCACGCACACGCGGGTACGCCGCACGGAGACACGTGCAGTGAAAAATCACTGACGTGTGAGCAGACCCATTCATTATAATGGGTCTGCGTATGTCAGTGATTCTGGTACGTTTTAAAAAAAGCACAAACGTCCCAGAATCACTGACGTGTGAAAGGGGCCTTAGTAGGAAGAAAAGAGAAAGAGGGTGTAACCAGTTTCGGTAACTAAAGTGCTAGATATATATGAGCATAGTTGGTATCATTAGATCGCTGGTACAAAAACAGTGATACTGAAATGAATGTGAAAAAAGATTGTGAAAAAAAAATATATATATATATAAATATATGTACATATGTGTAAAATAAAAATGTAAAAATATATAGAAAAATAGGTATGCAAAAATGTAAAAATATATATATGTATATATATATATATATATAAATTTATATATATATATATATATATATATACATATATTATGTATAAAAGTTTGTGTAGTCATCCAATAAAAATGTGAAAAATGATGACAAATATTGAGCCAAATAAATTTTTATTTAGTTTAAGTGGTCGGATGGAGTGCATTAAGTGCAGGATTATTGTGATAAAAATACATGTATTAAGAACACTACGTGTGCAGAGGTGAAGAAAGTTCAACCAAGATCGTGGGAAGAAAGATTACTGAGCATGCGCGAGCAGACTCCGCTCATTACTACAGGACCCCGCTACCAAAGGTAATATGAGGACAGAGCGTGGGAAAAAAAGTAAAAGCGCATGCGTGAAAAAGGAAATTGTCAGAGCAAAGATTAAAGAAACTATACATCTGAAAAATACAACAAGCGAATTAATATATGTCCATGTGATGGCAGAATAAACAACCTGCAAGAGTGTGGCTGACAATAGCAAAGCAGAACGAGGGAACGTGAAGACGGCTGAGCGCGCCTCAGGACGAGGAAGAATACACATCACTTAACACAAAGACATGAATAAAAATATGAATAAAAAACAATCAGACAAAACATTGGGGAATTGAAGAATAAAAGACATACCCATATACCCATATATATATATATATATGTATATTCATATGTACACATAAATGCATACACAGAGCTTATTTTGAAATAAGGGGGTGGGGGATGATAAAAACGGCAGATGACTGAAAAAGAGAAAAGGTATTAAGATAAAATATGGGTTGACATTTATGAGACTGAAGGGGTTGAGGCCATGGGGTTTCAAGGTATCAAGTTTATGTATCCAGAATGTTTCCTTTTTACTTAGTAATTCCATTCTGTTAGGTGTATCTGGTGGAATTTGGTCAATGGGGGTAATTTTAAAAGACATTGATCTATCGTGAAACAAGGCACAATGTCTTGACAGGCCATGTAACATAAAACCAATTTTGACATTATGCCTATGAGAGTTTAACCTACAATGTAAAGGCTGACAGGTCCTCCCCACATATTGTTTACCACAGATACAATCTATTACATAAATGACATAATTAGACTGACACGTTAAATAGTCCTTGATAGGAAAATTCTCAAGTCCTTCAAATGAACAGAAGGATGTATTATTGTGGCAAATGCTCTTGCAACATAAACAGTTCTTTACATTACATTTATAAGATCCCGATGGGAATGTACTAGTTTTAGCTACCTGTACCTTTTTCAGTCTGCTAGATGCTATGATGTTTTTTATGGTCGGGGCTCTCCTGAAGGTGATACCAGGATGGGTAGGCATAACGTTTCCAAGGATGGGATCATTCAGAAGTACCGTCCAGTGTCTAGCAAAAATTTTTTTGCTATTGAGCTTGTCACTACTGTAGGTGGTAATGAAATTAAAAGCAAGTGAATTCTCTGGCTGATCACTGGTATCTGGTGTTTTAACCAGTAAAAGGGATTTCCTAGAGGGGAGCAGATCATTCTGTTCAAGTAGTTTGGTGGTGTTATAAGCTTTATTTAGCAGATGATTAGGATATTCTTTCTCAAGAAATCGATTTCTCAAAATATCAACTTGCGCTTTAAACTCTGTCCCTAAGGTGCAATTTCTCCTTATTCTCTTATATTGATTGATGGGTATATTTTGCAGCCATTTGTTATAATGCTCACTGCCGAAATTGATATAACTGTTGGCATCGACCTGCTTGAAAAAGGTTTTAGTACATATTTTCCCATCCTGATGGTAGATGGTCAGATCCAGAAAATTTATCATATTTTCATGAATAATAGGTGCAAACTCTAGACCCCATTGGTTGTTTTTCAACGAGCCCAAAAAAAGTTTAATATCACTGAGCTCATTGTCCCATATGAAGAACAAGTCGTCTATAAATCTTTTATAGACGACTATACCCTTGATGTGATCCCCATCCTGTATATGGAGGGATTCAAATAGCCCCATAAAAAGGTTTGCGTAAGAGCAAGCTGCCTTTGACCCCATCGCTGTACCGAGCCGCTGGTGGTACAGGTGTTCAGAAAAAGTAAAATAATTATTTTTCAATATGAAACCCATGGCCTCTATGAGAAATTCCTTTTGCAAAACAGGGAATCTGTCATCGTCTTTTAAGAAATGTGCAAAACTGAAGAGTCCCAAATCATGAGCAATATTGGAGTAAAGGGCGGCAACATCTATAGTAACAAATAGATAAGAGCACTTCCAGGGGATATCTTTAATGATGTCTATAAGGTGTGAAGAATCTCTGAGATAGCTACTGAGATTCAAGAAACGCGGCTGCATTAACTGATCAACATATGCCGCTAAATTGGCTGTCAATGAATTTATGCCCGATATTATGGGGCGTCCTGGGGGGTTACAGGGATTTTTGTGTAGTTTTGGTAAATGGTAAAAAAATGCTACATTATGGTTGTTGGTCTGCAGGAACTTTTTCTCAGATGAATCAAGTATATTGTTATCGATAGCCCTCTGTATTAGATTTTTATATGCTGAAACGGCATGTTCATAATCGACCCATTCAACTAAGTGATAATAGGTGGGATCAGATAATATCCTTAGAGCTTCTTTGACATAGTCGCCCCTGTCTTGGACAACTATGCCACCCCCCTTGTCCGCAGACCTGATTACAATGTCCTTATTTTCTTTCAGATTTTTCAGTGCTAATCTCTCTTTCTTATTTAGATTGTGCTTTTTTGGTGTTCATGAATTTTTTAAGGTCAGTTAAAACTAAGTCACTGAAGGTTTTGACGTGATGCCCTTTACTACCCGTGGGGTAAAATCTAGACTTGGGTTTTACGCTGGCATGAAGAAAAGGAGGATCTATTTGTGAAGTGGAAGTATCGATATTAGAGGTAGGCAAGGTGTTGCTGTGTAATAGAAAATGCCTTTTTAATGTTAATTTTCTAATGTAATTTTGGACATCTAGAAAGACTTCAAAGTCTTTCGATCTATGAGAGGGACAAAAAGAAAGACCCTTATGCATCACTGAAATTTCCCATGTATTTAGACGGTAACTGGAAAGATTAAGAATATTGCTAGTAGTTTCAGCAGGTTTAAGTTTTAAATTAGCCTGATCTCTTTTTTGTTGGAGCCGGCATCCTGCTCGGACCCCTCTAGTATATTTTTTCTTTTTTTTGTCATGGATTTTGGGATGAGAAAATCCGTTATGAGGCTCTCCTTGTTGGTCCTGGCCGGAGGTAAAAAAGGGACCAATGTAGACGCTTTAAGGGTGTTATCAATAGTGACAATATTATCAATGGAGGGGTTATGGGACGGGAGTGTTGGGGCATTCTGTGTGCCAGATATACCGGGCATCTCCGGGGATGGTGGTGTATCTTCATAGGTAGAAAGATTTAATAGATCAATAAAATCATTACTTTGAGACCCAAAGGTCTTCTCCTTTGACGTATTGGCACATTGCAGATCAAAGAGGTCTCTCTCCTTTCTGATTTTTTCAATTTGTAATCTAATTCTCGCTAAATGCTCCCTTGTCTCATTGGGATCTTTAACAATAGGGGCAATATGTGAAACAATGGTGCTGTCAGCATTGTTGCTGACAGATGAGGAAAAAGTAGTATTGTTGGCACACTGAAAAACAGTAGCACGTGGAAAGACCTCATCTGCCAACTGGTCTATCGTGTCAGGAACCTTTTTGTATGACTTTTTATTAATAGTGTGGTTTTGGACATCAGGTGGAGGAGTCTCCATGGTCCCGGGGGGGCCAGGTGCCTTGGCTGGGTGTAATTTAGAAGGTTTGCGATATTTACTGTTAAAATAATTTTTCCCATTCGTGGAACTATGCCTTCTAGGAAGGGAATTTTTATTATTACTGTCATCACAAGGGTTAAAAAATGCCTCTGTACGTACAGAGGCTTTAGTGTTATGGTCCTGCCGGTCTCTCTGGAGTTTTTTAGATTTTCTGATAATGATATCATGCTCCATTTGAGACAGGTGGGTATTGATACCTGAATTTAAAAATGTATAATCAGGATGTGAGATAAAAACAGCTAAGTCCTTTTGAAGTGCTGTGATTATGTCAATAGATGCTGTGGCAATACTAATTCTCATTACCACCTACAGTAGTGACAATCTCAATATCAAAAAAAAATTTGCTAGACACTGGACGGTACTTTTGAATGATCCCATCCTTGGAAAGGTTATGCCTACCGATCCTGGTATCACCTTCAGGAGAGCCCCGACCATAAAAAACATCATAGCACCTAGCAGACTGAAAAAGGTACAGGTAGCTAAAACTAGTAGATTCCCATCGGGATCTTATAAATGTAATGTAAAGAACTGTTTATGTTGCAAGAGCATTTGCCACAATAAGACATCCTTCTGTTCATTTGAAGGACTTGAGAATTTTCCTATCAAGGACTATTTAACGTGTCAGTCTAATTATGTCATTTATGTGATAGATTGTATCTGTGGTAAACAATATGTGGGGAGGACCTGTCAGCCTTTACATTGTAGGTTAAACTCTCATAGGCATAATGTCAAAATTGGTTTTATGTTACATGGCCTGTCAAGACATTGTGCCTTGTTTCACGATAGATCAATGTCTTTTAAAATTACCCCCATTGAACAAATTCCACCAGATACACCTAACAGAATGGAATTACTAAGTAAAAAGGAAACATTCTGGATACATAAACTTGATACCTTGAAACCCCATGGCCTCAACGAACTCACGGATCTTTTTTATTAACCATTGATATTTTATTAATTAACATCATCTTAAATTATCCATACACTTCCTTACCCCTTCAGTCTCATAAATGTCAACCCATATTTTATCTTAATACCTTTTATCTTTTTCAGTCATCTGCCGTTTTTATCATCCCCCACCCCCTTATTTCAAAATAAGCTCTGTGTATGCATTTATGTGTACATATGAATATACATATATATATATATATATATATATATATATATATGGGTATGTCTTTTATTCTTCAATTCCCCAATGTTTTGTCTGACTGTTTTTTATTCATATTTTTATTCATGTCTTTGTGTTAAATGATGTGTATTCTTCCTCGTCCTGAGGCGCGCTCAGCCGCCTTCACGTTCCCTCATTCTACTTTGCTATTGTCAGCCACACTCTTGCAGGTTGTTTATTCTGCCATCACGTGGACATATATTAATTCGCTTGTTGTATTTTTCAGATGTATAGTTTCTTTAATCTTTGCTCTGACAATTTCCTTTTTCACGCATGCGCTTTTACTTTTTTTCCCACGCTCTGTCCTCATATTACCTTTGGTAGCGGGGTCCTGTAGTAATGAGCGGAGTCTGCTCGCGCATGCTCAGTAATCTTTCTTCCCACGATCTTGGTTGAACTTTCTTCACCTCTGCACACGTAGTGTTCTTAATACATGTATTTTTATCACAATAATCCTGCACTTAATGCACTCCATCCGACCACTTAAACTAAATAAAAATTTCTTTGGCTCAATATTTGTCATCATTTTTCACATTTTTATTGGATGACTACACAAACTTTTATACATAATATATGTATATATATATATATATATATATATAAAAATTTATATATATATATATACATATATATATTTTTACATTTTTGCATACCTATTTTTCTATATATTTTTACATTTTTATTTTACACATATGTACATATATTTATATATTTTTTCACAATTTGTTTTCACATTCATTTCAGTATCACTGTTTTTGTACCAGCGATCTAATGACACCAACTATGCTCATATATATCTAGCACTTTAGTTACCGAAACTGGTTACACCCTCTTTCTCTTTTCTTCCTACTAAAAGACAATCCCAAAATCCCGAATCTGACAATTTCCTTTTTCACGCATGCGTTTTTACTTTTTTTCCCACGCTCTGTCCTCATATTACCTTTGGTAGCGGGTTCCTGTAGTAATGAGCGGAGTCTGCTCATTACTTTTTTTTCTGGCATCACTGATGTTCCACGGACCACGCAGTGGTGTGGTCCGTGAAACACGTGCCAGAAAAAAATGTGCTTTTAAAATAAAAATCATTTTTACTCACCCGGCGTCCAGCGATGTCCTCTGCAGCCCGTTCTCCCTGCTGCTTCTGAGCCGGCTCATTATTGTCGCGCATATTCATTATGCGCGACACAGCCGACCCGGAAGCAGCTGCTGCGGGGGTCAGCGCCGGCCGGATGCTGCACCGCGGGAGTGATCAGCACCAAGGACAGTGGCAGCAGGCGCAGGTGAGTTGATTACTAAGTGCAATCACGGGCCATGGAGAACGGAGCCCGGATTGCACTTAGACAACCCACGTGTGCGTGAATCACGGCACACGCAGGGACATGTGCGTGTTTTACACGCCAGTGAAAAACGTCACTGTTTTTCACTGACGTGTGAAACGGGCCTAAAAGACAATCCCAAAATCCCGAATCTGACAATTTCCTTTTTCACGCATGCGTTTTTACTTTTTTTCCTACGCTCTGTCCTCATATTACCTTTGGCAGCGGGTTCCTGTAGTAATGAGCGGAGTCTGCTCGCGCATGCTCAGTAATCTTTTTTCTCACGATCTTGATTGAACTTTCTTCACCTCTGCACACGTAGTGTTCTTTATACATGTTTTTCCATCACAATAATCCTGCACTCAATGCACTCCATCCGATCACTTAAACTAAGTAAAAATTTCTTTTGCTCAATATCTGTCATCATTTTTCACATTTTTATTGAATGACTACACAAACTTTTATACATATATATATTTTTACATTTTTGCATACCTATTTTTCTATATATTTTTACATTTTTTAATTTACACATATGTACATATATATATTTTTTTTTCACATTCACTTCAGTATCACTGTTTTTGCACCAGCGATCTAATGATACCAACTATGCTCATATATATCTAGCACTTCAGTAACCAAAACTGGTTACACTCTCTTTCTCTTTTCTTCCTTTTTTCTTTGCCTTGCTCACAGCTATAACCCCTTTTCTTCTTTCTCTCTCTTTTTTTCCCCTGAGAGCTCCACATGGCGATTAGTCACTGGTCTACTGACATCATTTCTGCTGACGTAGCTACCCCCTCCCTGTCAAATGCTATATATCTTACTCTGTGTAGCAGCACATGTTATGCAGTTCTTTCTTGTTCTGTTTTTGTCCTGATGAAGAAGGCGGCTGTGCCTTTGAAACGCGTTGACTCGTGCAAATAAAGGAAAGGATTTCATCGCACCTCCCGGATCTGTGGTTTTTCTAGCGCAGCATCAAACCCGGTTTCTTCTATCTACCCTGTGATTTATTTCTGTCTGTCGGTGTCTTTCCTTGTCTGTCTCTATCTGTCTCACCACCGACATCATATTACCTCACACATAAGCTTCTTATACTATGAATGTCTTTCGTTCCTATAGCAACCAATCAGAGCTGCTATTAATAACCTGCAGCTCGCAGCTCCATTGACTTTAATAGAGGCAGGTTTTTTGAAGAGCAACTGTAAAGCGCGGCGTTACATTTTCCCGTCAAACCATAGTCTATGACGTTCCCCGAGTCACATAGGTTATCTGTGCAAAATTTCACACACACATATAGTACAGACCAAATGTTTGGACACACCTTCTCATTCAAAGAGTTTTCTTTATTTTCAGGACTCTGAAAATTGTAGATTCCCATTGAAGGCATCAAAACTATGAATTAAAACATGTGGAATGAAATACTTAAAAAAGTGAAACAACTGAAAATATGTCTTATATTCTAGGTTCTTCAAAGTAGCCACTTTTTGCTTTCATTACTACTTTGCACACTCTTGGCATTCTCTTGATGAGCTTCAAGAGGTAGTCACCGGAAATAGTTTTCCAACAGTCTTGAAGGAGCTCTCAGAGATGCTTAGCACTTGTTGGCCCTTTTGCCTTCACTCTGCGGTCCAGCTCACCACAAACCATCTCAATTGGGTTCAGGTCTGGTGACTGTGGAGACCAGGTCATCTGGTGTAGCACCCCATCACTCTCCTTCTTAGTCAAATAGCCATTACACAGCCTGGAGGTGTGTTTGGGGTCATTGTCCTGTTGAAAAATAAATGATGGTCCAACTAAACGCAAACCGGATGGAATAGCATGCCACTGCAAGATGCTGTGGTAGGCATGCTGGTTCAGTATGCCTGCAATTTTGAATAAATCCCCAACAGTGTCACCAGCAAAGCACCCCCACATCATCACACCTCCTGTTCCATTCTTCACGGTGGGAACCAGCCATGTAGAGTCCATCCGTTCACCTTTTCTACAAAGACACTGTGGCTGGATCCAAAGATCTCAAATTTGAACTCATCAGACCAAAGCACACATTTCCACTGGTCTAATGTGCATTCCTTGTGTTCTTTAGCCCAAACAAGTCTCTTCTGCTTGTTGCCTGTCCTTAGCAGTGGTTTCCTAGCAGCTATTTTACCATGAAGGCCTGCTGCACAAAGTCTCCTCTTAACAGTTGTTCTAGAGACGAGAAGGTGTGTCCAAACCTTTGGTCTGTACAGTACATACATGCACTCAGCTTTATATTGTATACAGTATATATATATATATATATATATATATATATATATATATATATATATATATATATACAGTCATATGAAAAAGTTTTGGCACCCCTAGTAATGTTAACCTTTTTTCTTTAAAACAATTTGAGTTTTTTTCAACAGCTATTTCAGTTTCATATATCTAATAACTGATGGACTCAGTAATATTTCTGGATTGAAATGAGGTTTATTGTACTAACAGAAAATGTGCAATCTGCATTTAAACAAAAGTTGACTGGTGCAAAAGTATGGGCACCCTTATCAATTTCTTGATTTGAACACTCCTAACTACTTTTTACTGACTTACTAAAGCACGAAATTGTTTTTTTAACCTCATTGAGCTTTGAACTTCATAGGTAGGTGTATCCAATCATGAGAAAAGGTATTGAAGGTGGCCACTTGCAAATTGTTCTCCTATTTGAATCTCCTATGAAGAGCGGCATCATGGGCTCCTCAAAACAACTCTCAAATGATCTGAAAACAAAGATTATTCAACATAGTTGTTCAGGGGAAGGATACAAAAAGTTGTCTCAGAGATTTAAACAGTCAGTTTCCACTGTGAGGAACATAGTAAGGAAATGGAAGACACACAGGTACAGTTCTTGTTAAGCCCAGAAGTGTCAGGCCAAGAAAAATATCAGAAAGGCAGAGAAGAAGAATGGTGAGAACAGTCAAGGACAATCCACAGACCACCTCCAAAGACCTGCAGCTTCATCTTTCTGCAAATGGTGTCAATGTGCATCGGTCAACAATACAGCGCACGTTGCACAAGGAGAAGCTGTATGGGAGAGTGATGCGAAAGAAGCCGTGTCTGCAAGCACGCCACAAACAGAGTCGCCTGAGGTATGCAAAAGCACATTTGGACAAGCGAGTTACATTTTGGAAGAAGGTCCTGTGGACTGATGAAACAAAGATTGAGTTGTTTGGTCATACAAAAAGGCGTTATGCATGGAGGCAAAAAAAAACGGCATTCCAAGAAAAACACTTGCTAACCACAGTAAAATTTGGTGGAGGTTCCATCATACTTTGGGGCTGTGTGGCAAATGCCGGCACCGGGAATCTTGTTAAAGTTGAGGGATTCAACTCAGTATCAGCAGATTCTTGACAATACTGTGCAAGAATCAGTGATGAAGTTGAAGTTACGCAGGGGATGGATATTTCAGCAAGACAATGATCCAAAACACCGCTCCAAATCTACTCAGGCATTCATGCATAGGAACAATTACAATGTTCTGGATGGCCATCCCAGTCCCCAGACCTGAATATCATTGAACATCTGTGGGATGATTTGAAGCGTGCTGTCCATGCTCGGCGACCATCAAACTTAACTGAACTGGAATTGTTTTGTAAACAGGAATGGTCAAATATACCTTTATCCAGGATCCAGGAACTCATTAAAAGCTACAGGAAGCGACTAGAGGCTGTTATTTTTGCAAAAGGAGGATCTACAAAATATTAATGTCACTTTTATGATGAGGTGCCCATACTTTTGCACAGGTCAACTTTTGTTTAAATGCAGATTGCACACTTTCTGTTAGTACAATAAACTACTTTTCAATCCAGAAATATTACTGAGTCCATTAGTTATTAGATAAATGAAACTGAAATAGCTGTAGCATAAACCCAAATTGTTGTAAAGAAAAAAGGTTAACATTAATAGGGGTGCCCAAATTTTTTCATATGACTGTATATATATATATATATATATATATATATATATATATATATACTGTATATATACAGTTAGGTCCAGAAATATTTGGACAGTGACACAATTTTCGCGAGTTGGGCTCTGCATGCCACCACATTGGATTTGAAATGAAACCTCTGCAACAGAATTCAAGTGCAGATTGTAACGTTTAATTTGAAGGTTTGAACAAAAATATCTGATAGAAATTGTAGGAATTGTACACATTTCTTTACAAACACTCCACATTTTAGGAGGTCAAAAGTAATTGGACAAATAAACCAAACCCAAACAAAATATTTTTATTTTCAATATTTTGTTGCGAATCCTTTGGAGGCAATCACTGCCTTAAGTCTGGAACCCATGGACATCACCAAACGCTGGGTTTCCTCCTTCTTAATGCTTTGCCAGGCCTTTACAGCCGCAGCCTTCAGGTCTTGCTTGTTTGTGGGTCTTTCCGTCTTAAGTCTGGATTTGAGCAAGTGAAATGCATGCTCAATTGGGTTAAGATCTGGTGATTGACTTGGCCATTCCAGAATGTTCCACTTTTTTTGCACTCATGAACTCCTGGGTAGCTTTGGCTGTATGCTTTGGGTCATTGTCCATCTGTACTATGAAGCGCCGTCCGATCAACTTTGCGGCATTTGGCTGAATCTGGGCTGAAAGTATATCCCGGTACACTTCAGAATTCATCCGGCTACTCTTGTCTGTTGTTATGTCATCAATAAACACAAGTGACCCAGTGCCATTGAAAGCCATGCATGCCCATGCCATCACATTGCCTCCACCATGTTTTACAGAGGATGTGGTGTGCCTTGGATCATGTGCCGTTCCCTTTCTTCTCCAAACTTTTTTCTTCCCATCATTCTGGTACAGGTTGATCTTTGTCTCATCTGTCCATAGAATACTTTTCCAGAACTAAGCTGGCTTCATGAGGTGTTTTTCAGCAAATTTAACTCTGGCCTGTCTATTTTTGGAATTGATGAATGGTTTGCATCTAGATGTGAACCCTTTGTATTCACTTTCATGGAGTCTTCTCTTTACTGTTGACTTAGAGACAGATACACCTACTTCACTGAGAGTGTTCTGGACTTCAGTTGATGTTGTGAACGGGTTCTTCTTCACCAAAGAAAGTATGCGGCGATCATCCACCACTGTTGTCATCCGTGGACGCCCAGGCCTTTTTGAGTTCCCAAGCTCACCAGTCAATTCCTTTTTTCTCAGAATGTACCCGACTGTTGATTTTGCTACTCCAAGCATGTCTGCTATCTCTCTGATGGATTTTATCTTTTTTTTTCAGCCTCAGAATGTTCTGCTTCACCTCAATTGAGCGTTCCTTAGACCGCATGTTGTCTGGTCACAGCAACAGCTTCCAAATGCAAAACCACACACCTGAAATCAACCCCAGACCTTTTAAGTACTTCATTGATTACAGGTTAACGAGGGAGACACCTTCAGAGTTAATTGCAGCCCTTAGAGTCCCTTGTCCAATTACTTTTGGTCCCTTGAAAAAGAGGAGGCTAAGCATTACAGAGCTATGATTCCTAAACCCTTTCTCCGATTTGGATGTGAAAACTCTCATATTGCAGCTGGGAGTGTGCACTTTCAGCCCATATTATATATATAATTGTATTTCTGAACATGTTTTTGTAAACAGCTAAAATAACAAAACTTGTGTCACTGTCCAAATATTTCTGGACCTAACTGTATATACTGTATATATATATATCTATCAGTTTGGATAGAATATGCACACTTGACACTTTGAAATTATGCATTTGACACTTTATTTTTGATGTAGTTTGAATCAGCAAAAAAATATATTTTTTGGCCCACATATTTTTATATGTTGATTTACATCTAAATTAATACTACGATTGTATTTGTGTATATTTTAGACAGAGACTTCCCTATATTTATATTTCCCTTTTTTGCTGACTTTTTGTATCTATTGCATGTTGTATTTAATACAAAGGCCTGTATCCACTGTATTTATCCTGACTTGCCTCACATGTTTTTATTAATTTTTAAACAATTTTGATTATAATTTAATTGATTTATATAATTTATTTATATAATATATTTATTTATAGTTTAATTTGATATAATAATAATAATAATAATAATAATAATAATAATAATAATAATAATAATAATAATAATAAAATATCTTTTGAGAAAGATGTTCTTGTTGTTTTTTGGGGTATTTATTAACTTATTCAAATTAGATTTACTTTTCGCCAGTTGTTTTGGGTAAAGTGTTTGTGACAGGTTAATATAATCAAAATTTTCTTTATCATAAATGTGTCCTTTTCATTTATTATAATCAAAACAGATTCATAGTCTTAAAACACTAAGCACTATGAATCAATTGACACCATTTAAAAAAATTATTTTAAAATTCTTTTTTATTATTCATTGAATTTAAAGAAACATACATAAAAAAGACAATACCACCAGTGTAGGAGTATACATACAAAGCCTGAATATATAATCTATTAACACTAATTAAACATATATTAATGTGCACATGTTTATCAAATTACACTTATACAACATAAAATAATAATAAATATACAGTACTGCAATACAAAGTGCAACAGTGCCTGCCACAATTTCCTATTCACAAATCATTATTTCAGGAGTTTCCTTGCTATTTTATATTAAATGTGCACATACAGTAAATACATGATCATAAATATATTCGATAAATAACGATAAATTCACAGATTGTAATATGAAGTGCAATAGTGCCTATTAAACTGCCTATTGAAAAGTTATCCTTTCAAGTATTCCTGTTATTTGTCTAATTATCACCTATAATTGGCTCTGAACAAAGCCTAAGGCTTCTGCCACATTCACGTGAAATTCACGCACGTGCCGAGAGACACGTATTTTCCCTGCGTGTTGCGTGCAGGTAAGTACGTGTCTCTGGTACGTGCGTGACACGTGTGTTCTACGTGTGCTATCCGCGATAGCACACGTAGAACCGGTAATTAACATACTCACCTGGTCCTTCCTGATGTCCGCGCTGCTGTCCGTGGTGCTGATCCTCGGTCTCCAGCCCTCCCGTCTCCCCGCTGCTGCTGCTGCCAGGCAGTGAAGTGAATATTCAATGAGAATAATGAGCGGCGGTCGGCAGCAAGAGGCAGCAGCGGCAGAGACAGGAGGGCTGGAGAAGGTGAGTTAATGTTTTGTTTTTTTTTCACTGACACGTGTGTTTTCTCCGGCGCGTGTCACACGGGACCGCATCCACACTACACCCGTGTGGTACGGGTGCGGGCCGTGTGACACCCGTGCTGCCGGAGAAAACACTGACATGTCAGCGCTTTGAAAAACGCACACACATACAAACGCACACGGACACACGTTCCGTGTGGTTTTACGTGTGTGTGCCTGCTACAATAGGGTAGCATTGGTTAACGTGTCTCCGTGCCGCCGGTACGTGTAAAAAATGACAAACACGTGCCGGCAGCACGGATGTGTGGCGCTAGCCTAACAAAGTGCATTATCACATAGCAGCTTCTCTAAGGATATGTGTGGTACAATTACTGTAAACACTATATTAAATTGCACTTTAACTAAACACAATACTGTGCACTTACTTATCAGAATATCTGCTGGCTTGTGCGTTGCGGGCGGAGGAGGGGACGCTGCGCTCACCCACTGCTCGGGTCCGGCTGCTGCCGCTGCTCGGTGGTGGCTCGAGCAGTGGGCCGGATCCCGGGGACTTGAGCGGCGTTCCTCGCCCGTGAGTGAAAAGGGGGATTTGATTGTGGGGATTTGGTATTGTCAGTGACGCCACCCACGGTTGTGGTGAGATTGGTGACACCACCGCTGCTCTGGACGGGGATCCCGGGAGCGATGACAGGGAGCAGCCTGGATGTTAGTTCTCCCCTCCGTGGGTAGGGGGTTGGTTGTCCCGGGGCCCGGTGATGGGGGTAGGGATGGATGGCAGGCGGGTTACGGGGCCTGGTGAGGTGCAGGGTCGCGGGGGCAGCGCTGTGCCGCACGGCACGGTGGTACTCACTCAGCCAATGATGTACACAGAGTCTCCGGTAAAACAAACGGCTGGATGGACGGGACCCACAGACGGCTGCGGTGTTTCTCCTCCCGGCAGGTTGATGGTGACTGCCTTTCCCTGCACCTGTGTAATGTAACGGTTCCAATGGGGTCCCACCGGTGACCCGCTCCCCAACTTGAAGGTTGCTGAAGGAGCCCTTTTTGCCCGCAGGCTCTGGCCCTGGGAACTTTAGCCTTGGTGGTGACTGTGTTTCCCTCTCTCGGTTGGACTGTTGCCTTCTGTCGGGACTTCGCTGCTGGGAAACCCAGGAGGTTCCCTTCGCTAACAGATTTGGCAAATTCACGGCCTACTCTTTTCTACTAGCCTTGCCGGGGTCCGTAAGCCCCTGCCGGATGGTGCTGGCTTCTCTTTGCGTACCGGTCCGGTACCGCCGGGCCACCGCCCGTCCACGGTCCTTACGGCTAGCTCCAATAGGCCACTCCTGCAGACGGTCACCACCGTCTGCCAACCTTGCTGATTCGTCCGGGCCACACACCCGGACCAACTTCAGGCTCCTCAACTGCTACTTCCCTCCTTCCACTTTCACCTCCAAAACTCTATCTGCCTGCTTTTCCCGCCTCCAGGACTGTGAACTCCTCGGTGGGCGGGACCAACCGCCTGGCCCACCCCCTGGTGTGAACATCAGCCCCTGGAGGAAGGCAACAAGGGTTTTTGTCTGACCTTGGTGTGCCTGACCGGGAGTGTGGGGTGTGTTGGTGTTGTTCTGTGACGACCTGGCTTGTCCAGGGCGCCACATGTGCATCTCTTATCAGTCTCCAACGCACGTTTTGTCACCTTCCTCAGGGAGCGTGACAGATTAAGCCCGCAATACGTCGTAGTACACATTGACTACTCTTTTTTTTTTTAAACTGAAGACACAGACCAAGCTGCACACTGGCGACAAGTAGAATTTTGTTAAAAACTGGGTGCAAGCAGATTGCTTGTACTCCTCTTTGGTATAGTTACAAAAAGCTCTGCTGAACTTCTACCTGAGTCACCTGTAGATAAGTAGTTCATGCACTTTCCCCATGTGTCCTACTTGTGTCATCAATAATGGTTTGTGGGGTTGACGAAAAGCTCATCCCATCCGTTTCCTCTTTAGGGATACCTAGGGTCAGGTATCTGGCTTGGTGCATAGGTGCGTAACCTATCTAGGGTGGTGGGGGACCCAGGGACCAGTAGTTGGTTTGGTCAGGGGTCACCATCTTCTCTTTCCGTAGTCACAGTGTTTCCTTCCCCTTTCGCTGTGGCTTGCTACTACCTCGTACCTAGCATGACATTATCACCAGCGGCACAAAAAAAGGGAAATTTTTTGTTTGTTTTTTTTCTTCTCATGGATCTTGTTGTTGACTTGTCTCAGTGGCTGCAGGGTCTGTCCCTAGAGGTTGCAGACCTCAAGTTAGCTGTAGGTGGACGTTGCCACTAGGGTAACGTTCCTTATACTGCGTCTGGCAGTTGTTCATATCCTCGCACACTAGGGGAGCGAACAGAGGTAGGAGCTCTGTGCAGCTTACGCTGCTGTTCGTCTCTTTTGCACCACTAGAAGAGCGGACCTAGGCAGGTGCCATATCTAGTGGTTCGTGTCCTCACACACTAGTGGAGCGAACAGAGGTAGGAGCTTTGTGCGGCTTACGCTGCTGTTCGTCTCTTTTGCACCACTAGAAGAGCGGACCTAGGTAGGTGCCATTTCGCACACATTGCCTTTGTCTCTGTGATTATTAACAGAGATCATTCCACACACCCTCCAAGTAAGGGAGGAATTGCTTTACTTACTTATTATATCCTTCTGTGAGTTAACAGAGGTATTGCACTCTGCCATAGTCTGCAGCAAAGTCTTTGCACGGTGGACCCTGACTGTCTGATACTCCTTTAGGTTATTATCAGACAGCTCCCCGTAACATTAGGACTGAGCCAAGGGTCTGGCAGTTATGGCAGAATATCAGCAGTTACATCGTTACATACAAGTACTTCAGTCACGACTCAAGAGTATAGAGGATAAACCTCAGACCATGGTGACAGCTGCACATGATCCTCGACTTGCTCTGCCAAACAGATATTCTGGCGATGCCAGATCATGTCGTGGTTTCATTACTCAGTGTCAGATACACCTAGAGGTCAACTCTTCTCGCTTCTCTACGGAGAGGTCCAGAGTAGGCTTTATCATCTCCTTACTTCAGGACAAAGCCTTAGAATGGGCGACTCCCCTATGGGAGCGCTCTGATGTGGTTACTCTGAGACATCAAGACTTTCTTGATGCTCTTAAGGCGGTATTTATGGGTCCGCAGGTTACCCATGATGCGACCCTGAGACTGTTAGATCTATCTCAGGGTTCGTTATCCACTAGTTCTTATGCCATTGCTTTTAGAACTCTGGTGGCAGAACTAGATTGGCCAGAGAAGGTGTTGATTCCTATCTTCTGGAGAGGGTTGGCAGGCTATGTCAAGGATGCTCTTGCTACTCGTGAGGTCCCTGCTTCTCTGGAGGACTTGATCACAGTAGCAACGAGGATGGATGTACGCCATAAGGAACGTAGACTCGACGTCTCTTCCTCACGCCCTAAGCATCGGGCTATTCCAGTTGTTGAGGGTCCACTACCATCTTCCTCAGCATCTGAAACATCTCCCACTCCTATGGAGTTAGGTCATACGTTCTCCAGACTACGCAAGTCTGGTCCTCCTATATGTTACATATGTCGTCAAGCTGGGCACTATGCCAACAAGTGTCCTAGTCGTCAGGGAAACTCCCTGGCCTAGTAACCATTAGAGGGGGGTTACTAGAGACGTCTTCTGCACCCTCTAAGTGTTGTATCCCAGGTCAGCACTCGTTATCTGAGAATACATGGCCTATTATGGCTTTTGTGGATTCCGGAGCTGACGGGACTTTTGTGTCCTCAGGATTTGTAAAGGGACACAATATTGCCTCTATCATGTTAGAGGCGCCTATTCCTGTCTGTGTTGTTAATGGAACTATGTTGTCTGACTCCATTACATTGAGGACAGTTCCCTTGCGCCTTTCCCTGTCTCAGGGTCACATAGAGGAGATTTCTTTTCTTGTTTTGCCTGAGGGTATAGACGACGTCCTTCTGGGTCTTCCATGGCTTCGGACTCATGCTCCTCACATTGACTGGGAGTCTGACAGCATTATTAGTTGGGGTTCGAAATGTCAGTCCCGATGTCTTCCCTTACCACCTAAGGTCGTTGCGGTTGCATCAACTGATCTCTCTCCCATACCTACACCCTATTTGGATTTCGCTGACGTGTTCTCCAAACAGGGTGCTGAGGTTCTTCCACCCCATAGGCCGTATGACTGTGCCATAGACCTTATCCCAGGTTCGGTTCCACCTAAAGGCAGGGTTTACCCCCTGTCGATACCTGAGTCGGAGGCCATGTCGACCTATATAAGAGAGAGTTTAGAGAAGGGGTTCATTCGTAAGTCTGTCTCTCCCGCGGGAGCTGGGTTTTTCTTTGTTCGGAAGAAAGAGGGTGATTTGCGTCCCTGCATAGATTACAGGGGTCTCAACGCAATCACAATAAAGAACAAATACCCGTTACCTTTAATTTCGGAGCTCTTTGACAGACTGAGAGGAGCTCAAGTTTTTACGAAGTTGGATCTGCGGGGTGCGTATAACTTGGTACGAATTCGAAAGGGTGACGAATGGAAGACCGCTTTTAACACCCGAGACGGTCACTATGAATACCTCGTCATGCCTTTTGGGTTATGTAATGCACCCGCAGTATTTCAGGACTTCGTAAACGATGTGTTCAGGGATTTACTGTTATCCTCAGTAGTGGTGTATCTGGACGACATCCTGATTTTTTCTCCTGATCTGGAGACTCATCATCAGGATGTCGTTCGTGTCCTTTCCCGTTTAAGGGAGCACTCATTGTTTGCTAAACTCGAGAAATGTGTATTTGAGCAGTCCTCATTGCCTTTTTTGGGTTACATTATCTCACAAGAGGCCCTGGCTATGGATCCTGCGAAGCTCTCTGCTGTCCTGCAATGGTCCGAACCTCATTCCTTGAAGGCGGTGCAACGCTTCTTAGGATTCATAAATTATTACAGGCAGTTCATACCCCATTTTTCTACTTTGGTGGCCCCTTTGGTGGCCTTGACTAAGAAAGGTGCTAATCCCAAAGCCTGGTCTACTGAGACATCTCAGGCTTTTGAGGCAGTAAAAAGACACTTTTCAACTGCTCCCGTTCTTCAAAGACCCGATGAGAGTAAGCCCTTCCTCTTAGAGGTTGATGCCTCTTCAGTGGGTGCTGGTGCGGTCTTGTATCAAAAGAACGGTGCAGGTAGAAAAAGGCCGTGTTTCTTCTTTGCTAAAACCTTTTCACCGGCAGAGAGAAACTATACCATTGGGGATAGGGAACTGCTCGCCTTGAGATTAGCCTTGGAGGAGTGGCGTCACTTGCTGGAAGGAGCGAAACATCCTTTCCAGGTCTATACAGACCATAAGAATCTGACGTACTTACAAACCGCTCAGCGTCTGAATCCTCGCCAAGCCTGCTGGTCCTTGTTTTTCTCCTGCTTTCACTTCTCCATCAACTATCTGTCTGGGAGTAAGAATAACAAGGCAGACGCCCTGTCTCGATCTATGCTTTCTACCCAGGAAGAGATTGACGAACCTCGTCTTATCCTTCCCTCCAGGGTTTTTCATACGCTCTCCCCTGTGACGTTAGACCAAATCCCACCGGGCAAGACCTTTGTTCCGCCTGATCGACAGAATGATATACTGTCATGGGCCCACACCTCAAAGGTGGGTGGGCATTTTGGTATTAGGCGGACACGAGAGTTACTGGAGAGGTGGTATTGGTGGCCACACTTAGCCAGCCACGTCAAGAGATATGTCGGTTCCTGCTACTCGTGTGCTCGCAACCGTCCATTACGGCAGACACCGGCTGGGCTCTTGCATCCTTTACCGGTGCCAGATAGACCATGGGAGGTGGTAGGCATGGACTTTGTGGGTGATCTTCCATGTTCTCAGGGACATAGATTTGTGTGGGTCATTACGGACCATTTCTCCCGGATGGTTCATATCGTACCGTTATCGAGAATCCCATCTTCCAGGGTACTAGCCAAACTATTCCTCAAGCATGTCTTTAGGCTTCACGGGATACCAGATCGTATCATTTGTGATAGAGGCCCGCAATTTGCTTCCCGTTTCTGGCGAGATCTTTGTAGCCTTCTGCAAATTGAGTTGAATCTCTCTTCGGCATACCATCCGGAGACCAATGGTTTGGTTGAGCGTACCAATCAATCTATGATTATATACCTTCGACACTTTGTTGCTGAGAACCACGATAACTGGTCCTCCCTCCTACCCTGGGCAAAATTTGCCCTTAACAATTCGCTGGCTGAGGCCACTGGGCAGACACCGTTCGTACTCAATAATGGGCAACACCCTAGGGTACCGGTACCGTTTCCCTCTGCGGCACCTCCTCCTCTTGTGGCCGACTGGGCAACTAATGCCAGAGAGGTTTGGGATCGGACTCAAGAGTCGATCCAAGCAGGTAGCATTGGTTAACGTGTCTCCGTGCCGCCGGTACGTGTAAAAAATGACAAACACGTGCCGGCAGCACGGATGTGTGGCGCTAGCCTAACAAAGTGCATTATCACATAGCAGCTTCTCTAAGGATATGTGTGGTACAATTACTGTAAACACTATATTAAATTGCACTTTAACTAAACACAATACTGTGCACTTACTTATCAGAATATCTGCTGGCTTGTGCGTTGCGGGCGGAGGAGGGGACGCTGCGCTCACCCACTGCTCGGGTCCGGCTGCTGCCGCTGCTCGGTGGTGGCTCGAGCAGTGGGCCGGATCCCGGGGACTTGAGCGGCGTTCCTCGCCCGTGAGTGAAAAGGGGGATTTGATTGTGGGGATTTGGTATTGTCAGTGACGCCACCCACGGTTGTGGTGAGATTGGTGACACCACCGCTGCTCTGGACGGGGATCCCGGGAGCGATGACAGGGAGCAGCCTGGATGTTAGTTCTCCCCTCCGTGGGTAGGGGGTTGGTTGTCCCGGGGCCCGGTGATGGGGGTAGGGATGGATGGCAGGCGGGTTACGGGGCCTGGTGAGGTGCAGGGTCGTGGGGGCAGCGCTGTGCCGCACGGCACGGTGGTACTCACTCAGCCAATGATGTACACAGAGTCTCCGGTAAAACAAACGGCTGGATGGACGGGACCCACAGACGGCTGCGGTGTTTCTCCTCCCGGCAGGTTGATGGTGACTGCCTTTCCCTGCACCTGTGTAATGTAACGGTTCCAATGGGGTCCCACCGGTGACCCGCTCCCCAACTTGAAGGTTGCTGAAGGAGCCCTTTTTGCCCGCAGGCTCTGGCCCTGGGAACTTTAGCCTTGGTGGTGACTGTGTTTCCCTCTCTCGGTTGGACTGTTGCCTTCTGTCGGGACTTCGCTGCTGGGAAACCCAGGAGGTTCCCTTCGCTAACGGATTTGGCAAATTCACGGCCTACTCTTTTCTACTAGCCTTGCCGGGGTCCGTAAGCCCCTGCCGGATGGTGCTGGCTTCTCTTTGCGTACCGGTCCGGTACCGCCGGGCCACCGCCCGTCCACGGTCCTTACGGCTAGCTCCAATAGGCCACTCCTGCAGACGGTCACCACCGTCTGCCAACCTTGCTGATTCGTCCGGGCCACACACCCGGACCAACTTCAGGCTCCTCAACTGCTACTTCCCTCCTTCCACTTTCACCTCCAAAACTCTATCTGCCTGCTTTTCCCGCCTCCAGGACTGTGAACTCCTCGGTGGGCGGGACCAACCGCCTGGCCCACCCCCTGGTGTGAACATCAGCCCCTGGAGGAAGGCAACAAGGGTTTTTGTCTGACCTTGGTGTGCCTGACCGGGAGTGTGGGGTGTGTTGGTGTTGTTCTGTGACGACCTGGCTTGTCCAGGGCGCCACATGTGCATCTCTTATCAGTCTCCAACGCACGTTTTGTCACCTTCCTCAGGGAGCGTGACAGATTAAGCCCGCAATACGTCGTAGTACACATTGACTACTCTTTTTTTTTTTAAACTGAAGACACAGACCAAGCTGCACACTGGCGACAAGTAGAATTTTGTTAAAAACTGGGTGCAAGCAGATTGCTTGTACTCCTCTTTGGTATAGTTACAAAAAGCTCTGCTGAACTTCTACCTGAGTCACCTGTAGATAAGTAGTTCATGCACTTTCCCCATGTGTCCTACTTGTGTCATCAATAATGGTTTGTGGGGTTGACGAAAAGCTCATCCCATCCGTTTCCTCTTTAGGGATACCTAGGGTCAGGTATCTGGCTTGGTGCATAGGTGCGTAACCTATCTAGGGTGGTGGGGGACCCAGGGACCAGTAGTTGGTTTGGTCAGGGGTCACCATCTTCTCTTTCCGTAGTCACAGTGTTTCCTTCCCCTTTCGCTGTGGCTTGCTACTACCTCGTACCTAGCATGACATTATCACCAGCGGCACAAAAAAAGGGAAATTTTTTGTTTGTTTTTTTTCTTCTCATGGATCTTGTTGTTGACTTGTCTCAGTGGCTGCAGGGTCTGTCCCTAGAGGTTGCAGACCTCAAGTTAGCTGTAGGTGGACGTTGCCACTAGGGTAACGTTCCTTATACTGCGTCTGGCAGTTGTTCATATCCTCGCACACTAGGGGAGCGAACAGAGGTAGAAGCTTTGTGCGGCTTACGCTGCTGTTCGTCTCTTTTGCACCACTAGAAGAGCGGACCTAGGCAGGTGCAATATCTAGTGGTTCGTGTCCTCACACACTAGTGGAGCGAACAGAGGTAGGAGCTTTGTGCGGCTTACGCTGCTGTTCGTCTCTTTTGCACCACTAGAAGAGCGGACCTAGGTAGGTGCCATTTCGCACACATTGCCTTTGTCTCTGTGATTATTAACAGAGATCATTCCACACACCCTCCAAGTAAGGGAGGAATTGCTTTACTTACTTATTATATCCTTCTGTGAGTTAACAGAGGTATTGCACTCTGCCATAGTCTGCAGCAAAGTCTTTGCACGGTGGACCCTGACTGTCTGATACTCCTTTAGGTTATTATCAGACAGCTCCCCGTAACATTAGGACTGAGCCAAGGGTCTGGCAGTTATGGCAGAATATCAGCAGTTACATCGTTACATACAAGTACTTCAGTCACGACTCAAGAGTATAGAGGATAAACCTCAGACCATGGTGACAGCTGCACATGATCCTCGACTTGCTCTGCCAAACAGATATTCTGGCGATGCCAGATCATGTCGTGGTTTCATTACTCAGTGTCAGATACACCTAGAGGTCAACTCTTCTCGCTTCTCTACGGAGAGGTCCAGAGTAGGCTTTATCATCTCCTTACTTCAGGACAAAGCCTTAGAATGGGCGACTCCCCTATGGGAGCGCTCTGATGTGGTTACTCTGAGACATCAAGACTTTCTTGATGCTCTTAAGGCGGTATTTATGGGTCCGCAGGTTACCCATGATGCGACCCTGAGACTGTTAGATCTATCTCAGGGTTCGTTATCCACTAGTTCTTATGCCATTGCTTTTAGAACTCTGGTGGCAGAACTAGATTGGCCAGAGAAGGTGTTGATTCCTATCTTCTGGAGAGGGTTGGCAGGCTATGTCAAGGATGCTCTTGCTACTCGTGAGGTCCCTGCTTCTCTGGAGGACTTGATCACAGTAGCAACGAGGATGGATGTACGCCATAAGGAACGTAGACTCGACGTCTCTTCCTCACGCCCTAAGCATCGGGCTATTCCAGTTGTTGAGGGTCCACTACCATCTTCCTCAGCATCTGAAACATCTCCCACTCCTATGGAGTTAGGTCATACGTTCTCCAGACTACGCAAGTCTGGTCCTCCTATATGTTACATATGTCGTCAAGCTGGGCACTATGCCAACAAGTGTCCTAGTCGTCAGGGAAACTCCCTGGCCTAGTAACCATTAGAGGGGGGTTACTAGAGACGTCTTCTGCACCCTCTAAGTGTTGTATCCCAGGTCAGCACTCGTTATCTGAGAATACATGGCCTATTATGGCTTTTGTGGATTCCGGAGCTGACGGGACTTTTGTGTCCTCAGGATTTGTAAAGGGACACAATATTGCCTCTATCATGTTAGAGGCGCCTATTCCTGTCCGTGTTGTTAATGGAACTATGTTGTCTGACTCCATTACATTGAGGACAGTTCCCTTGCGCCTTTCCCTGTCTCAGGGTCACATAGAGGAGATTTCTTTTCTTGTTTTGCCTGAGGGTATAGACGACGTCCTTCTGGGTCTTCCATGGCTTCGGACTCATGCTCCTCACATTGACTGGGAGTCTGACAGCATTATTAGTTGGGGTTCGAAATGTCAGTCCCGATGTCTTCCCTTACCACCTAAGGTCGTTGCGGTTGCATCAACTGATCTCTCTCCCATACCTACACCCTATTTGGATTTCGCTGACGTGTTCTCCAAACAGGGTGCTGAGGTTCTTCCACCCCATAGGCCGTATGACTGTGCCATAGACCTTATCCCAGGTTCGGTTCCACCTAAAGGCAGGGTTTACCCCCTGTCGATACCTGAGTCGGAGGCCATGTCGACCTATATAAGAGAGAGTTTAGAGAAGGGGTTCATTCGTAAGTCTGTCTCTCCCGCGGGAGCTGGGTTTTTCTTTGTTCGGAAGAAAGAGGGTGATTTGCGTCCCTGCATAGATTACAGGGGTCTCAACGCAATCACAATAAAGAACAAATACCCGTTACCTTTAATTTCGGAGCTCTTTGACAGACTGAGAGGAGCTCAAGTTTTTACGAAGTTGGATCTGCGGGGTGCGTATAACTTGGTACGAATTCGAAAGGGTGACGAATGGAAGACCGCTTTTAACACCCGAGACGGTCACTATGAATACCTCGTCATGCCTTTTGGGTTATGTAATGCACCCGCAGTATTTCAGGACTTCGTAAACGATGTGTTCAGGGATTTACTGTTATCCTCAGTAGTGGTGTATCTGGACGACATCCTGATTTTTTCTCCTGATCTGGAGACTCATCGTCAGGATGTCGTTCGTGTCCTTTCCCGTTTAAGGGAGCACTCATTGTTTGCTAAACTCGAGAAATGTGTATTCGAGCAGTCCTCATTGCCTTTTTTGGGTTACATTATCTCACAAGAGGCCCTGGCTATGGATCCTGCGAAGCTCTCTGCTGTCCTGCAATGGTCCGAACCTCATTCCTTGAAGGCGGTGCAACGCTTCTTAGGATTCATAAATTATTACAGGCAGTTCATACCCCATTTTTCTACTTTGGTGGCCCCTTTGGTGGCCTTGACTAAGAAAGGTGCTAATCCCAAAGCCTGGTCTACTGAGACATCTCAGGCTTTTGAGGCAGTAAAAAGACACTTTTCAACTGCTCCCGTTCTTCAAAGACCCGATGAGAGTAAGCCCTTCCTCTTAGAGGTTGATGCCTCTTCAGTGGGTGCTGGTGCGGTCTTGTATCAAAAGAACGGTGCAGGTAGAAAAAGGCCGTGTTTCTTCTTTGCTAAAACCTTTTCACCGGCAGAGAGAAACTATACCATTGGGGAAAGGGAACTGCTCGCCTTGAGATTAGCCTTGGAGGAGTGGCGTCACTTGCTGGAAGGAGCGAAACATCCTTTCCAGGTCTATACAGACCATAAGAATCTGACGTACTTACAAACCGCTCAGCGTCTGAATCCTCGCCAAGCCTGCTGGTCCTTGTTTTTCTCCTGCTTTCACTTCTCCATCAACTATCTGTCTGGGAGTAAGAATAACAAGGCAGACGCCCTGTCTCGATCTATGCTTTCTACCCAGGAAGAGATTGACGAACCTCGTCTTATCCTTCCCTCCAGGGTTTTTCATACGCTCTCCCCTGTGACGTTAGACCAAATCCCACCGGGCAAGACCTTTGTTCCGCCTGATCGACAGAATAATATACTGTCATGGGCCCACACCTCAAAGGTGGGTGGGCATTTTGGTATTAGACGGACACGAGAGTTACTGGAGAGGTGGTATTGGTGGCCACACTTAGCCAGCCACGTCAAGAGATATGTCGGTTCCTGCTACTCGTGTGCTCGCAACCGTCCATTACGGCAGACACCGGCTGGGCTCTTGCATCCTTTACCGGTGCCAGATAGACCATGGGAGGTGGTAGGCATGGACTTTGTGGGTGATCTTCCATGTTCTCAGGGACATAGATTTGTGTGGGTCATTACGGACCATTTCTCCCGGATGGTTCATATCGTACCGTTATCGAGAATCCCATCTTCCAGGGTACTAGCCAAACTATTCCTCAAGCATGTCTTTAGGCTTCACGGGATGCCAGATCGTATCATTTGTGATAGAGGCCCGCAATTTGCTTCCCGTTTCTGGCGAGATCTTTGTAGCCTTCTGCAAATTGAGTTGAATCTCTCTTCGGCATACCATCCGGAGACCAATGGTTTGGTTGAGCGTACCAATCAATCTATGATTATATACCTTCGACACTTTGTTGCTGAGAACCACGATAACTGGTCCTCCCTCCTACCCTGGGCAAAATTTGCCCTTAACAATTCGCTGGCTGAGGCCACTGGGCAGACACCGTTCGTACTCAATAATGGGCAACACCCTAGGGTACCGGTACCGTTTCCCTCTGCGGCACCTCCTCCTCTTGTGGCCGACTGGGCAACTAATGCCAGAGAGGTTTGGGATCGGACTCAAGAGTCGATCCAAGCAGCTAAGGACCGTATGAAGACGGTGTCCGATCGGTTTCGTCGCCCGGCTCCTGTCTTTTCTCCAGGGGACTTTGTGTGGCTCTCTGCAAAACACGTGAGACTTAGAGTGAGCTCTGTCAAATTTGCTCCTCGCTTCCTGGGTCCTTATGAGGTTCTTCGACAGGTAAATCCTGTAGTCTACCAATTGAAGTTACCTGTCCATCTTAGGATTCATGACAAATTCCATGTCTCACTGCTAAAGCCGGCTATTTTACCTCACGCTCGTGAAGTGCACTCTCCTGCCTCTGATTCCTCTCGCTCTAGCTATGAGGTACGAGCCATAGTTGGTTCTAAGATGGTTAGAGGGCGCAGGTTCTTCTTGATAGATTGGGAGGGCTATGGCCCAGAACATCGCTCTTGGGAGCCTGAGGAGGCTGTCCATGCTCCCGACTTAGTTGCCGATTACCTACGTCGCCGGGAGGGGGGCCCTTGAGGGGGAGGTACTGTTACGGTTGCTGCGAGCACTGGAGCCTAAGTCCAGATTTCTTGCTACTGCACATGTGCGAGCGCTGGAGACTAAGTCCTATCTTGGAGCCATTGCACATGTGCGGGTGACATCATCGCTGACACGAGGTCACATGTCTCTGACACCTTCTATGCCGATTGGTCGCTGGTCATGTGCTTGTGACGCCTTGCTCGGTGATAGGCCAGCATGACGTCACTCCTGTCGTTCTGGCAGCGGATTGGCCCTGGTGTCCTCCATCTTGGATGAGGCACAGAGTCTATATAAGACCCTGACACACGCCGCATGGCGCTCAGTCCTCTTGGTTCATGCATAAGAGTAGATGCTCTGTGCGCGTTCCTCTAGGCATTCCTCTGTCTATGCTAGGTGAGCGCTACCGGCAGGGTAGCGTTCTTATACTTTACAGCTTCGGCTGCTGTCCGTATCCTTACCTCTTAGGGGAGCGGACATAGGCAGGTGCCTGAGGCACATGGTCTGGCTGGGCCTTGTGATTCGACTCATAGGTGGACGTTGCCGCTAGGGTAACGTTCCTTATACTGCGTCTGGCAGTTGTTCGTATCCTCACACACTAGGGGAGCGAACAGAGGTAGGAGCTTTGTGCGGCTTACGCTGCTGTTCGTCTCTTTTGCACCACTAGAAGAGCGGACCTAGGCAGGTGCCATATCTAGTGGTTCGTGTCCTCGCACACTAGTGGAGCGAACGCAGGTAGGAGCTTTGTGCGGCTTACGCTGCTGTTCGTCTCTTTTGCACCACTAGAAGAGCGGACCTAGGTAGGTGCCATTTCGCACACATTGCCTTTGTCTCTGTGATTGTTAACAGAGATCATTCCACACACCCTCCAAGTAAGGGAGGAATTGCTTTACTTACTTATTATATCCTTCTGTGAGTTAACAGAGGTATTGCACTCTGCCATAGTCTGCAGCAAAGTCTTTGCACGGTGGACCCTGACTGTCTGATACTCCCTTAGGTTATTATCAGACAGCTCCCCGTAACAGAGTCCCCTCGCTGTGTTTCTAAAAGAACCAAAATGAACAAATCATGGCTCTCAGAGGACTTTTCTTCCCCTGGGTCAGCCAGGGGACGGGAAAGGCACGCGTATTTTTGAGAGTGCTTCATGCAAAGCATCTTTTTCATCTTGAAAATTGGGTCAACCGATGCCAGTCAAGTGGGGTGTGTGTGGCCCAATTAGTGGAAACGAGGGAGACTGTGGTTGGAGTCCCCTCGCTGTGTTTCTAAAAGAACCAAGATGAACAAGTCATGGCTCTCAGAGGACTTTTCTTCCCCTGGGTCAGCCAGGGGACGGGAAAGGCACGCGTATTTTTGAGAGTGCTTCATGCAAAGCATCTTTTTCATCTTGAAAATTGGGTCAACCGATGCCAGTCAAGTGGGGTGTGTGTGGCCCAATTAGTGGAAACGAGGGAGACTGTGGTTGGAGTCCCCTCGCTGTGTTTCTAAAAGAACCAAAATGAACAAATCATGGCTCTCAGAGGACTTTTCTTCCCCTGGGTCAGCCAGGGGACGGGAAAGGCACGCGTATTTTTGAGAGTGCTTCATGCAAAGTATCTTTTTCATCTTGAAAATTGGGTCAACCGATGCCAGTCAAGTGGGGTGTGTGTGGCCCAATTAGTGGAAACGAGGGAGACTGTGGTTGGAGTCCCCTCGCTGTGTTTCTAAAAGAACCAAGATGAACAAGTCATGGCTCTCAGAGGACTTTTCTTCCCCTGGGTCAGCCAGGGGACGGGAAAGGCACGCGTATTTTTGAGAGTGCTTCATGCAAAGCATCTTTTTCATCTTGAAAATTGGGTCAACTGATGCCAGTCAAGTGGGGTGTGTGTGGCCCAATTAGTGGAAATGAGGGAGACTGTGGTTGGAGTCCCCTCGCTGTGTTTCTAAAAGAACCAAGATGAACAAGTCATGGCTCTCAGAGGACTTTTCTTCCCCTGGGTCAGCCAGGGGACGGGAAAGGCACGCGTATTTTTGATAGTGCTTCATGCAAAGCATCTTTTCCATTTTCAAAAGGGGGGTCAACTGATGCCAGTCAAGTGGGGTGTGTGTGGCACAATTAGTGGCAACGAGGGAGACTGTGGTTGGAGTCCCCTCGCTGTTTTTTACATGCTTTTAGAAGGTCATGACATGGCTTGGAGGTTGACTTTCAGCATCTGCAAACTGTTGGCTACCAAAATGCTGCCTTTCCAACCTTTTTAACCGAGGATTTTCGAGACCTTATGCCCATCGCAGTGCCCCAAGAGCCGATGCCCAGGCGCCACTCCTTCTCCAACAAAGGCGTGCACGCGCTACACCAGCATGTCGCACTAAACATCACTGATTCCTTGAGAAACTCTGTGTGACAGGGAGCATTTAACCACAGATAATTGGCCCAGTAAGCATGGACAGGGGCGTTACATGTCGCTGACTGGGCAATGGGTTACTGTGGGGAGAGATGGAGAAGGGTCTGCTGTACAAGTCTTGCCGTCCCCACGACTTGTGTCAATCCTTCTGTATGTAGAAGTTAATACACTGCTTCTGCCTCTTCAACCTCGTGTTGGTCCTCCACCTTGGCCCAAACCCTGTGTGGTCATGCCTCCCTTCCTTGTAACTGCGCACAAGGAATACCACACACCTCCTTACTATGCTGGCAGCAGAGCTCAATGCCATCAGGCGGTCAAAGGTTTACTTTGAAATGTATGGGAAATGTGATTCACACCGCTGAGAAGTTGTGGACGGTTAGCTCTGGAGACCGAGTTTCATCAATGGTTGTCTCCACTCAACCAGCAGCCAGGGAAGGCCGGGTGCGATAATGATGCAAACATGGGTGCGGCCCTTCGCTGTGACAATGTGACACACGTGCCTTGTGTGGCTCACGTGTTGAACCTGGTTGTCCAGCAATTTTTAAAGCACTATCCTGGCCCACATGGCCTTCTGCAGAGAGCACGGTGTAACGCCTTCCTTGATCCACACACTCAGATGGGCTGTAAATGATAGGCTAGAGGGAAGCAACTCACCAAGCAGGACCCCTAGAACCCTGAAACCCTTTAACCCCTATACAGGGATTAGGAATTACACAGGGCCCAAGGTGATCAATACCTGTGGAAGGCTGCAGTTCCAGAGAATAGTAGTCAGGCAGGGTCAAAACATTAATTGAGTAACAGGAACAGAATGGGACGGCCAGGACTTAATCAGAAAACAAGCAGAGGTGAAATGCGGATCGGCCAACAAGGTACATAAACAGCAAGCAGGAAAAGTAGTCAGGTAACAAGCACACAAAATCATAAAACTGAACTGGGGGTAAAAGTAACCAGAGGTTCATAGCTATGTCTGGCAGTGGTCTGCAGACAGGATGGGCATAAAAAACGGTGTGGTGTCTTCCCATTGGTTGTAGCTGAATGATGGTACTTCATCTGTGAGATACCCACCAGCTACATTCAGCCAGAGATTCTGCATCTGTCAAGGTAATGCAGCCCAGTGGGTGAGCATAACCTGCGTCCACCTGCGCCGCTGGCATCGACTCCTCTCCCATCATCAGCACTATGCATGAAAGGAACACGTTGTCACCTGGCGACCGGAGTACAAATTGACGGAGCGGACTCCGTTGGTCACTTAACAGCCGTGTGCGGTAATGATGCAAACCTGGCTGCGGGCCATCGTCAGGGCAATGTGAGACACGTGCCTTGTATGGCTCACGTGTTGAACCTAATTCTCCAGCAATTTTTAAAACACCATCCCGGCCTACATGGCCTTGTGCAGCGGGCACGCTCGCTATGTGCTCACTTCCATCGTGCGCACACAGCAGCTCAACAACTTTCGTCGCTACAGAAGTCTTTAGGTCTGGTGGTTAAATGCCTGAAATGCGATGTGCCGACACGCAGGAATTTGAATCTGCACATGTTGCAGCGTTTGTGGCAGCACCGCCGAACCCTGCTGCAATACGTTATGACATATAGCCTGGGATAACTTGATCCAGAGGTGGTGCAGATCACGCTGCTGGAGTGGTGTCAGATCAAGGACCTATGCACCCTTCTACACAGTTTACAAATGTCGACGAAGATGTTTAGCACTGGCGATGCCATTCTCAGCGTGACAATTCTGGTCATCTACATGATGGAGCACACTGTAATTATTATTCGGAGTCAGGTGTTGGGACAAGAGGAAGGGGAGGAAGTACAGGAGGAGTCATATGGGGAAGTGATAACAAGATCTACGAGGTCCAGATGGTCAGCGGCACCTAGACGGCAGTCATGGTGAGGGAGAGGGATTAACAAGGGCGCATAGTATCAGCAAAAAGTGTTGAGGAAGGTGCAGGAGCCCATGAAGAAATGGAGGATGAACTGGCGATGGGCATGGAAGACTCAGCAGATGAGTGAGAGATTGCTCACATTTCGGTTGTGCGAGGTTGTGGGGAGAGGGCAGAGGAAGGAGGCACGATTCTCACCTCTCTGCCACCAACACACCAAGGACTTGGTCCTCCTGGATGCAAAAGACACATGAGCGCCTTCTTGCTGCACTACCTACAACATGACCCTCGGATTGTACGAATTCAAAGTAATCCTGACTACTGGGTTGCCACACTGTTAGATCCACGGTACAAGACAAAATTTGGCAAAATAATTCCTGCCATAGAAATGGACGCACGTATACAGGAGTATCTGCAGAAGGTGGTACGCAATCTTAGATCTGCTTTTCCACTAAACACCAGTGCTGCACAGAGTGAATCTCAACGCTTTGTCATGGATAGGAGGAAATGGTCTTTTACTTGTTCACATCTGAGTGACCGAGGGCTGGCTGCTGTGCTGAGATGGTGTTGAGTACGGTGTCCCTGCAGAGTTGCACTTTTGGTCATATACAAAATGAGTTGAAAAAGGACAGATGCTGGTGGAAAGGGGAACAGGTGTGTTGGAAAGGGGAAAAAAGTTTTTGTCCGTGGATTTGGTGGTTAAGCAACAGTAACATTTGCTGAAGAAACACCATCTGTTACAGTGGGACTGGCAGATTTGGATAAGGTGGTATATACTATGTTACCGCTATATACCGAAAATTATTAAGAAAAGAAAGAGAAAGGTATATATCCCCATCAGCAGTCAGTGTCCACCGTGCTCCCAGATGGAAAAGGAGAGGTTGGCAACTGGAAGGTTTGGTGGAGGATACAGAGCTGTGTGGCTATGAAACTAATAGTAGCCTGAACCGAGTTAGACGCCATTCGGATCTGGAGACTGGGAGCCCTGTTAGCGTCACAGGGTCCACATGCCCACCCAGCCCAGGAACTCCCTGTTAACAACACAGGGGCCATTGAGTACGCTGACCGTGTGCGTAGGGGCCACACCTGTGGACAGCAGGTGCATCAGCAGCAGCAGGCCTGTTAATGCCACTGGGCTGCACAAGCAGGACTGGTAGGACAGGAGCTGGTCTTAACCGTTCTGCGTTACCAACTGTGGTGGTGGCCTGCATCGACACCCTATCCCTGCCTACCTCTGGCCTAAAGCCGCAATGGGTTCAACACATGGAGGTGTGCTCTTTCGGAGCATAATAGAAGACTGCGCACCTCCTTGTTGGCTCCAGCCCCTTTTATAACCTGGGTCTGCCCCAAACCAGGGTGGACCACAATGCACCTCCTCGAGACAAAAGCAGAGTGACATGTCATGAATGGCATAACTAGCGTCCTATTTGGAACCGCAACTTCAATGATGACCTCATGGCTGCCATGACCCAAACACCTCACCAGTCATCGTCTGACCATCAATAATGCAGTGACAAGTCATAGGGGCGGGCCTCTGCAAGCCATTTGGGAGTGGCCTGGCCACATTGTCAGGACACCTGATGCCCTGTGGTCTATATGGGACCCCCACATCAGGGGCAGGGCCAAAGAGTTCATTACCGGACATAGTCTCTGATGCAGTAAGTGCCTGAGCATGCTCAGTAGCATGAAATACAGTGTCTGAAAAAAGACTATCAGCTTTATGGTGTCTAGGCACAACACAGGACCTAGACCCGGCATGGAGTGCAAGTACCTGTGCAAAGAGGCTTTTCGCACTAAGTGTGGGAGCATGCGCTGTATCCCGAAATGAAGACTTAGCCTCAGCAATGGCACAGTCAGGCTGAGCATACTCACTAGGCGAAACACTGTAGTTAGGCTGCGGCTGGGGTAAATCGGCACACGCATGCGCACTAGCTGCCTCTCCACACTTAGACGTGGAGGAGAAAGCAGCCAGCTGGACAACAAAAGGCCCAGCCCTAAATGGCAGCTGACGCCTGGGCGCAAATGAAACCGCAGCAGGCTTCAGGTTACAGGTTTTGTAACAACAAATACCATCCAAAAGAACAGGTGTACTTCTTCCCATGGATAATCTGATATGATCCTTTTTTTCACAGACACAACCATCGCTAACAAATGTAGATGAGGCCAAAACAGCAGCTGCTTTAATGGATCTGAAGTGCTCCATAAAGTGGCCTCTCCTCCACCCCAATTTCAAGATCCCAAATACTCCATTCCTCTGTGGTGTTAATCCAATCGCACTTGCTTCCTAACAGCTCTCAAGTTTCCACCAGCCCTGCTGAGTATGGGGTAACAGAGATGGTTGAGTTTGCATAGCTGTTCAGTCGCACTATAGCCTGCGAATCAGAGGTCAGCTCCAAAGCTGCAATGAGTACAGACAAGGAAGTTATTATTATTTTTATTATTATTGATTTATAGTATAATTATTATTATAGATTGATTTATAGAGCACCATTGATTCCATGGTGCTGTACATGAGAAAGGGGTTACATGCAGAATAATACAAGTAACTATAGACAGACTGGTACAGAGGGAAGAGGGACCTGCGCTTGCGAGATTACATTCTAAAGGATTTTTGGGAGGAGACAGTAGGAGTGGTTTAGGTTGAGCGTCAAGTACGTATGGTGGTGGTTTCATTGAAGGTTATAGTCATTTCTGAACAGATGAGTTTTCAGATTCAGTTTGAAGCTTGCGGGTGTAGCAGATAATCTGACGTGTTGAGGTAGCGAGTTCCATGAGACAGGGGAAATGATCTGCGCAGATGGCCAGAAGCTTTGTGAGTGGGATCCAGGCCCCGATGAAGAAGGTGCTGAGCCTAATCTACACCCTCATTTCCAAAAAGTCAATCCTCCTGGTGGAGACAATGGGGAACATGATGAGGAGCACAGATACCTGATTGGAATGACAACTTTACTATTCGGTCAGGGCAGGAAGAGGTTTTCTCGGAGGACTCAGGATGAGGGGAATGAAAACACACAGGGTTATTGATGAGGTTGGAGACCACACTTACTGTCAAACCAAAGTCAGCCAGTCGATGAGGTCAGCAGAGGAGGTGGAGGAGGATGCTACTGACAACGAGGTTACGTTGCGTCTTCCTGGCCAGAGACAAAGTACTGGAAGCAAGTCAACAACTGAATCCTGGACCACAACTTTGACTCTGAGCAGAAGTCGTGTTGGCTATGCAGGTCGCATGGGCTGTAAGCCTTGCCTAGCCTGTGAATTTATGGACATCGCAAAGGATCACCCAAGTCATGGAATCTGTAAGATTTGTCAACAATCTGTAAGTAGAAGGCAAAAACTCACACCTTTGAGTTGTTCCTCCTTGAAGTGTCACATGGATATGAATTGATAGCGTGAAGGTGTATTGCTCAGCTTTAGCCACTGTCAATGCAACATGCTTATTTGCCATTGCATGCATTGTTGCAGACTACACACAAGGGGCTGCTGTTTTTTTGGATCTGCCTTGGTTTGGTCACTATAGCAATATCAAATTGCTCTTCGGATGTGGACTTGGAGATGCTGTCTATGAACAGAAGGAAAAGCTAAAGGTGTGTGTTACAGCAAGGAGCCACCGCGGAAACACTTCGTTGAATTGTGAGGGGAGTCATGTTGTACTTTGATGATGAGCCCCGTAATGCCAGTGAGCAACATCCTGAGCCACAGACCAACATTCTTACTTCTTACAGTGCTGTCTATACTGTTTACCGTGAGAGGAGCGTAAAGTCTGTATTTCGGGAAACTGGACATCACAGTACCCGGGTACGGTAGGCTGTGCCCAGACAATAATGCGGGCACGCAACACTTTGCTTTATTAGCAAAACACATATCTGTTCTGGGTAGGCCAACTATATAGACAATAAGACTTGCTGCCTCTGCACTGTCAAATTGTCACGTACAGTTTAAATCATAGAGGGACAGCAACACATGTTTGCATTGACTGTTGCTTTTCAAGATTTCCATGACTGTTGCAGAGCTGTGTGGTTTGCATTCACACTGTTATCATCTGCATTATCTGTGAGGCTTCAGCTAACAAGGGTATTCAGGGTGGGTAATGTGTTTTGTCTATGTTTAGGTAGATAAATTGGAAGCTCTTGTGATACGCCACTGGTAGGTCGTGTTCGCGCACATAATCACACACACACGCACAAACACACAATTACTGCTACGCAGAGGGATTAGCAGGTAGTAGGCAACAGAATAGATTGTTCAATTATTTAAATTGTATGCATGGTTCTTATTGTTTGTTTTGGTAAAGTTAAACAATCATTTATCAACCCAACTGCCTAGAGTCCTTTTCCTGTTGCCTGGTTTTGCTGCATACTGGGGAGCCCACCCTGTACACGACTTAAAATGAAGCATAAGTCGCAATGTGAATTTCACTGTGCTACAATGCGGCCTAGCGTGCCTGTGCAACCACCGCCTGCCCCATCAAGTGCATCTGCGTGCTCTCATCCTCTGTGACTGTGGAGACAGCAGTCACACATGGTTTTTCACACTGAACTTCCACTCCTTTACCCGCAACAGGGAGTGTGATTGGCAGGTCATCACTTGTTTTGGAAGTGGAAACAGAAGGTATTGTTGAGCTGTCAGACATCGAGAGAACCATCATTGGATGCAGGCTACATTATATCCACGCATGCACCTTCGTCACAGATTGGCTGGACTACCTGCAGTTAATAATTGCATTCCAGAAATGGAAAGGAGTGTAGAATGCATATGTGTTGTACCTTGCTTGACAGCAAAGGAACACTAACTTAGTATTACAGACAATTTTAGGATGGCAGAAAAAGAGTCAGCTCTTTGGGCAAATTAAATAGCGTGGCAAAAGTGGACAGATGGGTACAGTGGCCGTGTTCTGTGGGTACCAGGACAGTAAAAGAAGCCTCACTTTCTATCCCTCCTAATGATCAAATGCAGCAAGTAATTCCCTGAGTTTGCTATAAAATTAGCATAGCAAAATGTGCATGAGGGTAGAATGCAGAGGTGCTTGAGATTGCTTGGCACAAGTGGCACAATAAAGGAGTCCTACAGCCATTTTTTGTATGCCACTAAATGGCGGTATTTTTTGCTATCATTATAGCTTATTAAAAACAGAGCAGGAGGGTGTCATGCAGAGGTGCTGCACATAGCTTGCCACCAGTGGGGCACTAATGGAATACAACAGACAGTTCTATGATGCCACTAAATGGCAGTATTTTTTGCTATCATTATAGCTTATTAAAAACAGTGCAGGAGGGTGTCCTGCACAGGTGCTAGAAATAGCTTGCCACCAGTGGGGCACTAATGGAATACAACAAACAGTTCTATGATGCCACTAAATGGCAGTATTTTTTGCTATCATTATAGCTTATTAAAAACAGAGCAGGAGGGTGTCCTGCACAGGTGCTAGAAATAGCTTGCCACCAGTGGGGCACTAATGGAATACAACAAACAGTTCTATGATGCCACTAAATGGCAGTATTTTTTGCTATCATTATAGCTTATTAAAAACAGAGCAGGAGGGTGTCCTGCACAGGTGCTAGAAATAGCTTGCCACCAGTGGGGCACTAATGGAATACAACAGACAGTTCTATGATGCCACTAAATGGCAGTATTTTTTGCTATCATTATAGCTTATTAAAAACAGAGCAGGAGGGTGTCATGCAGAGGTGCTGCACATAGCTTGGCACCAGTGGGGCACTAATGAAATACAACAAACAGTTCTATGATGCCACTAAATGGCAGTATTTTTTGCTATCATTATAGCTTATTAAAAACAGAGCAGGAGGGTGTCCTGCACAGGTGCTAGAAATAGCTTGCCACCAGTGGGGCACTAATGGAATACAACAGACAGTTCTATGATGCCACTAAATGGCAGTATTTTTTGCTATCATTATAGCTTATTAAAAACAGAGCAGGAGGGTGTCCTGCACAGGTGCTAGAAATAGCTTGCCACCAGTGGGGCACTAATGGAATACAACAGACAGTTCTATGATGCCACTAAATGGCAGTATTTTTTGCTATCATTATAGCTTATTAAAAACAGAGCAGGAGGGTGTCATGCAGAGGTGCTGCACATAGCTTGGCACCAGTGGGGCACTAATGGAATACAACAAACAGTTCTATGATGCCACTAAATGGCAGTATTTTTTGCTATCGTTATAGCTTATTAAAAACAGAGCAGGAGGGTGTCCTGCACAGGTGCTAGAAATAGCTTGCCACCAGTGGGGCACTAATGGAATACAACAGACAGTTCTATGATGCCACTAAATGGCAGTATTTTTTGCTATCATTATAGCTTATTAAAAACAGAGCAGGAGGGTGTCCTGCACAGGTGCTAGAAATAGCTTGCCACCAGTGGGGCACTAATGGAATACAACAGACAGTTCTATGATGCCACTAAATGGCAGTATTTTTTGCTATCATTATAGCTTATTAAAAACAGAGCAGGAGGGTGTCCTGCACAGGTGCTAGAAATAGCTTGCCACCAGTGGGGCACTAATGGAATACAACAGACAGTTCTATGATGCCACTAAATGGCAGTATTTTTTGCTATCATTATAGCTTATTAAAAACAGAGCAGGAGGGTGTCATGCAGAGGTGCTGCACATAGCTTGGCACCAGTGGGGCACTAATGGAATACAACAAACAGTTCTATGATGCCACTAAATGGCAGTATTTTTTGCTATCATTATAGCTTATTAAAAACAGAGCAGGAGGGTGTCCTGCAAAGGTGCTGCACATAGCTTGGCACCAGTAGGGCACTAATGGAATACAACAGCCAGTTCTATGATGCCAGTAAGTTTACTCAATTTTTGGTATTATAACGTCTTAGTAAGTAACAATGAGTTTGAGTGTGCAATGCAGGCAGAGGTGCTGCAAATATCTTTGCACTAGTGGGACTAGACAAAAGTCCAATAGCCACGTTTAGGATGCCACTAGGTACACTGAGTGTTTGCTAGTATAATGGCTTAGTTATAATGAGTTGGAGTGTGCAATGCAGTCAGACGTGCTGCAAATATCTTTCCACTAGTGGGACTAGACAAAAGTCTAATAGCCATGTTTAGGATGCCACTAGGTACACTGAGTGTTTGCTAGTATAATGGCTTAGTTATAATGAGTTGGAGTGTGCAATGCAGGCAGACGTGCTGCAAATATCTTTGCACTAGTGGGACTAGACAAAAGTCCAATAGCCACGTTTAGGATGCCACTAGGTACACTCAGTGTTTGCTAGTATAATGGCTTAGTTATAATGAGTTTGAGTGTGCAATGCAGGCAGACGTGCTGCAAATATCTTTGCACTAGTGGGACTAGACAAAAGTCCAGTAGCCACGTTTAGGATGCCACTAGGTACACTGAGTGTTTGCTAGTATAATGGCTTAGTTATAATGAGTTGGAGTGTGCAATGCAGGCAGACGTGCTGCAAATATCTTTGCACTAGTGGGACTAGACAAAAGTCCAATAGCCACGTTTAGGATGCCACTAGGTACACTCAGTGTTTGCTAGTATAATGGCTTAGTAACAATGAGTTTGAGTGTGCAATGCAGGCAGACGTGCTGCAAATATCTTTGCACTAGTGGGACTAGACAAAAGTCCAATTGCCACGTTTAGGATGCCACTAGGTACACTCAGTGTTTGCTAGTATAATGGCTTAGTAACAATGAGTTTGAGTGTGCAATGCAGGCAGACGTACTGCAAAAATCTTTGCACTAGTGGGACTAGACAAAAGTCCAATAGCCACGTTTAGGATGCAACTAGGTACACTGAGTGTTTGCTAGTATAATGGCTTAGTTATAATGAGTTGGAGTGTGCAATGCAGGCAGACGTGCTGCAAATATCTTTGCACTAGTGGGACTAGACAAAAGTCCAATAGCCACGTTTAGGATGCCACTAGGTACACTCAGTGTTTGCTAGTATAATGGCTTAGTAACAATGAGTTTAAGTGTGCAATGCAGGCAGACGTGCTGCAAATATCTTTGCACTAGTGGGACTAGACAAAAGTCCAATAGACACGTTTAGGATGCCACTAGGTACACTGAGTGTTTGCTAGTATAATGGCTTAGTTATAATGAGTTGGAGTGTGCAATGCAGGCAGACGTGCTGCAAATATCTTTGCACTAGTGGGACTAGACAAAAGTCCAATAGCCACGTTTAGGATGCCACTAGGTACATTGAGTGTTTGCTAGTATAATGGCTTAGTTATAATAATGAGTTGGAGTGTGCAATGCAGGCAGACGTGCTGCAAATATCTTTGCACTAGTGGGACTAGACAAAAGTCCAATAGCCACGTTTAGGATGCCACTAGGTACACTCAGTGTTTGCTAGTATAATGGCTTAGTTATAATGAGTTTGAGTGTGCAATGCAGGCAGACGTGCTGCAAATATCTTTGCACTAGTGGGACTAGACAAAAGTCCAATAGCCACGTTTAGGATGCCACTAGGTACACTGAGTGTTTGCTAGTATAATGGCTTAGTTATAATGAGTTGGAGTGTGCAATGCAGGCAGACGTGCTGCAAATATCTTTGCACTAGTGGGACTAGACAAAAGTCCAATAGCCACGTTTAGGATGCCACTAGGTACACTCAGTGTTTGCTAGTATAATGGCTTAGTAACAATGAGTTTGAGTGTGCAATGCAGGCAGACGTGCTGCAAATATCTTTGCACTAGTGGGACTAGACAAAAGTCCAATAGCCACGTTTAGGATGCCACTAGGTACACTCAGTGTTTGCTAGTATAATGGCTTAGTTATAATGAGTTGGAGTGTGCAATGCAGGCAGACGTGCTGCAAATATCTTTGCACTTGTGGGACTAGAAAAAAGTCCAATAGCCACGTTTAGGATGCCACTAGGTACACTCAGTGTTTGCTAGTATAATGGCTTAGTAACAATGAGTTTGAGTGTGCAATGCAGGCAGACGTGCTGCAAATATCTTTGCACTAGTGGGACTAGACAAAAGTCCAATAGCCACGTTTAGGATGCCACTAGGTACACTGAGTGTTTGCTAGTATAATGGCTTAGTTATAATGAGTTGGAGTGTGCAATGCAGGCAGACGTGCTGCAAATATCTTTGCACTAGTGGGACTAGACAAAAGTCCAATAGCCACGTTTAGGATGCCACTAGGTACACTGAGTGTTTGCTAGTATAATGGCTTAGTTATAATGAGTTGGAGTGTGCAGTGCAGGCAGACGTGCTGCAAATATCTTTGCACTAGTGGGACTAGACAAAAGTCCAATAGCCACGTTTAGGATGCCACTAGGTACACTGAGTGTTTGCTAGTATAATGGCTTAGTAACAATGAGTTTGAGTGTGCAATGCAGGCAGACGTGCTGCAAATATCTTTGCACTAGTGGGACTAGAAAAAAGTCCAATAGCCACGTTTAGGATGCCACTAGGTACACTCAGTGTTTGCTAGTATAATGGCTTAGTAACAATGAGTTTGAGTGTGCAATGCAGGCAGACGTGCTGCAAATATCTTTGCACTAGTGGGACTAGACAAAAGTCCAATAGCCACGTTTAGGATGCCACTAGGTACACTCAGTGTTTGCTAGTATAATGGCTTAGTTATAATGAGTTGGAGTGTGCAATGCAGGCAGACGTGCTGCAAATATCTTTGCACTTGTGGGACTAGAAAAAAGTCCAATAGCCACGTTTAGGATGCCACTAGGTACACTCAGTGTTTGCTAGTATAATGGCTTAGTAACAATGAGTTTGAGTGTGCAATGCAGGCAGACGTGCTGCAAATATCTTTGCACTAGTGGGACTAGACAAAAGTCCAATAGCCACGTTTAGGATGCCACTAGGTACACTGAGTGTTTGCTAGTATAATGGCTTAGTTATAATGAGTTGGAGTGTGCAATGCAGGCAGACGTGCTGCAAATATCTTTGCACTAGTGGGACTAGACAAAAGTCCAATAGCCACGTTTAGGATGCCACTAGGTACACTGAGTGTTTGCTAGTATAATGGCTTAGTTATAATGAGTTGGAGTGTGCAGTGCAGGCAGACGTGCTGCAAATATCTTTGCACTAGTGGGACTAGACAAAAGTCCAATAGCCACGTTTAGGATGCCACTAGGTACACTGAGTGTTTGCTAGTATAATGGCTTAGTAACAATGAGTTTGAGTGTGCAATGCAGGCAGACGTGCTGCAAATATCTTTGCACTAGTGGGACTAGAAAAAAGTCCAATAGCCACGTTTAGGATGCCACTAGGTACACTCAGTGTTTGCTAGTATAATGGCTTAGTAACAATGAGTTTGAGTGTGCAATGCAGGCAGACGTGCTGCAAATATCTTTGCACTAGTGGGACTAGACAAAAGTCCAATAGCCACGTTTAGGATGCCACTAGGTACACTGAGTGTTTGCTAGTATAATGGCTTAGTTATAATGAGTTGGAGTGTGCAATGCAGGCAGACGTGCTGCAAATATCTTTGCACTAGTGGGACTAGACAAAAGTCCAATAGCCACGTTTAGGATGCCACTAGGTACACTGAGTGTTTGCTAGTATAATGGCTTAGTTATAATGAGTTGGAGTGTGCAGTGCAGGCAGACGTGCTGCAAATATCTTTGCACTAGTGGGACTAGACAAAAGTCCAATAGCCACGTTTAGGATGCCACTAGGTTCACTGAGTGTTTGCTAGTATAATGGCTTAGTAACAATGAGTTTGAGTGTGCAATGCAGGCAGACGTGCTGCAAATATCTTTGCACTAGTGTGACTAGACAAAAGTCCAATAGCCATGTTTAGGATGCCACTAGGTACACTGAGTGTTTGCTAGTATAATGGCTTAGTTATAATGAGTTGGAGTGTGCAACGCAGGCAGACGTGCTGCAAATATCTTTGCACTAGTGGGACTAGACAAAAGTCCAATAGCCACGTTTAGGATGCCACTAGGTACACTCAGTGTTTGCTAGTATAATGGCTTAGTTATAATGAGTTTGAGTGTGCAATGCAGGCAGACGTGCTGCAAATATCTTTGCACTAGTGGGACTAGACAAAAGTCCAATAGCCACGTTTAGGATGCCACTAGGTACACTGAGTGTTTGCTAGTATAATGGCTTAGTTATAATGAGTTGGAGTGTGCAATGCAGGCAGACATGCTGCAAATATCTTTGCACTAGTGGGACTAGACAAAAGTCCAATAGCCACGTTTAGGATGCCACTAGGTACACTCAGTGTTTGCTAGTATAATGGCTTAGTAACAATGAGTTTGAGTGTGCAATGCAGGCAGACGTGCTGCAAATATCTTTGCACTAGTGGGACTAGACAAAAGTCCAATAGCCACGTTTAGGATGCCACTAGGTACACTCAGTGTTTGCTAGTATAATGGCTTAGTAACAATGAGTTTGAGTGTGCAATGCAGGCAGACGTACTGCAAATATCTTTGCACTAGTGGGACTAGACAAAAGTCCAATAGCCACGTTTAGGATGCCACTAGGTACACTGAGTGTTTGCTAGTATAATGGCTTAGTTATAATGAGTTGGAGTGTGCAATGCAGGCAGACGTGCTGCAAATATCTTTGCACTAGTGGGACTAGACAAAAGTCCAATAGCCACGTTTAGGATGCCACTAGGTACACTCAGTGTTTGCTAGTATAATGGCTTAGTAACAATGAGTTTGAGTGTGCAATGCAGGCAGACGTGCTGCAAATATCTTTGCACTAGTGGGACTAGACAAAAGTCCAATAGCCACGTTTAGGATGCCACTAGGTACACTGAGTGTTTGCTAGTATAATGGCTTAGTTATAATGAGTTGGAGTGTGCAATGCAGGCAGACGTGCTGCAAATATCTTTGCACTAGTGGGACTAGACAAAAGTCCAATAGCCACGTTTAGGATGCCACTAGGTACACTGAGTGTTTGCTAGTATAATGGCTTAGTTATAATGAGTTGGAGTGTGCAATGCAGGCAGACGTACTGCAAATATCTTTCCACTAGTGGGACTAGACAAAAGTCTAATAGCCATGTTTAGGATGCCACTAGGTACACTGAGTGTTTGCTAGTATAATGGCTTAGTTATAATGAGTTGGAGTGTGCAATGCATGCAGACGTGCTGCAAATATCTTTGCACTAGTGGGACTAGACAAAAGTCCAATAGCCACGTTTAGGATGCCACTAGGTACACTGAGTGTTTGCTAGTATAATGGCTTAGTTACAATGAGTTGGAGTGTGCAATGCAGGCAGACGTGCTGCAAATATCTTTGCACTAGTGGGACTAGACAAAAGTCCAATAGCCACGTTTAGGATGCCACTAGGTACACTCAGTGTTTGCTAGTATAATGGCTTAGTAACAATGAGTTTGAGTGTGCAATGCAGGCAGACGTACTGCAAATATCTTTGCACTAGTGGGACTAGACAAAAGTCCAATAGCCACGTTTAGGATGCCACTAGGTACACTGAGTGTTTGCTAGTATAATGGCTTAGTTATAATGAGTTGGAGTGTGCAATGCAGGCAGACGTGCTGCAAATATCTTTGCACTAGTGGGACTAGACAAAGGTCCAATAGCCACGTTTAGGATGCCACTAGGTACACTCAGTGTTTGCTAGTATAATGGCTTAGTAACAATGAGTTTGAGTATGCAATGCAGGCAGACGTGCTGCAAATATCTTTGCACTAGTGGGACTAGACAAAAGTCCAATAGCCACGTTTAGGATGCCACTAGGTACACTCAGTGTTTGCTAGTATAATGGCTTAGTAACAATGAGTTTGAGTGTGCAATGCAGGCAGACGTGCTGCAAATATCTTTGCACTAGTGGGACTAGACAAAAGTCCAATAGCCACGTTTAGGATGCCACTAGGTACACTCAGTGTTTGCTAGTATAATTGCTTAGTAACAATGAGTTTGAGTGTGCAATGCAGGCAGACGTGCTGCAAATATCTTTGCACTAGTGGGACTAGACAAAAGTCCAATAGACACGTTTAGGATGCCACTAGGTACACTGAGTGTTTGCTAGTATAATGGCTTAGTTATAATGAGTTGGAGTGTGCAATGCAGGCAGACGTGCTGCAAATATCTTTGCACTAGTGGGACTAGACAAAAGTCCAATAGCCACGTTTAGGATGCCACTAGGTACACTGAGTGTTTGCTAGTATAATGGCTTAGTTATAATAATGAGTTGGAGTGTGCAATGCAGGCAGACGTGCTGCAAATATCTTTGCACTAGTGGGACTAGACAAAAGTCCAATAGCCACGTTTAGGATGCCACTAGGTACACTCAGTGTTTGCTAGTATAATGGCTTAGTTATAATGAGTTTGAGTGTGCAATGCAGGCAGACGTGCTGCAAATATCTTTGCACTAGTGGGACTAGACAAAAGTCCAATAGCCACGTTTAGGATGCCACTAGGTACACTGAGTGTTTGCTAGTATAATGGCTTAGTTATAATGAGTTGGAGTGTGCAATGCAGGCAGACGTGCTGCAAATATCTTTGCACTATTGGGACTAGACAAAAGTCCAATAGCCACGTTTAGGATGCCACTAGGTACACTCAGTGTTTGCTAGTATAATGGCTTAGTAACAATGAGTTTGAGTGTGCAATGCAGGCAGACGTGCTGCAAATATCTTTGCACTAGTGGGACTAGACAAAAGTCCAATAGCCACGTTTAGGATGCCACTAGGTACACTCAGTGTTTGCTAGTATAATGGCTTAGTAACAATGAGTTTGAGTGTGCAATGCAGGCAGACGTGCTGCAAATATCTTTGCACTAGTGGGACTAGACAAAAGTCCAATAGCCACGTTTAGGATGCCACTAGGTACACTCAGTGTTTGCTAGTATAATGGCTTAGTTATAATGAGTTGGAGTGTGCAATGCAGGCAGACGTGCTGCAAATATCTTTGCACTAGTGGGACTAGAAAAAAGTCCAATAGCCACGTTTAGGATGCCACTAGGTACACTCAGTGTTTGCTAGTATAATGGCTTAGTAACAATGAGTTTGAGTGTGCAATGCAGGCAGACGTGCTGCAAATATCTTTGCACTAGTGGGACTAGACAAAAGTCCAATAGCCACGTTTAGGATGCCACTAGGTACACTGAGTGTTTGCTAGTATAATGGCTTAGTTATAATGAGTTGGAGTGTGCAATGCAGGCAGACATGCTGCAAATATCTTTGCACTAGTGGGACTAGACAAAAGTCCAATAGCCACGTTTAGGATGCCACTAGGTACACTGAGTGTTTGCTAGTATAATGGCTTAGTTATAATGAGTTGGAGTGTGCAGTGCAGGCAGACGTGCTGCAAATATCTTTGCACTAGTGGGACTAGACAAAAGTCCAATAGCCACGTTTAGGATGCCACTAGGTACACTGAGTGTTTGCTAGTATAATGGCTTAGTAACAATGAGTTTGAGTGTGCAATGCAGGCAGACGTGCTGCAAATATCTTTGCACTAGTGGGACTAGACAAAAGTCCAATAGCCACGTTTAGGATGCCACTAGGTACACTCAGTGTTTGCTAGTATAATGACTTAGTTATAATGAGTTTGAGTGTGCAATGCAGGCAGACGTGCTGCAAATATCTTTGCACTAGTGGGACTAGACAAAAGTCCAATAGCCACGTTTAGGATGCCACTAGGTACACTCAGTGTTTGCTAGTATAATGGCTTAGTAACAATGAGTTTGAGTGTGCAATGCAGGCAGACGTGCTGCAAATATCTTTGCACTAGTGGGACTAGACAAAAGTCCAATAGCCACGTTTAGGATGCCACTAGGTACACTCAGTGTTTGCTAGTATAATGGCTTAGTAACAATGAGTTTGAGTGTGCAATGCAGGCAGACGTGCTGCAAATATCTTTGCACTAGTGGGACTAGACAAAAGTCCAATAGCCACGTTTAGGATGCCACTAGGTACACTGAGTGTTTGCTAGTATAATAGCTTAGTTATAATGAGTTGGAGTGTGCAATGCAGGCAGACGTGCTGCAAATATCTTTGCACTAGTGGGACTAGACAAAAGTCCAATAGCCACGTTTAGGATGCAACTAGGTACACTCAGTGTTTGCTAGTATAATGGCTTAGTTATAATGAGTTGGCGTGTGCAATGCAGGCAGACGTGCTGCAAATATCTTTGCACTAGTGGGACTAGACAAAAGTCCAATAGCCACGTTTAGGATGCCACTAGGTACACTCAGTGTTTGCTAGTATAATAGCTTAGTAACAATGAGTTTGAGTGTGCAATGCAGGCAGACGTGCTGCAAATATCTTTCCACTAGTGGGACTAGACAAAAGTCTAATAGCCATGTTTAGGATGCCACTAGGTACACTGAGTGTTTGCTAGTATAATGGCTTAGTTATAATGAGTTGGAGTGTGCAACGCAGGCAGACGTGCTGCAAATATCTTTGCACTAGTGGGACTAGACAAAAGTCCAATAGCCACGTTTAGGATGCCACTAGGTACACTCAGTGTTTGCTAGTATAATGGCTTAGTTATAATGAGTTTGAGTGTGCAATGCAGGCAGACGTGCTGCAAATATCTTTGCACTAGTGGGACTAGACAAAAGTCCAATAGCCACGTTTAGGATGCCACTAGGTACACTGAGTGTTTGCTAGTATAATGGCTTAGTTATAATGAGTTGGAGTGTGCAATGCAGGTAGACGTGCTGCAAATATCTTTGCACTAGTGGGACTAGACAAAAGTCCAATAGCCACGTTTAGGATGCCACTAGGTACACTCAGTGTTTGCTAGTATAATGGCTTAGTAACAATGAGTTTGAGTGTGCAATGCAGGCAGACGTGCTGCAAATATCTTTGCACTAGTGGGACTAGACAAAAGTCCAATCGCCACGTTTAGGATGCCACTAGGTACACTGAGTGTTTGCTAGTATAATGGCTTAGTTATAATGAGTTGGAGTGTGCAATGCAGGCAGACGTGCTGCAAATATCTTTGCACTAGTGGGACTAGACAAAAGTCCAATAGCCACGTTTAGGATGCCACTAGGTACACTGAGTGTTTGCTAGTATAATGGCTTAGTTATAATGAGTTGGAGTGTGCAATGCAGGCAGACGTACTGCAAATATCTTTCCACTAGTGGGACTAGACAAAAGTCTAATAGCCATGTTTAGGATGCCACTAGGTACACTGAGTGTTTGCTAGTATAATGGCTTAGTTATAATGAGTTGGAGTGTGCAATGCATGCAGACGTGCTGCAAATATCTTTGCACTAGTGGGACTAGACAAAAGTCCAATAGCCACGTTTAGGATGCCACTAGGTACACTGAGTGTTTGCTAGTATAATGGCTTAGTTACAATGAGTTGGAGTGTGCAATGCAGGCAGACGTGCTGCAAATATCTTTGCACTAGTGGGACTAGACAAAAGTCCAATAGCCACGTTTAGGATGCCACTAGGTACACTCAGTGTTTGCTAGTATAATGGCTTAGTAACAATGAGTTTGAGTGTGCAATGCAGGCAGACGTACTGCAAATATCTTTGCACTAGTGGGACTAGACAAAAGTCCAATAGCCACGTTTAGGATGCCACTAGGTACACTGAGTGTTTGCTAGTATAATGGCTTAGTTATAATGAGTTGGAGTGTGCAATGCAGGCAGACGTGCTGCAAATATCTTTGCACTAGTGGGACTAGAAAAAAGTCCAATAGCCACGTTTAGGATGCCACTAGGTACACTCAGTGTTTGCTAGTAAAATGGCTTAGTAACAATGAGTTTGAGTGTGCAATGCAGGCAGACGTGCTGCAAATATCTTTGCACTAGTGGGACTAGACAAAAGTCCAATAGCCACGTTTAGGATGCCACTAGGTACACTGAATGTTTGCTAGTATAATGGCTTAGTTATAATGAGTTGGAGTGTGCAATGCAGGCAGACGTGCTGCAAATATCTTTGCACTAGTGGGACTAGACAAAAGTCCAATAGCCACGTTTAGGATGCCACTAGGTACACTGAGTGTTTGCTAGTATAATGGCTTAGTTATAATGAGTTGGAGTGTGCAGTGCAGGCAGACGTGCTGCAAATATCTTTGCACTAGTGGGACTAGACAAAAGTCCAATAACCACGTTTAGGATGCCACTAGGTTCACTGAGTGTTTGCTAGTATAATGGCTTAGTAACAATGAGTTTGAGTGTGCAATGCAGGCAGACGTGCTGCAAATATCTTTGCACTAGTGTGACTAGACAAAAGTCCAATAGCCACGTTTAGGATGCCACTAGGTACACTGAGTGTTTGCTAGTATAATGGCTTAGTTATAATGAGTTGGAGTGTGCAATGCAGGCAGACGTGCTGCAAATATCTTTGCACTAGTGGGACTAGACAAAAGTCCAATAGCCACGTTTAGGATGCCACTAGGTACACTCAGTGTTTGCTAGTATAATGGCTTAGTAACAATGAGTTTGAGTGTGCAATGCAGGCAGACGTACTGCAAATATCTTTGCACTAGTGGGACTAGACAAAAGTCCAATAGCCACGTTTAGGATGCCACTAGGTACACTGAGTGTTTACTAGTATAATGGCTTAGTTATAATGAGTTGGAGTGTGCAATGCAGGCAGACGTGCTGCAAATATCTTTGCACTAGTGGGACTAGAAAAAAGTCCAATAGCCACGTTTAGGATGCCACTAGGTACACTCAGTGTTTGCTAGTATAATGGCTTAGTAACAATGAGTTTGAGTGTGCAATGCAGGCAGACGTGCTGCAAATATCTTTGCACTAGTGGGACTAGACAAAAGTCCAATAGCCACGTTTAGGAAGCCACTAGGTACACTGAGTGTTTGCTAGTATAATGGCTTATTTATAATGAGTTGGAGTGTGCAATGCAGGCAGACGTGCTGCAAATATCTTTGCACTAGTGGGACTAGACAAAAGTCCAATAGCCACGTTTAGGATGCCACTAGGTACACTGAGTGTTTGCTAGTATAATGGCTTAGTTATAATGAGTTGGAGTGTGCAGTGCAGGCAGACGTGCTGCAAATATCTTTGCACTAGTGGGACTAGACAAATGTCCAATAGCCACGTTTAGGATGCCACTAGGTACAATGAGTGTTTGCTAGTATAATGGCTTAGTAACAATGAGTTTGAGTGTGCAATGCAGGCAGACGTGCTGCAAATATCTTTGCACTAGTGTGACTAGACAAAAGTCCAATAGCCACGTTTAGGATGCCACTAGGTACACTGAGTGTTTGCTAGTATAATGGCTTAGTTATAATGAGTTGGAGTGTGCAATGCAGGCAGACGTGCTGCAAATATCTTTGCACTAGTGGGACTAGACAAAAGTCCAATAGCCACGTTTAGGATGCCACTAGGTACACTGAGTGTTTGCTAGTATAATGGCTTAGTTATAATGAGTTGGAGTGTGCAATGCAGGCAGACGTGCTGCAAATATCTTTGCACTAGTGGGACTAGAAAAAAGTCCAATAGCCACGTTTAGGATGCCACTAGGTACACTCAGTGTTTGCTAGTATAATGGCTTAGTAACAATGAGTTTGAGTGTGCAATGCAGGCAGACGTGCTGCAAATATCTTTGCACTAGTGGGACTAGACAAAAGTCCAATAGCCACGTTTAGGATGCCACTAGGTACACTGAGTGTTTGCTAGTATAATGGCTTAGTTATAATGAGTTGGAGTGTGCAATGCAGGCAGACGTGCTGCAAATATCTTTGCACTAGTGGGACTAGACAAAAGTCCAATAGCCACGTTTAGGATGCCACTAGGTACACTGAGTGTTTGCTAGTATAATGGCTTAGTTATAATGAGCTGGAGTGTGCAGTGCAGGCAGACGTGCTGCAAATATCTTTGCACTAGTGTGACTAGACAAAAGTCCAATAGCCACGTTTAGGATGCCACTAGGTTCACTGAGTGTTTGCTAGTATAATGGCTTAGTAACAATGAGTTTGAGTGTGCAATGCAGGCAGACGTGCTGCAAATATCGTTGCACTAGTGTGACTAGACAAAAGTCCAATAGCCACGTTTAGGATGCCACTAGGTACACTGAGTGTTTGCTAGTATAATGGCTTAGTTATAATGAGTTGGAGTGTGCAATGCAGGCAGACGTGCTGCAAATATCTTTGCACTAGTGGGACTAGACAAAAGTCCAATAGCCACGTTTAGGATGCCACTAGGTACACTCAGTGTTTGCTAGTATAATGGCTTAGTAACAATGAGTTTGAGTGTGCAATGCAGGCAGACGTACTGCAAATATCTTTGCACTAGTGGGACTAGACAAAAGTCCAATAGCCACGTTTAGGATGCCACTAGGTACACTGAGTGTTTGCTAGTATAATGGCTTAGTTATAATGAGTTGGAGTGTGCAATGCAGGCAGACGTGCTGCAAATATCTTTGCACTAGTGGGACTAGAAAAAAGTCCAATAGCCACGTTTAGGATGCCACTAGGTACACTCAGTGTTTGCTAGTATAATGGCTTAGTAACAATGAGTTTGAGTGTGCAATGCAGGCAGACGTGCTGCAAATATCTTTGCACTAGTGGGACTAGACAAAAGTCCAATAGCCACGTTTAGGATGCCACTAGGTACACTGAGTGTTTGCTAGTATAATGGCTTAGTTATAATGAGTTGGAGTGTGCAATGCAGGCAGACGTGCTGCAAATATCTTTGCACTAGTGGGACTAGACAAAAGTCCAATAGCCACGTTTAGGATGCCACTAGGTACACTGAGTGTTTGCTAGTATAATGGCTTAGTTATAATGAGTTGGAGTGTGCAGTGCAGGCAGACGTGCTGCAAATATCTTTGCACTAGTGTGACTAGACAAAAGTCCAATAGCCACGTTTAGGATGCCACTAGGTTCACTGAGTGTTTGCTAGTATAATGGCTTAGTAACAATGAGTTTGAGTGTGCAATGCAGGCAGACGTGCTGCAAATATCGTTGCACTAGTGTGACTAGACAAAAGTCCAATAGCCACGTTTAGGATGCCACTAGGTACACTGAGTGTTTGCTAGTATAATGGCTTAGTTATAATGAGTTGGAGTGTGCAATGCAGGCAGACGTGCTGCAAATATCTTTGCACTAGTGGGACTAGACAAAAGTCCAATAGCCACGTTTAGGATGCCACTAGGTACACTCAGTGTTTGCTAGTATAATGGCTTAGTAACAATGAGTTTGAGTGTGCAATGCAGGCAGACGTACTGCAAATATCTTTGCACTAGTGGGACTAGACAAAAGTCCAATAGCCACGTTTAGGATGCCACTAGGTACACTGAGTGTTTGCTAGTATAATGGCTTAGTTATAATGAGTTGGAGTGTGCAATGCAGGCAGACGTGCTGCAAATATCTTTGCACTAGTGGGACTAGAAAAAAGTCCAATAGCCACGTTTAGGATGCCACTAGGTACACTCAGTGTTTGCTAGTATAATGGCTTAGTAACAATGAGTTTGAGTGTGCAATGCAGGCAGACGTGCTGCAAATATCTTTGCACTAGTGGGACTAGACAAAAGTCCAATAGCCACGTTTAGGATGCCACTAGGTACACTGAGTGTTTGCTAGTATAATGGCTTAGTTATAATGAGTTGGAGTGTGCAATGCAGGCAGACGTGCTGCAAATATCTTTGCACTAGTGGGACTAGACAAAAGTCCAATAGCCACGTTTAGGATGCCACTAGGTACACTGAGTGTTTGCTAGTATAATGGCTTAGTTATAATGAGTTGGAGTGTGCAGTGCAGGCAGACGTGCTGCAAATATCTTTGCACTAGTGTGACTAGACAAAAGTCCAATAGCCACGTTTAGGATGCCACTAGGTTCACTGAGTGTTTGCTAGTATAATAGCTTAGTAACAATGAGTTTGAGTGTGCAATGCAGGCAGACGTGCTGCAAATATCGTTGCACTAGTGTGACTAGACAAAAGTCCAATAGCCACGTTTAGGATGCCACTAGGTACACTGAGTGTTTGCTAGTATAATGGCTTAGTTATAATGAGTTGGAGTGTGCAATGCAGGCAGACGTGCTGCAAATATCTTTGCACTAGTGGGACTAGACAAAAGTCCAATAGCCACGTTTAGGATGCCACTAGGTACACTCAGTGTTTGCTAGTATAATGGCTTAGTAACAATGAGTTTGAGTGTGCAATGCAGGCAGACGTACTGCAAATATCTTTGCACTAGTGGGACTAGACAAAAGTCCAATAGCCACGTTTAGGATGCCACTAGGTACACTGAGTGTTTGCTAGTATAATGGCTTAGTTATAATGAGTTGGAGTGTGCAATGCAGGCAGACGTGCTGCAAATATCTTTGCACTAGTGGGACTAGAAAAAAGTCCAATAGCCACGTTTAGGATGCCACTAGGTACACTGAGTGTTTGCTAGTATAATGGCTTAGTTATAATGAGTTGGAGTGTGCAATGCAGGCAGACGTGCTGCAAATATCTTTGCACTAGTGGGACTAGACAAAAGTCCAATAGCCACGTTTAGGATGCCACTAGGTACACTGAGTGTTTGCTAGTATAATGGCTTAGTTATAATGAGTTGGAGTGTGCAGTGCAGGCAGACGTGCTGCAAATATCTTTGCACTAGTGTGACTAGACAAAAGTCCAATAGCCACGTTTAGGATGCCACTAGGTTCACTGAGTGTTTGCTAGTATAATGGCTTAGTAACAATGAGTTTGAGTGTGCAATGCAGGCAGACGTGCTGCAAATATCGTTGCACTAGTGTGACTAGACAAAAGTCCAATAGCCACGTTTAGGATGCCACTAGGTACACTGAGTGTTTGCTAGTATAATGGCTTAGTTATAATGAGTTGGAGTGTGCAATGCAGGCAGACGTGCTGCAAATATCTTTGCACTAGTGGGACTAGACAAAAGTCCAATAGCCACGTTTAGGATGCCACTAGGTACACTCAGTGTTTGCTAGTATAATGGCTTAGTAACAATGAGTTTGAGTGTGCAATGCAGGCAGACGTACTGCAAATATCTTTGCACTAGTGGGACTAGACAAAAGTCCAATAGCCACGTTTAGGATGCCACTAGGTACACTGAGTGTTTGCTAGTATAATGGCTTAGTTATAATGAGTTGGAGTGTGCAATGCAGGCAGACGTGCTGCAAATATCTTTGCACTAGTGGGACTAGAAAAAAGTCCAATAGCCACGTTTAGGATGCCACTAGGTACACTCAGTGTTTGCTAGTATAATGGCTTAGTAACAATGAGTTTGAGTGTGCAATGCAGGCAGACGTGCTGCAAATATCTTTGCACTAGTGGGACTAGACAAAAGTCCAATAGCCACGTTTAGGATGCCACTAGGTACACTGAGTGTTTGCTAGTATAATGGCTTAGTTATAATGAGTTGGAGTGTGCAGTGCAGGCAGACGTGCTGCAAATATCTTTGCACTAGTGGGACTAGACAAAAGTCCAATAGCCACGTTTAGGATGCCACTAGGTACACTGAGTGTTTGCTAGTATAATGGCTTAGTTATAATGAGTTGGAGTGTGCAATGCAGGCAGACGTGCTGCAAATATCTTTGCACTAGTGGGACTAGACAAAAGTCCAATAGCCACGTTTAGGATGCCACTAGGTACACTCAGTGTTTGCTAGTATAATGGCTTAGTAACAATGAGTTTGAGTGTGCAATGCAGGCAGACGTGCTGCAAATATCTTTGCACTAGTGGGACTAGACAAAAGTCCAATAGCCACGTTTAGGATGCCACTAGGTACACTGAGTGTTTGCTAGTATAATGGCTTAGTTATAATGAGTTGGAGTGTGCAGTGCAGGCAGACGTGCTGCAAATATCTTTGCACTAGTGTGACTAGACAAAAGTCCAATAGCCACGTTTAGGATGCCACTAGGTACACTGAGTGTTTGCTAGTATAATGGCTTAGTTATAATGAGTTGGAGTGTGCAATGCAGGCAGACGTGCTGCAAATATCTTTGCACTAGTGGGACTAGACAAAAGTCCAATAGCCACGTTTAGGATGCCACTAGGTACACTGAGTGTTTGCTAGTATAATGGCTTAGTTATAATGAGTTGGAGTGTGCAATGCAGGCAGACGTGCTGCAAATATCTTTGCACTAGTGGGACTAGACAAAAGTCCAATAGCCACGTTTAGGATGCCACTAGGTACACTGAGTGTTTGCTAGTATAATGGCTTAGTTATAATGAGTTGGAGTGTGCAATGCAGGCAGACGTGCTGCAAATATCTTTGCACTAGTGGGACTAGACAAAAGTCCAATAGCCACGTTTAGGATGCCACTAGGTACACTGAGTGTTTGCTAGTATAATGGATTAGTTATAATGAGTTGGAGTGTGCAGAGGACAGGAGGGTACAGTGCCAGGATTGTGGGGCTCTGGGTAGAGGAATGGAAGCCTGCCTTTCTATTCCCTCCTAATGGGGAAATGCAGCGACGAAATCCCTGACCTTAACTACACAGACGCTGTCTCTGTTTTCAGGACCTGTCACCTATGGCTCTGACCCTGCCGGTACGAGCCCTTAAAAGGACTGACAGAAAGTGCTCTCCCTAAGCTGTCTAGCGCTGTGTATGGAGCGTATACAGCAGTATCGGCGATAGGACAAAGGACGAAGCTGCGCCAGTGATGTCTGACACCAAGGACGCAGAAGGCAGATAATGGCGTGCTGGAGGAAAATGTCCGGTTTTATAATGCAGGGACATGTGACATGGACATCCTATCACACATGCCGTTGCTTCTCTGGCTAAAAGTCCACTTAGCTGTGTGTGTGTCTGGGATTGGCTGACATGCTGGCCCGCCCCACAAGACGCTCGCGCTTAGGGAAGGAAGATAAGGAAAAAAAAAAAAATGGCGATCGCCATTATACAAACAGCAGTGATCTGAAGGCGCTGTTCACGCACACTATACACTGAAATTTCATAATAGTGTGAGCCACAGAGTGACTTACACTATTACAGCGGAAAGCCAGCTAGGAATTAGCTGTTTTTTTGCTGCTAGAACCGTTCTTGAACGTATCTAGAACTATCGAGCTTTTGCAAAAAGCTCGAGTTCTAGTTCGATCTCGAACAGCCCCCAAAATCACTCGAGCCTAGAACTGGAGAACCTCGAACCTAGAACCGCGCTCAACTCTAGTAAGGAGAGGTTCCTCATTCCTGTGGCGTCACACGTAGCGATGTGTGCTGCCGCAAGGACAAGGATCAACTTCGCCCACGCGACAGCAGCGATAATTGGGAGCGGACCCCCATGTCAACGAGGAGCGGTTTTGGACGTTTTTGCAACGATCCAAAATCACTCCTAGGAGTCACACACAACGAGATCGCTACAGCGGCCGGATGTGCGTCACAAAATCCGTGACCCCAACGAGATCGCTGTAGGAATCTCGTAGCGTGTATAGCCCGCTTAAGTTCTTCCCCTAACTAATAATTCCCTCACTACAAAGGTGACTCACCCTATTACTTCCCTCAGCAAATCCTCCCCAACAAACCTTGATCCCAGACATCCACACCTGGTCAATGTAAGGTTATGTGCGCACATTGCGTTCAATTCCACAGTGTGAAAGTCACTGCCTGTGCATCTCAGAACGCAGCCAAAAAAGCTGTGTTCTGAGACGCATTCGGTAGAACGCAACGTGCGCACATTCCTGTAGAATTCATGCGTACTGGATGCTTTCTCTGCCATAGACAGAGTGGGAAAAGCATCCAGAACGCACATTTTTCACAGTACGGTCCCACTCGGCTCTGCAGCATCCCCATAGACTTGCAGCAGAGCCGAGTGGGACCGGACTGTCAAAAAAAGCATGGCTGGCTGCGAGACAGTGCCGCGCAATCAGAATGAAGTTGGATGAACTTCACCCGACTTCATTGTTATCGCGTCGCTCTGTGCGTGTTCCACGGCTTGATTTGCGGTCACACCTGAAGGACTCACCTGTGATCGCAAATCCCCTGAGTGACTGCAGTGAGCCGCGCGATCAGCTGTGCTTTCACTCAGGTTACTCGCGGCCACAGCTGCAGTCCTCCATGTGAGAGCGGTGGACGCGGGTAACCTTAGTGACAGCACAGCTGATCGCGCGACTCACTTCAGTTGCTGCATGAGGCTGACAGGAGCGCCGGTGTTCTACTGCCGCTCCTGTCAGCTTCCGATGTAGCAGAGCTGGAAGCGTCGTGGGACCTTGCGTGGATTACGTCGGACCTGGAGGTGTTTTTGAGGGATTAATAAAGTGGTGAAAGAGGGTTTTATTTGTCTTTCATTACAAATAAAGGATTTTTTGGATGTGTGTGTTTATTTTCCTTAACTTACAGGTTAATCATGGAAGGTATCTCCTGGAGACGCCTGCCATGATTAACCTAGGACGTAGTGGCAGCTATGGGCTGCTGCCATTAACTCCTTATTACCCCGTTTGCCACCGCACCAGGAAAATTCGGGATGAGCCGGATAGAGTCCCGGGACTGTCGCATCTAATGGATGCGGCAATGCCGGGCGGCTGCTGGCTGATATTGTTAGGCTGGGGGGCTCCCCATAACGTGGAGCTCCCCATCCTGAGAATACCAGTCTTCAGCCGCGTAGCTTTACCCTGGCTGGTATTCAAATTGGGGGGGACCGCACGTCGTTTTTTTTAAATTATTTATTTATTTCTTTAACTGCTCGATATAGACACGCACACCGGCGGCTGTGATTTGTTGCAGTGAGACAGCTGTCACTCAGCGTGGGGGAGTGTCTGACTGCAACCAATCATAAAGAAGCTCCAGCACACCATAAAACATGAGAGAGAAAATCTTGGATGGTGCTGAATGTAATTTTATTAAATAAAGAGTCTGTCCAACGTTTCAGTCTGAATTGGACCTTTTTCAAGACTATCAAATAAGTAACATAGGAGAAAATAAACAGTGTAACAAGAAAGAAAAAAAATATACAGTTATAATAAAACATGACAAAATGATCTCATATCATGAAAACAATCTGAAAATAATAGATCACCAAATGTAATATCAAACATTTACATATAAATTCAAATAATGGAGTCACGAATCTCCTAGGCATAGGTGAGATCTGTAGAAACATGTATAATTCATTGTATGATAGAAGAGACGAAATAATATGATGATATATAAACACTAGAAGGTGTTTTGGGGGAGGTATGTTTTGTGCAGTGTGTGTGTGTTGGAGGAGTAGTCCTGGGGAGAGAGGAGTATAATAGGAGGAGTAGTCCAGGAGGTGAGGAATATAATAGGAGTAGTCCTGGAGGTGAGGAGGATAATAGGAGGAGTAGTCCTGGGGGGAGAGGAGTATAATAGGAGGAGTAGTCCTGGGGAGAGAGGAGGATAATAGGAGGGGTAGTCCTGGGGGGAGAGGAGTATAATAGGAGGAGTAGTCCTGGGGGAAGAGGAGTATAATAGAAGGAGTAGTTATGGGGGGAGAGGAGTATAATAGGAGGAGTAGTCCTGGGGGGAGAGGAGTATAATAGGAGGAAGAGTCCTGGGGAGAGAGGAGGATAATAGGAGGAGTAGTCCTGAGAGAAAGAGGAGGGTAAAAGGAGGAGTAGTCCTGGGGGGAGAGGAGTATAACAGAAGGAGTAGTCCTGGGGAGAGAGGAGTATAATAGGAGGAGTAGTCCTGGGGAGAGAGGAGTATAATAGGAGGATTAGTCCTGGGGAGAGAGTAGGATAATACGAGGAGTAGTCCTGGGGGGAGAGGAGGATAATAAGAGGAGTAGTCCTGGGGGGAGAGGAGTATAATAGGAGCAGTAGTCCTGGGGGAGAGGAGGATAATAGGAGGAGTAGTCCTGGTGGGAGAGGAGTCTAATAGGAGGAGTAGTCCTGGGGGGTAAGAGTCTAATAGGAGGAAAAGTCCTGGGGAGGGGTCTAATAGGAGGAGTAGTCCTGGGGGGGGAGTCTAATAGGAGGAGTAGTTCTGGGGGGAGGAGTCTAATAGGAGGAGTAGTCCTGGGGGGAGGATTCTAATAGGAGGAGTAGGAGTAGTTCTGGGGGGAGAGGAGTCTAATAGGAGGAGTAGTCCTGAGGGAGGAGTCTAATAGGAGTAGTCCTGGATGGGGAGGAGTCTAATAGGAGGAGTAGTCCTGGACGGAGGAGGCTAATAGGAGGAGTATTCCTGGGGGGAGAGGAGTGTAATAGGAGGAGTAGTCCTGAGAGGAGGAGTCTAATAAGAGGAGTAGTCCTGGGGGAGGAGTCTAATAGGAGGAGTAGTCCTGGGGGGAGAGGAGTCTAATAGGAGGAGTTGTCCTGGGGGGGAGAAGTCTAATAGGAGTAATTCTGGAGGGGAAGGAGTCTAATAGGAGGAGTAGTCCTGGGGGAGGAGGAGTCTAATAGGAGGAGTAGTCCTGTGGGGAGGAATCTAATAGGAGGAGTAGTCCTGGTGGGAGGTGTCTAATAGGTGGAGTAGTCCTGGGGGGAGGTGTATAGGTTCCCAATGTGTGCGGGGGGCGTGGCCAAGCGGGCAAAGTGTGGGGGGCGTGGCCGAGCGGGCATAGTGTGTGGGTGGCGTGGTCGAGTGGGCATAGTGTGCGAGGGTGTGGCCAAGTGGGCACAGTGTGCGGGGGCATGGCCAAGTGGGCATAGTGTGCGGGGGGCGTGGCCGAGTGAGCATAGTGTGCGGGGGGCATGGTCAAGCAGGCACAGTGTGCGGGGGGCATGGCCGAGCGGGCACAGTGTGCGGGGGGCATGGCCGAGCGGGCAAGTTGTACGGGGGCAGGGCCCGGGTAACTATGCAAGCGGTTTCCATAGTTACCCGATGTGTACCATGGTTACCAGCGTACACCGGCTCCGACACACGTGTGCCGGGAGCCAGGGTAAGCTAGTAACCATGGTACACATAAGGTAACTATTCAAAGCGACAGTGCTGGTTCATTTTTTGTTTGTTGGTCTCCTGCTGGGCAGCACGCATCGGCGTGTTTGACAGCGGGAGACCAATGATCTGAATGGGCAGGGAGCCAGAATACGCTGGTAACCATGGTACACAATCGGGTAATTAAGCAAAGTGGTTTCCATGGTTACCCGTTGTGTACCATGATTTCCAGCGTACGCTGGCTCCGGCACGATCCCATCAACGCAAGGGTATGTCTCAGCTGGGTTGCCGGTGTGGGCTCCCGGGGGTGCAGCAGTCACCTGGGAGTCGGGGCTCCGTGTGGGTTTGGGGAATGCATGCGGGGGGCGTGGCCAGGCCGAGCGTCCAATGCATGAGGGGGGTGGGGCCTGGCCAAGCTGCCAATGCGTGCAGGGGGCCGGGCCGAGCGGCCAATCCGTGCGGGAGGTGGGGCCTGGCCGAGCGGCCAATGTGTGAGGGGGCGGGGCCAGGCCGAGCCGAGCGGCCAATGCGACGGTTGTCATTGTAATGATTAGAGATGAGCGAACCGGTCCCGGTTCGGCTCGAGGTCGGTTCGCCGAACGGAGGTCCCGTTCGAGTTCGGCTCGTCGAACATTCGACGAACCGAACTGGAGCCAATAGGAAACAATGGCAGGCAATCACAAACACAGTAAAACACCTAGAAAACACCCTCAAAGGTGTCCAAAAGGTGACAAACAACTCAAACACATGGGAAAGTGACAAGGACATATACTCATGCGAAAACAAAACAGCTGGACAAGGAAAAAGAGGAGGACACACAGATATAGGCATGGCACGCCATTCTAAAATCATGTAAAACACCGCAAGGTGACTCCAAGCGTAGTCTCCCTTTTTTTCCAAAAATTGGGCCCCACACACACCCACCCATTCAGTGGCAGCAGTTGGGCCCCAGTTGTACAATTCACAGCTAGATTTGCATCAAGCACATTCAAAAATACGCCATAATTAACCGTCCCCAGGATGACACCGGGGTAGGTAGCAAAGTCTTTCCTGATCCCAGCTCTGTTCATCTTGGCTTCTTTTAAAAACACATCAAGCAAGGGTTACTCCAAGCGGAGCCTCCCTTTTTTCCAAAAATTGTGCCCCACACACCCACCCATTCAGTGGCAGCACTTGTGCCCTAGTTGTACACTTCACAGCTACATTTGCATCAAGCACATTCAAAAATACGCCATTCTTATCCGTCCCCAGGATGACACCGGGGTAGGTAGCAAAGTCTTTCCTGATCCCAGCTCTGTTCATCTTGGCTTCTTTTAAAAACACAGCAAGCAAGGGTTACTCCAAGCGGAGTCTCCCTTTTTTCCAAAAATTGGGCCACACAGACACCCACCCCATCAGTGGCAGCACTTGGGCCCTAGTTGCAAACAGGATGTTTTGATTTGCATCAAGCACATTAAAAAATACGCCATTCTTATCCGTCCCCAGGATGACACCGGGGTAGGTAGATAAAGTCTTTGCTGACCCATGACTTGTTCATCTTGGCTTCTTTTAAAAACAATGTAAGCAAGGGTTACTCCAAGCGGAGTCTCCCTTTTTTCCAAAAATTGGGCCCCACACACACCCACCCCTTCAGTGGCAGCAGGTGTGCCCCAGTTGTACACTTCACAGCTACATTTGCATCAAGCACATTCAAAAATACGCCATTCTTATCCGTCCCCAGGATGACACCGGGGTAGGTAGCAAAGTCTTTCCTGATCCCAGCTCTGTTCATCTTGGCTTCTTTTAAAAACACAGCAAGCAAGGGTTACTCCAAGCGGAGTCTCCCATTTTTCCAAAAATTGGGCCACACAGACACCCACCCCATCAGTGGCAGCACTTGGGCCCTAGATGCAAACAGGATGTTTTGATTTGCATCAAGCACATTCAAAAATACGCCATTCTTATCCGTCCCCAGGATGACACCGGGGTAGGTAGCAAAGTCTTTCCTGATCCCAGCTCTGTTCATCTTGGCTTCTTTTAAAAACACAGCAAGCAAGGGTTACTCCAAGCGGAGTCTCCCTTTTTTCCAAAAATTGGGCCACACAGACACCCACCCCATCAGTGGCAGCACTTGGGCCCTAGTTGCAAACAGGATGTTTTGATTTGCATCAAGCACATTCAAAAATACGCCATTCTTATCCATCCCCAGGATGACACCGGGGTAGGTAGCAAAGTCTTTCCTGATCCCAGCTCTGTTCATCTTGGCTTCTTTTAAAAACACAGCAAGCAAGGGTTACTCCAAGCGGAGTCTCCCTTTTTTCCAAAAATTGGGCCACACAGACACCCACCCCATCAGTGGCAGCACTTGGGCCCTAGTTGCAAACAGGATGTTTTGATTTGCATCAAGCACATTCAAAAATACGCCATTCTTATCCGTCCCCAGGATGACACCGGGGTAGGTAGATAAAGTCTTTGCTGACCCATGACTTGTTCATCTTGGCTTCTTTTAAAAACAATGTAAGCAAGGGTTACTTCAAGCGGAGTCTCCCTTTTTTCCAAAAATTGGGCCGCACACACACCCACCCCTTCAGTGGCAGCAGTTGTGCCCCAGTTGTACACTTCACAGCTACATTTGCATCAAGCACATTCAAAAATACGCCATTCTTATCCGTCCCCAGGATGACACCGGGGTAGGTAGCAAAGTCTTTCCTGATCCCAGCTCTGTTCATCTTGGCTTCTTTTAAAAACACATCAAGCAAGGGTTACTCCAAGCGGAGCCTCCCTTTTTTCCAAAAATTGTGCCCCACACACCCACCCATTCAGTGGCAGCACTTGTGCCCTAGTTGTACATTTCACAGCTACATTTGCATCAAGCACATTCAAAAATACGCCATTCTTATCCGTCCCCAGGATGACACCGGGGTAGGTAGCAAAGTCTTTCCTGATCCCAGCTCTGTTCATTTTGGCTTCTTTTAAAAACACAGCAAGGGTTACTCCAAGCGGAGTCTCCCTTTTTTCCAAAAATTGGGCCACACAGACACCCACCCCATCAGTGGCAGCACTTGGGCCCTAGTTGCAAACAGGATGTTTTGATTTGCATCAAGCACATTCAAAAATACGCCATTCTTATCCGTCCCCAGGATGACACCGGGGTAGGTAGATAAAGTCTTTGCTGACCCATGACTTGTTCATCTTGGCTTCTTTTAAAAACAATGTAAGCAAGGGTTACTCCAAGCGGAGTCTCCCTTTTTTCCAAAAATTGGGCCCCACACACACCCACCCCTTCAGTGGCAGCAGTTGTGCCCCAGTTGTACACTTCACAGCTACATTTGCATCAAGCACATTCAAAAATACGCCATTCTTATCCGTCCCCAGGATGACACCGGGGTAGGTAGCAAAGTCTTTCCTGATCCCAGCTCTGTTCATCTTGGCTTCTTTTAAAAACACATCAAGCAAGGGTTACTCCAAGCGGAGTCTCCCTTTTTTCCAAAAATTGTGCCCCACACACCCACCCATTCAGTGGCAGCACTTGTGCCCTAGTTGTACACTTCACAGCTACATTTGCATCAAGCACATTCAAAAATACGCCATTCTTATCCGTCCCCAGGATGACACCGGGGTAGGTAGCAAAGTCTTTCCTGATCCCAGCTCTGTTCATCTTGGCTTCTTTTAAAAACACAGCAAGCAAGGGTTACTCCAAGCGGAGTCTCCCTTTTTTCCAAAAATTGGGCCACACAGACACCCACCCCATCAGTGGCAGCACTTGGGCCCTAGTTGCAAACAGGATGTTTTGATTTGCATCAAGCACATTCCAAATCAACAAGCATTTACTCTCCCCAGGATGACACAGGGGTAGTAAATTCCTTCTGGATCCATGACTTGTTCATTTTGATGAACGTCAGTCTGTCCACATTGTCACTGGACAGACGCGTGCGCTTATCTGTCAGCACAAACCCAGCAGCACTGAATACACGTTCAGAGACAACGCTGGCAGCTGGACACGACAAAATCTCCAAGGCGTAAGTTGCGAGCTCTGGCCATTTTTCTAGGTTTGAAGCCCAAAAGGAGCAAGGCTCCAGTTGCACAGTCATGGCATCGATGTTCATTTGGAGATACTCCTGTATCATCCTCTCCAGCCGTTGAGTATGTGTCAGACTTGTTGTCTCTGGTGGCCTTGCAAAAGAGGGTCTAAAAAAATTATGAAAAGATTCCATAAAATTGCTGTTACCAGCACCAGATACGGTCCTACTGGTACGGGTAGACTGTTGAAGATGACGAGACCGTCCCATGTTTGTCAAGTTACAACTGGGAGATTCCCTCCCTGCACCTGCACGGTTGTTTGGTGGAAAAGCCGAGCTAAGATCGAGTAACAGCTTCTGCTGATACTCCTGCATACGTGCGTCCCTTTCTATGGCTGGATCTATGTCACAAAATTTGGACTTGTACCGGGGATCTAATAGTGTGGCAATCCAGTAGTCATCATCACTTCTAATTTTGACAATACGACTGTCATGTTGGAGGTAGTGCAACAAAAAGGCACTCATGTGTCTTGCGCAGCCATGCGGACCAAGTCCACGCTGTGTTTGTGGCATAGAGGTGCTACCCGTTCTTTCTTCCTCTGACATCTCCCCCCAACCTCTTTCAACTGAAATTTGACCAAGGTCTCCCTCATCCGCTGAGTCTTCCATGTCCATGGACAGTTCGTCCTCCATTTCTTCATGTTCTCCTGCACCTTGCTCAACATTTCGCCTGCTACTATGCGCCCTTGTCGATCCCTGTCCCCCATGGTCCCATGCCTGCTGCGTTGGTGATGATGAACGTCTGGACCTTGGTGATGTTGTTGTCCCTTGCGCATATGAATCCTCCTGTAGTTCCTCCCCTTCATGTTGTCCCACCCCCTGACTCCGAATAGTGTTTAGCGTGTGCTCCAGCATGTAAATGACTGGAATCGTCATGCTGATAATGGCATTGTCAGCGCTAAACATATTCGTCGCCATGTCGAAACTGTGCAGAAGGGTGCATAGGTCCTTGATCTGAGACCACTCTATCAGGGTGATCTGCCCCACCTCTGCATCTCGTTGGCCCAGGCTATACGTCATGACGTATTGCACCAGGGCTCTGCGGTGCTGCCACAGTCGCTGTAACATGTGGAGAGTTGAATTCCAGCGTGTCGCCACATCGCATTTCAGGCGATGAACCGGCAGGCCGAAAGACTTCTGGAGCGATGCAAGTCGCTCTGCTGCGGTGCTTGAACGGCGGAAGTGAGCTGACAGTTTTCGTGCCCTGTTCAGAAGGCCATATAGTCCGGGATAGTGTGTTAAAAATTGCTGGATGACAAGGTTCAACACGTGAGCCATACAAGGTACGTGTGTCACCTTGCCCAGGCGAAGTGCCGCACCCAGGTTTGCAGCATTGTCGCACACGGCCTTACCAGGCTGCAGGTTGAGTGGAGACAACCATTTATTAAACTCGGACCGCAGAGCTGACCACAACTCCTCAGCTGTGTGACTCTTATTCCCAAGACATGTCAAGCTAAAGACCGCCTGATGCCGTTGCGCTCTGCTGCCAGCATAGTAATGAGGCGTGCGTGATTCCTTCTGCGCAGTGAGAACGCTGGTGGCCTGACCAGGCAGGCTTGGGGCGGAGGTGGAGGACCCAGATGAGGTGGAGGATGCAGAAGCTGTGGCGGAACTTGGACAGACAGAGGATTGACACACAAGTCGTGGGGACGGCAAGACTTGTGCAGCAGACCCTTCACCATCTATCACCATAGTTACCCAGTGCCCAGTCAGCGACATGTAACGTCCCTGTCCATGCTTACTGGTCCAAGTATCGGTGGTGAAATGCACCCGTTCACACACAGAGTTTCTCAAGGAAGCGGTGATGTTGTGTGCGACATGCTGGTGTAGCTCGGGCACACCTTTCTTAGAGAAGTAGTGGCGACTAGGCATCTGGTACTGGGGCACAGCGACAGACATAAGGTCTCTAAAATCCTGTGTGTCCACTAGGCGGAAAGGCAGCATTTCGGTAGCCAACAGCTTACAGAGGGATAGAGTCAACCTCTTAGCTTTGTCATGGGTCGGAGGAAGTGGCCTTTTATTTGACCACATCTGAGGGACAGAGATCTGGCTGCTGTGTGTAGACGGTGTTGAGTAGGGTGTCCCTGGAAAAATGCAGGTTTGTGAGGAAAGTGCAGGCGGAGACATGATGTTGCCTTCATCCAACGTTGGTGCTATCGATGTCTGAGAAAGCTGTACACACTCACTTGTTTCCCCTTCCAAACCAACTGACGACCTACCAAGCAAACTGCCTGTTGCGGTTACAGTGGTGGAAGTTTTGCGTGGAAAAACAGGTGTGACAGCTGTCCCCACAGTCCTAGAGGATGAAGAGCGCGCGGATGCACTGGAAGGGGCGGGCGGTGGATGGTTCGCTCCGCTAGGCCGCATTGCAGCACAGTGAGCTTCCCACCGGGACCTATGATATTTATTCATGTGACGATTCATGGAAGAAGTTGTCAAACTGCTGAGGTTTTGACCTCTACTAAGAGAATCATGACAAATTTTACATATCACATGATTTGGGCGATCTTTTTCTATGTCAAAAAAGGACCAGGCTAGGCAAGGCTTAGAGGCCATGCGACCTGTTGATCCACCCCGAATAATGCTCATAGGCAGAGTGGTGGCTGAGGATGCAGTTGTAGACGTGCTACCAGTGCTCCGACTCTGTCCAGGAAGGCGCAAGGTAACTTCGTCGTCGGTTGCATCCTCCTCCACCGCCTCTGTTGACCTCCTCGAGTGCCTGACTGGGGGTTGACAGTAGGTGGGATCTAGAACTTCATCATCAATTGTTGTGTTTGCACTCCCCTCCCCCTCAGACCGAGCCTCTTCTTGCCCTGACCGAATATTTAAGTTGTCATCCCAATCGGGTATCTGCGTCTCATCTTCATCAGTATGTTCCTCATTGTCTATAACCACAGGTGTTACAGTTTGTGACAAAGGGTCAACATTATGCTCAGAAACTTGGTCCTCACGGCCTGAATCAGAGTCACAAAGGTTCTGGGCATCACTGCAGACCATTTCCTGTTCTGTACTCACTGTAGCTTGGGAGCAGACCTCTGATTCCCAGGCTATAGTGTGACTGAACAGCTCTGCAGACTCAGCCATCTCAGTTCCACCATACTGTGCAGGGCTGATGGAGACTTCAGAGCTGGGAGAAATCAAGTGTGATTGGGATGACAACTCAGAGGACTGGTGTTTTTTGGATGCGGTACTTGAAGTGGCTGAGAGGGCACTTGTTGGACCACTTGAGATCCATTCAAGCATTTTCCTTTTTTGCCCATCATCTACCTATCTTCCTGTTGTTCGTGTCCGTAAAAAAGGGAGCACATCGGATTGTCCACGGTAAGTAGTAGACATCTTACTTTTGCTGGTAGATGGTCTATCTTCAGCAGATGATAATGGAGCTTTGCCACCTTCCCCACAGACAAAACCTTTTTTTTGCCTTTTCCACCACACCTCTTCCCCTTTCCACCAGCATCTGTCATTTTGCCACTCATGTTGATTGCGACAAGATTGTGGACTGAAAATGTGGTAGTAAAAATTGAGAGGTGGTGAAGATTGCAGTGGTGGTCTAGCTTTAATAACAGCAGAATAATAAAGAATAAATATCCCTGACAATGCAACTACGGCCCTTAAACTGGCAGCAAAAAATGCTAGTATAATGGCTTAGTTATAATGAGTTGGAGTGTGCAACGCAGGCAGATGCGCTCTGCAAATGTCTTTGCACTAGTGGGACTATAGCAAAGTCCAATAGCCACGTATAGGATGCCACTAGGTACACTGAGTGTTTGCTAGTATAATGGCTTAGTTATAATGAGTTGGAGTGTGCAACGCAGGCAGATGCGCTCTGCAAATGTCTTTGCACTAGTGGGACTATAGCAAAGTCGAATAGCCACAGATAAGATGCCACTAGGTACACTGAGTGTTTGCTAGTATAATGGCTTAGTTATAATGAGTTGGAGTGTGCAACGCAGGCAGATGCGCTCTGCAAATGTCTTGGCACTAGTGGGACTATAGCAAAGTCCAATAGCCACGTATAGGATGCCACTAGGTACACTGAGTGTTTGCTAGTATAATGGCTTAGTTATAATGAGTTGGAGTGTGCAACGCAGGCAGATGCGCTCTGCAAATGTCTTGGCACTAGTGGGACTATAGCAAAGTCCAAAAGCCACGTTTAGGATGCCACTAGGTACACTGAGTGTTTGCTGGTATAATGGCTTAGTTATAATGAGTTGGAGTGTGCAACGCAGGCAGATGCGCTCTGCAAATGTCTTTGCACTAGTGGGACTATAGCAAAGTCCAATAGCCACAGATAAGATGCCACTAGGTACACTGAGTGTTTGCTAGTATAATGGCTTAGTTATAATGAGTTGGAGTGTGCAACGCAGGCAGATGCGCTCTGCAAATGTCTTGGCACTAGTGGGACTATAGCAAAGTCCAATAGCCACGAATAGGATGCCACTAGGTACACTGAGTGTTTGCTAGTATAATGGCTTAGTTATAATGAGTTGGAGTGTGCAACGCAGGCAGATGCACTCTGCAAATGTCTTTGCACTAGTGGGACTATAGCAAAGTCCAATAGCCACGTATAGGATGCCACTAGGTACACTGAGTGTTTGCTAGTATAATGGCTTAGTTATAATGAGTTGGAGTGTGCAACGCAGGCAGATGCGCTCTGCAAATGTCTTGGCACTAGTGGGACTATAGCAAAGTCCAATAGCCACGTTTAGGATGCCACTAGGTACACTGAGTGTTTGCTAGTATAATGGCTTAGTTATAATGAGTTGGAGTGTGCAACGCAGGCAGATGCGCTCTGCAAATGTCTTGGCACTAGTGGGACTATAGAAAAGTCCAATAGCCACGTATAGGATGCCACTAGGTACACTGAGTGTTTGCTAGTATAATGGCTTAGTTATAATGAGTTGGAGTGTGCAACGCAGGCAGATGCGCTCTGCAAATGTCTTTGCACTAGTGGGACTATAGCAAAGTCCAATAGCCACAGATAAGATGCCACTAGGTACACTGAGTGTTTGCTAGTATAATGGCTTAGTTATAATGAGTTGGAGTGTGCAACGCAGGCAGATGCGCTCTGCAAATGTCTTTGCACTAGTGGGACTATAGCAAAGTCCAATAGCCACAGATAAGATGCCACTAGGTACACTGAGTGTTTGCTAGTATAATGGCTTAGTTATAATGAGTTGGAGTGTGCAACGCAGGCAGATGCGCTCTGCAAATGTCTTTGCACTAGTGGGACTATAGCAAAGTCCAATAGCCACAGATAAGATGCCACTAGGTACACTGAGTGTTTGCTAGTATAATGGCTTAGTTATAATGAGTTGGAGTGTGCAACGCAGGCAGATGCGCTCTGCAAATGTCTTTGCACTAGTGGGACTATAGCAAAGTCCAATAGCCACAGATAAGATGCCACTAGGTACACTGAGTGTTTGCTAGTATAATGGCTTAGTTATAATGAGTTGGAGTGTGCAACGCAGGCAGATGCGCTCTGCAAATGTCTTGGCACTAGTGGGACTATAGCAAAGTCCAAAAGCCACGTTTAGGATGCCACTAGGTACACTGAGTGTTTGCTGGTATAATGGCTTAGTTATAATGAGTTGGAGTGTGCAACGCAGGCAGATGCGCTCTGCAAATGTCTTTGCACTAGTGGGACTATAGCAAAGTCCAATAGCCACAGATAAGATGCCACTAGGTACACTGAGTGTTTGCTAGTATAATGGCTTAGTTATAATGAGTTGGAGTGTGCAACGCAGGCAGATGCGCTCTGCAAATGTCTTGGCACTAGTGGGACTATAGCAAAGTCCAATAGCCACGTATAGGATGCCACTAGGTACACTGAGTGTTTGCTAGTATAATGGCTTAGTTATAATGAGTTGGAGTGTGCAACGCAGGCAGATGCACTCTGCAAATGTCTTTGCACTAGTGGGACTATAGCAAAGTCCAATAGCCACGTATAGGATGCCACTAGGTACACTGAGTGTTTGCTAGTATAATGGCTTAGTTATAATGAGTTGGAGTGTGCAACGCAGGCAGATGCGCTCTGCAAATGTCTTGGCACTAGTGGGACTATAGCAAAGTCCAATAGCCACGTTTAGGATGCCACTAGGTACACTGAGTGTTTGCTAGTATAATGGCTTAGTTATAATGAGTTGGAGTGTGCAACGCAGGCAGATGCGCTCTGCAAATGTCTTGGCACTAGTGGGACTATAGAAAAGTCCAATAGCCACGTATAGGATGCCACTAGGTACACTGAGTGTTTGCTAGTATAATGGCTTAGTTATAATGAGTTGGAGTGTGCAACGCAGGCAGATGCGCTCTGCAAATGTCTTTGCACTAGTGGGACTATAGCAAAGTCCAATAGCCACGTATAGGATGCCACTAGGTACACTGAGTGTTTTCTAGTATAATGGCTTAGTTATAATGAGTTGGAGTGTGCAACGCAGGCAGATGCGCTCTGCAAATGTCTTGGCACTAGTGGGACTATAGCAAAGTCCAATAGCCACAGATAAGATGCCACTAGGTACACTGAGTGTTTGCTAGTATAATGGCTTAGTTATAATGAGTTGGAGTGTGCAACGCAGGCAGATGCGCTCTGCAAATGTCTTGGCACTAGTGGGACTATAGCAAAGTCCAATAGCCACGAATAGGATGCCACTAGGTACACTGAGTGTTTGCTAGTATAATGGCTTAGTTATAATGAGTTGGAGTGTGCAACGCAGGCAGATGCACTCTGCAAATGTCTTTGCACTAGTGGGACTATAGCAAAGTCCAATAGCCACGTATAGGATGCCACTAGGTACACTGAGTGTTTGCTAGTATAATGGCTTAGTTATAATGAGTTGGAGTGTGCAACGCAGGCAGATGCGCTCTGCAAATGTCTTGGCACTAGTGGGACTATAGCAAAGTCCAATAGCCACGTTTAGGATGCCACTAGGTACACTGAGTGTTTGCTAGTATAATGGCTTAGTTATAATGAGTTGGAGTGTGCAACGCAGGCAGATGCGCTCTGCAAATGTCTTGGCACTAGTGGGACTATAGAAAAGTCCAATAGCCACGTATAGGATGCCACTAGGTACACTGAGTGTTTGCTAGTATAATGGCTTAGTTATAATGAGTTGGAGTGTGCAACGCAGGCAGATGCGCTCTGCAAATGTCTTTGCACTAGTGGGACTATAGCAAAGTCCAATAGCCACGTATAGGATGCCACTAAGTACACTGTGTGTTTTCTAGTATAATGGCTTAGTTATAATGAGTTGGAGTGTGCAACGCAGGCAGATGCGCTCTGCAAATGTCTTGGCACTAGTGGGACTATAGCAAAGTCCAATAGCCACGTTTAGGATGCCACTAGGTACACTGAGTGTTTGCTAGTATAATGGCTTAGTTATAATGAGTTGGAGTGTGCAACGCAGGCAGATGCGCTCTGCAAATGTCTTTGCACTAGTGGGACTATAGCAAAGTCCAATAGCCACAGATAAGATGCCACTAGGTACACTGAGTGTTTGCTAGTATAATGGCTTAGTTATAATGAGTTGGAGTGTGGAACGCAGGCAGATGCGCTCTGCAAATGTCTTGGCACTAGTGGGACTATAGCAAAGTCCAATAGCCACGTATAGGATGCCACTAGGTACACTGAGTGTTTGCTAGTATAATGGCTTAGTTATAATGAGTTGGAGTGTGCAACGCAGGCAGATGCGCTCTGCAAATGTCTTGGCACTAGTGGGACTATAGCAAAGTCCAATAGCCACGTATAGGATGCTACTAGGTACACTGAGTGTTTGCTAGTATAATGGCTTAGTTATAATGAGTTGGAGTGTGCAACGCAGGCAGATGCGCTCTGCAAATGTCTTGGCACTAGTGGGACTATAGCAAAGTCCAATAGCCACGTTTAGGATGCCACTAGGTACACTGAGTGTTTGCTAGTATAATGGCTTAGTTATAATGAGTTGGAGTGTGCAACGCAGGCAGATGCGCTCTGCAAATGTCCTGGCACTAGTGGGACTATAGCAAAGTCCAATAGCCACGTTTAGGATGCCACTAGGTACACTGAGTGTTTGCTAGTATAATGGCTTAGTTATAATGAGTTGGAGTGTGCAACGCAGGCAGATGCGCTCTGCAAATGTCTTTGCACTAGTGGGACTATAGCAAAGTCCAATAGCCACAGATAAGATGCCACTAGGTACACTGAGTGTTTGCTAGTATAATGGCTTAGTTATAATGAGTTGGAGTGTGCAACGCAGGCAGATGCGCTCTGCAAATGTCTTGGCACTAGTGGGACTATAGCAAAGTCCAATAGCCACGTATAGGATGCCACTAGGTACACTGAGTGTTTGCTAGTATAATGGCTTAGTTATAATGAGTTGGAGTGTGCAACGCAGGCAGATGCGCTCTGCAAATGTCTTTGCACTAGTGGGACTATAGCAAAGTCCAATAGCCACGTATACGATGCCACTAGGTACACTGAGTGTTTGCTAGTATAATGGCTTAGTTATAATGAGTTGGAGTGTGCAACGCAGGCAGATGCGCTCTGCAAATGTCTTTGCACTAGTGGGACTATAGCAAAGTCCAATAGCCACAGATAAGATGCCACTAGGTACACTGAGTGTTTGCTAGTATAATGGCTTAGTTATAATGAGTTGGAGTGTGCAACGCAGGCAGATGCGCTCTGCAAATGTCTTGGCACTAGTGGGACTATAGCAAAGTCCAATAGCCACAGATAAGATGCCACTAGGTACACTGAGTGTTTGCTAGTATAATGGCTTAGTTATAATGAGTTGGAGTGTGCAACGCAGGCAGATGCGCTCTGCAAATGTCTTTGCACTAGTGGGACTATAGCAAAGTCCAATAGCCACGTATAGGATGCCACTAGGTACACTGAGTGTTTGCTAGTATAATGGCTTAGTTATAATGAGTTGGAGTGTGCAACGCAGGCAGATGCGCTCTGCAAATGTCTTGGCACTAGTGGGACTATAGCAAAGTCCAATAGCCACGTATAGGATGCCACTAGGTACACTGAGTGTTTGCTAGTATAATGGCTTAGTTATAATGAGTTGGAGTGTGCAACGCAGGCAGATGCGCTCTGCAAATGTCTTTGCACTAGTGGGACTATAGCAAAGTCCAATAGCCACGTATAGGAGGCCACTAGGTACACTGAGTGTTTGCTAGTATAATGGCTTAGTTATAATGAGTTGGAGTGTGCAACGCAGGCAGATGCGCTCTGCAAATGTCTTGGCACTAGTGGGACTATAGCAAAGTCCAATAGCCACGTATAGGATGCCACTAGGTACACTGAGTGTTTGCTAGTATAATGGCTTAGTTATAATGAGTTGGAGTGTGCAACGCAGGCAGATGCGCTCTGCAAATGTCTTTGCACTAGTGGGACTATAGCAAAGTCCAATAGCCACAGATAAGATGCCACTAGGTACACTGAGTGTTTGCTAGTATAATGGCTTAGTTATAATGAGTTGGAGTGTGCAACGCAGGCAGATGCGCTCTGCAAATGTCTTGGCACTAGTGGGACTATAGCAAAGTCCAATAGCCACGTATAGGATGCCACTAGGTACACTGAGTGTTTGCTAGTATAATGGCTTAGTTATAATGAGTTGGAGTGTGCAACGCAGGCAGATGCGCTCTGCAAATGTCTTTGCACTAGTGGGACTATAGCAAAGTCCAATAGCCACAAATAAGATGCCACTAGGTACACTGAGTGTTTGCTAGTATAATGGCTTAGTTATAATGAGTTGGAGTGTGCAACGCAGGCAGATGCACTCTGCAAATGTCTTTGCACTAGTGGGACTATAGCAAAGTCCAATAGCCACAGATAAGATGCCACTAGGTACACTGAGTGTTTGCTAGTATAATGGCTTAGTTATAATGAGTTGGAGTGTGCAACGCAGGCAGATGCGCTCTGCAAATGTCTTGGCACTAGTGGGACTATAGCAAAGTCCAATAGCCACGTATAGGATGCCACTAGGTACACTGAGTGTTTGCTAGTATAATGGCTTAGTTATAATGAGTTGGAGTGTGCAACGCAGGCAGATGCGCTCTGCAAATGTCTTTGCACTAGTGGGACTATAGCAAAGTCCAATAGCCACAAATAAGATGCCACTAGGTACACTGAGTGTTTGCTAGTATAATGGCTTAGTTATAATGAGTTGGAGTGTGCAGAGGACAAGAGGGTACAGTGGCAGGATTGTGCTGCTCTGTGTAGAGGAATGGAAGCCTGCCTTTCTATTCCCTCCTAATGGTGAAATGCAGGGAGGAAATCCCTGACCTTGGCTGCACAGACGCTGGCGCTGTTTTCAGGACCTGTCACCTTAACTCTGACCCTGCCGGTTTGAGCCCTTAAAAGGACTGCTATAAAGTGCTCTCCCTATGCTGTCTAACGCTGTGTATGCAGCGCATACAGCTGTATCGGCTATAGGACTCAGGAGAACGGAGCTGCGACAGTGATGTCTGACACCAAAGACGCAGAAGGCAGATAATGGCGTCCTGGAAGAAAATGTCCGGTTTTATAATGCAGGGACATGTGACATGGACATCCTATCACACATGCCGTTGCTTCTCTTGCTCAAAGTCCACTTAGCTGTGTGTGTGTCTGGGATTGGCTGACATGCTGGCCCGCCCCACAAGACGCGCGCGCTTAGGGAAGGAAGACAAGAAAAAAAAAAAAAAAAAAAATGGCGATCGCCATTATACAAACAGCAGTGATCTGAAGGCGCTGTTCACGCACACTATACACTGAAATGTCATAATAGTGTGATTCACAGAGTGACTTACACTATTACAGCAGAAACCAAGCTAGGATTTAGCTGTTTTTTTGCTGCTAGAACCGTTCTCGAACGTTTCTAGAACTATCGAGCTTTTGCAAAAAGCTCGAGTTCTAGTTCGATCTAGAACAGGCCCCAAAATCACTCGAGCCTAGAACTGGAGAACCACGAACCACGAACCGCGCTCAACTCTAGTAATGATGTCATTTTGGAGCAAGACAGATAGACAGACAGACAGAATAAGGCAATTATATATATACTAGAAGGTGGCCCGATTCTACACATCGGGTATTCTAGAATTTATGTATTGTGTAGTTCATGTATGATTTTTGTTATATATATAGATGTTGTTGTGTGTAGTTACCAAGTGTTTGTGTAGGGCGCTGTACATGTTCTGGGTGTTGTCTGGGTGTGGCGGTGGGTGAGACCGGTGTTGTATGTGTGTTGTGGGTGTTGCATTGTTTGTGGAGCGCTGTGTGTCTGTAGCGTTGTGTGTGTGTGTGTTGCGCGGTTTGTGTGTGTGTGGTGTGTTTTGGGGGGAGGTATGTTTTGTGCAATGTGTGTGTTGTGCGGTATGTGCGTATATTTATGTATGCCGCGGTGTTTGTGTGTTGGGTGTTGTGTGTGTGCAGCGTTGTCTGTGTGTGTGGGTGTCTGTGTAGGGCGGTGTTTGTGGTTCCCAGTGTGTGTGTGTGTTGTGCAGTGCGCGTGTGTGTGTGTGTGTGTGTGTTGGGGGGAGGTGTGCACCTCCCATCGTGCTCTATCCCCCATGCTGCGCACTCCCCATCGTGCTCCATCCGCCATGCTGCGCACTCCCAAACGTGCTCCATCCGCTATGCTGCGCACTCCCAAACGTGGTCCATCCGCCATGCTACGCACTCCCAAACGTGCTCCATCCGCCATACTGCGCACTCCCCATCGTGCTGCATCCCTCATGCTGCGCACTCCCAAACGTGCTCCATCCGCCATGCTGCGCACTCCCAAACGTGCTCCATCCGCCATGCTGCGCACTCCCCATCGTGCTCCATCCGCCATGCTGCGCACTCCCAAACGTGCTCCATCCGCCATGCTGCGCACTCCCAAACGTGCTCCATCCGCCATGCTGCGCACCCCCATCGTGCTCCATCCGCCATGCTGCGCACTCCCAAACGTGCTCCATCCGCCATGCTGCGCACTCCCAAACGTGCTCCATTCGCCATGCTGCACACTCCCAAACGTGGTCCATCCGCCATGCTGCACACTCCCAAATGTGCTCCATCCGCCATGCTGCGTACTCCCCAACATGCTCCATCCGCCATACTGCGCACTCCCAAACGTGCTCCATCCGCCATACTGCGCACTCCCCATCGTGCACCATCCGCCATGCTGTGCACTCCCAAAGGTGCTCCATCCGCCATGCTGCGCACTCCCAAACGTGCTTCATCCGCCATGCTGCGAACTCCCAAACGTGGTCCATCCGCCATGCTGCGCACTCTTAAACGTGGTCCATCCGCTATGCTGCGCACTCCCAAACGTGGTCCATCAGCCATGCTGCGCACTCCCAAACGTGCTCCATCCACCATGCTGCGCACTCCCAAACGTGCTCCCTCCGCCATGCTGCGCACTCCCAAACGTGGTCCATCCGCTATGCTGCGCACTCCCAAACGTGGTCCATCCGCCATGCTGCGCACTCCCAAACGTGCTCCATCCGCCATGCTGCGCACTCCCAAACGTGCTCCATCCGCCATGCTGCGCACTCCCAAACGTGCTCCATCCGCTATGCTGCGCACTCCCAAACGTGCTCCATCCCCCATGCTGCGCACTCCCAAACGTGGTCCATCCGCCATGCTGCGCACTCCCAAACGTGCTCCATCCCCCATGCTGCGCACTCCCCATCGTGCTCCATCCCCCATGCTGCACCAGCATCAGCCTCTCTGCCCGCAGCATCAGCCTCTCTACCCGCAGCATCAGCCTCTCTGCCCGCAGCATCAGCCTCTCTGCCCGCAGCATGAGCCTCTCTCCTCCCAGCCTCAGCCTCTCTCCTCCCAGCATCAGCCCTCTCCTCCCAGCATCAGCCTCTCTCCTCCCAGCATCAGCCTTTTCTGTCCCTAGCATCAGCCTCTCTCCTCCCAGCCTACCCCAGCCTCAGCCTCCCCCAGCATCAGCCTCTCTTCTCTCAGCCTCCCCCTCCCAGCCTTCCCCAGCATCAGCCTCTCTCCTCCCAGCATCAGCCTCTCTCCTCCCAGCATCAGCCTCTCTCCTCCCAGCATCAGCCTCTCTCCTCCCAGCATCAGCCTCTCTCCTCCCAGCATCAGCCTTTTCTGTCCCTAGCATCAGCCTCTCTCCTCCCAGCCTACCCCAGCCTCAACCTCCCCCAGCATCAGCTTCTCTTCTCTCAGCCTCCCCCTCCCAGCCTTCCCCAGGATCAGCCTCTCTCCTCCCAGCATCAGCCTCTCTCCTCCCAGCATCAGCCTCTCTCCTCCCAGCATCAGCCTTTTCTGTCCCCAGCATCAGCCTCTCTCCTCCCAGCCTACCCCAGCCTCAGCCTCCCCCAGCATAAGCCTCTCTTCTCTCAGCCTCCCCCTCCCAGCCTTCCCCAGGATCAGCCTCTCTCCTCCCAGCCTCCTCCAGCACGCCGTGCTCCTCTGCCGACACAGATCCGATCGCACACACACACACACACACACCCGATCGCATACACTCACACACACCCGATCGCATACACTCACACACACCCGATCGCATACACTCACACACACACACATTGACGATATTGCACATACGCGCTCACACTCACAACATCCGGAGATACCACATGCTTCTGGCCATGTGATCCTCCGGCAGGTCCTGGAAGCTCACTGCACAGTATCGCCGCCGAGAAGCAAGCGATATCCCAGGATGTTGTGAGTGTGTGGATGCGATGTGATGTGTGTGTGAGGTGTGTGTGAGAGTGAGTGTGATCTGATGTGTGTGTGTGTGTGTCTGTCTGTTGTTATGTGCGTGCGTGTGTGTATGTTTCGCCGCTGCAGGACCTTGATGCGCTGGTAACTATGCTACCATGGTTACCAGCGTATCCCGTCCCCCGCTCGCACGGGAGCCCACACCAGCATACGGCGGCAGCCCCAGCAATGCGAGGGTATGTGTCAGCTGGGTTGGCGGCGTACGCTGATGTGGGCTCCCGGGGGTACAGTACTCACCTGGGAGTCGTGGCTCCGTGTCGGTCGGTTCGGGGAATGCGTGCGGGGGGCGGGGCCAGAGCGAGCGTGCATTGCGTGAGGGGGGCGGGGCGTGGGCGAGTTGCCTGGGTGAGCGGCCAATCCGTGCGGGGGGCGGGGCCATGGCGAGCCCAGCGGCCAATCAGCTTTGTGTCACCGTAAGGACACAATTTTGGAGCAAGACAGACAGACAGACAGACAGAATAAGGCAATTATATATATATATATATATATATATATATATATATACAGTGCCTACAAGTAGTATTCAACCCCCTGCAGATTTAGTAGGTTTACACATTCGGACATTGTGACATTTGGACTGTAGATCAACCTGGAAGTGTGAAATGCACTGCAGCAATAACGAATGTTATTTCTTTTTTTATTTTTTTTTAAATTGTGAAAAGTTTATTCAGAGGGTCATTTATTATTCAACCCCTCAAACCTCAAGAATTCTGTTTGGTTCCCCTAAAGTATTAAGAAGTATTTCAGGCACAAAGAACAATGAGCTTCACATGTTTGGATTATCTCTTTTTCCAGCCTTTTCTGACTAATTAAGACCCTCCCAGAGTGCTACCTCAAATTAAATAGTATAAAAACAATTTTTATTGAAATTCATTAAAAATTCAAAATTCCACCTGTGAAAATTATATAACACATACAAATAATACCAGGACCATAGGACAGCTCCAATATATCCACCCAAAGGAACAAAGCAATTATTCCATAGATAATCGTACTGATAATCCTGCCAAAGGTTTAATGACCCTTGCTCTCTCTTTCCTCTACCTGCCAATGGAGATGCAACATAAAGTCACAACACACCCTAAATGTAAAAAGGTGCCCCCATTCCTCGGCGGCTTTCCCTCCTAGGATATCCCTAGTCTCCCTCGTGATCAAATGAGGTCTAAAGGTTATACCATTAGTAGTCAGGAAAGATAAGGAAAATAAACTTATCTGAGAGATGTTTGAGTCAGAGTTAATCCCTTAGCAATCCTTTTTCCATAACTACAGGCATCCGAGCTTTCCATGGTCCTCAATCCAATAATACAAATTCACACAGCTCAACACGTTTCTCCCCATACAATTAGATAGGGTTCATCAGTAGACAATGAAAAATGACTGGCCCAATCACCTGTGGAACATACAGATATCAAGAACCCCCAAATCCATAATGTAGAGAATCTTGAGATATAAAGCAGACATACCTAATAGCTGTTAAGGGGGCTACTCATTCAGCAGCACACACCTCTCCATGTGGATGTATATAATGGACGTCTTACCCTGTTGCTGACTCTCCTTAAATACTCCCATACAGCGGTTATCGAAACTAGGTAATTGCCTCCAGGAACGCCCCGTTACCTGGGAAACTCCGGATGTATAGTAAGCACGCACTCACCGCTCTGATACAACCGGAATCCATGCCGGAAGTAAACAATTCGGGTCATGTGACCCCATAGGCTGCGTCACCGGATCATCATATATTGATGATGTCCTGGTCCTTTGGACCGGGACAGTTGGTTCCTTCCAAGATTTTGTGAAGTATCTGAATAGGAACGATATTGGTCTGTCATTTACCTATGACATAGGTGTTCATAAAATGGCCTTTTTGTATGTCCTTCTGATGAGGGGAACTGAGGGGCAGATAGAAACCCAGGTCTTTAGAAAAAAGACGGCGACCAACAGTTTTCTACACTGGACGAGTCATCACCCTGAACCCTTAAAAAGGGGGATACCAAGAGGCCAATATCTAAGACTGAAGCGGAATTGCTCTACAAGTGAAGCCTTCCATAAACAAGCGGGAGATCTTTGTCAGAGATTTACAGAGAGGGGGTATCCGGCTGGTACCCTATAAAAAGCGTATAAACATGCTGTACTAAGAGATAGGGATTATTGGTAGCTAAACAAAAGGAAGAGCTTGAGAATATCACGAGGGTGATTGGTACCTTTGACAATCATAATCGGGAGGTTTATACGATCTTGGAGAAACATTGGGGAATCTTGAGGGCGGACCCGAATTTGAAGGATTTTGTTGGGGTACGGCCCATGATTACCTTCCGGAAGGGGAGGTCCCTAAAAGACAGGTTAGTACACAGTTTGTATCAGGCTCCCCAAAGAGAAGGGACTTGGCTAGACAGGAAGGTAAATGGAGTTTATAGATGCGGACGGTGCAAGTTCTGCAAATGGATTTCACCAGGGAAGCAGGTGGTGTCGGCATGTACGCACCGTGAATATGAGATCCGGGATTTTGCCAATTGTAGTACCGAGGGGGTTATCTATGTAGCAAAATGCACTTGCCCTTTGGACTACATTGGTAAAACGAAAAGAGAACTAAGAAAGTGGATCGGGGAACATCTGGGAGATGTACGAAACGAGAGAGACACCTCAATTTCACGACATGTTAGGCAGGTACACGGTGGAAACTTGAACTCTATTATTTTTAAAATCATTGAAGTCGTCCCGGAACCAATTGGAAAAGGCAACTAGAACAAACTCCTGTTGCAAAGGGAAAGCAAATGGATATATCGTTTTGACTGTGTACACCCAAAAGGCTTGAACGAACAGCTGACGTTTGGCTGCTTCTTATAGGAGGCATCTGTCCCGAAACAGAAACACCTTGGACCACATCAAAATAAGCTTTGATCTATACCCGTCAGGCTAATATTATTCCGTAAAGGAATAAACCGTGTCTGGATGAGTGAAACTATTTTTCAATTAGAATTAGCAATTACCAATTAGAAAAGGCAACTAGAACAAACTCCTGTTGCAAAGGGAAAGCAAATGGATATATCGTTTGACTGTGTACACCCAAAAGGCTTGAACGAACAGCTGACGTTTGGCTGCTTCTTATAGGAGGCATCTGTCCCGAAACGGAAACACCTTGGACCACATCAAAATAAGCTTTGATCTATACCCGTCAGGCTAATATTATTCCGTAAAGGAATAAACCGTGTCTGGATGAGTGAAACTATTTTTCACCATCTTATGATATTTTGTATCTATTTAATTCTGTATCCATAATTACCCCTTTTCTCTGAATCTATGTAGTTCTATTTAGTTGGTGTATTAGAACCAACCTTTTTGAAAACTTAACTTTATGGCCTCCATTATTAGTTTGTATTAATTGCCCCTTTTTCCCTTCCCCCCCCTTCCCCCTCCCAACACCCCACACCCTTCCGAAAATAATAGCGGGGATATACAGTGTTTGGGATCGTAGCCTGTGCGGTCATGTGACCTGGGTGAAGCATGTGGGTTTGTTTACTTCTGGCGCGGCTTCCAGGTCCCCTTTAATAGCGATTTCTGTATTTAAGTAAAGAATCGCTATGCATTTATATCAGTTTCTCCCTGCATAGCATTTAAATGCGGTGGTTCAATATAGATTTTGAAACTGACTAGGATTGCGATTCTGTATAAGTTATAAGTTTAAGGGAGGCGGGGATGTGTTTAGGAGGTGAGGGGGACGGCCCATGCTGTTATGTGATCTCGTGGGTAACACCCACGTGGGCAGCATTAGCTGGGGTATGGGACGTCCTGGATCGCACGAAGAATGAAGAATTAAGAATGAAGATCTATGAAGAATATATGATGATCCGGTGACGCAGCCTATGGGGTCACATGACCCGGATGGGTCATGTGGAATTGTTTACTTCCGGCATGGATTCCGGTTGTATCAGAGCGGTGAGTGCGTGCTTACTATACATCTGGGGTTTCCCAGGTAACGGGGCGTTCCTGGAGGCAATTACCTAGTTTAGATAACCCCTGTATGGGAGTATTTAAGGAGAGTCAGCAACAGGGTAAGACGTCCATTATATACATCCACATGGAGAAGTGTGTGCTGCTGAATGAGTAGCCCCCTTAACAGCTATTAGGTATGTCTTCTTTATATCTCAAGATTCTCTACATTATGGTTTGGATTTGGGGGTTCTTGATATCTGTCTGTTCCACAGGTGATTGGGCCAGTCATTTTTCATTGTCTCCTGATGAACCCTAACTAATTGTATGGGGAGAAACGCGTTGAGACTGTGTGAATTTGTATTATTGGGTTGAGGACCATGGAAAGCTCGGATGCCTGTACGTTATGGAAAAAGGATTGCTAAGGGATTAACTCTGACTCAAACATCTCTCAGATAAGTTTATTTTCCTTATCTTTCCTGACTACTAATGGTATAACCTTTAGACCTCATTTGATCACGAGGGAGACTAGGGATATCCTAGGAGGGAAAGCCGCCGAGGAATGGGGGCACCTTTTTACATTTAGGGTGTGTTGTGACTTTATGTTGCATCTCCATTGACAGGTAGAGGAAAGAGAGTGTAAGGGTCATTGAGATACTGTACCTTTGGCAGGATTATTAATACGATTATCTATGGAATAATTGTTTTGTTCCTTTGGGCGGATATATTGGAGCTGTCCTATGGTCCTGGTATTATTTTTATGTGTTATATAATTTTCACAGGTGGAATTTTGAATTTTTAATGAATTTCAATAAAAATTGTTTTTATACTATTTATTTGAGGTAGCACTCTGGGTCTATATTGATTTACTACCTTTTGTAATAGGTTTCTAAGTGGTAAAATAAACTAATTAAGACCCTCCCCAAACTTGTGAACAGCACTCATACTTGGTCAACATGGGAAAGACAAAGGAGCATTCCAAGGCCATCAGAGACAAGATTGTGGAGGGTCACAAGGCTGGCAAGGGGTACAAAACCCTTTCCAAGGAGTTGGGCCTACCTGTCTCCACTGTTGGGAGCATCATCCGGAAGTGGAAGGCTTATGGAACTACTGTTAGCCTTCCACGGCATGGACAGCCTTTGAAAGTTTCCACCCGTGCCGAGGCCAGGCTTGTCCGAAGAGTCAAGGCTAACCCAAGGACAACAAGGAAGGAGCTCCGGGAAGATCTCATGGCAGTGGGGACATTGGTTTCAGTCAATACCATAAGTAACGTACTCCACCGCAATGGTCTCCATTCCAGACGAGCCCGTAAGGTACCTTTACTTTCAAAGCGTCATGTCAAGGCTCGTCTACAGTTTGCTCATGATCACTTGGAGGACTCTGAGACAGACTGGTTCAAGGTTCTCTGGTCTGATGAGACCAAGATCGAGATCTTTGGTGCCAACCACACACGTGACGTTTGGAGACTGGATGGCACTGCATACGACCCCAAGAATACCATCCCTACAGTCAAGCATGGTGGTGGCAGCATCATGCTGTGGGGCTGTTTCTCAGCCAAGGGGCCTGGCCATCTAGTCCGCATCCATGGGAAGATGGATAGCACGGCCTACCTGGAGATTTTGGCCAAGAACCTGCGCTCCTCCATCAAGGATCTTAAGCTGGGTCGTCATTTCATCTTCCAACAAGACAACGACCCAAAGCACACAGCCAAGAAAACCAAGGCCTGGTTCAAGAGGGAAAAAATCAAGGTGTTGCAGTGGCCTAGTCAGTCTCCTGACCTTAACCCAATTGAAAACTTGTGGAAGGAGCTCAAGATTAAAGTCCACATGAGACACCCAAAGAACCTAGATAACTTGGAGAAGATCTGCATGGAGGAGCGGGCCAAGATAACTCCAGAGACCTGTGCCGGCCTGATCAGGTCTTATAAAAGACGATTATTAGCTGTAATTGCAAACAAGGGCTATTCCACAAAATATTAAACCTAGGGGTTGAATAATAATTGACCCACACTTTTATGTTGAAAATGTATTAAAATTTAACTGAGCAACATAACTTGTTGGTTTGTAAGATTTATGCATCTGTTAATAAATCCTGCTCTTGTTTGAAGTTTGCAGGCTCTAACTTACAGGGGGTTGAATACTACTTGTAGGGACTGTATATATATATATATATATATATATATGTATATATATATATATATATATATATATATATATATATACCTAAATGTCGGAAAAAGGGGTCAAATCGCACCAATAGGAACTGTGCAGAGATGTCGCAAACAGCAAGGACTATACAATGAGTCTAGATGGAAAATGCAGAACAACTGTTAGGAAAAATATGTATCAATATAACGTGATATGGGGTTACGGGGTATATCCAAAGGTATATTATTAAAATACCTGCATGTATATGACAAGAATGCCCAGGATATGGTCAAAACTGTTTAGCCACACAGCAACATATATCCATCAGGATAATATGTATTTGAAATGTTGAAGTATAAATGAATTAATGTGTCATAACAACACAAAACGATGATGGATACAAGGGAAATGAGTCTATGTACAAGCCAAAGTTAGTAAACTCGGTTTTAGTACCTGTGGATGTGAGGCAAAAAGCTCAATTGATCAGTGCTGTTTGGCCTTGCAATATGATTTATACACCAGGAAAACTAATGAAAGAAAATAAATCACAATGTCAGAGGAGCAACATGAAAAAGAATGTTAAAGGACCACTATAGGCGTCATGGTAAGGATAAAGAAAAAGAAAGATATATTACCCTATGACCCGATATCATGATTCACAAGTAAAGTATATGATACTCTCAGCAGGGTCTCTGTGTAGGTAATATAAAGACTATTAGATGCACGGTGAATGGTAAGACCAAGGTGGTATATGGAGGAATGTTATACATGTACCTTTAAGTGGAGTGGTTCTCTAAGGCCAGTGCAAGATCATTAGCAGGTACCTATAACCATGAGGGATAAAGCTATGAGTGACTGGAAACGGAGTACAGCTTGTGGTAAGTACACAGGGAGATAAAACATACCTGGACCGGTGTATGGGGAGAGAGAATCCTTGTTGGCGTGAGCGTCATACAGTGGTGGACGTGGGTTTATATAGAGAGAGGTGCTGATCAGCAGCGTTCACTCCCTGGTTTGGAGGTGGAATGCAGCGTGATCCCAGTGACCCGCACGCTAGCGCATGCGCAGAACAAATTTGCGCATTCACACAGCGTGAAGAAGCGGTATGTATTTCCTGGTTACAGGAACTGCAGGTAACGTTGGTAACAATGAAATGAAGCTGCGCTTGCGCAGTATGGCTTCACCGCCGTGTTTGGAGGAGTGAGTCCACATACTGACCTATATGGTGCAGGATATAGGTGAAGATATAGTGCTGGTCATGTGACCTCATAGGAAATAAGTGAGCCAGTGCACGGTGTTGCAGAAGGCAAACAATCACGTGATAATAGGGACCTAAAAGGCAAAATAGATAGAGTTAGTAGATGTAAATGTATATGAGTAAAGAGAGTAAAATATAGTTATGTTAAATACCTTGGAACATATCAATGCGAGGTTACAACATGATAACATATTCAGGAAAAGTTACGTAATTAAGAAGCATTACAGTAATAGGACAAGACTTAAAAATGTACCCCATATTCTCGATTTAACCCTTTGGGCTCTAAGGTGCCTAACATATAGATCCAAAAAGCTTCCCTCTCTTTAAGTTTATGGATTCTGTCCCCCCCTCTGCGCATCTGCGGAACGTGTTCGATCACTTGGAACCTCAATTGCTCCACTGTGTGATTAGATGTTACAAAGTGGTGAGGAATCGGAAGCAGGGTCTGCTTCCACCGGATGGTAGATTTGTGTTTGCTTATACGGTCCCGGATATGTTGGGTAGTCTCCCCAACATATCCGAGACCGCAAGGGCACTTGATGAGATACATCACAATGGAGGACTCACATGTGTAAAAATTCTTGATGGAAACGATCCTATTAGTGTGAGGATGTGTAAATGTATGACCTTTGGTGAGGTTGTTACACTGAAAACAGTGCAAGCAGGGGAAATTACCCACTTTGGAAGTCCCTAGAAAGGTCTGATGTGGTTGGGTTATGGCAGATCCAATATCAGCTCTAATCAAACTGTCCCTGAGGTTCCTTGGTCTTTTGTGACAAAATAGGGGTGGTGTGGAGAATTCGGTGATTGAGGGGTATGCCTTTTGGAGGAGCGGCCAATGCTTAGAAATGATACCCTTAAAAATCAGCGAGAAGCGGTGATACGTCTGGACACATGCAATGCAGGGGTTATTAGTACTATGTTCATGGGCTTGTGATGACCGGTTATGTGCGACCGTAGTAGGGTAACTTCTTGATACAAATTTGTCACCCATTTCTTGAAACCATGATAATTGCTGTTGGGGATCAGAAACTATCCTCTCAATTCTCCTATGTTGTGAGATAGGCAACGCTTTTTTTGTATGTGAGGGATGACAGCTTGAATAGAGTAACAGGCTATTCTTATCAGTAGGCTTAACAAAGAGTTCAGTACTTATAATGACCTCGGGTGATAGTATGACCATGGTGTCTAAAACGTTGATCAGATTAGGGTCACTGTGTATGGTAAATGTAAGACCAGGTCTGTACTAGTTAATACTATGATAAAAGGTGTTAAGGGAACCAATGTCGCCGTGCCATATGACAAAAATATCGTCTATGTACCTTTTCCAAATGATTAAATGTCGTTTCTATAGGGGATGATTATAGATGAATGTGTCTTCAAAATGCGCCATGTAAATGGTAGCGTATGGGGGTGCCATGTTTAACCCTATCGCTGTACCCCGCTGTTGCATGTAAAATTGGTCTTCAAAGAGGAAAAAATTGTGCACCAATACTAATTGAAGTAAGTCCATACAAAAGGTGTGTTGGGCTGGAGAGAATGTTCTATGTTCTTCAAGAAACCAATCAACCGCTTGGATGCCATCGTTGTGCTCTATACTAGTGTAGAGACTATTGAAGTCAAAGGTGGCAAGTAAACAACTGGGTGGAACAGAATTTAAATGCCTTACCTGTGTCAGGAAATCTGAGGTGTCTTTCAAAAAGGAGGGTATCAGAGGAACAAGAGGTGTCAAAATCTTATCTATGGTAATTGCCAAGGGTGAGAAAATAGATTCAGTTGAGGCCTCTATAGGACACCCTGGGGGTTTCTGAAGGTTTTTATAAATTTTGGGTAATATATAGAAAACAGGCGTCACTGGATTAGTTTTAATGAAGAATTCTGCCAACTTATTATCAATGGTGCCCTGTAAGAGATGATAATCAACCCTATCTTTGATAAGACTGCGAATATGTGTAGTGGGGTCACGTGGAATGGATAGATAAGTGGACCTATCCTGTAGTTGTCTATATATTTCTCATAGATAGTAAGTTTTGTCTAACACCACTATGGATCCCCCCTTGTCGGCTGGTTTAATCACAATGTCTTTATTGTCTTTAAGTCCCCGGATGGCCATTTTTTCGTCAATTGAAATATTATGTTTAACCTTATATTCACCTTTCTCGATGTCCCTGAGTGTGGTATCAATATCATTGGAGACTAAAGATATGTAGGTCTCAATCGGATGATACGATTTAGGGGGATTAAAAGTGCTGGAAAGTCTGAGATTAAGGTTACGAAGGTGAAAGGTGTTAGAACTCTTAGTGTCGCTAACAGGTATTGTATCATCATTGGAGGACGCAAAATGGGCTTTAAGACGCAAGGTTCTGAAAAAGCGCCTCATGTCTTGATCCAATTGAAAAGAATTAAACTTAGGGGTAGGACAAAACGACAAACCCTTTTGTAAGACTTGGGATTCAATAAGCGTTAGGTTATGTGATGAGATATTATAGACTAGGTTGTTCCTACCTGGGATCGGGTCTGCATACGATTCGATGGACCTGGCTTTCCTCTTGCCCCTCCTCGTCGTTCTCCTAGGGGTTGGCGTGGCTCTAAAAAATGGGAGGATTGGGTAGAGTAGGAATCGCTATCAGAACCGGAGGAGGCAGAGTATCTGTTGTATCCCGCACGACGTGGGGAATTAGTGTCCATAAAAGCCCATCTGTACACTCAGTCCTTGACGTAGTCCTCTTGATCCCTGATAAACTTAAGTCTTTTTTGTTCTTGCAGTGTTTTCTGAAATCCCTCAATGGCTTCCTTGGACTTCTGTCTCAATTTCTCCCATTCGGCACTGGGTAACGGGTTAGAGAATTGGTCCTCTATGGACTTGATCTTGGGTCCCAGCTCACCTTTGTAAGTATTCAATAGTCAAGACAATAATGTCCATAGAGAATTCATTCAGAATGCTCTCATATTTAGAGCAATACTCAAGCCATACTGCACAAGCGCAGCTTCATTTCATTGTTACCAACTTTACCTGCAGTTCCTGTAACCAGGAAATACATACCGCTTCTTCACACTGTGCGCGTGTGCGAATTTGTTTCTTCTGTACATGCGCTAGCGTGCGGGTCACTGGGATCATGCTGCCTTCCACCTCCAAACCAGGAAGTGAACGCTGCTGACCAGCACCTCTCTCTATATAAACCCACGTCCACCACTGTATGATGCTCACGCCAACAAGGATTCTCTCTCCCCATACACCGGTCCAGGTATGTTTTATCTCCCTGTGTACTTACCACAAGCTGTATTGCATTTCCAGTGACTCATAGCTATATCCCTCATGGTTATAGGTACCTGCTAATGATCTTGCACTGGCCTTAGAATCACTCCACTTAAAGGTACATGTATAACATTCCTCCATATACCACCTTGGTCTTACCATTCACCGTGCATCTAATAGTCTTTATATTACCTACACAGAGACCCTGCTGAGAGTATCATATACTTTACTTGTGAATCATGATATCGGGTTAGAGGGTAATATATCTTTCTTTTTCATTATCCTTACCATGACGCCTATAGTGGTCTTTTAACATTCTTTTTCATGTTGCTCCTCTGACATTGTGATTTATTTTCTTTCATTAGTTTCCCTGGTGTATAAATCATACTGCAAGGCCAAACAGCACTGATCAATTGAACTTTTTGCCTCACGTCCTCAGGTACTAAAATTGAGTTTACTAACTTTGGCTTGTACATAGACTCATTTCCCTTGCATCCAAGGGCGCAACGACCACGGTCGCAGAGGTCGCCACTGCGACCGGGCCCTCAGGGTTAAAGGGGCCTGGCAGCCGCTCTGCAGAGCCGGATCCTCTCTGTAAGAGAGGATATGTGCTGTGTAGTGGCTGATTACGCGACCACCAGGGGGCCGGCCTGTGAGTCAGGGGGGTCCGATGTCAGCAGGGGGCAGAGGGGCCCCTGACCTGGAGAGGCCCACCAGGCGTTTTAGAGCTGCGGCAGAGCAGAAGTGCTCCTGCACAGAAGACGGAATCCATCCTGCCAGGACCTGCGATGATGTCATGCCCATGTGACTGTGTGGGAGGAGACACAGGTTTGCCGGTCAGAAAGCAAGAAGATACTAATTTCTGAAGGAGATTGGGACACATGACTGGTAATGAGAAAAAAGGGGACATGAGGGGGAGGGGGAGTGCAGGGTGAGTGGCATATGAGGGCTGCAGACTGTGATAGAAGGATGTGAAGGTGTGCAGAATGTTTGAGAGGGGTAAGTTGGGTACAGGCTGTATGAGATTTGTGGGGTAGCAGGGTGTGTGAGATATGGGGGTGTATTGTGTGATATTAGTGGTGCAGGCTGTATGGGGAGCAGGGTGTGTGAGATATGGGGGTGTAGTGTGTGTGATTTAGGGGTTGCAGGCTGTATGGGGAGCAGGGAGTGTGAAATATGGGGGTGTAGTGTGTGTGATATGGGGGGTGCAGGCTGTATGGGGAGCAGGGTGTGTGACATATGGGGGTGTAGTGTGTGTGATATGGGGGGCTGCAGGCTGTATGGGGAGCAGGGTGTGTGGGATAGAGCACCACAAAGGAGGTAAAGATGACGGATATCGTGGAGCTGGAGATGTAAAGGACTTTTACTGTAGAGTGTGGGGAGGAATAGGGGTGCTCACACCGTATACAAATTCATGGCACATTATGGGAGGCAGTAAGGACAGTGTGAGGCCACAGCATGAGGGGAACAGTATATGAAGGACAATGTGAGAGCACATTGTGGAGGCTGTACGGTGTGAAAAGGGGGCACAATATGGAGAGGGGGCCATGTGGCGAAGGACACGGAAGATGTAACAGTGTGGACGCCATTGCTTATATGGCAGCTCTTGCCTCATGTCGGTATATTCACTGTCGGCTGCTGCGGGCAGCCAGCGGTGAGTTCCGCACATGTCAGCTGATATGAATGTGGAGCCCAGGGCTGCTGCAGCGGTCTGGTGCATTACCTTCAGGGACTCCATGGGACGGTCTGGTCACAGGTAGGGAACCTTCTCTTTTGATTTTCGTGACGCCACTCTCGGTATTGCGGTCAGGGTGACCGCCACTGCAGATTAAGGGGTGCCTGAGGCTGATGGTGGGTGCAGTCAGTTGTAGTGGCCTCCCGAGAGTGAGGCAAGCCCCAGGGCCCTGTGTAAGTGTGTGGAACCACAGGTCACAGAATGACTCAAACACAGTCCAAGAAGTCTTTTAACGTGTTTACTCACTGTGTTTGGTGGTCACTGTGAGATACCCGGGCGACACTGTGATAACTAGGTGGAACCAGGAATTCCAGAAGGCCGTTCTGAGGATAGCTGTCCACTCACCCTCCTTTTGTTTGGGAGGACCCGTTACTTGAAGTATGGTAGGATTCCTCCAGGGAAGCTGTTTCCCCTCTCTGGTCCGTCTGCCGGCATCGTGACCTTGGTGGGATGGCTTCTGACCCTGTCCCCTTGTGGGATTCCTGATTGCTGCTTGGCTCTGACTCTGTGTTGTGGTGGTGAGGGCGTGAAGTACCCCCACCTGAAGGTTGAGCAGCTCTGGATGATTAGCTGTCTGCTCTGGGGACCTGTTTCCCCTTGCGTGCTGGAATACCAGGGATCCCCTTACTCAGCCACCTCTCTCTAGGTGTCTTTCAGGCTGACCCACAGGTACCCTTTCTCCCCCGTTTTCAGCTACTGCACTCTGCAGGGCCTGGCTAGCATGAGAGCCCCTGTGCTTCCTTCCACACTCCTCAACACTCTGCTTCAGACCCCTTGCTTTTCCTTCTCTTCCTGTCTGCCCTGCTTCCTAGCAACCAGCCTCTGAGCACACCCCTTGATGGGAATTGAAAGTTAACCCCTTCTGGCTACCCAAGGGTCCCTTCTAATGGTGTGGGAGACCTGGTCACTATGTGTTTGTGTGTGCACATCTCATCCTGGCCCTTGGAGATTACCTGGAAGCACTGCCCCAGCATGGGTGCAATACTCTGTGGTGCTTGACCATGTCAGGGGCGCCACATGAACAGCTGACATGTGCAGCTATCAGTCATTTGCTCGCCACCCGTGCCTGTTAACCCCTTACACCGTGCTGTCAATGTCACAGCGCGCTGTACATCCCAGCCACGGTAAGCTCTCACTTACCTGGGAAAATCGGAAGTCACGTGACATGATCACGTAGAGCCGATGGTTGTCATGGTAGCACAGAGTCATGTGATGACTCCTGTAGCTATCATGAGTCAGTTCCTCTTACACCTGGCAGACCGCCGTGTGCAAGAGGAGAGCAGCTTTTCTGCAGTTCAGAGCAATGCAACAGAGGGACTAGTAAAATATTTATATAAAAAAAATGTAAAAATGTTTTAAAAAAATAAAAAACCTAACACTTCAAATAACCTCCCCATTTGCCCCATTAAAAATTAAAGGGTTAAAAAAATATACACACATTTGGTATTGCTGCATTCATAAACGCCCGATCTATCAAAATATAAAATCAATTAATCTGATTGGTAAACGGCATAGCGGCAAAAAAAATCCAAATGTCAAATTACATTTTTTAGGTCCCCACAAATTTTGTGCAAAATGCAATAACAGGCGATCAAAACGTAGCATCTGCCCAAAAATGTTGTGGTTAAAAACGTCAGCTCGAGATGCAAAAAATAAGCCATCAGTGAGCCATAGATGCTGAAAAATGAGAACACTACGTTTTTTGGAAAATGGCGCAAGAAATGCGCAACTTTTTTGGACAAACGTCTGATTTTTTTTAACCCCTTAGATAACAGTAAACCTATACATGTTTGGTGTCAACAAACTCGCACCGACCTCAGGCATCACACTGACATATCAGTTTTACCATATAGTGAACACTGTGAATAAAATATCCTAAAAACAATCGTGCAATCACACTTTCTTTTGCAATTTTTCCACACTTGGAATTTTTTTACCATTTTCCAGCGCATTATATGGTAAAACTCATGGTTTCATTTAAAAGTACAACTCGTCCCGCAAAAAATAAGCCCTAATATGGCAAGATTGCCAGAAAAATAAAAAAGTTACGGCTCTTCAAAGAAGGGTGCAAAAAACAAAACCGGAAAATCGCCCGGGGGTGAAGGGGTTAATGAGATGGGATGGTTTTACGGATATTTTTCGTAAGGAAAGACAGTGTGGCAGCCATAATTCATGGTGGAGGAATGGTGCAGTGGTCATAGTTTATGAGTGGGACAGTGTGGAGGCCGTGTATCATAAGGGGGACAATGCAGGGTCACTTTGTTTGTCAGGGAGCATAGTGGTGGAATTTTTTTTTCAGGTGCACAGTATACGGGTTATTTAGTGCACAGTATGTATGGATATTTTTTATTCAGATGTAATAATGACACTTATTTTTTAGGGCATCGTGTTAGGATATGTTGTGGAAAACTGGAGAAGATGGAAGTCTGGGGGGATGAGTTGTGGATGTCCAAGGTCATCATGGCATGTAGACCAGATGAAGAAGAATGGGGTGAGACCATTACAATCTGAGAAGTCAAAAATGAGGTACCTGGATCTAAGGAAGCATTTATACTGGACAATCGCCTCCTTTAAAGGGAATCTGTTGCCAGGATTTGCTCCCCCATCTGAACGCAGCATAATGTAGAGACAGAGACCCTGCTTCCAGTGATGTGTCACTTACTGAACTGTTTGCTATCATTTTGATAAAATCAGTGTTTTCTCTGCTGCAGATAAAAGCTCTTGAATATGCTGGACTACCTGGCAACAGAGTCCTGTAATGATAATCTGCTGCTGATTAATCAGTGATTTTATCAAAACTACACTAAGCAGCCCAGTATGTGACACATCGCTGGAATCAGGATCTCTGCCCCTACATTATGCTGCTCTCAGATTAGAGGTCAAAAACCTGCTGACAGATTCCCTTTAAATGATAATCAACCGTTTGGTTATATGAAGCCGATCGGCAGTTGTTTAATGGCCTGTGACTGCACACTAGTGAATCTTCATTGCATGCGCACAGCGAGCTGTCAGAGTTTTCCAGTGCCGGTGGTGAGAGGGGCCCGTCTTGTGACCACAAGTGTGCAATTTGCATACTTCTAGCCACATTGACATGAGGCTTTAGTCTGACTTACTGGTAGGGGCAGCATGAATCCCAACTATGGTCCTGCCACTACACTGAACTGTATCATTGTGTACATGCACGCTGCAATTTTTTTTTCTCAGACCCCTTGGTCCGAGGACAAAATTGAACATAACCACTGCCTGATTAAATAACGGTGGTCCGACTGCGATCCAATGTTTTGTCAAATCGCACTCGGACCAAAAATACGGGTGTCTACACAAGCTCTTATGGTGTGACACCATAGTTGTAAAAATGTTTACCTGGTTAGGGCCCACTCAGAAGTTTTGCCCCCTCTAAGCTGAAACCCTGGCTATACCTCTGGTGAGGACATGTTTTTATTTTTTTTTAATCAGTGAGTAAACAGAACGGTGGCCAGAGGTCTATGGGGGTGCATTATACTATATTGAGGATTATGGAGTGTGCATTTATATGGAGGATTATGGAGTGTGAATTATAATACAGTATATGGAGGATTATGGAGTGTGCATATATGGAGGATTATGGTGTGTGCATTATACTATATGGAGGATTATGGAGTGTGCATTATACTATATGGAGGATTATGGAGTGTGCATTATACTATATGAAGGATTATGGAGTGTGCATTATACTATATTGAGGATTAAGGGGAGTGCATTATACTATATGGAGGATTATGGAGTGTGCATTATACTATATTGAGGATTATGGGGTGTGTCTTATATGGAGGACTATGGGATGTGCATTATCTTAAATCGAGGACTGTGGGATTTGTATTATATTATATGGAGGACTATGCTCTACATTATATTATATGGAGGACTATGTAAAGTGTATTATAATACATAGAGGACTATGGGAGGTGCATAATAATATATGAAGGGTTATGTGGGACCCATTATACTATATGGAAGGCTATGTGGGGTCATTATAGTATTTGGATAACTATATACGAGGGGGACAAAGATAAAGCATGGCATGGGAAAGTTTTGTGCTGAGGAAAAGAGGCTCTTTCCCTCGGCACCCAACTTTCTCATGCTCTGATATCATGGGAAAGCTGGGTGCTGAGGGAAAGATGTATAGCAGAGCATGGGGAAGGTGTGTGATGAGGACAAGATGGTTATCAGAACATAGGAAAGCTGCTGATAGAAAGAGAGATTTCAGATCATGGGAAAGCTGGGTGCTAAAGGAAAGAGCCAAGTGTCAGCGACACTATCCCATACCCCGAGTGTCGTGTACGGTTGGGGGGGCCCAAGTCCAAACTTTGCACCAGGGCCCATTAAACTCTAGTTACACCACTGCTTGTATCCCTCATCGTTTTGTGTTGTTGTGACACATGAATTTATTTATACTTCAACCTTTCAGATACATATTATCCTGATGGATATATGTTGCTGTGTGGCTAAACAGTTTTGACCATATCCTGGGCATTCTTGCCATATACATGCAGGTATTTTAATAATATTCCTTTGGATATACCCCGAAACCCCATATCACATTATACTGATACATATTTTTCCTAACAGTTGTTCTGCATTTTCCATCTAGACTCATTGTATAGTCCTTCCTGTTTGAGACATCTCTGTACAGTTCCTATTGGTGCGATTTGACTACTTTTTCTGACATTTAGGTATGTTTATATATCATCATATTAATTTGTCTCTTCTATCATACAATGAATTATACATGTTTCTACAGGTCTCACCTATGCCTAGGAGATTCGTGACTCCATTATTTGAATTTCTATGTAAATGTTTGATATTACATTTGGTGATCTATTATTTTCAGATTGTTTTCATGATACGAGATCATTTTGTCATGTTTTATTATGATTGTATATTTTTTTCTTTCTTGTAACACTATGTTTATTTTCTCCTATGTTACTTATTTGATAGTCCTTAAAAAAGGACTGAAACGTTGGATGGACTCTTTATTTAAGAAAATTACATTCAGCACCATCCAAGATTTTCTCTCTCATTTTTTATGGTGTGCCAGAGCTTTTTTACGGTTTATTGGACTATTTTCTCCAGAGCACCCAATTATATAGTCGAGCCAGGTTTATTCTACTATTGCGACCAATCATAGGCGCCGGTGGGTGGAGGAAGCAGAGAATACGTGATGGATTAATGAGCGGCCGGCATTTTCAAAAGAGGAGATGCCGCCACAGTGTGAACGCCGTGCAGCGCCGCGCTGGAGATCTTGGATCGGTGAGTATGAGAGAGGGCGTGGGAGGGAGAGACCGACATGGGCAGAGAGAGAGATGGAGACAGAGAGAGAGAAAGACCGAATGACAGACCGATCGACAGAGAGAGACCGAAAGACCTGTGTTTATTATGTCAAAAACACATGCAGATCGCTAGTAAAAGGCAAGTGAAACGCATTCTTTCTTGAAAAATATGTGTGACTCCCTGCACTAGCCAGGTTGTCACAGGTAGTCTCATCCACACACGCCCCCTCCCCTTAGTAAGGTGACAGCAGCCAAACTACAGAAACCCTTGTCACCTCACTCCGGGTTTGATGTTCACACCAGGGGGACCGAGCCAGGCAGTTGGCTCCGCCCACCGAGGAGTTCACAGGCCCTAAGGCGGGAAAAACACAGAAGGAGTCTAGCTTTGACAGTGAAGAGGAGTGGAGTGAAGTTCAAGGGCAGACCTGTGTCTAGGTCTGCCATAGGCTACCTCTGGTGTCTGGGTTGGAACCCAGTCACCTCTGGCAGGGAGGCGGACCGTGGTGGCCACCTGCGGGAGATGGAATTACAGCCGGTGGAACCGTAGGGACCTGAGACGGGCGGTGGCCCGCCGGTGCCGAACCGGGGAACCGATTGGAAAGCAGAGCACCAGGAGGGGTATTCAGGCCCAGTACGAGGCCCAGAAACAACTGGGCTGAGTCAAATCAACTGATTGAGGACTTGGACTTTAGGACCTTTCCCACATAAGACCCGACTGAAGACAACAGCCCAACCATAGGGGTAAAGCCACCGCCCAGGCATAGAGACCCAAGGGGCCAGCGTCTGCGGGCAAAGAGGGCTCTCCCGACACATAACAAGCCAGGGAGCGGACTACTGTTGCTCAGGCATAGGAGTCGTGATTTCTACACTAGTGAGGTGCAGGAGTAAGGCGGAAACCACCAACCTGTGTAGGGGATAACTGCAGCCGGCTGCGGGCACCGTTCACCATCTTGTTTGGTTTACCAGAGACTCCAGCGTGTTTATCATAGTGAGTACACCAGTGCCTTCGGGCCGCGCACCGTGCCGCACCGACACCCCAGCTAGCATCCATCCCCGCGCCTCAGCACCTCCCTTGGGCCCCCCGGGACCATCATCCCCCTACCCACGGAGGGGGTCAACACCAAGCTGCGCAACACTGTCCCCGGGAGCCTAGTCAACGGCAGCGGTGGTGTCCATCCATTCACCACAACCCATGGGTGGCGTCACGAACTTAAATCCCCTACAAACCACCACGGCTCCGGCCGTGGATCTCCCCACCGAAGTCCCTACGTGTAGCGCCAACCCCCTTTCAGAGTGACGTGACCCCTGGGTCTGTGGAGAGCTCGAGCCACCCACCGACAAGCACGGATCCAAGCGGCTCGGCAGCCGGCCGAGCCCCGGGGCGGTACATATACATTTACACATTTCTCATTGACTTCAATGTTATTAAAACGCTGCCAAAATGGCAAAAACAATTGACATGTTGCTTCTTCAAATGCAGAGATTTGCAGAGACAAATTTTTCCGCAACTAAAATGCAGCGTTTGTAAATGCATCGTGCACACAAGAAAGCCCTATTTCCCATAGACTTTGCTTGAAAATCAAAACACATGCATTTTGGCATTAAAACGCTGCAGCTCAAAACGCTGCTGAAACGCATGACTCCGGAATGTCTGACTGAAGGCCTTTGACCTTCCCCAACAACCCCCTGCCCCCTAGGGTTCTTATCTAAAATAAACACAAACACTGCGTGACGTTGGATATAAAGGCCACAGCAGCCCCATTTATTCGTAACAGAAACATAAGCCATGTAACAATACAAATCTTCATTGAAGAACCCCCGAAAAGGAAGGGGGGGTACCTGAAGGTTAACCAAAATGTTCTTTGCAACATCAGCCCATCTCCTGACCCTCAGCCGCAACACACCGACTCGAGAGCCCAAGCCAGATGTTGCCCACACTATGTCCCGCTGAGACTCAACCCAGCAAGGACCCGTTTACCAAACAATTGCACCGCTAGAGGTAACCCGCTCCGGCACTGGGTTCCGTCCTCTCCTCTGTGCAAACCCCCACCTTCAGACACCCCCCTCCTTTCCGCCGCTGCGACAAATACGATCTTCCTTCTTTTCTTCATTGATGTCGAATCCACAATCAGGGCGGGCGGGCGGGAACGATTACAGTCACCGTCCAGGTAGGAATGGCCCACCCCCCCTCTGACCTGCCCTATATACTACCCCCTATAGCGCCACCCCCTGACCAATCACACTGACCCCTGATCCTAACTGCCCCTTAGCACCACCCCCAAAATTCGCGCCCAAACTGACTTCTCCATTAACCCCCTATTAACCCTATGGCCTGGCATCCCTCCTAGTCATGTAGCCCTCCCTTGAGCCCCTTCGGGTCAGCAGTCCGGGCTCTTCCTTGACTCCGGAATGTCTGACTGAAGGCCTTTGACCTTCCCCAACAACCCCCTACCCCCTAGGGTTCTTATCTAAAATAAACACAAACACTGCGTGACGTTGGATATAAAGGCCACAGCAGCCCCATTTATTCGTAACAGAAACATAAGCCATGTAACAATACAAATCTTCATTGAAGAACCCCCGAAAAGGAAGGGGGGGGTACCTGAAGGTTAACCAAAATGTTCTTTGCAACATCAGCCCATCTCCTGACCCTCAGCCGCAACACACCGACTCGAGAGCCCAAGCCAGATGTTGCCCACACTATGTCCCGCTGAGACTCAACCCAGCAAGGACCCGTTTACCAAACAATTGCACCGCTAGAGGTAACCCGCTCCGGCACTGGGTTCCGTCCTCTCCTCTGTGCAAACCCCCACCTTCAGACACCCCCCTCCTTTCCGCCACCGCGAGTGCGCATGACCCCTTGTGCGCGCGAGTCCTCCCACACCAACAAAGCCTTCTCAACCCCCTCCATCAGCCCTAAGGCCCAGATATCATTTCCCACCGAATTTAAATGGACCCCGTCCCGGCGCAACAAGTCGGCGGACGCCGCTTCCAACTCCGGGTGCCGAACAGAGACACCCCCGACCCGGGAAATGAACCGCCCAATCTCCCGATTCACTTTACTTCGCGCCCTGTTTACTGCCTCCACCGACCTGGCGTGCCGCCATGCCAGCCGCGCCACCATATCAGACCAGACAATTACTAGACCCGGGTGGGAAGACAGGAGCCGCAGGCAGTCACATTTTATGTCTTGTATCAGGTCCCTGGAAGCCCGGAGACCCAAGTCATTCCCACCCGCGTGTAGTACTACCACGTCCGGTGCTCTGTCCAACTGCGAATGGTGGCGCCAGGTAGGCAACACCTCACTTCACAGCATGCCCCTGACTCCAATCCATCGCACAGTCGCCTTTTCCCTGGGGACCCCCAACTGGCGGCCGTCCGGTCGTATTCCCGCACGAAACGCCCCCCAATACACGTATGAGTGGCCGAGCACCCACACCAACAATGGTAAACCTACAAAACAAAAGGTGACAACACAACAGAGGAGAGGGGGAGGGGGGGGGGGGGAGGCACGAGGAAGAAAAGATGGGTAATGAACACCAAACAAATACCATCCCCGACCCCCCCCCCCCCACCAATATCTCACAACAAGTTCGGCCGGACGTAAGATCTAAACCTGGCCGAGTCCCATCGTCCAATCTTACGGAGAGCCTGCGCGCCCAGGCCCCAACGAGCCGCCTGAGTTGCAGCCCCAATCCGAAAGGAATGCGACGCGAACTCAGCCTCGTTGAGACCGCAACACTGCAGGCACCTCCGAAAGATGCAGACAAATTGGTAACTAGACAAGGCTGACCCGTCCTGGTGGGACAAAAGGGACCCCGGGCGAGCTCCCCTCACTTCTAAAAACGCCGACAGCCATCTGACAGGGCACTCCGCTAAACCAGGTACCCCCCATAGTTCCACCATCCGACCTCTACCCAGCTGGTCCGTCTTTGACCGTCTCAAGCAGCACCGTACCACATCCACACCGCATTCCACGTCCACCAACAACAAACCTCCGTGACTCCTCGTGTTTCTGCTCACCAGTTCACTAATTCTAAACGCCCCAAAGAAGGCCAAAACAAAAGCGGTCCCGAACAACTGGCATTCATACCCCGAACAGCACACCCGAGGCAAAACCGACAACAGCTTGCCCAGCAGCTCAAAAGATACCGGGCGCCGAAGGTCTCGGCGCGCCCCCGCCCTCCGGTAACCCTTCAGCGCCTGGTGCACCCAGAAATCCTTCGTAACATCCTTCCAGCCCAGTAACTTGAAAAAGAAAGCAATGCCCGCCAACCTGCCCGCCACGGCCGACCACGAAAGGCCTTCTTCCTTAGCCCTGCCCTATGAACAAAACTAAATAAACTCTGTCACCTTCAGATACATGACCTCCCACCTCATCAACCAACTCGAGCCAACGGTCCCACGCTGAATTATAGCTGCGCCACGTACTGGGTGCCACCGAATGTCTGATCAATTCCCAGGCCGGCTGCAAACCAGGTCCCACAACCAGACGGGCCACACGGTCTCCTGCTGCTCCGCGTCCGGCGCCAGCATTCGAAAGCGGTCCCACTGGAAGCGAGATAAAGCATCAGCCACAGAATTCAGCACCCCCGGCACATGTACAGCGCAGACCCACAAGTTCAACTCCAGACATTTCAGCACCAAATGACGCAAGAGATCCACCACCGGGGGGGAATCAGCTGTCAACTTGTTAACACACTGAACGACCCCCAGGTTGTCACACATGAAACGCACCTTCCTGTCTTTCAAATCCTGTCCCCAAACCTCTATAGCCACGACAATAGGAAAAAGTTCCAACAGGGCCAAATTCCTAGTCAGACCGCAAACCCGCCACGAATCAGGTCACCTGCCGACACACCATCTCCCCCCAAAATATGCGCCAAAACCACTGGATCCCGCCGCGTCCGTATAAAGGACCAACTCCTCATTGGACACCACCTCGCGAAGCCACAATGACCGTCCATTATACAGCTGCAAAAAACGGGACCACACTCTCAGGTCCGCCTTGTGCTCCACCTTCAAACGCACAAAATGCAAAGGGTGCAACACACCAGTAGTGGCTTGAGCCAAGCGACGGGAAAAAACTCTCCCCATCGGCAAAATCCTACACGCAAAGTTCAACTTCCCCAACAGGGACTGCAAGTCCCGTAAACGAATCTTCTTGGCCTCAATGGCCCCTTGAACGCAACGCCTCAAATCCGCCAGCTTGTCCTCCGGCAAGCGGCACTCCATGGCAACCGTATCCAGCTCGATACCCAGGAATTTCAAAACAGTAACCGGACCCTCCGTCTTCTCCGGCGCCAACGGGACGCCGAAGCGGCGAGCAACCTGCTCCACTGTCCGAAGCAAAAGGGAACACTGCGAGGATCCAGCAGGTCCCATGCACAAAAGTCGTCCAAGTAATGCAACACTGCATCTAGACCCGCCTCCTCCTTAATTACCCATTCCAAAAAACAACTAAACTTCTCAAAATAGGAACATGAAATTGAACAGCCCATAGGCAAACAACAATCTACATAAAACTTGTCCTCCCACCAACACCCCAACAGGTGAAAACTGTCCGGGTGCACCGGCAACAGGCGGAAGGCCGCTTCTATATCCGTTTTCGCCAAAAGCGAACCACGACCCAACTTCCTTAACCATTCCACAGCCTTATCAAAACGGACATACGATACTGAAACCAGCTCAGGATCAATACCGTCGTTCACCGACCGGCCAGTAGGATAGGACAAATGGTGGATAAGCCGAAACTTGTTAGGTTCCTTTTTCGGGACCAACCCCAACGGGGACACAACCAAGTCCGGCAATGGAGGGGCATCAAAAGGCCCCGCCATCCGTCCTAGTTCCACCTCCTTCTGTAACTTATCCGCAACAATCTCACCATGTAGGCGAGTCGACTGTAAATTTTTCAAACGAATCTCTCCCGTCTTAACCACTGACGGTATCTTGAAACCAAAACTAAAACCTTCACTCAACAATTCCGCCGACCCCCGATCCGGGTATCTACTTAGAAACGGCGCCATCCGATCTACCCTCACCGGGGTCCTCCCTTTTTGACGAAGACTCAGCGGCCTTCCCTTTTCCCTTCCGGAAGCACTTAAGGTGACTATGGGCGCCACCACAGCCCGAACACTCGTGCTTGAATCGGCAGGAGGAACCAAACCGGCATTCCTTTTCATTGAACTGCCAGCAAACGCCCTTTTTGGGCCCCGGCGAGGTGCCAAGTGATCCCCCACCGGTGCCCCCTGGAAAGGACTGCGATGCCGACTTCGGCGCAGCCATCAGCCGCATCCATAGACTAATTTCTTTGTGGTCCCACCGTAAACTGGGTCTGACCGCCTTCCTCTGGCGAAACTGCTCGTCATATCTTAGCCAAGCAGTCCCCCCATAGGTCCTATACGCCTCATAGATAGAGTCCAGATAACAAAAAAGCGCCGAACAGTTATCCGGAGCCTTTTCCCCCACCACACTGGCCAGTATCACAAATGCCTGCAACCAGTTCTGAAAAGTGCGAGGAATAAGGCGATAACGCCGCCGTTCTTCCTCGTCCTTTTTGCTCTCATCCGGTTTAACCCGATCCAGATTAAACTTTTCCAACGGAAGCAATGAGAATATTTCAACATATTCATCCTTCCATATTTTTTCCCTGGTCTCCTGCTTCAGATGCGCCCCCAACGGTCCATCAAAGCAGACATACACTTCCCCTCTCGCCTTGTCATCTAATCGAACAATATCCACTGCAGCCGCAGCTGCGGCAGCGGGAGCCGCAGCTGCGGCCGCGGGAGCCGCCACCACCGGCTCACTAACCACATTGCCACCAGCAACCCCTCCAACCGCAGGAGTCACAACCTCCTGCCCCGTCGCTCCCTGCCACACCAAGCTAGGGCCCCCCACAGGGGCAAACAAACCCCTGACCAACCTCAACAATTCAGCTGCCACACTGCCGTCACTCGTCACCGCATTCATGACCTGCCCTCCAACCGGGCCACCAAGCAAACCACCCGTACCACCAACCACATTTACGCCCTGCACGCCATCCATATCACCAGACACACCATCCATAGCCAAACCAGGTGTACGAGAAATAGGAAAAACCGTGGTCTTACCAGGCTGACTCCGAGAAGATCCCGAAACAGCCGTCACATGTCCTCCGCGTCGCACTCCAGCCGCTTCGCCGACCTCCACGATCTGGTCTCCGGTGTCGTCCTCCGCGGCGTCCTCCTCCAAGGTGGCCTCATCTTCGTCACTGGACCCAGGCCCAGGGAGCCCACCGTCCGGCAGACTCGACCTTAGGCCCCGTCCGCCCGCAGCACCATCCATCCTCCGCGCCGTCCGCGACGATCCAGACGCTGGCGCCGCCACGTAATCACCGCCTGGGGCATGCCGTCCGGCATCCCCGCGTGCTCCAGCTGATCCCGACGCCGTCCCATCGCTGTCCATCCGCTGTGATCCCAGGCCGGGCCCCGCCGATCCGGGCCGTCTCCGTACTGGCTCCCCCGCCGACACTGGGACCCCATGCTCCTGCATGGGCCCCGCTCTGCTCCTGGCCCTTGCTGCCTCATCCGTGCCCTGGGATCCCGCTGGCCCACGCAACCCAGCTGGCCCCCGTGACCCCGCTGGCCCATGCGACCCCGCCGGCCCACGCGACCCCGCCGACCCACGCGACCGCGCCGGCCCACGCGACCGCGGCGGGTCAGGTGACCACACCGGGTCAGGCGAGCCTGCCGGATCGCGGGGACGCGCCGGGACGGGTGAGTACGCGGGGTCACATGACCGCGCCGGGTCAGGTGACAGCGCCCGGTCAGGTGACAGCGCCCGGTCAGGTGACAGCGCCGCCCCACGTGACCGCGCCGCCCCACGTGACCGCGGCGCCCCACGTGACCGCGCCGCCCCACGTGACCACGCCGCCCCACGTGACCGCGGCGGGTCAGGTGAGCGCGCTCGGTCAGGTGAGGCCGCCGGAGCACAAGGGGACGCCGGGCCATGCGAGCGCAGCGGGCCACGTGACCGCGCCGGGTCAGGTGACCGCGCCGGGTCAGGTGACCGCGCTGGGTCACGCGGCCGCGACGCGCGCGTCACTGCCGTGCGCCGCGAACCGGAAGAGGAGGGGAGGCCGGCCATGTCGCTCCCCGCCCCGTTGCCTTGGTGCCCGCGGCCCGACTTCCGGCCGGGGCCTCGCGACGTCCCGGCTCCCGGATCCACCGCCGCACGTCCACTTGGGCTCCGTCTCCGCTGCCGGCTCCTCGGCGTCATCTCAGGGCTAAGGCGCTCCGGGGGCCGCGTTCTTCGCTGCCGCTTCGGAGGCAGGGGGGTCCCATCTTCCTCACCGACGCCGGACCATCGCTGGAGCTGTTCGTCCATCCACCGCTGTCCACGCTGCTCCGCCATCCTCTTCATCTGTGCCATGAAGTCCTCCATCTTCGGGATCCAGCCACAACGATTACAGTCACCGTCCAGGTAGGAATGGCCCACCCCCCCTCTGACCTGCCCTATATACTACCCCCTATAGCGCCACCCCCTGACCAATCACACTGACCCCTGATCCTAACTGCCCCTTAGCACCACCCCCAAAATTCGCGCCCAAACTGACTTCTCCATTAACCCCCTATTAACCCTATGGCCTGGCATCCCTCCTAGTCATGTAGCCCTCCCTTGAGCCCCTTCGGGTCAGCAGTCCGGGCTCTTCCTTTAATAAAAGCAAAGTGTGCACATAACCGTAGGAGGAATAAAGGGGAGAAAGGATAGAATATTAAAGGAGGCCTTTTTAGAGGCTAAATCCGCATGCACACCACCACTAAGTAGCCTAAAATATCGCAGCAAAAATCTTAGATTAGTTTAGCCAAATAATGGTTCACTGCCTCAATGGATACCATCTGATAAAAATAGATTATATTATAGGGATCCATTAAGGTAATGCTATAGTGCACAATGTATGAATAAGTCAGCACATATACCTATACACATACAAAACTGGGGACGCTGGCTGCATTATTATACATGGAGGCCTGGTTAGGCTGTTTGCATTATTATACATGGAGGCCTGGGGAGGCTGGCTGCATTATTATACATGAAGACCTGGGGAGGATGGCTGCATTAATATATGTGGAAACCTAGGGAGCCTGGCTGCCTTATTATACACGGAGGCCTAGGGAGGCTGGCTGCATTATTATACATGGAGGCCTGGGGAGGCTGGCTGCATTATTATGCACTGAGGCCTGGGAGGATGGGTGCATTATTATATACGGAGCCCTGGGGAGGCTGGCTGAATTTTTATAAATGGAGGCCTGGGGAGGCTGGCTGCATTATCATACATGGAGGCCTGGGGAGGCTATCTGCATTATTCTACATGGAGGCTGGCTGCATTATTCTACATGGAGGCCTGGAGAGGCTGGTTGCATTATTCTCCATGGAGGCCTGGGGAGGCTGGCTGCATTGTTCTACATGGAGGCCTAGAGGAGCTGGCTGCATTATTCTACATGGAGGCCTGGGGAGGCTGGCTGCATTATTATACATGGAGGCCTAGGGAGGTTGGCTGCATTATTATACACAGATGCTTGGGGAGGCTTGGGGAGGCTAGCTGCATTATTTTACATGGATGCTTGGGGAGGCTTGGGGAGGCTAGCTGCATTATTTTACATGGAGGCCTGGGGAGGCTGGCTGCATTATTATACATGGAGGCCTAGGGAGGATGGCTGCATTATTATACGTGGAAACCTAGGGAGCCTGGCTGCCTTATTATACACAGAAATCAAAAAATACCGTTGAGCCTCTGTTAGGAGTCTCAACACAGAAACCAGCCAGATATCCCTCCGGGAAGGACCCAGCCAAGGAGTGGCTCTTTTTAGGAAACCACCATAACCACCATATGAAGTGGCCCTTTTAGTCAATATCCAACTGTTTGACAAGTTTAAAGATATGACAAGGGAATTACCAAGGCCAGGTATCCATCCACAGACAGCTGTTTCGGGGTATTGCCCCTCATCAGTGTGGAGTAGGATTCTGGCCAGGTGGGAGTGTGACGCCCTGGGCAAGCCAGGGGTCACAGGTCATCACACCACCACACCCTACACCCCAGTTAGGAACACCAAGGCTACCAAAATCCTTGTTGCCTTCCTTCAGGGGCTGATGTTCACACCAGGGGGTGGGCCAGGCGGTTGGCTCCGCCCACCGAGGAGTACACAGCCCTGGAGGCAGGAAGAACCAGGCAGATTAGCTCAGGGGGAGCTTGAGTGAGGAGCGGAGTTGAAGCCAGACTAGAGTCTGAGGAGGAGTTCAGTTAGGGGAGGAAAGGAGAGTGAAGTAGTAGAGGAGCAGAAGAAAAGAGTCAAAGTGTCAGTAAGAAAGCCTGAAGTTGGTCCGGCTGTGTGCCAGGACAGTGTCAGCAAGGTCAGCAGATGGCGGTGACAGTCTGAAGGGGGACTGCTCGGAGGTTGCTGGAAGGACCGCGGACGGGTAGTGGCCCGGCGGTCTGGAGCAGTATACGAAGAACAGTCAGCACCAGGGCCGGGGAATCTCGGACCCCGGCAAGGCTAGGAGTCGCCGTAAATTTGCCAAATCCGTCAGTGAAGGGGACGTCTGTCTCCAAACAACCAAGTCCCGATTGAAGGCAACAGTCCAACCATGGAGGAGAGACACCGCCACCGCCAGGGCACCAGTTTCTCAGGGCCAGCGCCTGTGGGCAAAGTAGGGCTCCTCCGGCCTATATCCAAGCCGGGGAGCGGGTTACCGGTGGGAACCCATCGCTACCAACACAGAAACATCAGATGCAGGAAAAGGGACATCACCGTCACCTACTGGGGAAAGCAAGTGCAGCCGTCCGTGGGAACCGTCTTTCCAGCCGTGTGTTTTACCGAGAACTGTGTCATCGTCTCAGGCTGAGTGAGTACCACAGTGCCGCAAGGCACAGCGCTGCCCCCGCGTCCCTGTGCCCACCAAGCCCTGCATCTCCCCAACTCATCACTGGGTCCCGGGATCACCAACCCCTACCCACGGAGGGGCAACACAACAACTGGCTGCTCCATACCATCCCTCCCGGGAACCCCATACAGAGCAGCGGTGGTGCTAACAAATCACCAAAACCGTGGGTGGCGTCACGGACAATAAACAATCCCCACACCCAAAACAAACCCCCTTTCACTCACGGGTAAGGAGCGCCGCTCGAGTCCCCGGGATCCGGCCCATCGCTCGAGCCACCGAGCAGCGGCAGCAGCAGGCCGCAGTGCCAGCCGGACCCGAGCAGCAGAGGGAGAGCGCGGCATCCCCTCCTCCGCCCGCGACAGGAGCAATGCAGTGCAATGCAGCAGTGTGGAGTAGGATTCCGTAGGATTCCGTAGGATGAGGGGCAATACCCCGAAACAGCTGTCTGTGGATGGATACCTGGCCTTGGTAATTCCCTTGTCATATTTTTAAACTTGTCAAAGAGTTGGATATTGACTAAAAGGGCCACTTCATATGATGGTTATGGTGGTTTCCTAAATAGAGCCACTCCTTGGCTGGGTCTTCCCGGAGGGATATCTGGCTGGTTTCTGTGTTGAGACTCCTAACAGAGGCTCCACGGACCTTTTTGATTTGCATATTTCCCAGAGGGCAATGCACCTAGGATTTCACTGTCTTGAGCGCCCTTGTTGGCTGCTGGCAGTGTTTTCTCTGGCTGGTCTCCCCGAGATCAGTGATTGTTTTGTCTTGTTGGTCTATTAGGCATTGCTCCCACCTGGCCAGAATCCTACTCCACACTGATGAGGGGCAATACCCCGAAACAGCTGTCTGTGGATGGATACCTGGCCTTGGTAATTCCCTTGTCATATCTTTAAACTTGTCAAAGAGTTGGCTATTGACTAAAAGGGCCACTTCATATGGTGGTTATGGTGGTATCCTAAAAAGAGCCACTCCTTGGCTGGGTCCTTCCCGGAGGGATATCTGGCTGGTTTCTGTGTTGAGACTCCTAACAGAGGCTCCACGGACCTTTTTGATTTGCATATTTCCCAGGGGGCAATGCACCTAGGATTTCACTGTCTTGAGCGCCCTTGTTGGCTGCTGGCAGTGTTTTCTCTGGCTGGTCTCCCCGAGATCAGTGATTGTTTTGTCTTGTTGGTCTACTAGGCATTGCTCCCACCTGGCCAGAATACTACTCCACACTGATGAGGGGCAATACCCCTAAACAGCTGTCTGTGGATGGATACCTGGCCTTGGTAATTCCCTTGTCATATCTTTAAACTTGTCAAAGAGTTGGATATTGACTAAAAGGGCCACTTCATATGGTGGTTATGGTAGTTTCCTAAAAAGAGCCACTCCTTGGCTGGGTCCTTCCCGGAGGGATATCTAGCTGGTTTCTGTGTTGAGACTCCTAACAGAGGCTCCACGGACCTTTTTGATTTGCATATTTCCCAGGGGGCAATGCACCTAGGATTTCACTGTCTTGAGCGCCCTTGTTGGCTGCTGGCAGTGTTTTCTCTGGCTGGTCTCCCCGAGATCAGCGATTGTTTTGTCTTATTATACACGGAGGCCTAGGGAGGCTGGCTGCATTATTATACATGGAAGCCTGGGGAGGCTGGCTGCATTATTATGCACTGAGGCCTGGGAGGCTGGCTGTATTATTATATACGGAGCCCTGGGGAGGCTGGCTGAATTTTTATAAATGGAGGCCTGTGGAGGCTGGCTGCAATATCATACATGGAGGCCTGGGGAGGCTATCTGCATTATTCTACATGCAGGCTGGCTGCATTGTTCTACATGGAGGCCTAAAGAAGCTGGCTGCATTATTCTACATGGAGGCCTGGGGAGGCTGGCTGCATTATTATACATGGAGGCCTAGGGAGGTTGGCTGCATTATTATACATGGACGCTTGGGGAGGCTGGCTGCATTATTATACATGGAAGCCTGGGGAGGCTGGCTGCCTTATTCTACACGGAGGCTTGGGGAGGCTGGCTGCATTATTTTACATGGAGGCCTGGGGAGGCTGGCTGCATTATTCTACACGGAGGCTTGGGGAGGCTGGCTGCATTAGTCTACATGGAGGCCTGGGGAGGCTGGTTGCATTATTATACACTGAGGCCTGGAGAGGCTGGCAGCATTATTATATAGTGAGGCCTGAGAAGGCTGGCTGCATTATTCTACCTGGAGGCCAGGGGAGACTAGGTGCATTATTCTACTTGGAGGCGTGGAGAGGCTAGTTGCATTATTCTACATGGAGACCTGAAGAGGCTTGTTGCATACTTCTACATGGAGGCCTGGGGAGGCTGGCTGCATTTTTCTACATGGAGGCCTGGGAAGGACGGTTGCATTTGTCGCCGGCGGAGGAGGGGACGCTGCGCTCTCCCACTGCTCGGGTCCGGCCGCTGCTGCGGCTGCCGCTACTCGGTGGTGGCTCGAGCGGTGGGCCGGATCCCGGGGACTCGAGCGGCGTTCCTCGCCCGTGAGTGAAAAGGGAGATTGTTTGGATGGTGGGGGATTTGGTGATTGTCCGTGACGCCACCCACAGTTGTGGTGAAGTTGGTGACACCACCGCTGCTCTGGACAGGGATCCCGGGAGCGGTGACAGGGAGCAGCTTTGTTGTTAGTTCTCCCCTCCGTGGGTAGGGGGGTTGGTTGTCCCGGGGCCCGGTGATGGGGTAGGGATGGATGGCAGGTGGGTTACGGGGCCTGGTGAGGTGCAGGGTCACGGGGGCAGCGCTGTGCCACACGGCACGGTGGTACTCACTCAGCCAATGATGAGGACACAGTTCTCGGTAAAACACACGGCTGGATGGATGGGTCCCACAGACGGCTGCGGTGTTGTTTCTCCCGGCAGGTTGATGGTGACTGCCTTTCCCTGCACCTATGTACGGTAAATGGTTCCAATGGGTTCCCACCGGTTACCCGCTCCCCAGCTTGGATATGGGCCGGAGGAGCCCCTTTTGCTCGCAGGTTCTGGCCCTGGGAACGGTAGCCTTGGTGGTGGCTGTGTTTCCCTCTCACGGTTGGACTGTTGCTTTCTGTCGGGACTTGGCTGCTGAGAAACCCAGGAGGTTCCCTTCGCTGACGGATTTGGCAAATTCACGGCGACTCCTAGCCTTGCCGGGGTCTGTAAGCCCCTGCCAGATGGAGCTGACTTCTCTTTGTGTACCGGTCCGGTACCGCCGGGCCACCGCCCGTCCACGGTCCTTACGGTAGACTCCAATAGGCCACTCCTGCAGACGGTCACCACCGTCTGCCAACCTTGCTGATCTGTCCGGGCCACACACCCGGACCAACTTCAGTCTGCTCCACTACCACTTCACTTCCTTCCACTTCCACTATCAAACTGAAACTGCACTCCTTTTCCCGCCTCCAGGACTGTGAACTCCTCGGTGGGCGGGGCCAACCGCCTGACCCACTTCCCTGGTGTGAACATCAGCCCCTGGAGGAAGGCAACAAGGGTTTGTGTCTGACTTCGATGTGCCTGACCGGGAGTGTGGGGTGTGTGGGTGTTGTTCTCTGTGGCCCCTGGCTTGTCCAGGGCGCCGCATTCCCCCTTAGTAAAATGCAGACCGTCCGCGGGCTGCCCGTCTATCACCGGTTTTATTTTCACAACTGAAAGATAGAAAAACGGTAACACATTACAAGTAAAATAACATCTTCCCACATCGGGAGGTACTCTTATTTAAACGTTGCTTAACGGTTACGGCTTCTGCTCTCTCCCACCCAAGTAACCTGGCCCTGATGCTGCCCCTAAGCAAACAGGCAGCACCCCTTGACCCCAGTCCAGCACAAGTTGCCCGAGCGGGTTCTGTCCTTTTCAGGGGACCCACATCCATGGGGAGCCCCTGAAACCCCCAGAGGATCGCCACCAGTTACGGTGGTGGCTGGGCCCCAGCCTGCTCCACTGCGGGCCCTTCCTCCAATCTGCCTCTCCGGGGGCAGTAACGGTGAAAGCCACAACTACATTATTTACATGCCACAAGTATGTAGTTGCCCTGCCAGTTCTCGGGCTTGTCCGTAGTAGTTTCTACGCATAATTTGAAAAGGGGGTCCCAACGGGGACCAGTTGCCGGCCACGACCGGTTCCAATCAAGCAGCAAATCAAGTGACTCTTCGGTAAATCATTCACTTATCATTCTTTTTCAAACGGTTCTTTTGTGGTCCTAACGTGGGAAACAACTTGCATCGGAGCTCCGCTGACTCTGGAGCGGCTACCACTGCAGGGGGTCGGCCCACACGGGGACCGGTCGATACATCGGGTTCTCCTTCCACAGACAGTTCAGCCCAGAACCACTGACGGCCGTTAAGAACGGTGGCGGGGGCAGCGTGGTTGGAACCCCCTCCTCCATCAGCGACATTCTCTCTGGGCCTCCGGCTGTGGTACCGGCCCCCGGCTCCGATGCGATCAGGGCTGGTTCTGGGGTTTGGGTGGACTGGTCGCGACGCGGCACGGCCGCAGCGGCCCCTTGCTCACGGGCCCCCACTACGGCAACCATCCTGCGCATCTCCGCCTTCCAGTCCAGCAGCTGCTTCAGGCTCTGCGCCCTCACCTTCAAGCAGAACTGGCCCAGCTCCCGCTCCAGCCACGCAGCGGTCCCGGCGGGGAGCTCACCCGGGCCGCAGTCTTCAAAGGCTACTCCTCCTCGGTTCCCCCAGAGCTTGGACGCTCCGGTAGCGGGCACTCCTGCACTCCAATTCGAGGACGCCGCCATCTCTCCATCCGCGTCCCCCTTAGTCTCTTTCCGGCTCCTCCTCTACAGGGGCGGGGTTTTGGCCATCACGCCTCCACTACTTTAGGAGACACTCGAGCGGGAATTCTTCGCGCCCAAGATGGCGGCTTCACAAGTTTTTCGGCCGGACACCTCCGGCGGTCACACAAGGCGCACTTCCACCAGTTGGTAGAATGGTAGGATCCTGTTCGTGACGCCAAGTTGTCGCGGGCGGAGGAGGGGAGGCTGCGCTCTCCCACTGCTCGGGTCCGGCCGCTGCTGCGGCTGCCGCTACTCGGTGGTGGCTCGAGCGGTGGGCCGGCTCCCGGGGACTCGAGCGGCGTTCCTCGCCCGTGAGTGAAAAGGGAGATTGTTTGGATGGTGGGGGATTTGGTGATTGTCCGTGACGCCACCCACGGTTGTGGTGAAGTTGGTGACACCACCGCTGCTCTGGACGGGGATACCGGGAGCGGTGACAGGGAGCAGATTTGTTGTTAGTTCTCCCCTCCGTGGGTAGGGGGGTTGGTTGTCCCGGGGCCCGGTGATGGGGTAGGGATGGATGGCAGGCGGGTTACGGGGCCTGGTGAGGTGCAGGGTTGCGGGGCAGCGCTGTGCCGCACGGCACGGTGGTACTCACTCAGCCAATGATGAAGACACAGTTCTCGGTAAAACACACGGCTGGATGAACGGGTCCCACAGACGGCTGCGGTGTTGTTTCTCCCGGCAGGTTGATGGTGACTGCCTTTCCCTGCACCTATGTACGGTAAATGGTTCCAATGGGTTCCCACCAGTTACCCGCTCCCCAGCTTGGATATGGGCCGGAGGTGCCCCTTTTGCCCGCAGGCTCTGGCCCTGGGAACGGTAGCCTTGGCGGTGGCTGTGTTTCCCTCTCACGGTTGGACTGTTGCCTTATGTCGGGACTTGGCTGCTGGGAAACTCAGGAGGTTCCCTTCGCTGACGGATTTGGCAAATTCACAGCGACTCCTAGCCTTGCTTGGGTCCGTAAGCCCCTGCCAGATGGTGCTGACTTCTCTTTGTGTACCAGTCCGGTACCGCTGGGCCACCGCCCGTCCACGGTCCTTATGGTAGACTCCGATAGCCCACTCCTGCAGACGGTTACCACCGTCTGCCAACCTTGCTGATCTGTCTGGGCCACACACCCGGACCAACTTCAGTCTGCTCCACTACCACTTCACTTCCTTCCACTTCCACTATCAAACTGAAACTGCACTCCTTTTCCCGCCTCCAGGACTGTGAACTCCTCAGTGGGCGGGGCCAACCACCTGGCCTACCCCCCTGGTGTGAACATCAGCCCCTGGAGGAAGGCAACAAGGGTTTGTGTCTGACTTCGATGTGCCTGACCAGGAGTGTGGGGTGTGTGGGTGTTGTTCTCTGTGGCCCCTGGCTTGTCCAGGGCGCCACACATTATTCTACATGAAGGTGTGTCTCCCAGGGAAGGGGGTACTCGGTCCTGGGCAGTATTTATAATTGGGAATGTCACTTTTGGTGGCTGTTGCCCAGTTCCATGCCCTTGGCCCCTTTTGCAAGGTGGGTATTTACAGAGGTGATAAGAGATATTGTCATGTGACGCCACCTGCGGGTTGCTGTTAAGAATAGAGAACCGCCACTGCTGACTGTGGGTACTCCCAGAGCTGGTTGTGATTGCAGCAAGGGTGTTAGGCCCTCCGCAGGTAGGGCTCTACCTGAGAGATGTAACAGGGTAATAACGGAGACCACACCAGGTTGTCTTTAACAGTCTCTACTCACTGTGGACCCAGGGGTTGCTGGTTCAAGTCCCAGGAGTATCAGTGCCAATGTAGTGACCCAAGTTGCTCTATCCCCGGCACTCCCTGTTGGTTGGGTCCCCGTAACGTGGAGCATTTGGGGCCTGGCTGTCCCTTGTTGGTTACAATCTCCTTTTCCGTACGGCGGGCAGTGTGGACCCTGTGGGGAGGTAAGTGTCCGAACCTCGATCCTAGTTTACTGCTGATGCCCCCAGATTTTTTGGTTCGGTGAAGTCTGTAAAGGTGTCCTCACCGCGTAGGTATTTATCAAGCCGTGTAGAACTGGTAGCTGATCTAGGGCCCTGTGCCCCGTTTGTGCTCCAGTCCCAGCGGTATCTCTGGTGCCCGACCTACTCTACACTGATGAGGGGAAATACCCTGAAACAGCTGTCTGTGGATGGATACCTGGCCTTGGTAATTCCCTTGTCATATCTTTAAACTTGTCAAAGAGTTGGATATTGACTAAAAGGGCCACTTCATATGGTGGTTATGGTGGTTTCCTAAAAAGAGCCACTCCTTGGCTGGGTCCTTCCCGGAGGGATATCTGGCTGGTTTCTGTGTTGAGACTCCTAACAGAGGCTCCACGGACCTTTTTGATTTGCATATTTCCCAGGGGGCAATGCACCTAGGATTTCACTGTCTTGAGCGCCCTTGTTGGCTGCTGGCAGTGTTTTCTCTGGCTGGTCTCCCCGAGATCAGTGATTGTTTTGTCTTGTTGGTCTACTAGGCATTGCTCCCACCTGGCCAGAATCCTACTCCACACTGATGAGGGGCAATACCCCGAAACAGCTGTCTGTGGATGGATACTTGGCCTTGGTAATTCCCTTGTCATATCTTTAAACTTGTCAAAGAGTTGGATATTGACTAAAAGGGCCACTTCATATGGTGGTTATGGTGGTTTCCTAAAAAGTGCCACTCCTTGGCTGGGTTCTTCCCGGAGGGATAGCTGGCTGGTTTCTGTGTTGAGACTCCTATGAGAGGCTCCACGGACCTTTTTGATTTGCATATTTCCCAGGGGGCAATGCACCTAGGATTTCACTGTCTTGAGCGCCCTTGTTGGCTGCTGACAGTGTTTTCTCTGGCTGGTCTCCCCGAGATCAGCGATTGTTTTGTCTTATATTACACGGAGGCCTAGGGAGGCTGGCTGCATTATTATACATGGAAGCCTGGGGAGACTGGCTGCATTATTATGCACTGAGGCCTGGGAGGCTGGCTGTATTATTATATTCGGAGCCCTGGGGAGGCTGGCTGAATTTTTATAAATGGAGGCCTGGGGAGGCTGGCTGCATTATCATACATGGAGGCCTGGGGAGGCTATCTGCATTATTCTACATGCAGGCTGGCTGCATTGTTCTACATGGAGGCCTAAAGAAGCTGGCTGCATTATTCTACATGGAGGCCTGGGGAGGCTGGCTGCATTATTATACATGGAGGCCTAGGGAGGTTGGCTGCATTATTATACATGGACGCTTGGGGAGGCTAGCTGCATTATTATACATGGAAGCCTGGGGAGGCTGGCTGCCTTATTCTACACGGAGGCTGGCTGCATTATTTTACATGGAGGCCTGGGGAGGCTGGCTGCATTATTCTACACGGAGGCTTGGGGAGGCTGGCTGCATTAGTCTACATGGAGGCCTGGGGAGGCTGGTTGCATTATTATACACTGAGGCCTGGAGAGGCTGGCAGCATTATTATATAGTGAGGCCTGAGAAGGCTGGCTGCATTATTCTACCTGGAGGCCAGGGGAGACTAGGTGCATTATTCTACTTGGAGGCGTGGAGAGGCTAGTTGCATTATTCTACATGGAGACCTGAAGAGGCTTGTTGCATACTTCTACATGGAGGCCTGGGGAGGCTGGCTGCATTTTTCTACATGGAGGCCTGGGAAGGACGGTTGCATTTGTCGCCGGCGGAGGAGGGGACGCTGCGCTCTCCCACTGCTCGGGTCCGGCCGCTGCTGCGGCTGCCGCTACTCGGTGGTGGCTCGAGCGGTGGGGGGGATCCCGGGGACTCGAGTGGCGTTCCTCGCCCGTGAGTGAAAAGGGAGATTGTTTGGATGGTGGGGGACTTGGTGATTGTCCGTGACGCCACCCACGGTTGTGGTGAAGTTGGTGACACCACCGCTGCTCTGGACGGGGATCCCGGGAGCGGTGACAGGGAGCAGCTTTGTTGTTAGTTCTCCCCTCCGTGGGTAGGGGGGTTGGGAGTCCCGGGGCCCGGTGATGGGGTAGGGATGGATGGCAGGCGGGTTACGGGGCCTGGTGAGGTGCAGGGTCGCGTGGGCAGCGCTGTGCCGCACGGCACGGTGGTACTCACTCAGCCAATGATGAGGACACAGTTCTCGGTAAAACACACGGCTGGATGGATGGGTCTCACAGACGGCTGCGGTGTTGTTTCTCCCGGCATGTTGATGGTGACTGCCTTTCCCTGCACCTATGTACGGTAAATGGTTCCAATGAGTTCCCACCGGTTACCCTCTCCCCAGCTTGGATATGGGCCGGAGGAGCCCCTTTTGCCCGCAGGCTCTGGCCCTGGGAACAGTAGCCTTGGCGGTGGCTGTGTTTCCCTCTCACGGTTGGACTGTTGCCTTCTGTCGGGACTTGGCTGCTGGGAAACTCAGGAGGTTCCCTTCGCTGACGGATTTGGCAAATTCACGGCGACTCCTAGCCTTGCCGGGGTCCGTAAGCCCCTGCCAGATGGTGCTGACTTCTCTTTGTGTACCAGTCCGGTACCGCTAGGCCACCGCCCGTCCACGGTCCTTATGGTAGACTCTGATAGGCCACTCCTGCAGACGGTCACCACCGTCTGCCAACCTTGCTGATCTGTCTGGGCCACACACCCGGACCAACTTCAGTCTGCTCCACTCCACTACCACTTCACTTCTTTCCACTTCCACTATCAAACTGAAACTGCACTCCTTTTCCCGCCTCCAGGACTGTGAACTCCTCGGTGGGCGGGGCCAACCGCCTGGCCCACCCCCCTGGTGTGAACATCAGCCCCTGGAGGAAGGCAACAAGGGTTTGTGTCTGACTTCGATGTGCCTGACCGGGAGTGTGGGGTGTGTGGGTGTTGTTCTCTGTGGCCCCTGGCTTGTCCAGGGTGCCGCATTCCCCCTTAGTAAAATGCAGACCGTCCACGGGCTGCCCGTCCATCACCGGTTTTATTTTCACAACTGAAAGACAGAAAAACGGTAACACATTACAAGTAAAATAACATCTTCCCACATCGGGAGGTACTCTTATTTAAACGTTGCTTAACGGTTATGGCTTCCGCTCTCTCCCACCCAAGTAGCCTGGCCCTGATGCTGCCCCTAAGCAAACAGGCAGCACCCCTTGACCCCAGTCCAGCACAAGTTGCCCGAGCGGGTTCTGTCCTTTTCAGGGGACCCACGTCCATGGGGAGCCCCTGAAACCCCCAGAGGATCGCCACCGGTTCTGGTGGTGGCTGGGCCCCAGCCTGCTCCACTGCGGGCGCTTCCTCCAATCTGCCTGTCCGGAGGCGGTAACGGTGAAAGCCACAACAACATTATTTACATGCCACAAGTTTGTGGTTGCCCTGCCAGTTCTCGGGCTTGTCCGTAGTAGTTTCTACGCATAATTTGAAAAGGGGGTCCCAACGGGGACCAGTTGCCGGCCACGACCGGTTCCAATCAAGCAGCAAATCAAGTGACTCTTCGGTAAATCATTCACTTATCATTCTTTTTCAAATGGTACTTTTGTGGTCCCAACGGGGGACAACTTGCATCGGAGCTCCGCTGACTCTGGAGCGGCTACCACTGCAGGGGGTCGGCCCACATGGGGACCGGTCGATACATCGGGTTCTCCTTCCACAGGCAGTTCAGCCCAGAACCACTGACGGCCGTTAAGAACGGTGGCGGGGGCAGCGTGGTTGGAACCCCCTCCTCCATCAGCGACATTCTCTCTGGGCCTCCGGCTGCGGTACCGGCCCCCGGCTCCGATGCGATCAGGGCTGGTTCTGGGGTTTGGGTGGACAGGTCGCGACGCGGCACGGCCACAGCGGCCCCTTGCTCACGGGCCCCCACTACGGCAACCATCCTGCGGATCTCCGCCTTCCAGTCCAGCAGCTGCTTCAGGCATGCGCCCTCACCTTCAAGCAGAACCGGCCCAGCTCCCGCTCCAGCCATGCAGCGGTCCTGGCGGGGAGTTCACCCGGGCCGCAGTCTTCAAAGGCTACTCCTCCTCGGTTCCCCCAGAGCTTGGACGCTCCGGTAGCGGGCACTCCCGCGTTCCAATTCGAGGACGCCGCCATCTCTCCATCCGCGTCCCCCTTAGTCTCTTTCCGGCTCCTCCTCTACAGGGGCGGGGTTTTGGCCTTCGCACCTCCACGACTCAAGGAGACGCTCGAGCGGGAATTCTTCGCGCCCAAGATGGCGGCTTCACAAGTTTTTCGGCCGGACACCTCCGGCGGTCACACAAGGCGCACTTCCACCAGTTGGTAGAATGGTAGGATCCTGTTCATGACGCCAAGTTGTCGCGGGCGGAGGAGGGGACACTGCACTCTCCCACTGCTCGGGTCCGGCCGCTGCTGCGGCTGCCGCTACTCGGTGGTGGTTTGAGCGGTGGGCCGGCTCCCGGGGACTCGAGCGGCGTTCCTCACCCGTGAGTGAAAAGGGAGATTGTTTGGATGGTGGGGGATTTGGTGATTGTCCGTGACGCCACCCACGGTTGTGGTGAAGTTGGTGACACCACCGCTGCTCTGGACGGGGATCCCGGGAGCGGTGACAGGGAGCAGCTTTGTTGTTAGTTCTCCCCTCCGTGGGTAGGGGGTTGGTTGTCCCGGGGCCCGGTGATGGGGTAGGGATGGATGGCAGGCGGGTTACGGGGCCTGGTGAGGTGCAGGGTTGCGGGGCAGCGCTGTGCCGCACGGCACGGTGGTACTCACTCAGCCAATGATGAGGACACAGTTCTCGGTAAAACACACGGCTGGATGGACGGGTACCACATTCGGCTGCGGTGTTGTTACTCCCGGCAGGTTGATGGTGACTGCCTTTCCCTGCACCTATGTACGGTAAATGGTTCCAATGGGTTCCACACCGGTTACCCGCTCCCCAGCTTGGATATGGGCCGGAGGAGCCCCTTTTGCCTGCAGGCTCTGGCCCTGGGAACAGTAGCCTTGGCGGTGGCTGTGTTTCCCTCTCACGGTTGGTGTCACGCTTCCCGGTCCGCTGGCCCCGTTCTCCGGTTCCCGTGGCCCGCTCCCCGCTCCCGGCGCTCCTCTGTGACAAGGGACTCCCAGCCGGGCGCTCCTGCTTCCTCCTCACCGCTTCCTGGACTGGCTTCTGGCACACGGGCCTCGCGCATGCGCATTAGGGCGCGCGCACGGTCATTGACCCTTTCTTAAAGGGCCAGCACCCAGAAACAGGATATTGCATAGACAGGTACAGGGTATATAAGGTTTCTCTTTCCTGGTGGGCGGGGCCTGTTCTACGTGTTTAGCAAGCTAGTGTTCAGGTCCCCTTGCTTTGCTCTGTACTTTGCCTAGTATTAACCCTGTCCTGTCTCGTAGAGCCTATCCTGCCACGCCAGTTGCTCCGAACCAACTCCATCCCTGGACCCTGACGGTGACTTCGGCGGATGTTCCACCACCTCTGCAGCTCCGCCAGTCTCCAGTCTCTGGCTCCGCTCGGTGACCCGTTCCATCACTCAGCAGGTTCCGGATCCCGCCTGACCTTATCACCCGGCCTCGGACCCTGAGCCTCGTCACCCGGACTACCGTCCAGAACTCTGTGGGTTCAGCATCATCCACCTTTCCTGCTTCTCTACGGACTGTCCAGCTACCTATAGTGCTCCGGCTGCCGTGCATCAAGACCCTCTGGCGGGGTGACCAGCTTGGCTGCCTTCTCAGGGGACATTGGTGTACGGTCCAGTGCTTCCACCACCCGGACGTAACAGCTAGAACAGGCCATGGATCCCGCCGAAGCACTAGCGGCCTTGCAGGAGGAACTCACACGCCAGCGTGAGACCCAGACCCGCATGCTGAACTTTATGTCTTCTGTGGACGCCCGCCTGAACACGCTACAAGCGTCGGTCACATCATCAACATCTCGACCTTCCACTGTACAATCCACGGCCACAGCTCCCGTGGCAGCCTCCTCGGATGCTTCCAGACTTCGTTTGGCCTCACCACCCCGGTACGCCGACCTGCAGGGGATTCATCAATCAATGCTCTCTCCATTTCAAGCTGCTGCCGCACTTGTTTGCCTCCGACCAAGCCAAGGTCGCGTTCATGATGTCCCATCTAGAGGCAGAGGCAATGGCCTGGATGAACCCCTTATGGGAGAAGGAGGATCCGGTGACCACCAACATCCAGGAGTTCCTGCAGGCATTTCGTGGCACCTTTGACGAGCCCGGACGCGCCTCCGCGTCTGCCTCATCTCTCCTCCGGCTACGTCAGGGGACTCTGACGGTGGGCCAATATGCCATCCGTTTTCGCACCCTGGTTTCGGAACTCGGATGGAACAATGAGGCACTAACCGCCGCCTTCTGGGAAGGACTCTCGGGTCGTATTAAAGATGAGCTGGCTGGACGTGACGTGCCTTCCACCTTGGATGCCCTGATTGCCCTAGCGACTCGAGTGGATCTTCGCTTTCAGGAACGATCCAAGGAAGTGTCTCGCGAGAGGCGTCCGATACGGCACTCCTCCCCACCACGGAAGTCCATCGCCCCCCAGTTGGCGTCACCTGGCGTGTTGTATTGCAAATATAAAAATGGCTATTTTTGAGTTTATAAATTATGTTATACTATAACATTGATTAATCAAACAGACAAAGTGTACATGGTTACAAAATCTTGTATATACTTAAGGATTTCTGTGTGTTTGTCTTGAATATACAGACAAACAATATATCCATTTACCTAGCTCAAATACCTGATGTGTATTCTTGGGAGACTTGAATGCTGTGGGTTTATTACCCCATTGTCTGATGTGTGGTGTATCTCTGGTTCATCTATGCCCAGTGACTGGCCATCAAAGGGCATGGATCAATAAGACTACAACACATTAACTTTAAGGCTTGTAATATTGTTCAAGCCTTTTTAAGATCAGCTGAAGTATAGCACAGACAGAAGCTCGTGTTTCCTGCACCGTGAGACGTCCGGTCAGTGATGTCCAGGAGTCTCTGTCTATGTCATGCTTCTCTGACTTCCAGACAGATGATGTCCAAAGCTCCTTGGTGATGTAAGTATATTTAACTGTACTTAACCTTTGTATAATCAATATACAAAAGTGTACGCAATATCATACTTTTCCTTTAAGTTTGTATTTCATATTAACCTTTATAATAAAATTACTTATTTGCCTTCTTTAAAGCCGTATCTGAACCTTAGTGTTAAAAATATTAGCAAAACATTTGGCGTAGTCGGCAGGATACGCAGAAGGCTTTGAGTATTTTTGTTAGTGTGATATTGCGTAAAATATGCCTCTTTTTAAGAAAAAAGTGGTTGTGAGTGAATGCATTGAGATTCCAGGTTGGGAACAGAGTCCCTATGATATTTTGGCAACCAAGTGGTCGCATAGTGTTGGTTTGAGTGAACCATGGGACAAATGTTTGAAAAATGCTGAACCTGTAGATGTGGTTGAATGCTTGCAGAAAGTGAAAGTGGAGAAAGGTAAAGAATTGGGCGCTGTGGGTAGGGGTGGATGGATCCTGTTGTCTGCATATAGAAAACAGCATGAGGAAAAGATACGTATGGTAACAAAAGTTCAGGAATTAGAGAGACAGTTGTGTGAGGTCCAGACTGCATTGGTCACAGCACAGTGTCAGAATAAGTTGTCAGTGGACAAATGTGATGGATATCAGCATGATGCAGACAAGTCTGCTGTATGTATAGAGCAGTATAAATACAGAAAGAAGAGAGGGAAGGAGAATAGAAAGGAAGTAACTTTGGCCATAGCCAAAGCAGGGACAGAGGGGAACTCAGATGAGTGGAATGGTGACGTATGGAACTCATCTGATTCTGAAAACGTCACCGATCCAGAACAGGAGGATGACCATGTCAGTGGGGAGAAGGAAAGTGATCCTCCTCTTAACCCAATAAGAGTTCATCCTATATACCATAGACAAGTTGTAGAAACAGCTACAGGTAAACAGAACAGGAATATGGTAGAGGATTGCAGTCAGCTTCTTGATCGTTTTTCACAAAGGTCAAATGAACCTTTGATAGCTTGGATAGTCAGATTATGGGAGACGGGGGCTCATGGAGTGCATCTGGATGCTGTGGATGGCCCAAAGTTTGTTCAACTCAGCCATGAGCCTGTAGTGAAGGAGGCATTTTGTTCCTTGATAGTTCAGCGACCACATGTGGTGTGTAGTGTGTTGGATGTTGTGGCTATGGCATTGCAGCATAAATACCCATCTGAGGCGGACTGGCCGCCTAATGAAAAACCATGGTTTACATTGAAAGATTGTGCTCGGAGATTGAAGGAGGAGGCTATGAAAAATGCTATTTCAGCAAGTACATATGACGATTACATGCAAGTTGTTGTAAGTGTATCTATTAGAAATTGTATCATTAGAAATGCCCCTCCAGCTTATAAACATGTAATGATGGCATTAATGATAAATCAGACTGGGAAACCCATCTCCAATACATTGGAGGCGATCCGACAGTTAGGGGGTCTGGGAGAATGGGGTCCCAAACAGAGAGGTCAGCTTAATTTTGAAGAACAGTGTAACAATGTCAAAAGTAGTACAAATCGTAGATCCCGTGTTACCAGGAGAGATATGTTTATGGCCCTGATAAAGGATGGTGTTCCCTGGGATAAAATAGACGGGATTAGTACTGACGAGATGTGGAAATTGTATCAAAAGAGAAAATTGTATCAAAGGAGAGGACTCAATAAAAAGTCAGGGGTTTCCCATAATAAAAAGGTTGCAGCAAAAGATTCTGAATCTCCACAGCGCAGGCGAAGCAGGACACGGGGAGAAAGAGGGCCCACTTTCTCATCGTCACCAGCAAAGCCTACAGCACCGGGGGTGTTGGATCTTTACGCTGAAGTCAAATGTTTGGTGCAGGAAATCAAAGCCCAGCAGAAGAGGTTATCATCATCTTCCATCAAGATGTCTCCATCTGAAATGGAAGATAGATGGGGGGAAAAAGATAAGGGTAATGTTGAGACCACAGAGGAGATTGAAAAAGATAAGGGTAATATTGAGACCACAGAGGAGATTGAAAAAGATAAGGGTAATATTGAGACCACAGAGAAGATTGAAAAAGATAAGGGTAATATTGAGACCACAGAGGAGATTGAAATTTATAAGGGTAATATTGAGACCACAGAGGAGATTGAAAAAGATAAGGGTAATATTGAGACCACAGAGGAGATTGAAAAAGATAAGGGTAATATTGAGACCACAGAGGAGATTGCCACCAATACAGAATGTACAGAGATATGTAAAGAGATAAGTATTACAAAAGCCATTCCTGCTCATAAACAATACAGAGCCATCCAAATGTTAACAGAGAGACTGGAAACCAGGAGAATCCCTGTGTTCAGTCTATTGGAAGGGCAATTATTTTTGCTATTGTTTGGTTGGTCTCATATTTACATACCCATGCTGATAATTAATACAGCACAATATACCAATATGGTTGGGTAAATAGTGAACTTTTTAGGCTGTCAAGTTAGATGTGAATCTTTTAGCATATGGATAATGGACTGGATAAAATTGTGTTTTGTGCATTATTTGAGCTTGTATGCTAATCATGTTTGTGCTTTCTTTTTAGACTGGAGACCAGAGTTTTACATGTTATTAGAGCAATCAGGCTAAAACAATGAAACAAGTAATCATCCCATTGTGATGAATGGGTATTGTATTTACCTAATGATTGTTGTTTGTTTTATGTGTATGTTCAATCAGGACCACAGTAGGCTTGTAAATGCCCTCTCAGTATGATGGTCTCATGGTCCAAAGGTCAGATTTGGCCTTCAACTGAACTCAGTTAATAAGAGAAGGGATAGATCAGGATTATTAATTAAGGTAATTCTAATGAATAGTGGAGACAGTGACATGTTAATCAGTTGATGGTACTGTCTATTTCTAAAATGTAGATAGTCAGAGGGAGGGCTCCTTCAGTTCTGCAGAGAAGATAAATGATTTGGATCTTCACATCCTATCAATGATTGTGCAAAAATTTGGGTGAAACAATTTAGTGACAAAGGTATTCCAGAACCTGCTGAAGTCATTGCTCGAGGAGCAGACAATGTGCTGACAGTTATGAAACAAGAAAAGTGGGAATTCATCCCAACTGACAGATGAGTAATATGTGTATTTTTGTCCCTTTAGATCAAACTCTGGAAATGTTGTATCATTGGCGCCACCATGGGTATGGATCTACTTCCGTCAGAAGCCAAGCAACCTTCAGACCGAAAACAGAGAGACCAACCATGGAAAATGTGGCCTTATTGAAAACCAAACAGAATCTATGGGTTTACCTGGCTCAGCTGATGAATACGAGCCATTTTTGTATAACAAAGACTACCAGTGATGACAATATATGAGAAACTTGTATCGAGGCGCTACTGACCCCTTTACATAAATGAAGACCTAGAAGAAGAAGATGTGACCCAAAACCTCATCTCCAATCTGTATTGTGCCTATATGAACTGCACTGGGGAACATTCTCTAACAGAAGAGATGATTGCCCTAAGGACTCAAAGGGTTACATGAGCTGATCTATCAGAGGACTTGTTAAAGCAAAATAGGCAGATGTCAACAATTAAAAATACAGAATAAGACAGGGCATAAACAGATTGCTATTATTTGTGTCTCTCATACAAATAAAAAAATGCAAACGTATGAGGGCAGGAAATAATATGAGATTAACAATATAATGACTGTTTCATTATATACAAAAAATGTAAAATTGTTAACGAAATCATAGATACAAGGATTATCTATAATAATTGTAGGAACACTCACTGTAGCAGCACATGCAGCTAAAGCAATAGGACAATTCTCTTGTTTGGTGGCTATATTTATCACAAGTAGAGATGGATTTATACTAGATTAATTACATTACACAAGATAATGGTAGATGGTGGGAATGTGTATTTTCTTAGTTACCTGATTTTTGGATATATGCATTATATATATTAGGAGTAATTTTTGCTATTGTGCATGCATTGCTTTGTGTTGTTGTATCATCCGCTAAAACTATGCCGTTAGGGTATGGGACATTGTATAAATAATGTATGGCTCAAAATAGCCAAGGGTGGAATGTATTGCAAATATAAAAATGGCTATTTTTGAGTTTATAAATTATGTTATACTATAACATTGATTAATCAAACAGACAAAGTGTACATGGTTACAAAATCTTGTATATACTTAAGGATTTCTGTGTGTTTGTCTTGAATATACAGACAAACAATATATCCATTTACCTAGCTCAAATACCTGATGTGTATTCTTGGGAGACTTGAATGCTGTGGGTTTATTACCCCATTGTCTGATGTGTGGTGTATCTCTGGTTCATCTATGCCCAGTGACTGGCCATCAAAGGGCATGGATCAATAAGACTACAACACATTAACTTTAAGGCTTGTAATATTGTTCAAGCCTTTTTAAGATCAGCTGAAGTATAGCACAGACAGAAGCTCGTGTTTCCTGCACCGTGAGACGTCCGGTCAGTGATGTCCAGGAGTCTCTGTCTATGTCATGCTTCTCTGACTTCCAGACAGATGATGTCCAAAGCTCCTTGGTGATGTAAGTATATTTAACTGTACTTAACCTTTGTATAATCAATATACAAAAGTGTACGCAATATCATACTTTTCCTTTAAGTTTGTATTTCATATTAACCTTTATAATAAAATTACTTATTTGCCTTCTTTAAAGCCGTATCTGAACCTTAGTGTTAAAAATATTAGCAAAACACGTGTCTACCTCCGAGCCCATGCAGATTGACCGCCTGAAGCAGTTGGAACAACGCCGAGCGGAACGACTAGCAAAGGGTCTCTGCTTCTACTGCGGTGGTGGCACCCACCTGCTACGCTCTTGTCCCGAGAAGCCGGGAAACGCCAACGCCTAGGCTTGGTAGGAGAGGCCACCCTAGGTGCTGGGACTCTTTGAGACTCCGTTACCTGGACTATACAAGTCACTACTGAAGAGACCCGGTTCACGGCAGAGGCGTATCTCGATTCCGGAGCAGCAGGCAACTTCATCCAGCAGGCCACGGTGGATAAGTACCAGGTGCCTGTCCTCCCACTAGAGAAACCGTTGGTGATCGCCTCTGTGGATGGGAAACCCCTCTCTGACACGGTCTCCCTGGTCACCAAGCCTGTGGAAGTAAGGACTGCACACCGAGAAGATCACCTTTTACGTCCTTCCGCGCATGTCTCATCAGATCCTGCTGGGACTGCCATGGTTACGGACACACGAACCATCGGTCAGCTGGAGTACAGGCGAAATCACCCAATGGGGCTCCTCGTGTCACGAGAGATGTCTGAAATCCATCCAGCCCGTCCGACGCCCTCCGGTTCCAGAGTCTCTACCAGGACTGCCTTCTGCCTACTGGTCCTTCACGGACGTGTTTGATAAAAAAGAGTCAGAGGTGTTACCGCCTCATCGTCCCTACGACTGTGCTATCGATTTACTGCCAGGAACTACGCCTCCTAGAGGAAGGATATACCCCTTGTCCCCTGCTGAAACACGGGCTATGTCAGCCTATATCACCGAGAGCCTAGCTAAGGGGTTCATTCGGAGGTCCTCGTCCCCTGCCGGAGCGGGGTTTTTCTTCGTCAAGAAGAAGGAAGGAGATCTGCGCCCTTGCATTGACTACCGGGGATTAAACCAGATCACCGTAAAGAACAAATACCCTCTGCCGCTTATCCCTGAACTATTCGATCGGCTCCGAGGGGCCCGAGTATTCACCAAGTTGGACCTTCGTGGGGCCTATAATCTGGTTCGCATTCGTTCCGGAGACGAATGGAAAACTGCATTCAACACTCGGGATGGGCACTATGAGTATTGTGTCATGCCCTTTGGTCTGTGTAACGCTCCGGCCGTCTTCCAAGAACTGGTGAACGACGTATTCAGAGACCTCCTCTATGTTTGTGTCGTGGTGTATCTGGACGACATCCTGGTCTTCTCTCCGGATCTACAAACCCATCGAGAGAACGTGCAGCTAGTTCTCCAGAGGCTTAGAGAGAATCGACTGTACGCCAAGTATGAGAAATGCATCTTCGAAAAGTCGTCTCTTCCCTTCCTGGGTTATGTAATCTCGGACACTGGCCTGCAGATGGACCCGGAGAAAGTATCTGCCATCATCAACTGGCCTCCTCCTTCCGGACTGAAGGCTATCCAACGCTTTCTCGGCTTTGCGAACTACTACCGTCAGTTCATCCCGCATTTCTCTGCCTTGACAGCACCTCTCTCTGCCTTGACTAAAAAAGGAGCTAATCCTAAGGACTGGTCTCCGGCGGCCGATGCCGCGTTCTGCTCCTTGAAACAGGCGTTTGCTTCTTCCTCGGTTCTCCATCGCCCTGAATTGAACCGACAGTTCACCTTAGAGGTGGATGCCTCCTCCTCAGGAGCCGGGGCAGTGTTGATGCAGAACTCTCCCTCCGGAGAGATGGTCACATGTGGATTCTTCTCCAAGAGCTTCTCGGCACCCGAACGCAACTACACCATTGGGGATCGGGAGCTACTGGCCGTGAAGCTGGCCTTGGAGGAATGGCGCTACCTCCTGGAAGGAGCAGTATACCCTGTAATCATATACACGGACCACAAGAATCTGGAGTACCTGCGGTCTGCCCAAAGACTGAATCCACGACAAGCCCGCTGGTCCTTGTTCTTTGCTCGCTTTGATTTCCAACTCCATTTTCGGCCTGCGGATAAGAACGTGCGGGCAGACGCTCTGTCCAGATCCTTCGTGCCCGTGGAGTTGGAGGAGGAGACATACGAGCCCATCATCAACCCCAGTAAAATCATTCCGGTGGCTCCTGTCGCTCTGACTCAGATACCCCCTGGGAAGACCTATGTCTCAGATACTGACAGACAGAGAGTCCTTCACTGGGGCCATGCTTCTAAGATCGCCGGCCATGCTGGTCAGAAGAAGACTTGGAGGACGATTGTCCGTCACTACTGGTGGCCGTCCCTCCGTAAAGACGTCGCAACCTTCGTCTCGGCCTGTCCATCCTGTGCCCGGAACAAGACACCCAAGCACTTACCCTATGGACGTCTTCTGCCTCTGCCCATTCCTTCCGTTCCGTGGCAACATATCGCAATGGACTTTATCACGGACTTACCCTTATCCTCCGGACATACGGTCATATGGGTTGTGGTGGATCGCTTCTCAAAAATGGCTCACTTCGTTCCCATGGCTAGACTGCCCTCTGCCCAGGAACTAGCTGACTCCTTCATACAGCACATATTCCGATTGCATGGCTTCCCCGCACACATAGTGTCTGACAGAGGAACTCAGTTTACCTCGCGCTTCTGGAGGGCTCTCTGCAAACATCTAGGAGTGACCTTGGACTTTTCTTCGGCCTACCATCCTCAGTCGAATGGCCAAGTGGAACGGGTCAATCAGATCCTGACCTCCTTCCTGCGCCACTACGTCAACATCCATCATGACGACTGGTCCACGCTCCTACCTTGGGCTGAGTTCTCCCATAACCAGCACATCAGTGAGTCTACCTCCAGCTCTCCCTTTCAGATCGTGTATGGATTGCAGCCTTCTGTTCCGTTGCCAGTATCCTCGGCTTCCGACGTCCCCGCAGCAGATGCTCTGGTTCGGGACTTTTCAGCTACAGTGCCTACAAGTAGTATTCAACCCCCTGCAGATTTAGCAGGTTTACACATTCGGAATTAACTTGGCATTGTGACATTTGGACTGTAGATCAGCCTGGATGTGTGAAATGCACTGCAGCAAAAAAGAATGTTATTTCTTTTTTTATTTTTTTTTTAAATTGTGAAAAGTTTATTCAGAGGGTCATTTATTATTCAACCCCTCAAACCACAAGAATTCTGTTTGGTTCCCCTAAAGTATTAAGAAGTATTTCAGGCACAAAGAACAATGAGCTTCACATGTTTGGATTAATTATCTCTTTTTCCAGCCTTTTCTGACTAATTAAGACCCTCCCCAAACTTGTGAAGAGCACTCATACTTGGTCAACATGGGAAAGACAAAGGAGCATTCCAAGGCCATCAGAGACAAGATCGTGGAGGGTCACAAGGCTGGCAAGGGGTACAAAACCCTTTCCAAGGAGTTGGGCCTACCTGTCTCCACTGTTGGGAGCATCATCCGGAAGTGGAAGGCTTATGGAACTACTGTTAGCCTTCCACGGCCTGGACAGCCTTTGAAAGTTTCCACCCGTGCCGAGGCCAGGCTTGTCCGAAGAGTCAAGGCTAACCCAAGGACAACAAGGAAGGAGCTCCGGGAAGATCTCATGGTAGTGGGGACATTGGTTTCAGTCAATACCATAAGTAACGTACTCCACCGCAATGGTCTCCGTTCCAGACGAGCCCGTAAGGTACCTTTACTTTCAAAGCGTCATGTCAAGGCTCGTCTACAGTTTGCTCATGATCACTTCGAGGACTCTGAGACAGACTGGTTCAAGGTTCTCTGGTCTGATGAGACCAAGATCGAGATCTTTGGTGCCAACCACACACGTGACGTTTGGAGACTGGATGGCACTGCATACGACCCCAAGAATACCATCCCTACAGTCAAGCATGGTGGTGGCAGCATCATGCTGTGGGGCTGTTTCTCAGCCAAGGGGCCTGGCCATCTGGTCCGCATCCATGGGAAGATGGACAGCACGGCCTACCTGGAGATTTTGGCCAAGAACCTCCGCTCCTCCATCAAGGATCTTAAGATGGGTCGTCATTTCATCTTCCAACAAGACAACGACCCAAAGCACCCAGCCAAGAAAACCAAGGCCTGGTTCAAAAGGGAAAAAATCAAGGTGTTGCAGTGGCCTAGTCAGTCTCCTCACCTTAACCCAATTGAAAACTTGTGGAAGGAGCTCAAGATTAAAGTCCACATGAGACACCCAAAGAACCTAGATAACTTGGAGAAGATCTGCATGGAGGAGTGGGCCAAGATAACTCCAGAGACCTGTGCCGGCCTGATCAGGTCTTATAAAAGACGATTATTAGCTGTAATTGCAAACAAGGGTTATTCCACAAAATATTAAACCTAGGGGTTGAATAATAATTGACCCACACTTTTATGTTGAAAATTTATTAAAATTTAACTGAGCAACATAACTTGTTGGTTTGTAAGATTTATGCATCTGTTAATAAATCCTGCTCTTGTTTGAAGTTTGCAGGCTCTAACTTATTTGCATCTTATCAAACCTACTAAATCTGCAGGGGGTTGAATACTACTTGTAGGCACTGTATATGGAACTCTGTCAAGTCATCCCTAGAACGTGCTTCATTGCGGATGAAGAGACATGCGGACAAGAGGCGCCTGGATCCCCCGTGTTTCTCCCCAGGTGATCTGGTCTGGCTTGCATCCAGATATGTCCGATTGAAGTTACCCTCGTACAAGTTGGGTCCTCGCTACATCGGGCCGTTTAAGATCATCAGCAAGATCAATGCAGTCTCCTACAAGCTGCAACTCCCGGCCACGATGCGGATACCCAACTCCTTCCATGTCTCCTTACTCAAGCCTGTTGTCCTTGGTCCCTTCTCCGCTGAGGTCGGTGCTGCTCCTCCTCCTATTGCCGACGACGACATCTATCCAGTGCTTCCACCACCCGGACGTAACAGTTGGACTGTTGCCTTCTGTCGGGACTTGGCTGCTGGGAAACTCAGGAGGTTCCCTTCGCTGACGGATTTGGCAAATTCACGGCGACTCCTAGCCTTGCCGGGGTCCGTAAGCCCCTTCCAGATGGTGCTGACTTCTCTTTGTGTACCAGTCCGGTACCGCTGGGCCACCGCCCGTCCACGGTCCTTATGGTAGACTCCGATAGGCCACTCCTGCAGATGGTCACCACCGTCTGCCAACCTTGCTGATCTGTCTGGGCCACACACCCGGACCAACTTCAGTCTGCTCCACTACCACTTCACTTCCTTCCACTTCCACTATCAAACTGAAACTGTACTCCTTTTCCCGCCTCCAGGGCTGTGAACTCCTCGGTGGGCGGGGCCAACCACCTGTCCTACCCCCCTGGTGTGAACATCAGCCCCTGGAGGAAGGCAACAAGGGTTTGTGTCTGACTTCGATGTGCCTGACCGGGAGTGTGGGGTGTGTGGGTGTTGTTCTCTGTGGCCCCTGGCTTGTCCAGGGCGCCACACATTATTCTACATGAAGGTGTGTCTTCCAGGGAGGGGGGTACTCAGTCCTGGGCAGTATTTATAATTGGCCCCTTTTGTAAGGTGGGTATTTACAGAGGTGATAAGAGTTATTGTCATGTGACGCCACCTGCGGGTTGCTGTTAAGAATAGAGAACCGCCACTGCTGACTGTGGGTACTCACAGAGCTGGTTGTGATTGCAGCAAGGGTGTTAGGCCCTCCGCAGGTAGGGCTCTACCTGAGAGATGTAACAGGGTAATAACGGAGACCACACCAGGTTGTCTTTAACAGTCTCTACTCACTGTGGACCCAGGGGTTGCTGGTTCAAGTCCCAGGAGTATCAGTGCCAATGTAGTGACCCAAGTTGCTCTATCCCCGGCACTCCCTGTTGGTTGGGTCCCCGTAACGTGGAGCATTTGGGGCCTGACTGTCCCTTGTTGGTTACAATCTCCTTTTCCGTACGGCAGGCAGTGTGGACCCTGTGGGGAGGTAAGTGTCCGAACCTCGATCCTAGTTTACTGCTGATGCCCCCGGATTATTTGGTTCGGTGAAGTCTGTGAAGGTGTCCTCACCACGTAGGTATTTATCAAGCCGTGTAGAACTGGTAGCTGATCTAGGGCCCTGTGCCCCGTTTGTGCTCCAGTCCCAGCGGTATCTCTGGTGCCAGACCTGGTGACTTCTCTCCTGTGCCCGGGGTCACCGTTGCACGGACCTAGCTCAGGCACGTCCACACACATATCTCCTGTGTGCCACACTTCTCTCGACTCTCTACTGACTGTTGACCCCTTCCACGAGGCTGGCTAATCCCAGGGACTCGTTCCTTTCCATGGCGATCATCCCCTTACATGGTTAACCCTCTATGCCTGGTGTGGAGTGGAGAACTGGGATTTTGGTTAAGCTTTGGTGGTATTGGCACTGGCACTCCAGGTCCCAGGGGGTAGGTCCTGCATGCCCAAGGGGATGCAGTTCCTTGTAGTGTGCTGCGTGTCTCAGGGGCGCTACAAAGGCTTGGGAAGACTGGCTGCATTATTATATACGGAGGCCTGGGGAGGCTGGCTGCATTATTCTACATGGAGGCTGGCTGCATTATTCTACATGGAGGCCTGGAGAGGCTGGCTGCATTATTCTACATGGAGGTCTGGGGAGGCTGGCTGCATTATTCTACATGGAAGCCTGGGGTGGCTATCTGCATTATTCTACATGCAGGCTGGCTGCATTATTCTCCATGGAGGCCTGGGGAGGCTGGCTGCATTGTTCTACATGGAGGCCTAGAGAAGCTGGCTGCATTATTCTACATGGAGGCCTGGGGAGGCTGGCTGCATTATTATACATGGAGGCCTAGGGAGGTTGGCTGCATTATTATACACGGACGCTTGGGGAGGCTGGCTGCATTATTATACATGGAGGCCTGGGGAGGCTGGCTGCATTATTCTACATAGAAGGTTGGGGAGGCTGGCTGCATTATTTTACATGGAGGCCTGGGGAGGCTGGCTGCAATATTCTACATGGAAGCCTGGGGTGGTTATCTGCATTATTCTACATGCAGGCTGGCTGCATTATTCTACATGGAGGCCTGGGGAGGCTGGCTGCATTATTCTCCATGGAGGCCTAGGGAGGTTGGCTGCATTATTATACACGGATGCTTGGGGAGGCTGGCTGCATTATTATAAATGGAGGCCTGGGGAGGCTGGCTGCCTTATTATACACGGAGGCCTAGGGAGGCTGGCTGCAGTATTATACATGGAGGCCTGGGGAGGCTGGCTGCATTATTATGCACTGAGGCCTGGGAGGCTGGCTGCGTTATTATATACGGAGCCCTGGGGAGGCTGGCTGAATTTTTATAAACGGAGGCCTGGGGAGGCTGGCTGCATTATCATACATGGAGGCCTGGGGAGGCTATCTGCATTATTCTACATGCAGGCTGGCTGCATTATTCTACATGGAGGCCTGGAAAGGCTGGTTGCATTTTTCTCCATGGAGGCCTGGGGAGGCTGGCTGCATTGTTCTACATGGAGGCCTAGAGAAGCTGGCTGCATTATTCTACATGGAGGCCTGGGGAGGCTGGCTGCATTATTATACATGGAGGCCTAGGGAGGTTGGCTGCATTATTATACACGGACGCTTGGGGAGGCTGTCTGGATTATTATACATGGAAGCCTGGGGAGGCTGGCTGCCTTATTCTACACGGAGGCTTGGGGAGGCTGGCTGCATTATTTTACATGGAGGCCTGGGAGGCTGGCTGCATTATTCTACACGGAGGCTTGGGGAGGCTGGCTGCATTAGTCTACATGGAGGCCTGGGGAGGCTGGTTGCATTATTATACACTGAGGCCTGGAGAGGCTGGCAGCATTATTATATAGAGAGGCCTGAGGAGGCTGGCTGCATTATTCTACATGGAGGCTAGTTGCATTATTCTACATGGAGGCGTGGAGAGGCTAGTTGCATTATTCTACATGGAGACCTGAAGAGGCTGGTTGCATACTTCTACATGGAGGCCTGGGGAGGCTGGCTGCATTTTTCTACATGGAGGCCTGGGAAGGACGGTTGCATTATTCTACATGAAGGTGTGTCTCCCAGGGAAGGGGGTACTCGGTCCTGGGCAGTACTTATAATTGGGAATGTCACTTTTGGTGTCTGTTGCCCAGTTCCATGCCCTGGGCCCGTTTTGTAAGGTGCGTATTTACAGAGGTGATAAGAGTTATTGTCATGTGACGCCACCTGCGGGTTGCTGTTAAGAATAGAGAACCGCCACTGCTGACTGTGGGTACTCACAGAGCTGGTGGTGATTGCAGCAATGGTGTTAGGCCCTCTGCAGGTAGGGCTCTACCTGAGAGATGTAACAGGGTAATAACGGAGACCACACCAGGTTGTCTTTAACAGTCTCTACTCACTGTGGACCCAGGGGTTGCTGGTTCAAGTCCCAGAGTATCAGTGCCAATGTAGTGACCCAAGTTGCTCTATCCCCGGCACTCCCTGTTTGTTGGGTCCCCGTAACGTGGAGTATTTTGGGCCTGACTGTCCCTTTTTGGTTACAATCTCCTTTTCCGTACGGCGGGCAGTGCGGACCCTGTGGGGAGGTAAGTGTCCGAACCTCGATCCTAGTTTACTGCTGATGCCCCCGGATTATTTGGTTCGGTGAAGTCTGTGAAGGTGTCGTCACCGCGTAGGTATTTATCAAGCCGTGTAGAACTGGTAGCTGATCTAGGGCCCTGTGCCCCGTTTGAGCTCCAGTCCCAGCGGTATCTCTGGTGCTTGACCTGGTGACCTCTCTCCTGTGCCCGGGGTCACCGTTGCACGGACCTAGCTCAGGCACGTCCACAAACATATCTCCTGTGTGCCACACTTCTCTCGACTCTCTACTGACTGCTGACCCCTCCCACCAGGCTGGCTAATCCCAGGGACTCTTCCTTTCCATGGCGACCATCCCATTACATGGTTAACCCTCTATGCCTGGTGTGGAGTGGAGAACTGGGATTTTGGTTAAGTTTTGGTGGTATCGGCACTAGTACTCCAAGTCCCAGGGGGTAGGTCCTGCATCCCCAATGGGATGCAGTTCCTTGTAGTGTGCTGCATGTCTCAGGGGCGCTACAAAGGCTTGGGAAGGCTGACTGCATTATTATATACGGAGGCCTGGGGAGGCTGGCTGCATTATTCTACATGGAGGCTGGCTGCATTATTCTACATGGAGGCCTGGAGAGGCTGGCTGCATTATTCTACATGGAGGCCTGGAGAGGCTGGCTGCATTATTCTACATGGAGGCCTGGAGAGGCTGGTTGCATTATTCTCCATGGAGGCCTGGGGAGGCTGGCTGCATTGTTCTACATGGAGGCCTAGAGAAGCTGGCTGCATTATTCTACATGGAGGCCTGGGGAGGCTGGCTGCATTATTATACATGGAGGCCTAGGGAGGTTGGCTGCATTATTATACACGGAGGCTTGGGGAGGCTGGCTGGATTATTATACATGGAGGCCTAGGGAGGCTGGCTGCCTTATTCTACACGGAGGCTTGGGGAGGCTGGCTGCATTATTTTACATGGAGGCCTGGGGAGGCTGGCTGCATTATTCTACACGGAGGCTTGGGGAGGCTGGCTGCATTAGTCTACATGGAGGCCTGGGGAGGCTGGTTGCATTATTATACACTGAGGCCTGGAGAGGCTGGCAGCATTATTATATAGAGAGGCCTGAGGAGGCTGGCTGCATTATTCTACATGGAGGCCAGGGGAGGCTAGTTGCATAATTCTACATGGAGGCGTGGAGAGGCTAGTTGCATTATTCTACATGGAGACCTGAAGAGGCTGGTTGCATACTTCTACATGGAGGCCTGGGGAGGCTGGGAGCATTTTTCTACATGGAGGCCTGGGAAGGACGGTTGCATTATTCTACATGAAGGTGTGTCTCCCAGGGAAGGGGGTACTCGGTCCTGGGCAGTATTTATAATTGGGAATGTCACTTTTGGTGGCTGTTGCCCAGTTCCATGCCCTGGGCCCCTTTTGTAAGGTGGGTATTTACAGAGGTGATAAGAGTTATTGTCATGTGACGCCACCTGCAGGTTGCTGTTAAGAATAGAGAACCGCCACTGCTGACTGTGGGTACTCCCAGAGCTGGTGGTGATTGCAGCAATGGTGTTAGGCCCTCCGCAGGTAGGGCTCTACCTGAGAGATGTAACAGGGTAATAACGGAGACCACACCAGGTTGTCTTTAACAGTCTCTACTCACTGTGGACCCAGGGGTTGCTGGTTCAAGTCCCAGGAGTATCAGTGCCAATGTAGTGACCCAAGTTGCTCTATCCCCGGCACTCCCTGTTGGTTGGGTCCTCGTAACGTGGAGCATTTGGGGCCTGACTGTCCCTTTTTGGTTACAATCTCCTTTTCCGTACGGCGGGCAGTGTGGACCCTGTGGGGAGGTAAGTGTCCGAACCTCGATCCTAGTTTACTGCTGATGCCCCCGGATTATTTGGTTCGGTGAAGTCTGTGAAGGTGTCCTCACCGCGTAGGTATTTATCAAGCCGTGTAGAACTGGTAGCTGATCTAGGGCCCTGTGCCCCGTTTGTGCTCCAGTCCCAGCGGTATCTCTGGTGCCCGACCTGGTGACCTCTCTCCTGTGCCTGGGGTCACCGTTGCACGGACCTAGCTCAGGCACGTCCACAAACATATCTCCTGTGTGCCACACTTCTTTCGACTCTCTACTGACTGCTGACCCTTCCCACCAGGCTGGCTAATCCCAGGGACTCTTCCTTTCCATGGCGACCATCCCCTTACATGGTTAACCCTCTATGCCTGGTGTGGAGTGGAGAACTGGGATTTTTGTTAAGTTTTGGTGGTATCGGCACTGGTACTCCAAGTCCCAGGGGGTAGGTCTTGCATCCCCAAGGGGATGCAGTTCCTTGTAGTGTGCTGCGTGTCTCAGGGGCGCTACAAAGGCTTGGGAAGGCTGGCTGCATTATTATATACGGAGGCCTGGGGAGGCTGGCTGCATTATTATACACGGAGGCCTGGGGAGGCTGGCTGCATTATTCTACATGGAGGCTGGCTGCATTATTCTACATGGAGGCCTGGAGAGGCTGGCTGCATTATTCTACATGGAGGCCTGGGGAGGCTGGCTGCATTATTCTACATGGAAGCCTGGGGAGGCTGGCTGCATTATTATACACGGACGCCTGGGGAGGCTGGCTGCATTATTATACATGGAGGACTGGGGAGGCTGGCTGCATTATTCTACACGGAGGCCTGGGGAGGCTTTCTGCATTATTCTACACGGAGGCCTGGGGAGGCTGGCTGCATTATGCTGCATGGAGGCCTGGGGAGGCTGGTTGCATTATTAAACATGAGTGACGCCCCTGACTCTATCAGGGTGTCACAGGGAACTACACCCCTGTGTCTCATGGTGCAGAACTCACCCTCCATGGTTCTGGGATCCCAACTACTGATATTGCTTCCATCAGCACTCAAATCCTAACCACACCTCACACTACATCCTGTCAGGCACACCAGTGGGTGGTCTAGCTGGAAAAGAGCCACCCACCTAGGGATCAGGCAGACTGGTGGGAGGGAGGACATCACGACAGTAGTAGACCTCAGAGAGTGAGGAGCTTAGGGGGTTGTAGCTCCCTGTGTGACCTTGGTTGGGTCACAGATGGTGGTCTGGGATGAAAGAAGTCAGAGACCCAGTCGCAAGGTATTGCAGAAGGGTGCCCAGATTTAGTTTTGGAGAACGGTCAGCACCGAAAAGTCCAGCAACCGGACCGGTACCGAGCACGGCGGGGTACAGGACCCTAGATCAGGGAGTAGCTTCACGCAACCTGGTAATTTACCTGTGGAGGATAGTCTCTTTATGAACATTCCCCAAGAGCTCAGAGATCGAAGGCACCAAGACAACGAGGGGGATAGGGCTTTCCAGCTTATGCGGCCCACTGAAATCCCACACTAAAATCTCTCAGCCATCGAGAGCACAGCTCCCCTATTTAAATATAGGGAGCGGGACCCTGACAGCTTCAGGTTGAGGCGTCACTCAGAAACATCTATATAATTGTGCATGGAGGCAGACTCCGGACCACTAAGCAATACCAGCTGGGACAGATTCAAGGACGAGCTCCTCAGAGTGGCAGTGGCACCCAGAGACTTGGTTTACTCCTGTGTCAGAGTTTGCTTAATGGTTGCACCAACATCCACACAGCCTGAGTGAGTACACTGCCCTCTTTGCGTCCTGCCTGCCCGAATAACCTACACAACGCTATCCGGCACCTCTATCTCCAGAGTCCCGGGGTCTCTCATCTGGCTGCCCCACACCATCTTCCCCGGATACTGCCATCGGCAGCGGCGGTACTCCCCTTTACCACGACCCACAGGTGGCGTCATGAACATTTATCCTCTGTAAATACCCCCCTTGCATTTGAGTGGCCGAAAGCCTCCGGGTCAGGAGACCCTCGAGCCACAGCAACCCCGGATCCAAGCAGCCCGACTGCTGCAGGGGCGGCACACATGGAGGCCTGGGCAGGTTGGCTGCATTATTAGACACTGAGGCCTGGGGAGACTGGCTGCATTATTATATAGAGAGGCCTGAGGAGGCTGGCTGCATTATTATACACGGAGGCCTGGGGAGGCTGACTGCATTATATTACATTGAGGCCTGGGGAGGCTGGCTGTATTATGCTACATTGAGGCCTGGGGAGGCTGGTTGCATTATTATACATGGAGGCCTGGGGAGGTTGGCTGCATTATTATACATGGAGACCTGGGGAGGCTGGCTGCATTATTATACACGGAGGCGTGGGGAGGCTGGCTGCATTATTATATAGAGAGACCTGAGTAGACTGGCTGCATTATTATACACGAAGGCCTGGGGAGGCTGGCTGCATTATTCTACATGGAGGCCTGGGGTGGCTGGCTGCATTATTCTACATGAAGGCCTAGGGAGGCTGGCCACATTATTCTATATAGAGGCCTAGGTAGGATGGCTGCATTATTATACAATGAGGCCTGGGGAGGCTGGCTGCATTATTATACATGGAGGTCAGGGGAGGCTGGCTGCATTATTATACATGGAAGCCTGGGGAGGCTGGCTGCGTTATTATACATGGAGGCTTTTGGAGGCTGGCTGCATTATTATACATGGAGACCTGGGGAGGCTGGCTGCAGTATTACACATGGAGGCTTGGGGAGACTGGCTGCATTAATATACACTGAGGCCTGGGGAGGCTGGCTGCATTATTCTACATAGAGGCTGGGTGCAGTATTCTACATGGAGGCCTGGAGAGGCTGGCTGCATTATTCTACATGGAGGTGTGGCGCCCTGGACAAGCCAGGACGTCACAGATGCTGCAACAACACACCCACACCCCGGCTAGGCACATCAAGGTCAGACAAAAATCCTTGTTGCCTCCCTCTGTGGGCTGATGTCCACACCAGGGGGTGGAGCCAGGCGGTTGGCCCCACTCACCGAGGAGTTCACGGTCCTGGAGGTGGGAAAAGGAGAGGAGAGGAGTGAAGTTCAGTTTAGAGAGTTTAAGAGTGAAGTGGTAGCGGAGCAGACTAACGGTGTCCGGGTGCATGGCCCGGGCACATACAGCAAGGTTGGCAGACGGTGGTGACCGTCTGCAGGAGGGGCTGATTGCCGTGAACCGTAAGGACCGGGGACGGGCGGTGGCCCGCCGGTACCGGATCGGGCAGCGAAGAGAAGCCAGCACCATTCGGCAGGGCCTACGGACCCCGACCAGGCTTGGAGTCGCCGTAAAACCTGTCAAATCCGTTAGCGAAGGGAACCTACGGGATTTCCCAGCAGTCAAGACCCGATTGAAGGCAACCGCTCAAACCGTGAAGGGAAATACAGTCACCGCCAAGGCTACAGTTCCCAGGGCCAGAGCCTGCGGGCAAAAGGGGCTCCCTCAGCCTCCATCCAAGCTGGGGAGCGGGTTACCGGTGGGAAGCCACCAGAACCGAGAACATAACACAGGTGCAGGGAAAGGCAGTCACCGCCAACCTACCGGGAGAAGAACCACCGCAGCCGTCTGTGGGACCCGTCCATCCAGCCGTTTGTTTTACCGGAGACTTTGCATTCATCATTGGCTGAGTGAGTACCACTGTGCCGTGCGGCACCACACTGCCCCCGCGACCCTGCACTTCACCAGGCCCCGTAACCCGCCTGCCATTCCTCCCTCACCGGGCCCTGGGACAACCAAACCCCCCTACCCACGGAGGGGAAAAACAACATCCAAGCTGCTCCCTGTCATCGCTCCCGGGATCCCCGTCCAGAGCAGCGGTGTGTCACAACCTCACCACAACCGTGGGTGGCGTCACAGACAATAAATCCTCAAGACCATTCCCCTTTTCACTCACAGGCGAGGAGCGCCGCTCGAGTCCCCGGATCCGGCCCACCGCTCGAGCCACCGAGCAGCAAGCGAAGCAGCAGCGGCGCTGGACCTGAGCGTGGTGAGCGCAGCGTCCCCTCCTCCGCCCTCGACAACTTAGCATCACGAACAGGATCTTACCGCTCTGCCGTCTGGTAGAGGTGCGCCTTGTGACCGCCGGAGATGTCCGGCCGAAAATTTTGAGAAGCCGCCATTTTGGGCGCGAAAAGTCCCCGCTCGAGCGTCTCCTCGAGCAGTGGAGGCGCGAAAGCCGAAACTCCGCCCCTGTAGAGGAGGAGCCGGAAAAAGACTAAGAGGGACGGTTGGCGTCTGGCCGCATGTAGCCCGCGGCTGTGGAAGCGGGGACGCCAGGACCCTGTGGCCATCTTTTGGTTCCTGGAAGAGGCCGCCGCAGCGATGCACCAACCGTCCCGCAGCACCGTAGCCCCCGCGCCCGGGACCGCGGCATAAGTGGAGGTCCGGACCGCTCGGCTACGACAACGGCTGCAGACCCGTGTGCAGCTCCTCTTGGAAAAGTGGGAGGCCGACATGGCGGAGGTGGTGGCGGCCAAACGGAGACGCGAGGTGGAGGGAGTTCTAGAAGAGCGGGTAAGTGACCCACGCCCCTGTACCCCTAGCGGGTCGGTCATCGCGGCCGAGGGGCCCGGTCTACACCCGCTCGCCCTGCTACCTCCCCCGCTACCCGTGTTGGCTGCTGCTGCCCCGTCACTAGGCCCGCTACCACCACAATCGGTAGCGGTACCCTGCCAATCCGCCCCGGCGGACCGACCTGCAGCAGAAGCCCGTGATCGCCCTGAACCGCTTCCATGGAAGAAGCCGAAGGCTGAGCTCGTCAGCGAAGATACACCGGAGGCACCTGTGACCGTGCCTGGCCCCGTACCGCCTCCGGCAGCCTGTCTCATGCAGGAGGAGGCGGAGGCTCAGCGGGAGAGGACCCCATGTACCCGTTCCCCATGCCTCGGCTGAGGCCGCGCCGGGTCGCTGCTGTAAGGCAGCACCCCAGGCCATGACACCGCGGGACCTGCCGCCCAGAACGCTAGTAGTGGGCAGTGTGAAGGAGGTCTCGCGGGGCCCGATCCGCGCGCAGGGGCCCACCGTAGCCTTTTACTGGGACAGGGAACAGACCCCGCTGGGCCAGGAAATCGCGGAGAGGGAGAGGAGAAAGGCGGAGCTGGTAGCCCGCACGATTAGAGAATAGGAGAGCCTCCGCCAGGCCACCTTCCGCGTACGGGGCCCGATCTATGAGGGGCAAGTGAGGAGGTTTGACGTCCGTCGGGGGTACGGATTCATATATGAGCCGGGCCTGGAGGCCGAAGTCTTTATAGCCCAACGGGACGTCAATGCCCACCTGCCGGAGGACCACCCGGGCCGCAACCTGATGCCGGGGGATTTGGTCCAGTACACTAGGCATTGCGGGTAGAGGGGTTGGTTTGCTCTGGACGCTAAGCTGAGGGGCAGTCAAGAGGCCCGAGTACCAGCCCAGCCCCCTCCTCCGGCCGACACCGTGGATTTGAAGTGAGTCAGCGGTCCACCGTTGCCGGCAGTTGTCCCCGTTGGGACCACCACGTTAGCAGTTTGAATGATAAGATTGAATCAACCGAAGAAGTTATCTGATTGGAACCATGATTGAACCGGCCGTTGCCGGCAACTAGTTCCCGTTGGGACCCCCTTGCACCGTGCATAAGGAACTTCTTACAGACAAGCCCGAGAACTTGCAGGGCAACCACGAACTTGTGGAATGTAAATAATTGTTGGCTTGATACCGTGACCGCCTCTGGAGAAGCTGATTTGGAGGATGGGCCTGGAGGAAAGGGATGGCCCAGGCCCGCCACTACCGTAACCGGTGGCGATCCTCCGGGGGTTCAGGGGTCCCCATGGACGCGGGTCCACTGAAAGAGACCGTACCCACTCGGGCAACTTGGTTCTGGACTGGGGTCAAGGGGTGCTGCCCACTTCTTAGGGGCAGCATCAGGGCCAGGTTGTTTGGGTGGGAGAAGAGCGGAAGCCGTACCGTTGTAAAATGTTTGTGATTTTTACATGTTTTTGCCGTTTTTTATCTTTTGCAGTTAACAAAAAAAAAAAATTAAACCGGACGGGCAGCCCGCGGACGGTCTACATTTTACTAAGGGGGAATGTGGCGCCCTGGACAAGCCAGGACGTCACAGATGCTGCAACAACACACCCCACACCCCGGCTAGGCACATCAAGGTCAGACAAAAATCCTTGTTGCCTCCCTCCAGGGGCTGATGTCCACACCAGGGGGTGGAGCCAGGCAGTTGACCCCACCCACCGAGGAGTTCACAGTCCTGGAGGCGGGAAAAGGAGAGGAGTGAAGTTCAGTTTAGAGAGTTGAAGAGTGAAGTGGTAGCGGAGCAGACTGACGGTGTCCGGGTGCGTGGCCCGGGCACATACAGCAAGGTTGGCAGACGGTGGTGACCGTCTGCAGGAAGGGCTGATTGACGTGAACTGTAAGGACCGGGGACGGGCGGTGGCCCGCCGGTACCGGATCGGGGAGCGAAGAGAAGTCAGCACAATTCGGCAGGGCCTACGGACCCCGACCAGGCTTGGAGTCGCCGTAAAACCGGTCAAATCCGTTAGCGAAGGGAACCTCCGGGGTTTCCCAGCAGTCAAGACCCGATTGAAGGCAACCGCTCAAAGCGTGAAGGGAAATACAGTCACCGCCAAGGCTACAGTTCCCATGGCCAGAGCCTGCGGGCAAAAGGGGCTCCCTCAGCCTCCATCCAAGCTGGGGAGCGGGTTACCGGTGGGAAGCCACCAGAACCGAGAACATAACACAGGTGCAGGGAAAGGCAGTCACCGCCAACCTACCGGGAGAAGAACCACCGCAGCCGTCTGTGGAACCCGTCCATCCAACCGTTTGTTTTACCGGAGACTTTGCATTCATCATTGGCTGAGTGAGTACCACTGTGCCGTGCGGCACCACGCTGCCCCCGCGACCCTGCACCTCACCAGGCCCCGTAACCCGCCTGCCATTCCTCCCTCACCGGGCCCCGGGACAACCAAACCCCCCTACCCACAGGGGGAAAAACAACATCCAAGCTGCTCCCTGTCATCAGTCCCGGGATCCCCGTCCAGAGCAGCGGTGGTGTCACAACCTCACCACAACCGTGGGTGGCGTCACGGACAATAAATCCCAAAAACCATTCCCCTTTTCACTCACGGGCGAGGAGCGCCGCTCGAGTCCCCGGATCCAGCCCACCGCTTGAGCCACCGAGCAGCAAGCGAAGCCGCAGCGGTGCCGGACCCGAGCGTGGTGAGCGCAGCGTCCCCTCCTCCGTCCGCGACAGAGGCCTAGGGAAGCTGGCTGCATTATTAGACACGGAGACCTAGGGAGGCTGGCTGCATTATTATACATGGACGCCTGGGGAGGCTGGCTGCATTATTATACATGAAGGCCTGGTGAGGCTGGCTGCATTATTCTACACGGATGCCTGAGGAGGCTGGCTGCATTATTCTACATGGAGGCCTGGGGAGGCTGGTATTATGCTGCATGAAGGCCTGGGGAGGCTTGTTGCATTATTATACATGGAGGTCTGGGGAGGTTGGCTGCATTATTAGACACTAAGGCCTGGAGAAGCTGGCTTTAATATTATACATGGACGCCTGGGGAGGCTGGCTGCATTATTATACATGGAGGCCTGGGGAGGCTGGCTGCATTATTCTACACAGAGGCCTGGGGAGGCTGGCTGCATTATTCTACATGGAAAAATAGAGGGAAAGCCCTGCGTCACCGGTGGGTAGGTGCACGGAAGTAAAAAATCAACAAACAAGGGAGGTAACCCCGGCACACTACTACTCCCAAAAGAAGAGACGTATGATGATGTTATGCTGAATTCTTTATTATTGATTCAAAAAAGTAGATAATGTGCACACGCAATTAATCAACAATAGGTCGACGTTTCGGCAATAAGCCTTCGTCAGACTGGACTTTTTATCTGTATACAGTGAGAGATAACAATAATCAATATCATATACATATACAGTGCCTACAAGTAGTATTCAACCCCCTGCAGATTTAGCAGGTTTACAGATTCGGAATTAAATTGGCATTGTGACATTTGGACTGTAGATCAGCCTGGAAGTGTGAAATGCACTGCAGCAAAAAAGAATGTTATTTCTTTTTTTATTTTTTTTTTTTTAAATTGTGAAAAGTTTATTCAGAGGGTCATTTATTATTCAACCCCTCAAACCACCAGAATTCTGTTTGGTTCCCCTAAAGTATTAAGAAGTATTTCAGGCACAAAGAACAATGAGCTTCACATGTTTGGATTAATTATCTCTTTTTTCAGCCTTATCTGACTAATTAAGACCCTCCCCAAACTTGTGAACAGCACTCATACTTGGTCAACATGGGAAAGACAAAGGAGCATTCCAAGGCCATCAGAGACAAGATCGTAGAGGGTCACAAGGCTGGCAAGGGGTACAAAACCCTTTCCAAGGAGTTGGGCCTACCTGTCTCCACTGTTGGGAGCATCATCGGGAAGTGGAAGGCTTATGGAACTACTGTTAGTCTTCCACGGCCTGGACAGCCTTTGAAAGTTTCCACCCGTGCCGAGGCCAGGCTTGTCCGAAGAGTCAAGGCTAACCCAAGGACAACAAGGAAGGAGCTCCGGGAAGATCTCATGGCAGTGGGGACATTGGTTTCAGTCAATACCATAAGTAACGTACTCCACCGCAATGGTCTCCATTCTAGATGAGCCCGTAAGGTACCTTTACTTTCAAAGCGTCATGTCAAGGCTCGTCTACAGTTTGCTCATGATCACTTGGAGGACTCTGAGACAGACTGGTTCAAGGTTCTCTGGTCTGATGAGACCAAGATCGAGATCTTTGGTGCCAACCACACACGTGACGTTTGGAGACTGGATGACACTGCATACGACCCCAAGAATACCATCCCTACAGTCAAGCATGGTGGTGGCAGCATCATGCTGTGGGGCTGTTTCTCAGCCAAGGGGCCTGGCCATCTGGTCCGCATCCATGGGAAGATGGATAGCACGGCCTACCTGGAGATTTTGGCCAAGAACCTCCGCTCCTCCATCAAGGATCTTAAGATGGGTTGTCATTTCATCTTCCAACAAGACAATGACCCAAAGCACACAGCCAAGAAAACCAAGGCCTGGTTCAAGAGGGAAAAAATCAAGGTGTTGCAGTGGCCTAGTCAGTCTCCTGATCTTAACCCAATTGAAAACTTGTGGAAGGAGCTCAAGATTAAAGTCCACATGAGACACCCAAAGAACCTAGATAACTTGGAGAAGATCTGCATGGAGGAGTGGGCCAAGATAACTCCAGAGACCTGTGCCGGCCTGATCAGGTCTTATAAAAGACGATTATTAGCTGTAATTGCAAACAAGGGTTATTCCACAAAATGTTAAACCTAGGGGTTGAATAATAATTGACCCACACTTTTATGTTGAAAATTTATTAAAATTTAACTGAGCAACATAACTTGTTGGTTTGTAAGATTTATGCATCTGTTAATAAATCCTGCTCTTGTTTGAAGTTTGCAGGCTCTAACTTATTTGCATCTTATCAAACCTGCTAAATCTGCAGGGGGTTGAATACTACTTGTACGCACTGTAAGCTTGACAAAAGAGGACATGTTTTCCAACATAATAGAGATAGACGAGGACAAAATACCAAGTAAGAGATGCAATCTGTCATATAGTTATTACATAATAGATATTTAGTAAGGACATGGGGGTCCTATAAGAGGCATGTGGAGCCATATGTAAATAATGGAGTACATAGAGATTTGTCTCGGATATCGAACTATAGTGATTACGTGATATGGTGGAGTTATTGGAGGAGCCGACCCTGCAGTAGGAAGAAAAGATATGAGTCAGGAGAAAAGAGAAAAGAGAGAATGTCATGCTAGAGCAGAGAAATGTGAGACAATGAGATCGTAGAGTAGATATATGTGGAGTGTGGATATGGGAGGAAGATGGTAACCTACATGACTCACCAAGATTAATATGTTAGATACAAAATCTCCGCAATAGGTAGGTCATACCGCGTTAGTGGCTTGGGAGGCCTTTAACTAAAATAGAGAAGACATCTATCAATTTACATGTAAAACATATTATAATGTAGGTTTAGGGTCACTGTAATGTAATATACATAGGAGGTATACTCCCTGAGCAAAGCCAAATGCTGTGCCACGTGGATATGAGTAGTATGTTTCAAGGACTGCGACCTATATGTAATCCACATAGTACAATATAATAACCAAATTATCTGGTGTTGTATACATAAAAATACAGTAGATGCCTCTCTGCGTGAGTATACATAGTTTTAATGAATTCAATATGGTGTGTATTTAACCACCCTAGGTACAATGTCGCCATATTGTCAAGAGTTTTCTATGGGCTGCGTCTACTGTGTGTGAAAAAGATGTCAGGTATGCCATACGTAATTCAAAGCTCAAATGTTGGGTTGATACCTAAGAGTAATGAAGTATAGACGAGCGTTGTGCACTGAATCACTTTAGGGTCGTTTCTGTAGTAGGGTTGCGCCACAGTGGTCTCAGCTTAAACAGAAATGAAAGAGAAATACGTCATATGTCATGTATATATGCATAAATTAATAATATAGTAATAGATAGGTACCTATGGGCTGTATGGCAATAATAAGTGGCTGAATTAAATCTCAGAGAGACTGACCAGCAGTGTCCTGCCAAAATGGAAAAAAAAGGGCTGTAACATATAATCTTACATGTAAGGTAGATGTAATAAACCCCTGATTACTATCCGGCTGATACTAGTTACCTGCAGGTAGCAATGGTAAAGGATGATTGTGAAGTCACAAGGATGTGATTGTGTGCATACTTGTGCCTGCATCACTCTGTACAAGAGAAAGAAGAAAAGCAGGACATTCCCATATAATAATTCATCCATGTAGTGATTGCTCATGAGACTGAAATATAAGGCAGAAAAGGGAACTATTTACATTACCTACAAATTGCGGTCTCTATGTGTAATATCACCGGTAGTACCGGAAAAGATAATGACCGGAGTCCTAATAAAAGTAAAAAAGGGATTATGTGAGTAGCATAGAGAGTGAAGAGAAGAAGGGAAGAGGAGTCGGCTACCATAACTCAACTGTGCTGCCGCTGGACGTGTGGACTTGTGTGAGGATCCTGCAGAGTGTGCAGTGTTTAGCGTCCGGGCGTTTAAGTGAGGAGTGTGCGGCGTGCATTACTGACATCACTTCCTGTCATTGGATACCGGAAGTCGGGAGTCTGGAACGCACGACGCGCTCGCGCAGTGCGCGCCCCAGACCCCGCCCCCCGCAAGTGCGTCCTGGAGGAGTGTGGGCGTGTAAGGTAAACATAGTTTCCTGTTACTGGAATACAGGAAGCCAGTGAAATGGAACGCAAGCCGCGCATGCGCAGCCCGCGCCCCAGATCTAGCCTCCCGCAGGAGCATAATGCAAGCTGAAACCAAGTGCTGTGAATGTACCAGCGCTAAGCAATAAACAAACCAGATTATAAGTGCGTCAGTGTAGGTGGGAGCCGATCTCAGTGTCCAGAGTGCTATATAATGCAAAGGAAGAAGTGCAGCTATACACAGACGTGTCGGCCAGTGCTCAGGATCAGGATATATTAGTGTTTCTGTAAAATAAAGGGTATTGTGTCAATGTTAGCAGGAGACAATGAAATAACAAATATATATCAATGCATATAATATCCATAAAGTTGAAAGGTTACAACAGTGGAAGAAGATAAAAACATTTATTTGGCACATTGTTAGATCTTGAAATGGATATCCAGGCATTAATCAAACAAAAGTGTTAGGGTACCTTCACACTTAGCGATGCAGCAGCGATCCGACCAGCGATCTGACCTGGTCAGGATCGCTGCTGCATCGCTACATGGTCGCTGGTGAGCTGTCAAACAGGCAGATCTCACCAGCGACCAGTGAACAGCCCCCAGCCAGCAGCGACGTGCAAGCGACGCTGCGCTTGCACGGAGCTGCCGTCTGGAAGCTGCGGAGACTGGTAACTAAGGTAAACATCGGGTATGGTTACCCGATGTTTACATTAGTTACCAGCGCACAGCTGTGTGTGCAGGGAGCAGGGAGCCGCGCACACTGAGCGCTGGCTCCTTGCTCTCCTACCATAGCTACAGTACACATCGGGTTAATTAACCCGATGTGTAATGCAGCTACATGTTCAGAGAGCAGGGAGCCGCGCACACTGCTTAGCGCTGGCTCCTTGCTCTCCTAGCTGCTGTAAACATCGGGTTAATTAACCCGATGTGTACAGCAGCTACATGTGCAGAGAGCCGGAGCCGGCAGCACAGGCAGCGTGAGAGCTGCAGAGGCTCGTAACTAAGGTAAATATCGGGTAACCACCTTGGTTACCCGATGTTTATCTTGGATACAGCTTACCTCAGCTGTCAGATGCCGGCTCCTGCTCGCTTCATTTGTCGCTCTCTCGCTGTCACACACAGCGATCTGTGTGTCACAGCAGGAGAGCGGCTTTGAAGAAAACGAACCAGGGCTGTGTGTAACGAGCAGCGATCTCACAGCAGGGGCCAGATCGCTGCTCATTGTCACACACAGCGAGATCGCTAATGAGGTCACTGCTGCGTCACAAAAAGCGTGACTCAGCAGCGATCTCGGCAGCGAGCTCGCTGTGTGTGAAGCACCCCTTAAAGAATCGTTAATCATTTCGCTGGATAAGTCAACTGCTGACTCAAGGATTATTTTATATTTAGAAAGCTGCCTCATATTTCCGGTTTAAGCCGTGAGGTTCAAGTGTGTTCAGGGTATGTATCCACCTGGCCTCCCTGTCAAGGAGGCTTTTAACCCTGTTACCTCCTCTACGTTTAATGTCAACGTGGTCAATGACTTGGAACTTAAGCTGGGAGATTCGGTGCCCAGTTGTCAAAAAATAATGGGGGATGGGCAACAAAGAGTTGCCACATCTAATGTCTGACTTATGTCGACTAATGCGGTCCCGGACATGCTGGGTAGTTTCCCCAACATATCCAAGACCGCACGGACATTTTATGTAATACACTACATATGTGCTATCGCATGTGTAGAAACCCCTAACCTGAAAAATCGATTTATCCACCCCAAACCCCTCATCAACAGGCATGCCTTGATATGGCGAAGGTACATTGATGACATTTTTTTGGTATGGGACGGAGAATTAAATCATCTACTTGAATTTTTTGCTGACCTCAATGGTTTTACGCCAGGGCTGACCTTCACCATCCACCACGATCTAAATCAGATCAATTTTCTAGACTGCATGGTGATAAAGGAGGACACGGGTCTCCTGGTCACTGATATTTACACCAAACCTGCAGACAAAAATAGCCTCCTCTTTTACACCAGTAATCACCCGAGACATGTGAAAAGAGCTCTACCTACTTCACAGCATACACGGGTCGAGAGACTAGTCACCAAACCAGACATTAAGAAGTCCAGACATGAGGAAATGAGCCTCAAATTCCAGTTTAGGGGTTACCCGCGGGAGGTGGCTGATATGAGAAGTTCTACATCTAAAAAAACAATCACATCTAGTCGGGTATCATGTGTAACCACATACCATCTCTTTCAGCCCCTACTCAAAAAAATCATATACCAACATTGGCCACTCCTTAAGGCAGCATACCCGAAAATAGAGGCTTTCCATAATCCACCGCTCTTTTGTTCAAAAAGATCCCCTAATTTGATAAATCACCTGGTACGTGCTGACATTGGCTCATCCAAGACCGTCCCACGTCAAGTGTTTCTCGATACCCAACAGAAAGGCACTTTCCCTTGCTTGGGATGTGCACAATGCGACAACATAACCAAGGGTAGTACATTCACACACCCAAGAACAGGCAAGATTTTTCAGGTTAGGGGTTTCTACACATGCGATAGCACATATGTAGTGTATTACATAAAATGTCCGTGCGGTCTCGGATATGTTGGGGAAACTACCCAGCATGTCCGGGACCGCATTAGTCGACATAAGTCAGACATTAGATGTGGCAACTCTTTGTTGCCCATCCCCCATCATTTTTTGACAACTGGGCACCGAATCTCCCAGCTTAAGTTCCAAGTCATTGACCACGTTGATATTAAATGTAGAGGAGGTAACAGGGTTAAAAGCCTCCTTGACAGGGAGGCCAGGTGGATACATACCCTGAACACACTTGAACCTCACGTCTTAAACCGGAAATATGAGGCAGCACTATAAATATAAAATAATCCTTGAGTCAGCAGTTGACTTATCCAGCGAAGGGAATAACGATTCTTTAACACTTTTGTTTGATTAATGCCTGGATATCCATTTCAAGATCTAACAATGTGCCAAATAAATGTTTTTATCTTCTTCCACTGTTGTAACCTTTCAACTTTATGGATATTATATGCATTGATATATATTTGTTATTTCATTGTCTCCTGCTAACATTGACACAATACCCTTGATTTTACAGAAACACTAATATATCCTGATCCTGAGCACTGGCCGACACATCTGTGTATAGCTGCACTTCTTCCTTTGCATTATATAGCACTCTGGACACTGAGATCGGCTCCCACCTACACTGACGCACTTATAATCTGGTTTGTTTATTGCTTAGCGCTGGTACATTCACAGCACTTGGTTTCAGCTTGCATTATGCTCCTGCGGGAGGCTGGATCTGGGGCGCGGGCTGCGCATGCGCGGCTTGCGTTCCATTTCACCGGCTTCCTGTATTCCAGTAACAGGAAACTATGTTTACCTTACACGCCCACACTCATCCAGGACGCACTTGCGGGGGGCGGGGTCTGGGGCGCGCACTGCGCGAGCGCGTCATGCGTTCCAGACTCCCGACTTCCGGTATCCAATGACAGGAAGTGATGTCAGTAATGCACGCCCACACTCCTCACTTAAACGCCCGGACGCTAGACACTGCACACTCTGCAGGATCCTCACACAAGTCCACACGTCCAGCGGCAGCACAGGTGAGTTATGGTAGCCGACTCCTCTTCCCTTCTTCTCTTCACTCTCTATGCTACTCACATAATCCCTTTTTTACTTTTATTAGGACTCCGGTCATTATCTTTTCCGGTACTACCGGTGATATTACACTTACAGACCGCAATTTGTAGGTAATGTAAATAGTTCCTTTTTCTGCCTTATATTTCAGTCTCATGAGCAATCACTACATGGATGAATTATTATATGGGAATGTCCTGCTTTTCTTCTTTCTCTTGTACAGAGTGATGCAGGCACAAGTCTGCACACAATCACATCCTTGTGACTTCACAATCATCCTTTACCATTGCTACCTGCAGGTAACTAGTATCAGCCGGATAGTAATCAGGGGTTTATTACATCTATCTTACATGTAAGATTATATGTTACAGCCCTTTTTTTTCCATTTTGGCAGGACAATGCTGGCCAGTCTCTCTGAGATTTAATTCAGCCACTTATTATTGCCATACAGCCCATAGGTACCTATCTATTACTATATTATTCATTTATGCATATATACATGACATATGACATATTTCTCTTTCATTTCTGTTTAAGCTGAGACCACTGTGGCGCAACCCTACTACAGAAACGACCCTAAAGTGATGCAGTGCACAACGCTCGTCTATACTTCATTACTCTTAGGTATCAACCCAACATTTGAGCTTTGAATTACGTATGGCATACCTGACATCTTTTTCACACACAGTAGACGCAGCCCATAGAAAACTCTTGACAATATGGCGACATTGTACCTAGGGTGGTTAAATACACACCATATTGAATTCATTAAACCTATGTATACTCACGCAGAGAGGCATCTACTGTATGTTCATGTATACAACACCAGATAATTTGGTTATTATATTGTACTATGTGGATTACATATAGGTCGCAGTCCTTGAAACATTCTACTCATATCCACGTGGCACAGCATTTGGCTTTGCTCAGGGAGTATACCTCCTATGTATATTACATTACAGTGACCCTAAACCTACATTATAATATGTTTTACATGTAAATTGATATACGTCTTCTCTATTTTAGTTAAAGGCCTCCCAAGCCACTAACGCGGTATGACCTACCTATTGCGGAGATTTTGTATCTAACATATTAATCTTGGTGAGTCATGTAGGTTACCATCTTCCTCCCATATCCACACTCCACATATATCTACTCTACGATCTCATTGTCTCACATTTCTCTGCTCTAGCATGACATTCTCTCTTTTCTCTTTTCTCCGGACTCATATCTTTTCTTCCTACTGCAGGGTCGGCTCCTCCAATATCTCCACCATGTCACGTAATCACTATAGTTCGATATCCGAGACAAATCTCTATGTACTCCATTATTTACATATGGTTCCACATGCCTCTTATAGGACCCCCATGTCCTTACTGAATATCTATTATGTAATAACTATATGACAGATTGCATCTCTTACTTGGTATTTTGTCCTCGTCTATCTCTATTATGTTGGAAAACATGTCCTCTTTTGTCAAGCTTATATGTATATGATATTGATTATTGTTATCTCTCACTGTATACAGATAAAAAGTCCAGTCTGACGAAGGCTTATTGCCGAAACGTCGACCTATTGTGGACGAATTGCGTGTGCATATTATCTACTTTTTTGAATCAATAATAAAGAATTCAGCATAACATCATCATACGTCTCTTCTTTTGGGAGTAGTAGTGTGCCGGGGTTACCTCCCTTGTTTATTCTACATGGAGGCCTGGGGAGGCTGGTATTATGCTACATGGAGGCCTAGGAAGGCTGGTTGCATTATTATACATGGAGGCCTGGGGAGGTTGGCTGCATTATTATATAGAGAGACCTGAGGAGGCTGGCTGCATTATTATACACGGAGGCCTAGGGAGGCTGGCTGCATTATAATACACGGAATCCTGGGGAGGCTGGCTGCATTATTATACATGGAGGCCTGGGGAGGCTGGCTATACTATTATACACGGAGGTCTGGATAGGCTGGTTGAATTGTTATGCATGGGGGCCTGGGGAGGCTGGCTGCATTATTATACATGGAGGCCTGGGGAGTCTGGTTGCATTATTATACATGGAGACCTGGGGAGGCTGGCTGCATTATTCTACATGGAGGCCTGGGGAGGCTGGCTGCATTATTATACATGGAGTCTTGGGGAGGCTGGCTGCATTAAACATGGAGGTTTATTTATACATGGAGGGCTTGGGTGCTGAATTATACATTGAGGTCTAGGGGTCTACATTATACATGGACTATAGGGGTGTATTTTACATTGAGGTCTATGGGGCTCCATTATACAACATGAAGGACACCTTATACATGGAATATATACATGGAGGAGTATGGGGCTTCATAATACAATATGAAGTTATTTGGGGTTGCGTTATAATACATATAGGACTATGGGGGCTACATTATAATATATGGAGGACTATGGAGTCTACCTTATACAAGGACTAGGGGTGCATTATAAAACATGGATGACTATGTGGTGCAGTATAATATATGGAGTACTATCGGGGGAATTATAATATTTGGAGAACTATGGGAAATGCATTATAATACATGGAGGACTATGGAGGTGCATTCTAATTTTTGAAGGGTTATGTGGGACCTTTTATACTATATGGAAGGCTATGTGGGGGACATTATAATATTTGGAGAATTATATACAAGGGGGGACAAAGATACAAGCAGGGGATGGGAACTGTTTGTGCTGAGCGGGAAAAGGCTCTTTCCCTCAGCACCCAGTGTTCCCATGCTCTGCTATACATCTTCTCTAAGCACCCAGCTTTCCCATGCTCTGATATGGGAAAGCTAGGTGCTGAGGGAAAGATGTATAGCAAAGCATGGGGAAGCTGGGTGCCAAGGACGAGATGGATATCAGAACATAGGAAAGCTGGGTGCTGATAGAGGGATTTTAGATCATGGGAAACCTGGTTGCGGTAAAAGCCAAGTGCCAGTATCACCGGGGCCTATCAAACTCTAGTTACGCCACTGGTTGCATCACCTTTTCCGCGGGAGAAGGGCAAAGTGGCACCAGCTTCCCTTGCCAGACCAGAAGCGGTCGCATCACCTTCTCTGCTGGAGAAGGAGCAAGCACCATTGGATCCAGTGACGGCAGACCAGGCGATGACGTAATCAGGAGCCACGGAGGAGGCCACCACCAGTGCTGACGACTGTCCCCAGGTACTGTACCCAGTCGCTGTCGGGGACCCAGCAGTGAGCTACCCTGTACCAGGTAGCAGGAAGTCAGCAGTTGTCACCTGGGAGCGGGCATGGGTTGCGGAGGACACCCGTGGAGGCTGCCAAGCGATCATCACTTAGTTGGCCCAGGAGAGGGGGCAGCGGGAGGCGCGGCGGGCGCAGACGGAGGCCAGAGACCTACCTCCTGTGCCACCTACCGCGCTCGGGCCTGATGTACCAGGGTGTTGTTGGACGGTTCAGCATCAAAAGGGGATGGGGGTTCATTGCAGAGCCCGGCCTGAAGGAGGGAGTGTTCATCTCCCGCCGGGATGTGAGACCCCATCTCCCCAGAGGGCACCCTGACCGGGATCTACATGTGGGTGACAAGGTTGCCTACACCCGGCACTTTGGAGAGCGGGGCTGGTATTCCCTCGATGTGGAGATTCTTGTTTAAAAGCCAGCCCCCGCACCCACTTCAGCACTCACCGTAGCACCAGTCCCCCAGCTGCTACCAGGAGGCAGTGCAGGTGCACGGGACCAATGAACACAGACTCTAAGTGCTGATCCCAGGAGGCCAAGTAAACCAGATGGCCCCTATCCAGCACCCTAGTAGCTGTTACCTGCTATGCCAGTTTGTTACTGTTGACTGTTCCAGTTAATGTTGTATGCTTAAAATGTTGATTTAACCTGCCTTTTGAGTGTTTAGAAAATGGACAAATGAAAACGTTACCAGTTTTTCATATGTGTTGATAAAAATGGACCCCAGGCTGTGCTGCAGGACTGGCAGCAGCCAAAACAAAATTGTGTCTTTGTACAAAGTTGCACCAGGTGTGCGCCACCAGAGTACACCCGTTCAGCGGACATTGATGTAAGCACCGCCACCAAGGAGAGGTCGGGTGCAGGAAAAGTCCTGGACAGAGATGGTCCGGACCTGATCACTAACGGAATCGGTGACCTTCCTCCTTAGAGGGTTCTGGTACCAAGATCTTTGGGTGGTGGGTGCAGGGAGGGATACTCCAGTTGAAAGGTTTAAAGTGATGAACCTCCCCTGTGTGGGAAGACCTGTTATGTATTCATTTTTACCTTTTTAAAAAAAAAAATATATAATAATAAAAGTGTAACCAGTTTTACCTTGCAGCCCAAGGACGTGCTGGAATTAACTAAGGGGGAATGTAGCACCCCTGAAACCATCAGGGTGCTACAAGCTTTTGCATCCCCACAAGGATGCAGGGCCTACCCCCTTAGGGACCAAGAACCCCTGTGCTGGTACCAACAAAAACCGAGGTAATCCCAGTTTTTCCCCAATAATCCCCCATACAATGGTACTTAGCTAGGGTGGTACCAATGGATGGTTGCCGAGAGGTGAAGCCAATCCAGTCCACTAGTTTACCAGGTGGGAGGGGCAGACTGTGGAGAGTAGTTAGTGAGTTGACAGCAGTAGGAGATTGAAGGTGGAAGCAAAGCGACATCCTGACTCAGGTTGATGGTGACCTAGTACGTAGGAGAAGTGGTTGCCAGTGGAGTACGGTGGAGTACTCCTGAAACTATGCACCGACGGGGTAGAGAGCCCTAGGACAGGAAAGAGTTCCAGGCTGACCTGTTAACACCTGCACAGCAAGGGGACCATCAAGGACCTTGCAGACCCTAAAGAATCCGAAGACTAAAGAGCAAAGGGAGAACCGGGGAACGGATCAGAGACTCCAACCCCACAGGGTTCATGCTACCATCAGGCGGACAGAAGTGGATAAACCACAGAACGTGGACCTCCAGTTGTTGGAGGTGAAACCAGCAGGCAACCAGTCAACATCTACCAGCAGTGAGTAAACCAGTTGCACTGAACACCTGTGTGGACTACCTTCTTCTGACGCCCACTGCACCATACACCATCTGGGGCAAAACCATACTTGCGGAGGATCTACCATTTTAGCTGCCAATACCACCAGCCCCAGTAGAGACATTCTGCAGCGGCGGCTCCGTAAACTTAGCCCCAACACCGCAAGTGGCGTCACATGTGAACATTATCTTATTCTCCCCTATAAATATCCCCATTACAAAAAGGGCCCAGGGCACGGAACCGGGTAACGGCCACCACTGTGACTTCACCAATACCTGTACTGCCAGGAACCGAGTATCCCATACCCCTGGGTGCTGGTGTACTTGGTGTACACCAGCAGCATTCCATCAGTCTTTGGAATGTTCCAGGTTCATTGGAGAGTCCAAATGGCATGCTGTTGAACTCACACAGGCCCATTGGTGTTGCAAATGCAGTCTGCTCCCGGTCTTCTTCTGCTACGGAGACCTGCCAATACCCACCTGTGAGATCCAGAGTCCAAAAGTAGTTAGCAGGTTTCAGTGCAGCTAGTGACCCCTCTATGTGGGGTAACGGGTAAGCATCTTTATGTGTTATGCGATTTATTTGCCTATAATCTACTCTATAACCCATCTTCAATCTGGTTGTGGAGCACCAGCCAGCCCGGCTCCCTGAAGCTGAAGCACCGCCGACCACACCGCCTCCATTTCCGCTTGTGAACCCGACTCCTGGAATGTGCTGCGGTTGTTCCTAGAATGCTGAAACTATAGAATATAGATAAAGTCTGGCTCAACCACCATAGGCTAGGTGCTTGTAGGGTACACAAATCAATATCAAGTAGCAAATAACCAAGCACTCAAAGGAAAAGAAGAGGAATTGTTTTCATGCAAGTGTTTTATTGACAAGCTGCAAAAATGTGGTGTTGCTACTGTTGGGTTTCACATTTTTGCTGTTTGTCAATAAAACACTTGCATGAATTCCAATTCCTTTTCTTTTCCTTTGAATGCTTGGGTATTTGTTCCTAGAATGCTGGCCCTGGAGGGCTGAGGGAACCTCAAGACTAGAGATGAGCCACCCCCCTAGAGTTCGAGTTCGGTTCGGTTCGTCGAACGGAGGACAAGTTTGACGAACATTCGACGAACCAACTCGAACCCCATTGAAAACAATGGCAGGCATACACAAACACATAAAAACACATTATACATGTACACATACAGTTAATATACATTGCTATTACACTTACAGGTCCCCGCTTCGCGTCCTGCACTCTGTCTCCTGTCGCTTTTCCTTCCAATAATCGCTGCATCTGTGGCGCCCTGGACAAGCCAGGACGTCACAGATACTGCAACAACACACCCCACACTCCGGCTAGGCACATCAAGGTCAGACAAAAATCCTTGTTGCCTCCCTCCAGGGGCTGATGTCCACACCAGGGGGTGGAGCCAGGCGGTTGACCCCACCCACCAAGGAGTACACAGTCCTGGAGGCGGGAAAAGGAAGGAGTTGAGGAGAGAGTTCAGTTTGAAGTTGAGGAGTGAAGTGGTAGCGGAGCAGACTGACCATGTCCGGGTGCGTGGCCCGGGCACATACAGCAAGGTTGGCAGACGGTGGTGACCGTCTGCAGGAGGGGCTGATTGACGTGAACCGTAAGGACCGGGGACGGGCGGTGGCCCGCCGGTACCGGATCGGGGAGCGAAGAGAAGCCAGCACCATTCGGCAGGGCCTACGGATCCCGACCAGGCTTGGAGTCTCCGTAAAACCGGTCAAATCCGTTAGCGAAGGGAACCTCCGTGGTTTCCCAGCAGTCTAGACCCGATTGAAGGCAACCTCTCAAACCGTGAAGGGAAATACAGTCACCGCCAAGGCTACAGTTCCCAGGGCCAGAGCCTGCGGGCAAAAGGGACTCCCTCAGCCTCCATCCAAGCTGGGGAGCGGGTTACCGGTGGGAAGCCACCAGAACCGAGAACACAACACAGGTGCAGGGAAAGGCAGTCACCGCCAACCTACCGGGAGAAGAACCACCGCAGCCGTCTGTGGGACCCGTCCATCCAGCCGTTTGTTTTACCGGAGACTTTGCATTCATCATTGGCTGAGTGAGTACCACCGTGCCGTGCGGCACCGCGCTGCCCCCGCGACCCTGCACCTCACCAGGCCCCGTAACCCGCCTGCTATTCCTCCCTCACCGGGCCCCAGGACAACCAACCCCCCTACCCACGGAGGGGAAAAACAACATCCAAGATGCTCCCTGTCATCGCTCCCGGGATCCCCGTCCAGAGCAGCGGTGGTGTCACAACCTCACCACAACCGTGGGTGGCGTCACGGACAATAAATCCCCAAAACCATTCCCCTTTTCACTCACGGGCGAGGAGCGCCGCTCGAGTCCCCGGATCCGGCCCACCGCTCGAGCCACCGAGCAGCAAGCGAAGCAGCAGCGCCAGACCCGAGCGTGGTAAGAGCAGCGTCCCCTCACCCCCCGCGACACATCCTCCCGGTAACCAGCACTGATGATAGGACCTATCGTGACATCAAAATAGCATGTGACCAGTCACGTGTGTATTATCTCATTGGCTACAGACTGGTCACATGGCTAGACGTCATGCTAGGTCCTGTCAGTGCATCTCTCCGGTACGCGGTGCTCGTTCCAGCATCTCCGTGTACCGGCGAGATGCTCTGGCACATGGTCGGCTTCCCCGTTTCTGCATGTCGGCGCTCTTGACAGAGTCAGCCCACATGCAGGAACTAGATGCCAAAGCCGGTGAATAGCGGCATCGGGAATCACGTGATCGGAGCACCGTTGCTATGGTAACCCGCCTGTCAGCCGTGACGTCACTGCTTATAGCCAGAAGCCTCTGCTTACTCACTGAGTGATTAGACTGCCCGGAACAGCAGCGTCTTCCTCCCATGCAGTGCTGTCTGATGTAGCAGAGCTGCATGGGTTGAAGGAGAAAGAAGACACAAGACCATGATCGTGGAGGGATGAGAGGGAGTAATAAACATAGAGTCTCTAATGTGTCTGTGTATTTATTTCTATTAAAGTATTTTTTCTCTGTGTGGTGTCTTTTTTTAACCCTTTATTGGAGATTCTTAATGGCCGGGTCAAACTTGCCTGACATTAAGAATCTCTGGCTTAATACTAGCTAGTAAAACAAAGCTAGAATTAACTCATTATTACCCATCAAGCCACCCGGCTTCAGGGCTGCTGGAAGAGTTGGATACAGCACCAGATGATGGCGCTTCTATGGAAGCGCCATTTTCTGGGGCGGCTGCGGACTGCAATTCACAGCAGAGGGGCCCAGAAAGTTCGGGCTAACCTTTGCTGCGGATTCCAATCCCCAGCTGCCTAGTTGTACCTGGCTGGACACAAAAATGAGGTGAAGCCCATGTCGGTTTTTTTTTAATTATTTCATGAAATTCATGAAATAATTAAAAAAAGGGCTTCTCTATATTTTTAGTTCCCAGCCGGGTACAAATAGGCAGCGGGGGGTTGGGGGCAGCCGTACCTGCCTGCTGTACCTGGCTAGCATACAAAAGTATGGCGAAGCTCACGTCATTTTTTTTTTTTTTTAGTTTTTTGGCAAAGAAAAAAAAAATGCTTCCCTTGATTTTCCATTGCCAGTGAAGGTAACACCAAGCAGTGGGGGTTAGCACCCAGTAGCTGCTTGGATTACCCTTAGCTAGCAATACAAAAAATGCAGCGGGAGCCCATATATTTTTTTTTTAATTATTTATTTAAATAACTAAAAAAAAAAATGGGCTTCCCTGTATGTTGATTGCCTGACATCACAGTACTGTAAAAATAAATCATTAAAAAAATGACGTAGTGCTCCGCAGTATTTTTGATTCTCAGCGCAGATAAAGCAGACAGCTACGGGTTGCCACCCCCATCTGCCTGGCATTACCTTGGCTGGCAATCAAAATACAGGGAAGCCCATTAATATTTTTTATTTAAAAAAATAGTTTAAAAAAAAAATGACGTGGGGTCCCCCCATTTTTGATAGCCAGCTAGGGTAAAGCAGACGCTGTAGCCTGAAAACCACAGCTGGCAGCTTTACTGTGGTTGGTGATCCAATGTGGAGGTCACCCCAAGCTCTTTATTATAATTATTTTATAAATAATAATAATTACAAAAAAAAAAGTAGGGTCCCCCCCAAATTGGATCACCAGCCAAGGTAAAGCAGACAGCTGTGGTTTGGTATTCTCAGGGTGGGAAGGTCCATAGTTATTAGCCCTTCAGAGCCTAAAAATAGCAGGCCGCAGGCGCCCCAGACGTGGTGCATCCACTAGATGTGCCAATCCTGGTGCTTCACCCAAGCTCATCCCGTGCCCTGGTGTAGTGGCAAACGGGGTAATAAATGGGGTTGATACTAGCTGTAAGGTCACCTGACATCAAGCCCAGCAGTTTGTGATGTCATGGCGTCTATCAGATACCCGACATCACAAACTGTCAGTACTAACAAAAAAAATAGACAAAAAATGTTTTATTTGAATAAACACTCCCCAAAACATTCCCTCTTTCACCAATTTATTGTAAGGTAAAAAAAATAAGGGGGGTCCCACGACGACTCTGGACCGTCTAGAATATCGGGGGACACGCTCAGGGAATGTATCCCCTATTTTCTAGGAGTGCAGACCCTCCATGTGAGGAGTGTGGGTGCAATGAATCTGCACCTACTCTCCCCATGTCCACAGCAGCAGAGTCCATGTTGTAACTGTTGCTACCAAAGCTGCAATGCCCTGCTTATGAGGTGAAGGCATGCCTAATCAGGAGAACTATTCTACATTTCAAAATATTGGTATTTGCTGATATTAGTGCTATTCCACCTACTATATATTGGGGATAGGATCTTGGAGATGGAATACCCCTTTAAGTCCCGTTATCCTGCTAAATGAATACTAAACAACAGAGTTTGTTATTTAGACATGTTATTTTGCGGCGAATGACGGACTCTGATGTTTGGTATTCGTTCAGCAGGGCAACAGAAATAGCAAATACCTCCATTCGGAAATGTAGTGTTTGTTCCTTACCTCCTGAGCAGGGCAATGCAGTTGCTTACAGATGCATGGTTACCACCATTCATAGACAGTGGGTTGTTCTTGGTCGTAACTGTTGCTACCAAAGCTGCAATGCCCTGCTCATGAGGTAAGGGCATGCCTAATCAGGAGAACTATACTAAATTTGCTAATAAAGGTATGTCCTAATATTATTACTATTCCACCTACTATATATTGAGAATAGGATCTTGGAGATAGAATGCCCCTTTAAGTCCAGTTATCCAGCTGAATGAATATTAAACAACAGAGCTCGCTATTTAGACATGTTTTCTTGTGGCATATAACAGACTGTTATGTTTGGTAGTCGTTCAGTAGGGCAACTATAAAATCAAATACCTCCCTTTGGAAATGTAGTATAGCTCTCCTGATCAACTATGTTCCTTACCTCATGAGCAGGGCATTGCAGTAGATTACAGATGCATGGTTACCGCCACTCACTGTGACTGAAGACAGCAAGCTGAGCTGACAGCCGCTCTGTGCATGCGGCAGCATCTATTGTGAAGGAGGGGGCCGCGGGGGATCAACACTGCACAGGTACCGTGGGACACCGGGGAACACTGATGGGGTAATAGGGGGTGACCTGGCAGGGCCTGGGGAGGAGTTTTCTGTCGCATGTGTCATGGCAGAAAATCAGAAATCAGAGGAGTAGGGTGATTGCGGCCAGAGTGCTGCTGTGCGCGTAACCATCTTGGATTTCCAAGAGTGGGTCAGGGGTGGGCACTTTCGCGACACAGGGGGACCGGGCAGGAGATTTATCTCCCATCTGACATGTTTGTTCATGCCAGTTGGGAGATAAATAATTTTTTACCGGCGTTGTCATTTACTGTAACGTGATCATCGGTATACGGTGTATACCAGTGATCACGTCAGCGGGGACGGGAAAAAACGGCCTGAATCATGATCTACAGGGTCTCAGCTACCCCCTGAAATCCCGGAGATTTTCTGGCTCTGGTGGGCGCTATTCACTTATTTCTGCTGCTGTTTATAAATGGCAGATCAGAATGAGGCTACATTCACACGACCAATCCGTTTTTGCGGACCGCAAAAAATGATCCGTATTTTTCACAGATGCATCCGTGTGGCATCCGTTTCCATTCCATTACGTATACGGTCCGTATGTCATCCGTTTGTCATCCATGTGCCTTCCGTTGTTTTGCGTACCGCAAAAAAACTGGAGGGAAAATACATAAATTTACCCAGGAACCATAGCTTCAACCTACATGAGGCGGTCACATGCTCACTCCAATGCCATTTTCTACTGCTTTTCACAGCGTAGAGCGCTCTGGTGATTTTCCTGTGCTTGTACACTTCATATCAGTCTTTTCTGTCATTATAATGGCAGAAAGACACATAATGTCCCACTCTCCTGCATTTTGCAATTTTGCACCCTTTGGTGCCTTTCATGTGGCACTAAGGGGTGCTTAGCTTTGTATTTAGCCAAAAAAATAAATAAATTTAAAAAAAAAAATGACGTAGGGTTCCCCCTATTTTTGATAGCCAACTAGGGTAAAGTAGACAGCTGCAGCCTGCAGATCACAGCTGGCAGCTTCACCTTGGTTGGTAATACAAAACTGAGGGCACCCCACACTGTTATTTTAAATTAAATAAATAATGAAACAAAAAAAACCACGTGGGGGTCCCCCCAAAATTGGATCACCAGCCAAGGTAAAGCGGACAGCTGGGGTCTGATATTCTCAGACTAGGGAGATCCATGATTATTGGACTCCCCCCAGCCTAAAAATAGCAGGCCCCAGCTGCCCAAGAAGTGGTGCATCCTTTAGATACGCCAATCCTGGTGCTTCGCTCCAGCTCATCCCGTTGCCCTGGTGCGATGGCAAACGGGGTAATATATGGGGTTAATACCAGATGTGTAATGTAACCTGGCATCAAGCCCTGGGGTTCGTGATGTCAGGCGTCTATCAGATACCCGACAGCAATAACCCAGTCAGTAATAAAAAAAAAAGTAGACGACAAACATTTTTATTTGAAAAAACACTCCTCAACACATTCCCTCTTTCACCAATCTATTAGAAAGAAAAACAAATCCAGGTCTGGTGTAATCCAAGGGGGGCCCATGACGATCCATACCATAGTCAATGTCCCAGTCAATGAAGAACAGAATGTTCAATATTGGCTGGGAGAGCAATGCAGTGACTTGAGCTAACATCAATAGGTCAGCCCAGGTCACTGCAGGGGATGACGAGCGCTGCTGTCAGGAGGTTAGATGAGATAATTACCTGCTGTGACAATCTCCTGCACTCCTGACATCAGCGCTGTCACTGCAGGGCATGACGAGCACTGCTGTCAGGAGGTTAGCGAGGTACATTACCTGCGGTGATCGCTGCACTCCTGACAGCAGCGCTGTCATTGAGTTAAATGACCGCCGCCTTCACAAACCAAGTATCGCGGGCAGCCTGTGACGTCACCGCTAGTGACCAGTCTCGGGTCGGGCAGCGAGAGGAGATGTGACAAGCGGCGGCCATGGAAGACAGTGACAACGCTGACGTCAGGAGGGCAGGACTTCATCACCGCAGCAGGTAAGGAACTTTACTAATCTCCTGACGGCAGCGTTTGTCATCCCCGTGGCTGCTGACACTGCGGTGTGGGCAGCTGCGGACACCATACAGTGCGGACAGCTGCGGACACTGCTGAGCGGGCAGCCGCAGTGCTGGGAGCGGGACACAGACTGCAGCGGCATCTGACCGAAGTCACACGGAAGTGCTTCTGTGTGGCTTTCGGGGATTTTTGCACACGTTGCCAGGGTACACATCGGGTTACTAAGCAAAGCGCTTTGCTTGCATACCTGATATTTACCCTAGTTACCAGCTTACCGCAGGCTTCAAGCGATGGCTCCCTGCACACGTAGCTGTGAAAAGCCACGCTTTTGTTGATCGAACCGTTCTCGAACATAACTCGAACTGCCGAACTTTAGCACATCGTTGAGTTCGTCGAATGACTCAGAACACCCCCCAAAATCACTCGAACATGAAATTGGCGAACGTCGAACCTCGAACATCGCTCATCTCTACTGAAGACCCTATGCAGCAGTGGTAGCTGAAAATGGATAGCTACCCGCAAGTTAGTTAAAAGTTTTAAAAGTTTATATGGACTGTCACCCTTGTTGAACGTCCTCGTATTCCGGGGAGGAGGCCATCTGGATCCCCAGGTGGGGGGTGGCAGGAAAGTTCTGCTATAATTAGACTGCGCCCTCCTTGTTGAACCTTTGTTTACCCGTTGTTACAGGGAAAAGACCATCAGGGCCTTGGACGGTGTAGTGCTGGTAGACGGCACCAGGAGGCCCCGGTGTGGGTCGGCGCAAGGGTCAATGGCTACCAGGTTGCTCAAGACTGTTACCAGAGTCACTCTTTAAACCCAAGATCTTAACCTGGTCACGGACCCCACCATAGGTTTGCAGAGCGTCAGGTTATTTGGGTGGCGGGTTAATGGAATCCGGGACATTGGGGAATGTGGACTCTGAGTCTTTTTGCAGTGTTTGGGAAGTGTGCCTCCCCTATGAGGGATGGAAACTGTTTATAACATGTTATCCCTTTTTCCTCCTTACAGGAGCAGTTTAAATAAAGGCTGATGTGTCCTGTAGCTCGGGGACAAGCTACGTTTAATCAAGGGGGAATGTGATGCCCCTGGACTATCAGGTCGTCACAGGGTATTGCACAATTTTCCTTTCCGTGCAGTATCCATCTCCTCCTTGGTTCCAGGTGCCACCCAATGGTCTTGCAAACACCAGCATGCAAATCTCAGTCACACACACACCAGTGGGTAGGTCCAGTGGAGAAAGGGCCACCCACCTAAGTCAGGGAGACTGGTGGGAGGTGACTGGGCAGTCGTCGGCAGGGGAGCAAGGAGAGTAGTGGCTTTCAAGTAGCTCTCAGGGGGAGAGCAGGCTGGGGGAGTTGGAGTTCCCAGGACAGCAAGGCAGCAGACCTCAGAGTGTGAGGGGCTGAGTAGTAGAAGCTCCCGGAAGATTGGACTAGACTGGAACACACCAAGCAATATCATTGGGAACGGTCACCGGGACGGGCTCCCCTCCTCAGTGGCAGCGGTACTCCAGGACTTTTGGTTTAATTACAGTCTGTGTGTTTATTGACCTTCCAAAGCAGCACCAGCTCATCCAGCACCACGACTACCAACTGTGAGTTCCCTGCTACCTGCCTTCCTCAACCCCCTTGCATTTAACGGCACTCCCTTAATATCACCGAGCCCCGGGGCTTTCCCCCTACCCGTGGAGGGGTCTAACACCTGGCTGCCCACTCCATTGCCTCCAGGTACTCCCAGCTGCAGCGGGGGTACTCCACCTTACCACACACCATGGGTGGCGTCACAAACTTTAGACACTATCCCCTGTAAATACCCCCTTAATTTGAGTGGCCGCATGACCCCCGGGTCCGGAAGCCCCCTCGAGCCACTGCGGATATGGATCCAAGCAGCCCGGCTGCTGACACAGGGGCGGCGGCTCACCTCCATGGGTGGGGGAGGCCCCGGGGCTCTGGATGATGGAACGCTGGTGCAGGGGAATGCGGGGCCAGTGGGAAGCAGGGGGAAGGACCATGTAATCTTTCAGGCAGCTTCGGCGATCGAAAGCAAACTCTGACAACAAGGTAATCCAAGTCTCTGGGTATCACTGTCCTCTTGGGGAGCCCGTCCGGGTATCCGTCCCCTGTAGTGCTGCCGGGTGGTCCAGAGCCTGCCTCCATGCACAAATTAGAAGTGTTCTGGTGGCCCTTAAGGCTGCTTTACATGTTTCAATTAATCGTGCGATCGCACCCGCCCCCATCATATGTACGGCATGGTCAATTTGTTGCCCGTGTCGCACAAACGAGTAAACCCATCACACGCACTTACCTTCCTTATGACCTCGCTGTTTGCAGCGAACATCCACTTCCTGAAGGACGTCACACAGCGGCCGCCCAATAGAAGAGGAGGGGCAGAGATGAGCGGGACGTAAACATCCCGCCCACCTACTTCTTTCAGCATTGCCGACGGGACGCAGGTAAGCGGTGTTCATCGTTCCCGGGGTGTCACACACAGCGATGTGTGCTGCCTCGGGAACATTGAACAACCGCACGTTAAATTTTTGGAAAATGATCGACGTGTATGCGATCAACGTTTTTGCATACAATCGGAATCGCACATAGTTGTCACACTCTACAATATCACTAACGATGCCGGATGTGCGTCACTTATGACGTAGCCTCATCGACACATCGTTAGATATATTGTAGCGTGAATAGCCCGCTATAGTCATAAAGCTGTCCGGGAATCGCTCCCTATTGTTGCTAGTGGAGCTGTGCTCTCAAAAGCTTACGCATGGGATTTCTGTAGCCTTCGTGGGTTGGAAAGCCCTATCCCCCTCGCTGCGCTAGCGCCCCTGATCTCTGAGCTTTGTGGGGACAGTCCATAAAGTCACTATCCTCCTCAGGTTAATTGCCGGGTTGCATAAAACTACTCCCCGACCTAGGGTCCTGGGGAGCCACACACTCCCCCACCTCCTCACTACTCGAGGGCTACCACTGTACTCACTCTACTTCCCTGCCACCACTCTGCCTGACCCCTAGGTGGGCGGCCCTATTCCAGCTCAGCAGCCCACTGGTGTGTCTGACAGGGTGTGGTGTGAGGGTTGGTTGGGAGTTTGGATGCGGATGGAGGCGGCACCACAGATTGGGAACCCAGAACTATGGGGGTTTGAGTGTTGCACTAAGAAGTAAAGAGCGTGCAGTACCCTGTGACGCCCTGACTAGTCCAGGGGCGTCACAACAACACTTCTCCCAGACAATTTTCAATTACATTTGTACCCGAAATCATCTGTCACATTAGCATCAGTTTCAACTACAATCAATCCTTGGCCCTTTAGCTCTACCCTCCACTTTTATGGTTACCTCTCTGAACCCTATCTGAGTCACTGGTAATTCATTAACAGCATAAATAGCGAGGCCTGAGTCAGGATGGGTGAGCTCAGTATCAGACCAGAATGTAAAGTACATACAGGATGGTTGTTACCTGCGAGCCTGTGTCCAACAATGCAGAGGTGGGAATTCCGTCCAGAGTGATGGACAGAACTGGTCGTCCTCCCACATACCGGTCATGCCAATCAAATGGGCCTTGTCATCTTATTCCTGGGGGGTTGGCTCTTGGCCCCAGGGATTGCTGGTTTAAAGGACACACTCTTGCAATATGGCCTGGCTTGTTGCAACGATGGCAGATGGGTTATCCAGATGAGTCGTAGTGATTGGTGGTTCTTCCTCGAGATAACGGGATCCTCTTTCCTCGCATCCATGGGACATCCTCAGGGCAGTCGGCCAGCTGCATCACTTTTAAGGTCAGGGCCACGTCTTTGCTTAGCTGTTGCACTTGGGAGCACAGCTCATCAGAAGCACCAGGGGTCGCAGCCTGTCTATTAGTCTCCACGATGTTTAAGGAAGAGGGTTCCACTCTCAGAGGTGAGGTACTGTCTTGCCACCACTGATGGGCAGGATCTGTAGTTGCAGGGCGTTGCAGTGCTTTTATTGCTCTGTCCTTTAAGATAACAAAGTCCACATCTGGATGTTCCAGAGCTCACAGGGCTGCTTACAGTCCTCAAATGATTGCAACCCCTGCAGGAACTGTTCAATCATCATTTTATTCCCTTCTTGGGCATTGATGGAATCTACATGCTTCAAGGTCTGCAGTGCTGCTTGTAATCTTAGAGCATAGTCTCTTATACTGTCCTGCAGCCTCTGCCTGCAATTCTAAAATCCAATTCTCAGCTCTGCCTCTGTACGGGTTTCAAAAGCAATTTTCAACATTTCAAAGATGGTGTTTACTGATTCCTGGTCAGCATCTGACCAGGTCTACTTCCAGCTCTGCTGCACCCGTTAACTATCCCAGCACAACAGACACTCTTTGTTTGCCAGTTATTGCATACATGTCTAAAACAGTGCACATTTTCTTTTTGAACCCAATTAAGGCATCTGGTTTATCATCATACTTGGGCAGCCATGCCGCTCCTGGAACATACAGCAGGGTTATCGACATGATCGGTGCCACCGCTCCGGGCACTGACGCTTCCATACACGGACCAGGCCCCGCTACATCCCCGTCGCTTTGTGCTTCCATTTTCTTTCCCCTTGGTTTTCTCTTACCACTCTCTCGTGGGACTGGAGCACTTTGGGAGCTCCTGGGTCAGGTCACTACCCCTTTCCGCCTGTTCTTGGCAGGGTCGTGAGCGGAGCTTCTTTTCATGCCCTTTTCACCACCATTCTCTGTGTGGTGCAGTTATTTTCTCTCACACAAAATGGCGGGCAATCCACAAGTTCAATCACAAACACAGTCCATAAGGCGCACGTCACCCGGTATTATCGGGTCTTGTCCAATCCTGTTCGTGACGCCAAAAGCCACTGGGTTCACACCAAGTGGGATCTACAACTTCATCGTCATGCCTTACATTGTCCCAGTCCTCCTCTTCTTGATCTGACATCACAGGACAATAGGCATGCACCTCAGGTATCTGAGTCTCATCATCATCATCATCATCACCTCCACCCCCAGGAGTTAATATCAGTTGACAAGGGTCGGGATCCTGCTCAGAGCCTACTTTGTCTGGGCCGGGATCCAACTAGATAAATATTTTGGGCATCAGTGCAGATGCTTTCCTTCTCTTGAGTCTGGGAATCGTTTGAGCAGACTTCTAATGCCCATGGGATAGAATGTGTGAAAAGCTCTGCACTCGCCCATGTGTGGTTCCCCATAGTCAATTTGCCAGTTGGAGGATTGTGATGCGAGGGGAAACAAGTGTAATTGGAGAGGCACCTCTGAGAATTGAACTGTATGTGTTGTTGAGGTGCAAAAAGAGAAGGAGAGACCAGTTGATGCAGCACTTGCCATCCACTCTAGCATATGCTTTTATCATCCTCATTTTGAAGTTGAAGCGATGTGCGGCTGCAAAAGAAATCTAGTGGAGTAGGCTGTCCAGTAACAGAAGTTGTTCTCATTTCTCTTGGGATAGGATGAGCCAGTGTGACGCCCCAGGGCTGAGGGGTACTCGGTCCCGGGTGCGTGGTGTGCAGGGGGGGGATCAGTTGTGGTCACGGCTGATGCCCGATGTTGTGACCCTGGGGTTCGGTCTGATAAAAAAGGGTCAAAAATGGAACAAAAATAAAAGAAAATATAATAAAAGAGTTTTTCGACTACGCCACTTCTGGTGTGCGGCCAGGTTATTGAAGCCGCCGCTGCAGGGTCCTGCTGGGGCTGGTGGAGTAATGCAGCTTAGGTGTTTTGGGCCCTCCACAAGCAGGGCTAGGCCCCAGCAGTGGATGATGAGGGGGCAATAGTTGGGAACAGTCAGTGTATGTATACGGTGGAGAGAAGGAAACAGTCCATACCGGTATTGCAGTTTCAACTTGCCTTTTTTACTTGTGGCTTGCTACCTGGACCCGCTGGTGCCGGTTTCAGGTGTTTCTGCTCCCCTTGTTCTCCATGCCAGCTGTGACCTGGGGTAGCTGTCCTCCATGCAAACTTGTTTGTATTGGGCTCCCGTTGCTTAGAGCTTCTGGGGGAGCCCCTCTGTTTCAGTCTTGGTCCTATTGCAGGAAGCCTGGACTATTTAATGGGTGGACTTCTGTCCCTTGTCCCAGGTCCCCTCTTTGCTGCTTATGCTTCAGACTCTTTGGGTGGTGAGGGACCCTGGAGATCCTCTCACCTGGCAGATTTAACAGTTGACCATAAAGTGTCCTGCTGTCCTAGATTCTGGACCCCGCCTTGCCCTGAGTCCTGTGAGTCTTGGTTCCGGACTTCCACAGGCGCCCCGCAGTACTGGAGTATTATACTTCACAGGTAACTCACGTTCTTACTTTAGGTCTTTGAACCTTTCCTTCTTTTTACTTCACTCCTCACTCTCTCACACCTCACTCCTTCACTTCCAACTCTCTTCACAACTCCCCTCCCGCCAACTTCCCAACTGACCACTTCGCCGCTCCCCTTGCTGGGTCTCTCCCTACAGATTGGGTGGCAATTGGCCAATAAGTGCCCATCCCTTTTACCTGTTGCTAGGCAGTCTCCCAGTCTGGAATTGGGGTTATGTATGTGGCCTGAAGGTGCTGGTGTGTTGACTGGCACAGATATTCCGGGGTTTGGGTTTCCACGTCCACATTATGTGGCATCTGATACCTCAGGGGTGCTACACCAGTGTTTTCTCACTAGAGCTTTGACTAACATTAGAACGTCCCACATGTACACCTCGAACACCCCGCTATTCACTCTCCCACTACGTCCTCGTCATGATTTACCACTCATGGTTGAAGTAACCTTCCCCTTTCAAACAGATGTTTTGCAACCGTATGCCCACACCTGTCAGACATCTGACACAAAAGATAAATTATTTCTTGTCTGAGATGGCAATATTACGAAGTCATTAAAAAGTACTAATAACTATAAATGTGGTTCACTGCATAATTTGGAGCAGACAGTGAAAAGTGCAAAGACCTATTTAGCTAGTTCACTAGTAAATTTGTGATGCCCTGGCACCACCAGGTGGTCACAGAGAAACACTGCACCCCACACAACATCATCCCACATCAGGTACCATATGCCACAAAACCCTAGTCACCCCCCTCAGGGTAGGAAGGACACACCAGTGGGCGGGACCAGGTGGATTGGGAGTGCCCACCTAGGGGTCTTGAGGAACTAGTTAGTTGAAGTTTGAGTTCAAGTGGAAGTGGAGGTGCAAGTCTAAGCCTAGAAAAGGGTAGCTAGGGTAGTGGCCCTGGTCTACTGGCTAGGTGGCAAACAGTGGACCGTGTCCAAAGGTGACGGGAGTCCAGTCGCGGGAAATCCAAAGTGGACCAGGACAGGAATGGAGCCCGCTGGTACCGACGGCGGAGATCTGGTCTGGAAACCGTGCACAGGCGGGGTTCCTAGACCCTAGTTAGAAGACGGTTGCAAGCCCCTTCTCTAATTGACCAGGCCGTGGACAAGGTTCCAGACGTTGTTCCAGTGTGTTAGCCCAGAGAGAGCGAAACGGCAGCCCAACGCGGGGGATAGGGTATCCGCAACAACCCATTGAGATCCCACGGGTCAGTTTTTGCGTGCACATCTCCCAACCAAAACAGAACCGGGAGAGGACTTCCCCGTTACACACGAGGTTGTCCAAAGGAGAAGAAAAGTACATAGTGCCAGAGGAAGGGACATTGGTACACCAGCCGGGTGTGGGACCTGTATACACCTGGATGCGGCAGCCGGCCACTGACCCCTTGGTTTACCAGCGGATTTGTGTGCAATAATTTAATCTTGAGTACACCAACACTCCCCAGTCTGGCCCGGCGCACCACCACCAGCAGCCATCACCTCCTGTGTTCTTGACACTGAGCCCCGGGGCATCTACCCCTACCCACGGAGGGGTTAAAACACCCAGCTGCCGCTCCATCGCCCCGGGTGCTCCCCAATAGCAGCAGTGTACTCCATTTTTACCACACACCGTGGGTGACATCACGAACGATTTCCAACAATCTCCCCCGTACGTATTACATCCCTTTTTTATTTGAGTGTCCGCACAATCCCCGGGTCCAGAGACCCCTCGAGCCACTGCGGATTTGGATCCGAGCAGCCCAGTTGCTGATGTGGGGGCGGCACAAATTTACTACTAACTAGCAATACCTAGAAATGTGGTTCACTAGCTAATTTGGAGTAGACATTAATAAGTAGCAATACCTAGAAATTTGTTTCACTGTGTAATTTGTAGAAGGTAGTAATAAGTAGCTGTGCCACCCCCACGCCTGTAGCAGCCGTGCCGCTCAGATCCGGACCCGCTGTGTGGCTCGAGGGATCCTCCGGCCCGGGGGTCACGTGGACATGCCAAATGAAAAGGGGGACGTAATTGTACGGGCTTGGCCGTATTCAGTTCGTGACGCCACCCACGGTGTGTGGTGAAAGGTGGCACCACCGCTGCTGTTGTGGGACACCCCGGGGGAGATGTAATGGCAGCTGGATGTTAATGTGGCGCCCCTGTGGTTAGGCGCTACAGGGGAATACAGCACATTAACATCAAGGTGCAGTGCCCTTTGGTCACAGATGAAAGAGAGAGGAAATGCAGAGTCTTATATTAGATTGAGTAACATTGACTCAGCAGCCCCTACCTTCATATTCCTGGGACTTTTTATATAGTAGGTCCATAGGGGGTGGAGCCTAGCTGAGCGTGAGATGCGACGTGATTGACAGGACAATTGAGTGACAGGTAGTTAGTTAACAGTCAGTCAGTAAAGAGTGACAAGAAGAGACAAGAGTAAATTGATGACTGAAAGAAGGGCTAGAAATAACATAGACCCGACGTCCTGAGCGAGGGTACCCCAAAGGAAAAGAAAGACACAGGAAAAGGGGTAACCAAGATGGAAAGGGGATGCTTTATGTCTGTCGAGAGCCGGCTGAAGAGTTCAAGTCGACACCGGTATAACGGAACCGAGGAGGTTTGTCAGGTTTATCCCCAAACCATTGACCATTAACCTGGGATCCTAAATAAGAGGAGTCCCGGCACCCATCAAGAGTCTGACTACTAACCCCAAGCCGAGTTCATGACGCTGTTGCTGGATAGATAAAGAAATCGTGCAGCATCAGACCCCTGGGAAAACCAGTGACGAGACTAACGAGTGGGTTAAAGAGGGAGTCACAGAGCCCTCAGAGCAGGGACTGAGAAAGAGACAAGGAAAGGTTACCTCAGTGAGAGACTCTGTCATTAAATCTCCTCCGAAACTTGTGACCATTGGCTTTCTGGTAAGCGAACTGTTTCCGCTGTGAACTGTGCAAACAAACCAGATGCTAGTAAAAAGGACTTGTTTGAACTGATGTAAATTCGGTGTATCGTCTCTCGACAGTACCCTGCAACATCAGAGAAGAAGGCAGCCATCACCGCTCAGTCGCTTCCCTCCTGGTCAGCGACCCTCCACCCTGAGGTAAAATAGCTCCACCTGTGGGGAGCTGAGAGATCTTAAGCTGCCGTCACCATCGCCTAAGAGGTCAGCCGCGGGCAGCGCTGGTATATCCCGCTTACCAGACACCACAGGTGGCATCACGTACATCCCCAAAATCATCCCTGTACCCCATTCCACAGCCGCAGAGTGAGCGCCCAGGGCACGAAGCCAGGACCCACCACCTGTGATAACCCCATCGAGAGTAAAGTATCCGTAGTCCCGGCGCCAGAGTACTCCCCTACCGAAAACCCTAATGGTCGACTCAATTGGCGTCACGAACAGGATCGTACTTAAAAACCAACAATGTGTGCCTAAAAAGACTTTATTGGCTATGTAAAGTGCGCACAGAACCGCCATAGTCATTGTGATTAAACAGCGTTGCTGATCGGTCTGAAAGAGACGCCAGCTACCACAGAAATTGAAGCTGCGCCACACAGCAGGTGAAAAGGAGAGCGAGGATAAGTCCTGCTCAGACTACCCAAAGTGCAGAGGCTGGTTCCGAAAAGACCCGAGAACTGCCAAAAGGCGGGTCTGTCTATGCAAAAGCGTAGTATGTGCTGAACTTTGACTGTATCTGTGGCGCCCCTGAGGCTTCCGTCGCCACAGAGACATTGCACCCCAGTCAGAGGTGTGATGTCCCATCCTGAGTAAGGAAAGGGGTACATGCCAGTTCACAGGTAAAACTGCACTACACCCATTGCTAGGCACACACTGGGACCAGGGACAGTGGCAGCAACCCTCCCATGATTCATGCTGAGAGGGGCCGTAAGACCCATCCCTGCTCCCATAGGGTGGTAGCTTAGCAACCGGGGGGGTGGGAGGAGCCAGCCGAGTGTAGAGCAGAGAGGAAGGTCAGAGTTTCGGTTTACCTCAGAGAGAGAGAGAGAGTGAGGAGCCAGCATGTAGCTGTGAAAGAGAAAGGAGCTCTGTGAGTTCAGAGTGTCCGCAACAGAGAAAGAAAGCAACAGAGAAGGAGAGAAACAGAGAGTAGAAGAAGAGCTCTAGTCAGGCAGGAGCTAAAGAAAGAAGAAAGTGACGCTTCCTGGTGAAGACCCTGGGACTCGGAGGGTCCAGGTGACACCAAGCAGGGAACGAAGGGATTCCAGGGCCACAGATAGCTTCAGAGCTGGTGGCCAGTGAAGTCAGCTGAGAAAGGACACAATTAAAAGGGTGCACTGGCATCAACCTCCAGATCTACCCGGGACCGGCGGAGGTCCCTGACGGTGGTCCCAGCAGTCCAAAGGCTCCTGCAGGCCTTGACAAGAACTGTGAGTAAAGACCTTGAAACTGCACCCCTGGTGTTGCCTCAGTTATTTTTCTGCATAGACACTAATAAGCACCAACTGTGCCCCGGGGTATTGCTCCACCTGTGGGGAGCAGTACCATCATTGCTGCCATTCCATCATCCCGGAGGCCTCATACAGCAGCGGCGGCTTAATAGCTGCAAACCACAGGTGGTGTCACGAACACAAACTTTATTCACCCCCAACACTGCAGCCATATTTAACTGACACCCACCAGGGCCACGGAGTCGGGCCCCGCCACCACTGACTACCTCCGGACTAGTCCGGCCCGGCACCGGGTGTCCCATAGCCCTGGGGTGGGCGACACAACTTTGGCGTCACGAACAGGATTTCGTGCCCGGACCCACCGGGTACTGTGCGCCTGAAAAGACTGTGAAAGAACTGTGTTTTACTGAAAAAACTGCCGCCATTAGCCTGGCTGAGCGTGGGAAGAAGAGGGGCGTGCCTGCAGAAAGAGCGCGAAAGTAAGCCCCGCCCCCTTTGATCTTGCAAGGAAGAGCGCAAAGCAGTGCCCGCTATGGAGAGCGGACGGAAGATGTCTGCGTTCAGCCCTGTCGGCGGCATCTGGAGCATGCGGAGTGGCTTTTGATGTGGAGGATCGCGGCCCGAGTGAGCTCCCCGCGGGAACCGCTGCCTGGTTGGAGCGGGAGCTGAGTCGATTCTGTGTCCGGGTGAGAGCACAGACGCTGCAGCAGGTGCTCGACTGGAAGGCGGAAGTCCGGAGGATGGTCGCCGTGGTGTGGGCCCAGGAACAGAGGGCCGCCGCAGCAGCCGTGTCACGAGAAGATAAAGCCACGCAGACCCCCACGGCATCCCTCCTCAGCTGGGAGCCAGGACCCGACAGCACCGTGACGAGTGAGCCCTGTGAAGCACCACTCCGGGATCAAGAGGTACCGTGTACGCTGCCCCCGCCACCGTTCCCGCTGGAGGTTCAGAGCCCGGGGATGTATTGTGCCTGGAGAAGAAGTCCGGTGTCCAGTACGACATTGGCACAGTACGGTCCCCTGCAATGGTAATCGCATCCGTAAGTTAACCCCTGAAGTTAAACGTTCGAGTTGAAAGTTTTAAAGGACCTGCTCCAGAAATAATGCTTCCTGCCTTTGTTGAACGTCCCTAAGTTCTCCAGGAGATGCCACCCAGCACAAGAGGTGGAAGGAGGAGGACCTTGTCTGACTTGTTGACCGTCGCTGGGTCAGAGTCCCAGTGGGCGCCATCAAGGGTCGGAGCCCCTGGTGGAGGACGACAAGGAGTTAATGGAGTCAGGACAGTACATAGCCCCTGAAGGTCTGCCCATTGTTCTTTTCGAAGATGACACCCTATTCCTGAATCCTTGTCCCCTGTTCTTTTTGAAGATGACCCCCCACTGTTTATGTGTTACCGGGCCACTGGACTGGAATGTGGTCCCCGGTGAATGTGTTATTTATGTGCCTCCCATAAAGGGATGTAATGTCCTAAAGTTTTAATGTTTTATGCATAACAAAATTTTGCAGTTTCTTCCATTGTTTTTGTTGTTTCAGCCCGAGGACGTGCTGGGATTCGCTGTGGGGGAGTGTGGCGCCCCTGAGGCTTCCGTCGCCACAGAGACATTGCACCCCAGTCAGAGGTGTGATGTCCCATCCTGAGTAAGGAAAGGGGTACATGCCAGTTCACAGGTAAAACTGCACTACACCCATTGCTAGGCACACACTGGGACCAGGGACAGTGGGAGCAACCCTCCCATGCTGCATGCTGAGAGGGGCCGTAAGACCCATCCCTGCTCCCATAGGGTGGTAGCTTGACAACCGGGGGGTGGGAAGAGCCAGCCGAGTGTAGAGCAGAGAGGAAGGTCAGAGTTTCGGTTTACCTCAGAGAGAGAGAGAGAGTGAGGAGCCAGCATGTAGCTGTGAAAGAGAAAGGAGCTCTGTGAGTTCAGAGTGTCCGCAACAGAGAAAGAAAGCAACAGAGAAGGAGAGAAACAGAGAGTAGAAGAAGAGCTCTAGTCAGGCAGGAGCTAAAGAAAGAAGAAAGTGACGCTTCCTGGTGAAGATCCTGGGACTCGGAGGGTCCAGGTGACACCAAGCAGGGAACGAAGGGATTCCAGGGCCACAGATAGCTTCAGAGCTGGTGGCCAGTGAAGTCAGCTGATAAAGGACACAATTAGAGGGGTGCACTGGCATCAACCCCCAGATCTACCCGGGATCGGCGGAGGTCCCTGACGGTGGTCCCAGCAGTCCAAAGGCTCCTGCAGGCCTTGACAAGAACTGTGAGTAAAGACCTTGAAACTGCACCCCTGGTGTTGCCTCAGTTATTTTTCTGCATAGACACTAATAAGCACCAACTGTGCCCCGGGGTATTGCTCCACCTGTGGGGAGCAGTACCATCATTGCTGCCATTCCATCACCCCGGAGGCCTCATACAGCAGCGGCGGCTTAATAGCTGCATACCACAGGTGGCGTCACGAACACAAACTTTATTCACCCCCAACACTGCAGCCATATTTAACTGACACCCACCAGGGCCACGGAGTCGGGCCCCGCCACCACTGACTACCTCCGGACTAGTCCGGCCCGGCACCGGGTGTCCCATAGCCCTGGGGTGGGCGACACATATCTAAAGGCTGTGCAACTGGCCGCAATTAACTAAGGGGGCATCGACATGAGTGAGGACAACAATTCCTGGGTCCCTACAGAGGGAAGAGCCGCGCCAATAGCCTCAATAACGCCAATAACCTTGCCATATGTGCCCAGAGCAAAATGGTTGCCAATCTATGAGGGGAAACCAGGCACTCTGGCAGCTTTTAAGAGGAAAATAAGTGTGGTGCTGGATATGTATGCTATGACCGGGAAACAGTGAGCCGCAATGGTGCTGGGACAATTAATTGGTGCAGCAGAGCTGGAGGTGGAGTCATGGAAAGATACTGACAGAGACTCCGTAGAAAATATATTTGCCAAGTTAAAAGCTGCTTTTGAGAAACGCACCCTGGCTGAGTTGAGGATGATATTCTACCAATGTGAACAAGGACCAAAGGAAACCATCAGAGATTATGCCTTACGTTTACAGGTAGCACTCCGGTCCTTAAAGCAAGTGGATCCAGCAAGTGTGGATGACGAGGATAGAATGCTTGCTGAACAGTTCATAGCTGGCTTGAGGTCAGAAGTCAGTCGTCAGCAGGTGCACATGTGGTTCTTAGATCACTCTGATGTTAACTTTGATGCTATAAAAGATAGAGCAATAACAGTATTACAGTACAAGTTGCCGGCCAAGTCAGTGGACCCGTCCTGGTAGGTTGATACTTCTCCCGCCGGCATAACAAATGCTTCCAAAGATTTGGTAAAGGTTGTAAAGCCGGCTGAGACACTTCAAACAGAGAGGATGATTTGCGCAACCAAGTACAGCAGCTGACTAAAAAGAAAGACTTTGTGCTAATGTACCGGCCTGAGAGGGGCCCGGCCGATTCCTCCGCTTGCTCGGGCCGAGCCGCTCAAGGTCCGGGCTCGGGTTGTCGGTGGCACGAGCGCCTCCAGACCGGGGGCCACGTCGCTCTTCTTAAGGGAAGGCAGTGGGGGGAAGGTTGGTGGTCGTGACGCCACCCACGGGTCGTGGTGACGGGGGATGCACCACCGCTGCGGCTGAAGTGATGGGGGGCTCGTCCGGGATCGGTGTTGCGGCTGCAGCCGAGATGCTGGCCCCTCCATGGGTAGGGGCGGTGTGTCCCGGGGCCCGGTGGGAGACTGCAAGGGTTTGACGTTGTTGTTGTCGGGGTGCAGGGCGCCGTGCCGTGGTGTAGTGTGTCGTGCCCGGATGGCACTGGTGTACTCACGATATTCACACTGAGTCACTGGTAAACCAAAGTTCGGGTCTGGCCGGTCCCTGCGGCCGGCTTGCTGATGTCCCCCTGCGGGGTTGATGGTGGCCCCTTTTCCCGTGCACCTCTAGATGTTTGTGTTTCGACTCCCCCTGCTTCAGCAGTGGTAGCCTGCTCCCTGGCGTTGAGCTGCCGGAGGAGCCCTCTGTTGCCCGCAGGCGCTGGCCCGTCGGGTGTTTGGCCCTTGGCGGTGGCGCTCACCCGGTCTCGGTGGGCTGTTGCCTTCTTTCGGCACTTTGGTTGTGGATGAACCCGTGAGGTCCGGCCAGCAATCGGTCAATTCGCCTATACTCAGTGGCTTCTAAGCTAGGTCGGGGTCTGAGTACCCTTCCTTTTGGTGCTCCGGTACACGTTTGACTCCCCGGTTCGGGACCAGCGGGCCACAACCCAGACCCGGTCCGTACGGTTCCGCCGGTTGCTGTACCGGTACTCCTGCAGATGGCCACCACCGTCTGCCTGCCTGACGTTTTCCAAAGGGGCCCAGGCTCCTACCCGGGTCCCAGACAGCTGCTCTACTACCACTTCACTGTCCACTCAAAACTGTTCTCAAGCTTAACTGTTTGAACTTCCTGCCCCAGGACAGTAGTCTCCTCAGTGGGCGTGTCTTTCCGCCTGACTCCGCCCACCTGGTGTGCTCTACTCGCCCTGGGAGAGGCATCAAGTCTCCCTTTCGGGTGACTGTGTGTGACCTCGCAGGGGGTGGGGGTGTGTGTGTGTATGTGGCTGGTGTAATTACCTGTGACCATTGGTGTCCAGTGCGTCACATACCCCCTTGGTTTAATGCAGACCGTCCGCGGGCTGCCCGACCAACTGGTTTATTTTTCTTTTTCAAACTGTAAAACGAGAAAAACGGGTAAACACTTACAATTATAATAACATGAATATAAAATATGGTTACTGAAGGTCTTCCCTTAACGGGAGGCATTTTACTTTAACGTTTCAAACTTTATTAAACGGGAAGGGGCCCATGTCCTTCCGCCTTCCCCACCCAAACAACCTAGCCTTGATGCTGCCCCTAAGCAACGGGCAGCACCCCTTTTCCCCAGTCCGGAAACGGGAATGTGGCAGGTCACCCAGGCGGGAACGGGTACAGTTCAGCGCACCTGGCAGTTGTCAAAGGGCTCCCCGGAGGATGGTCACCGGTCCCGGTGGTGACCGGACCCCAGCCTGCTCTGCTACGGGCCCTACCTCCAATCTGCCTCTCCGGAGGCCAACGGAACGTGAAGGCATGATAAAGGGGTCAGGATAGGGCAATATTTACAAGCCCAAAGGTTTTTGGGTGGCAGGCAAGTCCACGGCCTTGTCCATGAGCAGTCACTCACGCAACAGGAGTTTCAACAACACACAAGTCCCAACGGGGACGGGTCCTTTTTAGCTGCTAATCAGGTGAGTGTCTCATTCATTGGTTACTGGTTCATTCAACTTATATACACAATCAAGTCTCGCACCCCTAAATGGTAGTTTCCCTGTACCTAAGCGAGGACCTACTTAGGTTGGGGCGGGTGGATCGTCTCAGTACTGGGGTGTCACATAAGGTAACGGGAGAGCGGGGACAACAGGTCCCTCGTACCGGGTGTCAGGCGGAGCAGGTAGAGGCCTAGGGGGACTGGGGGTAGGTGCATCCCTGGGCACTGGCTCTGATGGTTCTCTGGTGGGTGTTTCCGTCTCCACTTCTTCCGCAGGTTGCGGTAACATTATTACGGGAACAATCACCGCACTATTCTGCATGGGCCAGTCTGCTGGAAAATCTCCCATAACGGTATGGATCACCTCTTTCTTCATTGCTTTGTCACGGGGCATGGGAACTGGTGCCTCTTCTACCAACTTCAGGGGATCCGGGCACTTCTTTAGGTGATCTCTGGAAACGGTAGCCGTGGTTCTTCCCTGGTCGCGACTGATCAGGTAGGTTTTCTCATTCTCCCAACCGGTGGGCTGTATAAAATACGGGGTCCTCTCCCACTGATCGTCAAGCTTATGGGTTCTGCGTTTACGCTTCAGCACCACATCTCCTGGTTCGAAGGGAGTAGCCGGAGCTTGTTGGTTAAAGCGCTGTTCCTGCTTCTTCCGGCTCTGACGCAGGTTCCGCTCCACATACTCCTGGATCCGCCGGTACTGTACTTGGCGTTTGGCATCCCAGCTGGCGGTGAAAGGCAGGGCTTCGGGCACTTCCAAGCCCTTTTCTAGGTCTTCCGGCAGTCACCCGGGTCGGGCCCTCATCAGGTACGCCGGGGTGCACTTGGTGGAACTACAGGGTATGTTGTTGTACATATCTACCAAATCGGGCAGTTTCTCCGGCCACAAGTTCCGTTCTTCCAAGGGCAATATTTTGAGAAGGTTCAGGACCAGATGGTTCATTTCCTCACACATCCCATTGGTCTGGGCATGGTAGGGGGTGGTCCGGATTTTCTTGCATCCGTACAAGTGGCAGAACTCTTGAAACACTTCTGCTTCAAAGGCTGGACCCCGATCCGTAAGCACCTTTTCCGGGTAGCCATGTGGCCGGCAGAAGTAGGCTTTAAAGGCCCTGGCAGCGGTGCGGCCAGTCAGATCTTTCACCGGGACAACCACCAAGAATCTGGAATAGTGGTCCACGATGGTTAAGGCGTAGGTGTACCCGTTTCGGCTGGGAGCAAGCTTGACATGGTCTAAGGCAACCAGTTCCAGCGGCTGGTGGGTAACAATCCGCTGCAGCCGGGACCCCTTTGGCTAGCTTCATCCCGTCTTCTCAGCGTACAAGGGCCGCACTCTCAGCACCACGCCTCTACAGTCTCCCGCATCCCACTCCAGTAGAACCGCTCTCGTAACAGCATCTCCAGCTTCTTCCAACCAAAGTGCCCAGCGCCGTCATGATAAGCCCGAAGGACCTTGGGTACACAATCCTGAGGCACCACCAACTGACCAACTTTCTCGTGGGTCTTCAGGTCAATCAACTCCCGATAACTTCTGCTGGTGCAGGCACAAGCGGTCCCTCTCTTTCCACAGTCACTGGGCATCGGAAGGGGCCGCTGAGTCCATACGGTGCACATCTTGGGCTGCTAGCAGGGTCTTGACCAATCGGACCGCAGGCACCTGGTCTTGGACTTCTCACCACTCCTGACTGGGCAGCGGATCGAGGTTCACCTGCTGCTGGGCCACACAGGCCTCTCCTCCTGTGGCCGATGAAACATGGGCAGCTCTATCTCTTCCAGGCGGTCCTCATCCGCCCCCTCGTCCGATAGATGCGGCATCCTGGATAGGACGTCTGCGTTGGTGTTCTTGCGCATGGCCCGGTACTTGACGGTGAAGTCATAGTTAGACAGCCGAGCCATCCACCTTTGCTCGAGCGTGCCCAGCTTGGCCGTGTCCAAGTGCGTTAACGGGTTATTATCCGTGGAGGCGGTGAATTTTGCTGCGGCCAGGTAGCGCTTGAACCTTTAGGTTATTGCCCACACCAGGGCCAGGAACTTCAGTTTGAAGGAGCTGTAGTTCTCGGGGTTCCGCTCGGTTGGTCGAAGCTTCCGGCTCGCATAGGCGATCACCTTCTCCTTCCCGTCCTGGATCTGGGACAGCACGGCGCCTAGGCCCACATTGCTGGCGTCCGTGTACAACACGAAGGGAAGGCCGTAGTCGGGATAGGCTAAGATCTCTTCTCCTGTCAACGCCGACTTCAGCTGCCAAAAGGACTCTTCCTGCTGCTCACCCCACACAAACGGGGTCCCCGATGGTCTGCCAACCTTGGTCTGTCCCACGAGGAGGTCTTGCATCGGGGAAGCCATTTTCATGTACCCCTTAATGAAGCGGCGGTAGTAGCCCACCAGGCCCAAGAACTGTCGTACCTCTCTCACCGTGGTTGGGCGGGGCCATTCTTGGATGGCTGTGATCTTCTCCAAGTCTGGGGCTACACCCTCAGCACTCACCACATGCCCGAGATACTGCACTTCGGGCTTCAGCAGGTGGCATTTGGACGGCTTCAGCTTCATCCCGTATTTAGCCAGGGCCGCAAACACTTCCGCCAGGTGCGCCAGGGCTTCATACGTTATGGAGTATACGATCACATCGTCCAGATACAGCAGGACTGTCTCGAAGTTAAGATGACCAAGACAACACTCCATCAACCTCTGGAAAGTCGCCGGAGCATTACACAGTCCGAACGGCATGCTGTTGAATTCGCAGAGTCCTATCGGGGTAGTGAACGCGGTTTTCTCACGGTCCTCCGGCGCAACGGCCACCTGCCAGTAGCCACTGGTGAGATCAAGAGTGGAGAAATAGTTGGTGGTTTTTAACGCGGCCAGAGACTCTTCGATGCGGGGGAGAGTATAGGCATCCTTATGTGTGATCTGGTTGATTTTGCGGTAGTCCACGCACATCCTCATGGTGCCATCCTTCTTTTTCACTAGCACCAGTGGGGCTGCCCAGGGACTAAAACTATCCCGAATGACCCCCGCCTCCTTCATGTTGTGCAGCATATCTTTAGCGCACTGATAATGTGCTGGGGGAATTGGCCTGTACCTCTCCTTAATGGGCGTGTGTGTGCCTGTGGGGATATGGTGTTGGACCCCCTTAATCCTCCCGAAGTCAAGTGCATGTTTGCTAAAAACTTGCCCGTACTCCTGAACCACCTGGTACACCCCTTCTTTATGATGTGCTGGGGTAGATTCGGTGCCGACATGTAGCTCCTGGCACCAGGCCTCTGGTTGTAAGGGTGAGGGATTGTGGCTAGTGTCAGGTGCAGGGACAGTAGGAGTGGTCTCGTGGATGGCGTGGGTGTCTATGGTGAACAGATTAGCTATCGTGGCATAGCAGGGGAGCCTGACCTCATCCTCCCCACAGTTCAGCACTCTCACCGGCACTCTTCCCTTCTTGACGTCAATCACCCCTCTGGCGGCCATTACAGTGGGCCAGTGCTCCGAAGGCGATGGCTCCACCATCGCTGGGTAATCTCATCCCTGGGAGCCGACTGCTGCTCTGCAGCAGATCATCATTTCGCTCCTGGGCGGCACCACTAGGGGTGCCACATCCATCACCCGCGCACCACCAATCTCCCCACTCGTCAGATTCACTTGCTGCCGCTGCAGGAGGGCTCGGATCTCGCGCTGGAAGGCCCTCTGCCGGCTCCCTGCTGCCGTGGCGGACAACTCCTGCAGCAAGCTCAGCACCTCACCCATGCAGTGCTCCATCACATTCTTCCCTAACACTATCTTCAGGTTGCGGTCACTGGACTCATGCAGTACTACAATCATTCCATGGCGCTTCAGTTCTGTCCTCCCCACAGTCAGGGTTACTCTTTAAGCCCCACTTGCGTCATAGGGAGTCCATTAGCTGCAACAACAGTCATGCCCTTATCGGGGGGGCTAAGTTCACTGTCACCCCAATACCGCTGGTACAATGTATAGGGCATGGTCGTTACCAGCGATCCAGTGTCCAGTAAGGCTGTGGTCGGGACCCCATCCACCGCCACCGAGATGATAGGGCGGCCTCCAACGTATCGATCCCGCCAGTCCGCCGGGCCATGGGGGTCTACTCCTGAGGATTGGCCCTTAGCCCCAGGGGTTGCTCGTTTAACGGACAGCAACGAGCATAATGGCCAGGCTGGTTACACCGGTAGCACACCAGCGGCCCATACCGGGGGTCGTTGGCCCTCCTCCGCTGCATCCACGGGACATCCTCGGGGCGGTCGGCGAGCTGGATGGTCTCCAGGGGCTTGACCCTCGGTGGAAGCTTGAGGGCGGCAATCACCCGGGCGAGATCTTCATGCATGCCTTGTACCTTATCAGCCAGTTCATCTCTTGCCCCTGCGGGTGCAGCCGGGGTCGGTAGGGGCAGCAGTGGGGGTAGTACAGCTACCGGAGCAGTGGCGGCCGGCCAGGGGACGGCGTCCGGGGGGTTAATCTCCAGGGGCTGCAGGGCCTTGATTGCCCGCTCTTTTACTACTGCAAAATCCAGATCGGGGTGCTCAAGAGTCCACAACCTCCTCCGCGGAAGGATCTATTTAAACACACTGCAACTACGCCGGGAAGGCACACTGCAACTAGGCCGGCACCCTCCTTGGAACTATGTTTTTTAACTTTTCATATCAACTTTTACACGTTTTTGTCACCATATTCATCAATAAATTATGTACTTTTTGCACTTTAAAAACTCGCATGTCCTCTTTTCCCTGATATGATCAGGAGTTTGTGCTACTCGTGTGGTTCCTGGATGTGTAGGAACGCCGGGCTCTTTTTTAGTATGGTTTTCTGGAAATTTGCTCTAATACCAATTTCCTATTATGTTACCACCTAAAAGTGAAATGATGATCTGGTGTCGAGCAGCTATGGGTCTTAGAGGAAAGGAATACCAGGCAGTTGTAGAACCGGTATACTCAGAGCACAGACCTACGCTGCTGACAGCCAGAGGGGTGGTGGATGTACGCAAAGGAAGAGTACCAATTCGTATCATAAACTGTGGGGAAGAGGAAGTAAAATTACCCAGGTACGCTACAGTAGCAAAGCTGTACACTGTCTGTGACAGCCATTTACAGGCCATAAAGCGGAGGACAACAACTCCAAGGGACAGCTGGAGGAATGGTGTCAGCAGTTGCATGTAGGGACTGATACCACCCCTTCCTATCAAAAACATGGAATCTATCGGGTAGCACGAGAATTCGAACAGGTGTTTAGTAAGCATCCGTTAGACTTTGGGAAGGTCGAAGGAGTACATCATCACATATCCACAGGGAATCATCCCCCAATTAGACTGAGACATAGACCCGTGCCACCAAAACACTACCAGCATGCAAAAGAGATGCTGCAGGACATGAGAGAGGCAGGGGTAATAATAGATAGTTGTAGCTCCTGGGCAGCCCCCTTAGTCCTAGTTAGAAAAAAAGATGGCACTATGAGGATGTGTGTGGATTACAGGGAAATAAATAAGATCACGCACAAAGATGCTTACCCATTACCCCGTATAGAGGAGTCTCTTGCTGCATTGAGGACTGCTAATTATGTTTCTACATTAGATCTCACTAGTGGATATTGGCAGGTCTCCGTGGCAGAGGAAGACCGAGAGAAGACGGCATTTACAACACCAATGGCCCTATGTGAATTTAATAGGATGCCATTCGGATTATGTAATGCACCAGGAACATATCAAAGGCTCATGGAATGTTGCCTGGGACACAAGAACTTTGAGACCGTACTCTTGTACCTAGACGATGTAATCGTATACTCCAAGACCTATAAAGATCACCTTGAACACTTGGCTGAGGTATTTGCATCTCTAGCAAAATATGGAATGAAGCTTAAACCATCAAAATGTCACCTGCTGAAACCAAAAGTCCAATATCTTGGACATGTAGTTAGCGCAGATGGAATAGCACCAGATCCGGAGAAGATAACAGCTATCCAAGATTGGCAGAGACCAACCACCGTCAGAGAAGTACGCCAGTTCCTGGGTTTGGTAGGATATTACCGCAGATTTATAAGGGGCTATACAAAAATGGCAGCACCTTTACAAGACCTACTGGTAGGCCAAACTAAATGAAGAAGGTCAGAACCGTCATTGGTATGAAGAGCAAGAAGATTCCTTCCAACGGATGAAGACAGCTCTGACTGGTGAGGAAATATTGGCATATCCTGATTATAACCTATAACCTACCATTTGTCCTGTATACCAACGCAAGTAATGTAGGCCTAGGAGCAGTATTATCTCAGGTATAAGATGGTAAAGAAAGGGTAATTTCTTATGCCAGCAGGAAACTTTGACCCACTGAAAGAAATCCTGAAAATTATAGTTCCTTTAAGTTGGAGTTTTTGGCCTTGGTCTGGGCCATAACGGAAAGGTTTCAAACATTATCTGGCTGCTTCAAAATTCGTCACCTATACGGATAACAACCCATTGACGCATCTGGACACCGCAAAACTCGATGCACTGGAGCAACGCTGGATGGCCAGATTGTCAAATTTTGATTTTATTTATCAAGTACCGGACAGGCCGTAAAACTGCCAATGCTGATGCCCTGTCTAGGAATCCTCAGGCATATCTACCAGGATCAGAAGTAGAGGAGGATGACTTGGAGGAAGTAGAACTCCCAGCTTTCCATAAGAACAGAAAATGGGAAGTGACAGAGGCGGTTATCTATCAAAACCAGCAGAATATAGCATTGAACCCATTGCCTCACTATAATTGGAAAGAAACCCAAGATAGTGATCCGGCAGTGAGTCTAGTGAATAAGCTAGTAACCAAACCAAGCTGCAAACTTGACAAAGATTCTCCACTAGAGGCCAAGCAATTGTGGAAAGAAAGAAGCAGGTTATTTATCCATCAAGATAAAGTGTGCAGAAGATATATTAATCCTAGTACACATGAGATGGTTTGGCAAATTGTGGTTCCAAAAAGAGACTCCCAAATGGTGTTAGATATGTATCATAATCAATCAGGACATTTTGGATGGAAGAAGTTGGAGATCCTGTTACGTGAAAGATTTTACTGGATTGGCATGAGATCTACTGTAGAGAAATGGTGCAGAGATTGTGGACCTTGCTCATTAAGAAGGAAAGACCGTAACAGTCAGAGGGCACCACTAAAGTCCATCATTACCAAACAGCCAATAGAGCTGGTAGTCCTTGATCACGTCAAACTCATACCCAGCAGATCCGGTTATACTTATGCTCTTACCATAGTGGACCACTATTCCAGGTTACTAGTAGTAACTCCAGTGAAGGACTTAACGGCTAGAACAGCGGCAAAAATTTTCCAAGCCTATTTCTGCAGACCACATGGATATCCAGAACGGGTATTAACAGATCAAAGCCCGACTTTTGAGTCTGAACTATTTCAAGAATTCTGTAAATTATACGGATGCAAGAAAATTCGTACTACGCCTTATAATCCTCAGACTAATGGAATGTGTGAGAAAATGAATCACATTGTGATAGAGCTGCTGAAAACTCTGCCCTTGGAGGAGCGGAACAGATGGCCAGAGAACTTACCAGATCTAGTTGACATGTATAACAACATTCCAGTAAGCTCAACAAATTGCACCCCTGCATACCTTATGAGAGGAAGACCAGGAAAATTGCCAGTGGATTTGGAGATGGACATAGTAGTTCCTGAAGAAAATACCTCAGATGCAGATTGGGAAGTAAAAAGAAAGGAGCAGTATCAGAAAATACAAGAATGTGTCGAGAGAAGCCTGGAAAAATCAAAGGAAAAACAAGAAGCAAACTTTAACAAAAGTGCTCAAGGAACACCCTTACTACCAGGTGAATTAGTCTTAAAGAGAAAAAGACGACTGCATAAGTTAGATCAATCATGAATGGATAAGAAAGTCGGGTTTAATACTGCGCTGAAACCATGAAGCCAAACGATGTGATGAATTCTTTGCTATATTTTCTTTATTTAGGCCAAGTCTACGCGTTTCAAAGGCATGTCCGCCTTCTTCATCAGGACAGAGGAAAAAACAACATTGTGCATGTTGTTTTTTCCTCTGTCCTGATGAAGAAGGCGGACATGCCTTTGAAACGCGTAGACTTGGCCTAAATAAAGAAAATATAGCAAAGAATTCATCACATCGTTTGGCTTCATGGTTTCAGCGCAGTATTAAACCCGACTTTCTTATCCATTCATGATTCCCTGTTGCACATCGGGGCTGCTGCTTGACCATTTTCTGCATGCATAGGAGTTGTGCCTGTCACAACTTCCATAGGTGAGCACCTGTTTTCATTTTCTAAGCCTGCATTGTTTGCCAGATAAGACCCTATGTGCGCTTTTCTCTCCACAGCTTTTTGATTTAAGTTAGATCAATGGCAGGCAGAACCTTACACTGTACAACCATCAAACTTCAACAACCAGAAAATCTGTTTGATTAGTAAAGACAAAGGTGAAATAACGACAACGGTGTCCAGGGATCATTTAAAGAAATACCCTCAACAGCTGCAACCAGTAGAGAGAGTTCCTATTCAGAGAAAAGAAGAGAAAGAAAGAATAGTCAAGACAATTTTAGGAGAACTTCCTGCAGATTGGCCGCAAGTAGATGGCGTATACTTGATACCGATGGTGACTTTTCCACAACCCAGTGAAACGCCCAGAGCAGAAGAACCACCCGTCGTAATGGAATCAGAGATTCCTGCAGTCGGTGTACCTGCTATTTCCACTAGGAGAGTAAGTAGATCATAAACCGATTACAATATCAAGGTAAAGGATATTAAATTCATTAACTGAGAGAAGCTATTTTACCTAAAAAATTCTTTTTATTTACATATATGCCACAAACAAGGTACACAAATAAAATTATTAAAAATTACTGAGAAGGAAAGGCGGGAAACAGTACACCCTACTCCTCACCCTTCCTGTCATATAGGGGTCGACGTCCTAAGGTTTATTGACGCCCCTATTCCTCGTCGACTGAGGCCCTATAACAGCCCTCCACTCACACTAGTAAAGTACCGTGTGCCCTAGTTTAAAGTGGGTAAGGTGAAACACCCAAGGTCAGGCCCATATAGATAGTAAGTGACATCAATTTTGTCCAGATAATAATTCACTGTCAGTAAATGTCATAAATCATCTATAGGGGGATTATTTACTCAGTCGACTATCAGTCAAGAGTGTCAGATCACAAGAACTGCTGTTGCATATGTCCAGGATGCACCCTACGCGTTTCGCCCTCTTATCAAAACACCAGGGCTCATCAGGGGTATAGAACATAGATCCTTGACAATTAAATCACAGCTTCAACCTAGAACAAAAAACATAAATATAATAATCAATACACTGTTACCAACTTGGAAGTCAATAGTTATGTCAAAAAATATACATATAATGTAATCAAAAAGAGGAACAAAGACAGTACTGACCGGTGATAGTGAGTTACACCAGAACAGTTTTAAATACTGTTAATAATTTGTCCTCCAGAGGTACAGACCAGGAAAATGCATCTATCAATACAAACAATACAGGATATATATACAAATACGGATACAGATATGAGGTATCTATTCACTCCAACCCTCCTAGACCAAAAGAGGGCTTACATGTTAGATAAAAGAAATATATACCTGTTAAAGCAGTCCCGGGTTATAGACATATCCCTCAGCCAATCTGGGAGCTCTCCCGGGGTTCAGAACACACTCATATATGCACGTACTGGTCTATGAGAGATCAAGTCAGGACACACAAATCAAATCCCCTCTGTCTGCTTCAACAGTGTGAGTAAACCATACATCTCAGTACATGAATCCGTACATCCATTAGGGACATTTTGATAGAAAAATCACCTCAAATGGCTGTCCCTGCCGAATTCACAGGACATAAACAATGTACATACATGTCAATACCCAGACAGTACCTGGTCTAATTAAGGATAGATGTCAGCATTTTCAAAGATTCATCCCGTGCCACAGGCTCAATCACGTAATAATGGTACAAATGTCCTCAGGGAGAGCCAGTCTTCCCTTCAAAAACATATATATATATACATGGCGTAAGAATGGACAGATAAACACGCCCCACAAAAGGCTATATGGACCTTAGGAGGTGCCGCACATACCTCAAAAAATCCGGGTCCCGGTCTAGGCAACACCTCTATTAATGCCTAAGTAAAAGGGGACATAACCCAACTCAGTCCCATTATACAATCACTAAAAATCATATCCACCATAAGCTCACAGCATAGCAAAGAGTTGTTTCAGACAAGGCAAAATGGAATTACCTGGACGAGCAGTGTCATCTGGGTAGCGATGTGTATCCAGTACGGGTGTGCTAGACCATGGCAATCTTAGCCGGCTTTTAAACCCCATATTCCGCGCCAAAACACAGCTGATACGCCGCTCCCGTAACGTCACTTCCGGGATGTGCAGCATAAAACAACATCCCACCGGGTCTGGGACTGCAATGAATAGTTCCGTATACCCGGACGTTCCTAGCACATCGCGCATGCGCAAAAGACCCGCGCATGCGCACATTACCAACATTACCACTTAGAAAGAAGGAGCTTCGCCACAATCGCGCATGCGTGGAATAATCACCGCACGAGTTTATTATACTCCCGAAGGTGAGACCGTCAGGTGGAACTTACACAACCGCCACAATTTTGTAACCAAAGGCACGAATACCCGAAATAGGGAAAATATTTGTATCCCAAAAGGACCCAATAGGTCCCGCCATGTCAAAAAACAAAAATAATGTACTGATGATACACATGTGATTTAGAGAAGTTAAAAGAAAGGGGGGGGGGTATGTCCATTCAAAACCATCCCCCAAGAGAGTAACAGTGTTCACAATTAAAAGCAACATAAGGCAGTCACAGATGAAAAACTGGCTACCTGATTGTGTCATATCCTAAAGCAACAATAATAATGCCCAATATCCAGGATTAATAGGTGGGCATAAATTCATGTCAGGCCCACTACAGGCCGAATTTATTTAAAGGTATGGTCGAATTCACTTTTATCAAGTCAAATAAAGCTAGTATAGCTTACGTGCTCATTTAAGCCATCCGGATACACGGACCCTAGCCAGAAAATCCACCTCGCCTCTCTTTGTAACAAAATTTTATCCCAGTCCCCTTTTCTCTCCGGTTCTGGGACAGATTCTATGGATTTGAAACTTACATCCTCATAGCGGCCATTATGTTCCTCATTTATGTGCCTAGCTATTGGCGTATCCCTTTTATTCCGAATGTCACCCAGATGTTCTCCTATTCTGACTCGCAGTTGTCGTTTTGTTTTACCAACATAATTTTTAGGGCAGCTACATGTAAAGAGGTATATGACCCCTTGAGTCCGGCAGTTCGCAAAAGTACGGTTTCTATATATCCTGCCAGTCGTCACGCTCTTAAACTCTTTAGATGGATCAATGTAGTTGCAAAATTTACATGCATGGCATTTAAAGGTGCCAGACTCTCTTTTCGTCAGCCAATTAGCCCCACTGGTTTCAGGAGGGACATAATGGCTTTTAACCAATCGATCCCGTATATTGCACCCCCTCCTAAAAGTAACCGATGGAAAAGAGTGAATTGATTCCTCTATGTCTTTATCCTGTCTGAGGATACCCCAGTGATTCTTCAGGATCCTCATCACCTGAGAATGCTGATCATCATATGTTGCAATAAGACGAGTCTTATTCTCAGCCTCCTTACTTTTAGTTGTATTTAAGAGAGTATGTCTCTCAGCCTGGGCCGCCTGGGAGAAAGCCATCTGAATGGTTTTTCTAGGATAACCCCGATCAGAAAACCGTTTTCCAAGTTGCACCGCTTGTCTGTTGAATTCCTCCTCATTGGAACAATTCCTGCGTATACGCAAGAATTGTCCCTTCGGAATTCCTCTTTTTAGATTTGGGGGGTGATGGCTTTCCCATCTCAGAAAACTATTAGTGGCGCTCGGTTTCCTAAAGAGTGTAGTCTCCAATACGCCATTCGCCTCTTTTTTGACAAAAATGTCCAAAAATGACATTTTATCAATTCCAACCTCATATGTAAATTTTAATCCCAATTTGTTTAAGTTGAGTTGTCTCACAAAGCCTTCAAAGGATTGAACACTTCCAGACCAAATGATAAATACATCGTCGATGTATCTCCCCCAGAAAACTATCTGGGGGGACCACTCGGTTAATTCATCTCCAAATACTACTGTGTCCTCCCACCAGCCCAGGAGTAAGTTCGCGTATGTGGGGGCACAAGGGCTCCCCATTGCTGTGCCCCTGAGCTGGTGGTAGAACTTGGATTTGAAAAGAAAGATGTTCCTAGTAAGAATGAATTCCATAAGCTCCAGTATGAACTTATTATGGGCTTCAAATTGATTTCCTCGTGTTTTCAAGAAGTATTCAATAGCGTGCAAACCAGCAGAATGAGGAATACTGGTGTATAGGGATTCAACGTCAATGGACGTAAGAATCATATCTTTATCCAATACAATCCCTTCCAATTTGGTTAGGAGATCCAAAGTGTCCCTAATATATGAGGGAAGAGAGGTTACAAATGATCTAAGTACCCGATCCACATACATACTGCAATTCTGGGTGAGAGAGTCGATGCCCGACACAATTGGTCTACCCTTAATCGGGTTAGTCCCCTTGTGGACTTTCGGTAAAGCATAGAAAGTTGCCAGCTTCGGGAATCTAGAATAGAGGAAGTCAAATTCAGTTGAAGAAATCAATCTGTTATCTCTAGCCCTTGTCAGAATTTCCTTCAATTGTTTCTGATAGCAAACAGTTGGATTGTCCCTCAGACATTCGTAGCTGGACCTGTCCTTAATCAGGGTCTCACACATTTCTGTGTACATATCGTGGTCCATAAGTACCACATTTCCTTCTTTATCGGAGGGTTTAATTACCACCGATTTATTTAATTCAAGGGACTGTAAGGCTTCTCTCTCCTGTTCGGTTAAGTTAGGTGAGGAAACATTTTTCTTGGGGTTAATATTCCTGATCTTTTCCGTTACCATTTTACAGAAAATATCAATAGCCGTATAATCACCAATCGGGGGCGTTTTTGTACTTCTGTTCCTTAGGTCCGTAAACGGTCCCTCGCCCTGAGTTCTATTCCCCTCATTTTCAAGTTCAACCAATATATCCAGATCTTCCAACATATCAGGTGTAACCCCAAGTTCAAAACATCTTTTCTTATCCAAGATAGAAAAATATTTCCTCCACTTCAACTTTCTTATAAATAGATTGATGTCCTTAATCCAATTGAATGCATCAAATTTTGTTGTAGGGACAAAGGACAACCCTGTCCTTAGTACCTTTTCCTCAATCTGGGACAACTGATACTTTGACAGATTGATAATTTGCATATCATGATCTAATTTGTTTATGGCCTCTCTTTTGCTCGATACTCTCCCCCACTCCTCAGATTGTACGTGTTCATATTCGTTTGCTCTAAAAAAGAGGAAGAGGTAGATGAAGCCGAAGATGATGATGTCACAGGCTTCGGGGTACCTAACTCCCCATGGGTTCTGTACCCTTGGTTTTGGTACCCTTGATATCTCCCTCTCCTCCAATTGTTTTGGCCCCTCCATTTTTTCTTATAATATTCCCTCTGTTTGGGAAAAGCACCGTCTCTGCCTTCTGTATCCGAGGTCTCACCGTCGGTAGATGAAATATCCACAGGTGCTTTCCTTAGAAACGCATACGCCTGCTTATCACGAAAATCAGCTAGGTCTCTTATGAATCTTTTATGTTTCCTGTCCTTAATAGTAGTCCTAAATTTCTCTACAGCAGTTTTTAGTGACAGCTCCCTTGTTTTGAAATCAGTTTCGTTTTTAAGTTTCAGCGTCTCATTAATTAGTTCCTGTAGTTTCCCTGATGTTTTTTCCAACGTAATTTTTTCCTCGTCTTTAAGAATGGTCATGAACCGGACTGAGGAAGCGATCGATTCCTCTTCCCACTTCTGTAAGAGTTCTGGTGATCTACACCTGCTAGCTGGGGTTATTTGTATGCGTAAACCCCTAGGGACCACCCTCTGTTTAATATAGTTCTCCAAAGATTGGACTTCCCACCATGATTTGATGTTATTTTTGTAGGCTGTATAAAGTTGTTCAAATCTAGTTTTCAGAGAAGGTTGATGATTGCTACACTCATCTGTGGATAATTCTGAAAAGGCTTCACGTGCATCGTGAAGCCAAGACTGTTCATGTATAGGTCCAGATAAAAATCCAGCCATACCAAGAAGATTTAGTCATAAACCGATTACAATATCAAGGTAAAGGATATTAAATTCATTAACTGAGAGAAGCTATTTTACCTAAAAAATTCTTTTTATTTACATATATGCCACAAACAAGGTACACAAATAAAATTATTAAAAATTACTGAGAAGGAAAGGCGGGAAACAGTACACCCTACTCCTCACCCTTCCTGTCATATAGGGGTCGACGTCCTAAGGTTTATTGACGCCCCTATTCCTCGTCGACTGAGGCCCTATAACAGCCCTCCACTCACACTAGTAAAGTACCGTGTGCCCTAGTTTAAAGTGGGTAAGGTGAAACACCCAAGGTCAGGCCCATATAGATAGTAAGTGACATCAATTTTGTCCAGATAATAATTCACTGTCAGTAAATGTCATAAATCATCTATAGGGGCGTGGCCTGGACATGGAGGGATAGAGACGTGAAGTGTCTTTGCTCCTGCCCTGACCCGGGCATTTATAACACCAGGGCAACAAAAACGGAGATTTGAGCAGCGGATGGGCAACAGGAGGAGGGGAGGAGGCCCCCGACATACTTTTAAAACACCGGCCACCACAACGCGGGATATCAGGAGCTATCTGAGGGATCCGGAGCGGGCAGCCCCTGAGCACAAGATGGCGGACGCAGCGAGGCATACGAGAAGCGGCCGCTCCCTGGGCGCAGCCGTGGCGGCGGCAGTGGTGGCTGAGGACCCGGAGGATGCAGCTGACTCCCGGGCTCCGGCTGCGGACACAGGCGGCAATGAAGAGCGGGCACAGGTCAGTGAGGGGCAGGCCGGAGCGGCACCTCGAGCGGCTCCTCAGGCGGGAAGGCAAAATGGCGCCGAGGCCCAGAACGCCGGCGGGACAGTGACGGAAAACTCAGTCTGCACCCAGGCGGCACTTACCATGACTGGAGCGGGAGGGGAGGGCAGTGATGCGGGGGGGTCCATGATGTTGGAGGATTCATCTGGCCCCACTTCCACTGGAGGATCGCCAGCTACTCTGGGCCTGGAGACTCGGAGGGGGGAGGGAAGGAGGGCTGCCTCACCCGACCACTGTGCTGCTGCAGGCACGGAGCTGTGCGTCTTCCCTGTGCAGATGGGAACCGCTGGGACTGTGTTCTTTGGAGGGAGCCCCCCTGCAAGCCTGTGTTTCTCAGCTGCTACATTTAATAGTGCTGCTCAAGAGGCCGGGCACCCTGGCACCAGCGGGGGAATAGGCCACACAGATCATCAGCCTTTGCTCCAGATGTGGAAGGTGTTAGAGGGCCTCAGTAGTCACATCAAAAATATCCCTACAAAAGCTGATATGGACTCATATGTAACTAGATTGGAAAGCTCCTATCGCGCAGAGCTCTCAGGCCTGAGAGACGAAGTACAGCAGATGGGGGAAAGAGTGGGGGCTGTTGAAGCTGCAGCACAATCCCTATCACTTAAAATAACAGAGCAAGATTCCCGCATTTCTTCCCACAATGCTCACTTTCAGTATCTGACTGACCTCATTGACGATATTGAAAACCGCAACCGACGAAACAATATAAGGGTCCGTGGCTTGCCGGAATCGATTGAATCTGTGGATTTGGACAAAACCCTACGCCACATTTTTAATGCTCTGTTACAAGTCCCACTAGACCCTCCCCTGGAGCTGGACCGATCACATAGAGCTTTGGGTCCCCGCTCTCAGGACCCGGACCGTCCTAGGGATGTCATCTGCAAGGTACACAGATACCAACTCAAGGACGCCATAATGGGGCGGGCCCGCTCGGCAGAGAATCTAAGACACCAGGGACGGAGGATACAACTTTTGCCTGATCTCTCCAGATGGACACTCCAGAAAAGGAGGGCATTACGCCCGCTCCTGGACTCGCTGCGCCAACGGAATATCCCGTACACGTGGGGGTTCCCTTTTCGCCTGCGGGTGCGGCAGGCGGGCAGGGTGCATGTATTGAGCCACCCGGTGGGGGTTCCAGCGTTTACAGCGGCCTTACGGATTCCGGAGGTGACCATCACAGACTGGCCGTGTTTGCCCCCCGGGGGACCAGGGGGCGTCCACCCTGCGGCGGTCTGGGAGAGGAGGAGAAACCAGGAAGAAGTGCCCGGAGGTCGTGGCTGAGGTTGGACATTCACAAGGAGGCGAAGATTTATGAAGGTTTATAAGGCGTATAAGTCATATTACTGCAGAGATGTGGTTTGATTTTTCTCATTACAGGTTAACACACCACTGACAGTTAATGTTATATTGCATTACCAAGGATGGGTTGGAGGGGCCTCCTTTTGCCTTTTGTCTAAAGGTTGGGGCCTGAGTGTGCGTCGTCGTGGGGATGGTGAGAACATCTTAATTGGCCGCCAAGCCCCCGCGAGGAACACACTCGGTGCTAAAGTTAAAGGCTGAAGGGCGGCGTAACTTTAAAATGAAGGTTGCTGATATAAGTTGTTAAAATAATATGCTCTGGGTCAGGCGGAGCTGCCTTCCGTGTGCAGTCCGCTTCGCTATTGGGGTTGTTGCACTTGGCTGGCCTAGGTGCAGCTTTATATAGTTCTACCCCATTAACTCCGTCAGGTTTGGCGGTACGCTTTAGCCCTTTCTTGGTGCTGAAGTATTTTCTGTTCTAATTGTTCTAATTCTCCTTCTAACTCTTCTTATTTTACTTCCTCTTCTCTCTCCTCTTCTTTTCATTTTTTTTTTCTTCTAACTCTTCTTCTCCCTCTTTTTCTTTCTCCTCTTCACCCTTCCCCCCCCTCCCCCCCCCCTTTTTTTTTTGTCTTTCTCTGTTTTTCCTACAACCTTCCCCAACTTCCCTATTATCCTTTCTCCAAACACAGGTGATTGATTGGACCCTAGGTGCGGAACCATGGCGGAACTAAAATTTGGCTCTTTGAATGTGAAGGGACTTAATACTCCCCAAAAAAGGACCCAAATTCTTTATGATATGCACAAGCAGAGGGTGCACATTCTTCTTCTCCAAGAAACTCATTATAAAACTGGTTGTGTCCCCAACATGAAAAATCGTTACTACCCGACCTGGTACCATGGTACTAACGCAGACTCTAGATCCAGGGGGGTGTCTGTTGCCTTGCATAAATCATTGAGTCACTCCTTGATAGACATGAAGTTGGACCCAGAAGGCAGATACGTTATGGTTAAATTGAGAATCTCAGGTAATGTGTTCACGGTTGCGGGTTGGTATTCGCCCAATGTAGACCAGTCAAAAGCGGGACGGGGATTTCTTAGAACCCTTACAGAATTCTCAGAGGGAGTGGTCATCTTGGGGGGAGACTTTAATATGCCCCTAGACCCACAGGTGGATACTTCAACTGGCCGAAGCGCGATCCCCTTATCCCACTTACGGTCCTTTAAACGGGAGGTGCATCAGGTTCAATTGACGGACGTGTGGCGGGTATTAAACCCCTCGGGAAGGGATTATACCTTTTACTCAAACCCACACGGCTCATATAGCCGTATTGATTTTTTTTTAGTAAGTCAACACATCCTCACATGGCACCCAGTTGCTGAGATCGGAAGCGTGGTTTGGTCCGATCATGCACCTATTTTCCTAACAGTTTCGCCCCCGGGGGGTCAGACGCGAGAGTGGACATGGCAACTTAACGACAATCTATTGAAGGATACACTGTGCGCAAATGATGTCAAGGAAGCAATGGAGGTCTTTTTGGCAACACACGCCGGGGACTCCACCTCCCTACCTTTTCAGTGGGAAGCATTCAAGTGCGTAATTCGGGGAGTTTTAATAAAACATGGGGCACGTATTAAGAAGTTGAAGACTTCGCAAATTAGCACACTACTTGATGCGATACATAGGTTGGAAACCACACATAAAAGAAACAGATCAGCTGGGGTCTTAGCAGACCTCGTTAAAAATAGGGAGGACTTGAAGACGCTTCTTAACGAAAAATACCTTAAATACCGCTCTCATTACCAACGTTTCCTATATCAACACTCGGACAAATGTGGTAGGCCCCTGTCACGCCTTCTTCACCCCCGCAACAGCACATCATTCATACCGAGAATACAGCGGCGTGGCGGCACTGACACGAGTAACCCGGTGGAGATCATGGAGGAAATGAGGACATTTTACTCTGATCTATATAACATTAAGGGACGCCTGGCGGATATGGAGCAGAGTAAAATGATAGAGAGGATCAATGAGTACATCACAGACACGGCATCCACACCGTTGAGGGAGGAGGAGGTCTCACAATTAGAAGAACAGTTTACAGAGGAGGAGGTGGGGCTGGTGATTAAAAGCTCTCCTGCAGGAAAGAGCCCGGGCCCGGATGGGTTCTCCCCGGCATTTTACAAGACATTTAGAGAATTGATAGCCCCATTCCTTACAAGGGTTTTCAATTCGGTCTCAGACACGACTCCATTTGCGGCGCAGTCCCTGGAGGCGTTCATTACAGTCTTGCCAAAGCCCGGCAAGGACCCATCTCTGGTTACCAATTATAGGCCGATATCTTTATTAAATGTGGATGTGAAATTGTTTTCTAAAACACTGGCCAATAGACTGGCCCCTCTCCTCCCCTCAATTGTTAACTCAGATCAGGTCGGATTTGTTCAAGGTAGGGAGGCCCGCGACAATGTGAATAAGACTTTATTACTCATGGCTAATGCGATCTCTTCTTCTTCACCGGTTGGCCTTTTATCTGTGGATGCGGAGAAGGCATTCGACCGGGTGCATTGGGATTTCCTCCGAACCGCGTTACAAAAGATTGGCTTGGGCCCGCTCTTTTTACAAAAAATATTGGCGTTGTATACGTGTCCCTCGGCACGGATCAAGGTCAATGGAGCATTGTCTCGACCCATTGCGATAAGGAATGGCACGAGACAGGGGTGCCCTCTCTCGCCATTGCTGTATGTGGTAGTGATGGAGCACCTCGCTAACGCTATAAGGAGGAATCCCAGTGTACATGGTCTACGGGTGGAGGGGGAGACTTATAAGACTTCCCTGTATGCTGATGACCTATTGATTTATGTTTCTCAACCCCACATTACACTACCCTCTTTGATGAAGGAGTTTGAGAGATTTGGAGAGGTAAGCAATTTCAAAGTGAACTATTCAAAAACGGAAGCACTGAGTGTCACCCTAAGATCCCACGAAGTGGCATTGGCTAAACAGAATTTCCCATTCAGGTGGCAAACTAAAGCAATTAAATATTTGGGCATACAGATCCCGGCTGACCTCTCTCTTCTCTACGCGTTAAATTATCAAACCCTATTGACACGCACACTCAAAGATCTCCTATCATATCACAAAAAACCTATTTCGTGGTTTGGACGTATCAACTCTTTCAAGATGGACGTACTCCCACGGTTTCTATATGTTTTTCAAGCGGTCCCCATATCTCCACCCGCTAGCTTTTTCCGCACACTCAAATCGGCGTTGATCAAGTTTGTATGGGGACACTCGAGGGCGAGAATAAAATATCATACTTTAACCAGACCGACGGACAGGGGAGGGGCTGGACTGCCAGACCTCCGTAGATACCATCAGGCTACTCTATTAATGCGCATGTTTGACTGGCACTTTTTTGCTGAACATAAGAAGTGGGTAGCATTAGAGCAAGGGGGAGCGCATGTACCCTTGCGGTATCTACCTTGGTTGGAGTCACGAGAGGGAGTAAAGTTGCCTACGGCTGACTTCTTGGTAAAGGCCACACTAAAAGAATGGGATCGGACCCGACAAAAAAGTTCGTTATCTGGTCCTCCACTCCTGCTCACCCCGCTCCTTTCCAATCCGGAATTTGCTCCGGGATCTGACCGTTCCACTTTCTTGCGCTGGGGAAAAGATGATGATGTTAGGATTCATCATGTATTAAAAGGACATGACATCATGTCCTTTGGGGATCTGCAGGGTCTGGATCCCCCTTGTTCATTATCATGGATAGAGTACAGACAGTTGTACTCATTTGTAAGCAATAGATTGAGAAAATGGAAACATCTACCCAACCCTTCCTTGACCCCATTTGAAGGGTTGTTCATGCAGAAGTCCCCACCTTCTCACTTAATATCATTAATTTATAAATTGTTGAGTCAGGCAGCTCCTGAGGCAGATACGGATCCACACTTCATGTCACAATGGGAGATAGAATTGGGCACCACCTTTTCTGAAGAAGAAAAACGGAAAGCATATCTGTTTACCCATAAGCTGGCCACGGCAGGCTATGCGAAAGAAAAGAATTACAAAATTTTATCAAGATGGTACCTGTACCCAGCGAAGCTGCATAGGATTTTCCCCTCTGTATCTGAGCTGTGTTGGCGGTGCGGAAGTTCCCCGGGGACAATGCTGCATATATGGTGGGAATGCCCGCTAATTAAACCCTTCTGGCTAGAGGTGTTTCGGACATATACCAATATCTCTGGAGAGAGGGTGTTGCCCTCCCCACAGATCTCTCTGCTGTCCATGTTGCCCGGCTCAATTAAGACACAAAAAGGAGACTTACTTAGATTCTGCCTTTCGGCAGCCCGTTCGGTGGTACCTAGACACTGGCGGAAGACAACGTCTCCTTCTATGCAGGAATGGCAGCAGGAACTCTCCTCCATATGTTATATGGAGGAGCTTTCCGCGGAGGTGACAGAGGACAGCGAGAAATTCTTAAAGATTTGGCAACCTTGGATCCTTTTCAAAGAGACAAATGCGTATAGAGAACTGTTTGGTCCTTGAATAGAAGGGGAATACTGGTCGGGCCTGGTTTCTCCAACAGCCGCACCTGGGAGAACATGGACATCCCTCCCCCTCGGACTTACCCGCCCTTCACCTTCTTTCTCTCTCTATGTCGTTACTATCTTCACTGCTAGCTCATTTCCCCCCCCCCTTTTTTTTTTTTTTTTTTTTTTTTTTCTCTCACCCTGTTTCCTGACCTTAAGTTGCATTCTTAGTGCCTAATGTTCTGGTATACGAGTCAAGTGGGTATGTAGACTCCCTCTCGTTATATTTTGGTTTTGAAATAATACCCTATCCAAGGTAAACAGAGGGAGTAGAGTCAAACAAATGTGGAGGGGGGGAGAGGGGCAGATAACATTTGTAATTGAAAGATCTTGAGATATGCATGCCCCCTTCCTTTCTTCCCTTCCCTCTGTTATTGCCTTTTGCTACTTTCCAGAAGGATATATGTCTACATGACTCTTTTTTGTATTTCTAAGGAATTGATTTGTAAGTCAAATTTGTATGCAATATTTGATCCTATGCTTTGGTTCTTGTCTTTTGTATTGTATTGTATTTTTCTTAATAAACAAAGATTATACATAAATCATCTATAGGGGGATTATTTACTCAGTCGACTATCAGTCAAGAGTGTCAGATCACAAGAACTGCTGTTGCATATGTCCAGGATGCACCCAAAGTAAGTAAGTAAGTAGATCCTCAAGTATACCAATTTTACGCAGGTCAACACATATTAACTTTGGCTGTCCACCACTTAGATACAGAGAATAAAATGTAGAAAGTGGAATATGTAAATAGTTAAATAGGTAGATTGTATTAATGTATAAAAGGGATAAAGAAAGTTTGCACAATACTGTATAGGGGCCAGGAAGGTGACTCCAGGGCTAAGAGGCCTACAGTGATTATGACTGATATGGAACCTCACCACACTTAGAACTCTTAAACTAAAGCACTCGTAACTGTTGATATATTTTTTTGTTTGTTGATGCACTTTAAGCGAAGACCGAGCCACAAGACTGGGTGTGGCAAAAGTTTCTTCAACAGTTTACGGCCAATGGACTAATGCTGTATGAGCTGGTGACCTATCTTATTCAATTTTTGTAGTTTTTATTTTTAAGACTTTGTGTTAAAAAAAAAAATAGAGTAAATGTTACCAACATGTTATGGTTAAATTATAAGAAAATGTTTAGCTTAACCTCTACCTTGTTGTCACACTCGGGGACGAGTGTGATTAACTAAGGGGGTATGTGGCGCCCCTGTGATTAGGCGCTACAGGGGAATACAGCACCTTTACATTAAGGTGCAGTGCCTATTGGTCACAGGTAAGAAAATCTGTGGAAAGAGAAGTGCAATAGGGTCTTACCCCGGTATATAAGGGGTCTTAAATGAGCAATTCTACTCACCAAAAGGTGTTGTGAAAGTCACAACTCCTATAAATGCATGCAACTCCAGGTCACGCCTGCGGTCCCCAAATGGCAGATAACAGAGAGCGGTAGAGAAGGGTTTCAACAGATTAATGTTGCTTTATTTTATGCACAGGTCAACGCGTTTCAAGAGACTCAGCTCTCTTCCTCAGGACAAGCTGGCAAAGAACATCAAATCTCAACCTGTGCATAAAATAAAGCAACATTAATCTGAAATCTTCAGGATCTGTCGGTCATTGGCGCGGCGTTGAAACCCTTCTCTACCGCTCTCTGTTATCTGCCATTTGGGGACCGCAGCCGTGACCTGGAGTTGCATGCATTTATAGGAGTTGTGACTTTCACAACCCCTTTTGGTGAGTAGGATTGCTCATTTAAGACCCCTTATATACCGGGGTAAGACCCTATTGCGCTTCTCTTTCCACAGATTTTCTTACCCTCATACCGGGTAAGACCCTATTGCACTTTTTTCCCCCTACAGTTTTACAATGCCCGTATACCGGCACGTGGTAACTCCTGTTGTCAGAGTATGACCGTGACATTTAACAGGTTAGCAATAGTGGGCGGAGTTCTGCTGCACCCGCGATTGTTAGCGGCAGGTTCAGTAACACACAGCCATTACCTGCCGGGTATGGAGGGGGTTCACCCCATGAGCCCCCCGCTCCATACACCCACTCTCCACTTGCACTGTACATGTACGGCGGATGTCGTGAAAGGGTTGATGAAAGTTAAATTGCAAAATTGCTTGTTCTTACAAATATTTCCAGTTTTACCCATTTTAGAAGATAAGAAAACCCCTCTAATCATTATAGGAAAGGTTATTCCACTTTTATTAACAAAATTTTGAGATTTTTTTTAATTAAAAAAAACATCTTTTAAGGTATTTATTTAATGCAAAGAAATTAAAACATTCAGTTGTTAAAAGCCATGATATAAACCAGCAGCACAAATCTCTTGCCCGCTGACGCTGACCCGTGGGATCTACCGGGCCCTGGCGGTTGCCCTATCCCTCTTTGTGGGTGGTTGTCTGCTTTTGGGACTTTGGTTGGGACAGGGCCTAAAATCCTTCCCTCAATTGGTTAATTAGCTAGGCCGTTGGTTCTGGTCCTGGCTTCAGGGTCCAAGTACCCCCTCTGTGCACGGTTTCCGGGTCGGTTCTCCGGTGTCGGTACCGGCGGGCTACAACCCTGTCCCGGTCCACCTCGGATCTCCGGCTGCCGTCTTCCCGTCGCCTGCTGACGGAGACCACCGTCTGCCACCTTGCCAAGGCACCAGGGCTCCAACCATGGTGCCAGTCCACTTGAGCTTCACCTCCGCTGGAGCTAGACCTAGCCAAAGCTTCCACTCCTCTCAACTTGAACTCTAGACTTTATCTGACTCAATCTGCCTGTTTTCCCGCCCCGGGCTGTCTAGACCCCTAGGTGGGCGTTTCCTAACCGCCTGGTCCCGCCCACTGGTGTGCCTGTCCTGCCCTGAGGGGGGTGGCTAGGGTTTCAGGTCGGCTGTATGTAACCCTGTGAGGGATGGTGTTATGCGGGGGCCTCTTGTGTGACTACCTGGTTCTGCCAGGGCATCACATAGCCATACCTATTTAGATTGTTTACTGGTAGCTCTTTAGCAGGCACTCACAAGTATTAATCCCTATTTCTACCATGAAATGCTGATTTGTGACACACACCTTTCCCTACACTACACATCCATAATCTACATTATCGGTTTTCTATCTATCTCAAATACATATAATTAAACCCCTAGCTAAGCTTTCTAGGTGCATCGGCGGCAGCATCTTTACTAATGCTTAACATTCACAAAATGGCACTGACGCCGCATGTCCGCATTTTATATGCAGAGTGACATTAAACTTAGGCCGCCAATGACATAAGACCTTGTGTCTGAACCTTGTGGATCATAGTATCATAGTATCATAGTTTTTAAGGTTGAAGGGAGACTCTAAGTCCATCTAGTTCAACCCGTAGCCTAACATGTTGATCCAGAGGAAGGCAAAAAAAACCCAATGTGGCGAACAAGTTCCAATGGGGAAAAATTTCCTTCCTGACTCCACATCCGGCAATCAGACTAGTTCCCTGGATCAATACCCTGTCATAAAATCTAATATACATAACTGGTAATATTAAATTTTTCAAGAAAGGCGTCCAGGCTCTGCTTAAATGTTAGTAGTGAATCACTCATTACAACATCATGCGGCAGAGAGTTCCATAGTTTCACTGCTCGTACAGTAAAGAATCCTCGTCTGTGATTATGATTAAACCTTCTTTCCTCAAGACGTAGCGGATGCCCCCGTGTTCCAGTCGCAGGCCTAGGTGTAAAAAGATCTTTGGAAAGGTCTCTGTACTGTCCCCTCATATATTTATACATTGTGATTAGATCCCCCCTAAGCCTTCGTTTTTCCAAACTAAATAACCCCAAGTTTAATAACCTGTCTTGGTATTGCAGCCCACCCATTCCTCTAATAATCTTGGTCGCTCTTCTCTGCACCCTCTCCAGTTCAGCTATATCCTTCTTATATATCGGTGACCAGAATTGTACACAGTATTCTAAGTGCGGTCGCACTAGTGACTTGTACAGAGGTAGAACTATATTTTTTTCATGAACACTTATACCTCTTTTAATACATCCCATTATTTTATTAGCCCTGGCAGCAGCTGCCTGACACTGTCCACTAAAGTGAAGTTTACCATCCACCCATACACCCAAGTCTTTTTCTGTGTCTGTTTTACCCAGTGCTCTACAATTAAGTACATAATTATAAATTTTATTTCCTCTACCCAAGTGCATGACCTTACATTTATCTACATTAAACTTCAATTGCCACTTCTCAGCCCAATCCTCCAATTTACATAAATCTCCCTGTAATATAAAATTATCCTCCTCTGTATTGATTACCCTGCAGAGTTTAGTATCATCTGCAAATATTGAAATTCTACTCCGCATGCCCCCAACAAGGTCATTTATAAATATGTTGAAAAGAAGCGGGCCCAATACTGACCCCTGTGGTACCCCACTATGAACTGAGACCCAGTCCGAGTACGTACCATTAATAACCACCCTTTGTTTCCTATCACTGAGCCAGTTTTTAACCCAGTTACACATATTTTCCCCTATCCCCATTATTCTCATTTTATGTACCAACCTTTTGTGTGGCACCGTATCAAAAGCTTTTGAAAAGTCCATATACACAACATCCACTGCATTTCCCTGGTCCAGACTTGAACTTACCTCTTCATAGAAGCTGATCAAATTAGTTTGACAGGATCGATCCCTCATAAACCCATGTTGATACTCTGTCATAAGGTTATTTTTCTTGAGATACTCCAGTATAGCATCTCTCAAGAAACCCTCAAGGATTTTACCAACCGTAGAGGTTAAACTTACCGGCCTATAATTTCCCGGCTCAGTTTTTGTCCCCTTTTTGAATATTGGCACCACATTTGCTATGCGCCAGTCCTGCGGTACCGACCCTGTTATTAAGGAATCTGAGAAGATTAAAAATAATGGTCTATCTATCACAGAACTCAATTCCTGTAGTACTCTGGGGTGTATGCCATTCGGGCCCGGAGATTTGTCAACCTTAGTGATTTCGAGGCGGCGGCGTACTTCCTGCTGGGTTAAGCAGGTAATATTCAAGGGTGAATTTATGGTATCACTGGTCATGTCATCTGCCATGGCATTTTCTTGTATAAAAACCGTAGAAAAAAAGTCATTCAGCAGGTTGGCTTTACCCTCATCCCCTTCCACCATTTCACCAAGACTATTTTTAAGGGGGCCAACACTATCGCTTTTCAGTTTTTTACTGTTTATGTAGTTAAAGAATATTTTAGGATTATTTTTACTTTCTCTCGCAATGAGTCTCTCTGTCTCAAACTTAGCTAACTTAATTTGCTTTTTACATATTTTATTTAATTTTCTATAATTATATAATGCCTCATCACTACCTACCCTCTTTAATTCTTTTAAGGCTTTCTGTTTTTCTTTTATTGCTTCCCTTACAGCTCTATTTAGCCACAGGGGTTTCCTCCTATTTCTAGCATGTTTGTTCCCATAGGGTATATTTTCTGCACAAGCCCTATTCAGGATGCTCATAAAAGTCTCCCATTTGCTTTGTGTACTTTTATTACTTAATACATCATCCCAGTTTATTGCACTAAGATCATCTCTCAACCGTTTAAAATTTGCTTTCCTGAAGTTTAGTGTCCTTGTAGCCCCTCTACTAGACATCTTACTAAAGAATACATGAAAACTTATTATTTTGTGATCACTATTCCCCAAGTAACCCCCAACTTGTATATTTGATATGCGGTCTGGCCTATTGGTTAGTACAAGGTCTAGTAGTGCTCCCCCTCTTGTGGGGTCCTGTACCATTTGTGAAAGGTAATTATCTTTCATTGTTATCAAAAATCTATTTCCTTTGCTGGAACTGCAAGTTTCTGTTCCCCAATTTATATCAGGATAGTTAAAGTCCCCCATAATAATTACCTCTCCGAGACTCGCTGCTTTATCAATTTGCTTTATGATTGCTGTGCCATGATTGGCTGCAAGAACATCCACAAATAAACTTAAGAAATAAAAAATGGAGCTTTGCGCATCTGGCTTCTCTCGAGTCCCCAGCCCCTCCACTCATTAAACATATCCATCCATTCATCATACAGCATCACCATCCATCACAACTTTTGAGTTCATCATATCAACAATGGAACGCTACTGCTTACGTTAGTATTTACACCAAAAAATATATGCAAGCCAAGCTATGTAATTCAATTAACAACATCTTTATTATTCATTAAAACACATAAAATACATAAATCGAATGGATCAACCCAAGTTATGGATGGAATAAATGAGGAAAGCCTGGCACCTGTCACGCTCTCTGGTCCCCGTGGCCTGCTCCCCGGTTCCCGTGCCCCGCTCTCCGGTCCCTGACGGCGCTCCCTGCTTACCGCTCCGGTTCCTGCTTCCTCTCCCTCACCTGCACCCTCCATGTGTCCTGCTCCACGCGCCCCTCTGCGACGCTGGACACACTGCCGGGCACTCCTGCTTCTTCTGCACTGCTTTCTGCTCTGTCTTCTGGCACACGGGCCTCGCGCATGCACATTAGGGTGCGCGCGCGGTCATTGACCCTCTCCTGAAGGGCCAGCGTCCTCTAACAGGATATTGCTTAGACAGGTACAGGGTATAAGAGGATTCTCCTTCCTGGTGCGCGGTGCCTGTTCTACATGTTTAGTAAGCTAGGAGTTAAGGTCCCCGTATTGCTTTGTCCAGTATTAACCCCTGTCTGTCTCGAAGAGCCTGTCCTGCCACGCCAGCCGGTCCTGACCACGTCTGCTCCAGTACTCCTGTCGATGACTGTCGGATGATGTTCCACCACCTCTTCAGTTACGCCAGTCTCCGGTCCCTGGCTCCATTTGGTGACCTGCCATCTCGCTCAGCTGGTTCCGGATTCCGCCTGACCTTACAACCCGGCCTCGGACCCTGAGCCTCGCCACCCGGACTACCGTCAAGAACTTTGTGTTCCCAGGGACATCTACTTTCCAGCTCTCTATATGGACTGTCTTGCTATGAGTAGTGCTTCGGCTGCCGTGCATCAAGGCCCTCTGGCGGGGTGACCTGCCTGGCTGCCTCACCAGGGGAATCCGGTGTACGGTCCAGTGTTTCCACCACCTGGACGCAACAGCTAGAACAGGCCATGGATCCCGCCGAAGCACTAGCATCCCAGCTGGCTGGATTGCAGCAGGAACTCTGACAACAACGTGAGACCCAATCCCGTATGCTGGCCTTCATGACCTCCGTGGACACCCGCCTGAATACCCTGCAAGCGACTGCCACGTCTCTGGCAACTCAGTCCACATCCGCAGCTCCCGTGGCAGTTTCCTCGGATACCTCCAAACTCCGTTTGGCCTCACCACCCTGGTACGCCGGAGATCCCAAGACCTGCAGGGGATTCTTAAATCAGTGCTCCCTCCACTTCAAGCTGCTGCTGCACCTTTTTGCCTCTGACCAAGCCAAGGTGGCGTTCGGGATGTCCCATCTAGAGGGAGAGGCACTGGCCTGGATGAAACCCTTGTGGGAGAAGGAGGCCTCGGTAACCACCAACATCCAGGAATTCCTGCAGGCTTTTCGTACTACCTTTGACGAACCCGGATGCGCCTCTTTGGAACGATCCAAAGAGGTGTCTCGTGAGAGGCGTCCGATACGGCACTCCTCCCCTCCGCTGAAGTCCACCATTCCCCAGTCGGCGTCATTTGGCGTTTCTGCCCACGAGCCCATGCAGATCGACCGCCTGAGGCAGTCCGAGCAACGCCGAGCAGAACGACTAGCAAAGGGTCTCTGCTTCTACTGCGGAGATGGCACACACCTGCTACGCTCCTGTCCCAAGAAGCCGGGAAACTCCAAAGCCTAGGCTTGGTAGGAGAGGTCACCCTAGGTACTGAAACTCTCTCAGACTCCGTTACATGGACTGTTCAAGTGACTACGGAAGAGACCCGGTTCACGGCAGAGGCGTATCTCGATTCCGGAGCAGCAGGCAACTTCATCCAGCAGGCTACGGTGGACAAGTACCAGGTGCCTGTTCTCCCACTAGAAAAACCCCTGGTGATTGCCTCTGTAGATGGGAGACCCCTCTCTGACACCGTCTCGTTGATCACCAAGCCTGTGGAATTACGGATCGGTGCCCTGCACACCGAGAAAATCACCTTCTACGTCCTCCCACGCATGTCTCATCAGATCCTGCTGGGACTCCCATGGTTACGGGCACACGAACCGTCGGTCAGCTGGTGTACAGGTGAAATTACCAGATGGGGCCCCTCGTGTCACGAGAGATGCCTAAAATCCATACAGCCCATCCGACGACCTCCGGTTCCAGAGTCTCTACCAGGACTGCCTTCTGCCTACTGGTCCTTTGTGGACGTTTTTGATAAAAAGGAGTAAGAGGTACTGCCGCCTCATCGTCCCTACGACTGTGCCATCGACCTACTGCCGGGAACTACACCTCCTAGAGGAAGGATATATCCCTTGTCCCCTGCTGAAACACGGGCCATGTCTGCCTATATCACCGAGAGCCTGGCAAAGGGGTTCATTTGGAGATCTTCGTCCCCTGCCGGAGCAGGCTTCTTCTTCGTCAAGAAGAAAGAAGGTGACCTACACCCCTGCATTGACTACCGGGGATTAAACCAGATCACCGTGAAAAATAAATACCCTCTGCCGGCCGCTCATCCCCGAACTATTCGATCGGCTCCGAGGAGCTCGTGTATTCACCAAGTTGGATCTCCGTGGTGCCTATAACCTGGTTCGCATTTGCTCTGGAGACGAATGGAAGACTGCATTCAACACTCGGGATGGGCACTACGAGTATTGTGTAATGTATTCACAGAAAGAAATGATCTAAAGTGAACCAAGTAACCAATATTTCACAGAAAAATCACTTTAATAAAATATTAAATCTTTATTATACAAAGAGAATTTTTTTAAAAATTTATTTTACATACAATTCCTATAGGATATACATAGACCAAGAAGTCAACAAGCAGCCAAATACAATAAACCTAGACCGATCATATAGCAGAAAGACCAGTGATATCCCCCAACCGGGTTCAATATATCACTGTGCCAATCATCTTATTTATATATATGATTGGAGAATTTTAGTCTAGGCGTGTCTATACCCTGAGATTCCCATAGATCAAGAAATGAGAAAATTGGGAGTACCCAGAGTCTATTTGTCCAGACAAAATTGTCCTCAAGGTTACAACGTGTTTATATGACATTATTTGCAAAACTCTCAATTACATTTTATTAAATATTTTTCACCCGACGCGTTTCTCCTCCTACACTGGAGGTTCATCAGGGGTGTATATAATATGTCATAACACATTTAATTCAAATAGACAAATGAAATAGTGAGGAGATGTCACAATATTTCAGAGAAAACCTTAGCACTGAAGATTTTTCGCCGTTCTTTAGATTTTAATCCAAATTTTTCTAGGACAAAATTAAGTTCTTTCAGTTTTTATTAAAGGTTTCTCACCTAGAAAATATACATATAAAAACCACCCATTAATAGAATCTATTCAAAGCAGTGAAAATTATATACAACATTGCCATACTCACTGATATCTAGGGGTGGGGAAGAAAAATGGCCCAGTCGAGGTGCACACTCCACATCAATTAACATAGACCTAGGAAAAGAAGTTTTTACCAAGAATTCAGTTGTATGAATGGACTCAAAGAGACGGACCAATCACCCAGAAAAAAGAGAATGTGACTAAAGTTGCTTCCTCCACACAATGTGATTGTAAATAAAGGGGGAGGCTTACAATGGTTTTCATTCCAAGATTGGATTTTATTAGTCCATATGCTGATATGCAGATAATCTCAGCAGGTACTTAAACTGCAAAAAAACGCATATGTATATATGTATAACCATGCACACACTCATACAAAGGAACCCTTATTCCAAAAAAGCTTAGATTCAAAATAGATTACATACCAAGGTCTTGTTCTTAATGTGGAATGCTGCAGCTCCAGAACCTCCTCACATGGCTGATGTTCCCTCACTATGCCATGTTACTTCCCTTATATACCCAATCCATCAAGTATACTCCTCCCACCAAGAAAAAAAAAAGGGATCGTTAATAAGAGCTAAACAAGAGCTTAAAGCCGCACCTAAATGGCGCCGACACTAGATCACCATATATGGATTTGATATCTTTAGGTGAGAGGATTTACACACCCACATGGAAGTCAGCGTGTGTTCCACTGTGGAACATACCTGGGCGGGGGTATCAATGGTAAAAGTCGTCCCCCATAACGCCCATTCACCCCTCCCATCTATCTTATCTCACTCCCCTCCACTTATGTTTCATCGTGGGACACACAAAAGCAGGGTCAAATACAATCCGGCCTGTCTTTCCCATGTACACACTCCACTACGGGACCTAGATAGTGAAGCTATATAAATCCAGCATGCGTCCCACTGTACAGAGGCGGGGATATCAATATTGTGAGACGTCCCTTGTGACGTCTGTTCGCCCCTCCCATCTATGTTGCCATGCTCACCTCTGCTTGCGTTCCCCTCTAGAATGAGGAACGCCTTCCTTTGTGACGTCCGTTCGCTCCTACCCATCTATACTGTCATGCTCACTTCCGCTTGCGTTCCACTGTGGAACACACGGAAGCAAACTCAGACAAAGTGTATGCGCTCCACAAAGAGACGCCCACCGACGGAAGTTGACCGATGTGGAGAGCAGCCTCCATGATAACCGCTTGCCCAACCCACCTAGCTCAAAAGAGTTACCTCCACTTACGCTTCCATGGAGAACACACGGAAGCAAAACCCGAACACGCAAGAAAGGAGGAAGCTAACAAATAGCTCCTGTGACAATAGGTCGCAGTAATCCTTTTTAGTGTCCACAATGGGACGTACATATGTATGAACTCTCATGTCCGTGGAAGGTATTTCTAACCACTATCAAATACTACAAATATGCAACCTTTCCATTATATACTAAAATGAGGTCATATAAAATAGCCTCATTTCACCCTATTATTTAAGAGACATCCAAGGTCACAGAAATGTAAAGTTCATACCTCTTTTTCATATATACTCTTCATAAATTAGGGCAGACGGACCTCACAAGAAGAGGGGAAAAAAAAAGGGGAGAAGAGGGGAGAGGGGGGGAAGGAGGGGGGGGAAATTATGAAGTAACAAAAACCTAAGGAAAAAGGAGATGAAAAGGAAGATAATTTGTTCATTGAGGCCTAGTGGACTCACAATATTTAACCGATGGATCCACTCCGTCTCTTTTTGTAGAATCCTTTTGTCCCAGTCCCCTCCTCTTGGGGGAGGATCTATAACCTCAATGGCACAGAAGTTAAAGCAGTCCAAATTACCTCCATGTACAGTGTTTATATGTTTGGCGATAGGCGTCTCTCTCTCATTACGAATATCGCCTATATGATCGCCTATACGTTTGCGGAACTCTCTTTTTGTTTTGGCAATATATTCCAATCTACAAGTACACTTAAACAAATAGATAACACCACTAGTTCTACAATTCGCAAAATGCCGTATGGCGAATGTTTTCTTCAAGATCTCACTGTAAAATGTTTTTGTGACAAGAATATATTGGCAAAGGTACACTTTCCACAACGGAAGGTACCAAAAGAGTATTGTGTAATGCCCTTTGGTCTGTGTAACGCTCCGGCAGTCTTCCAAGAACTAGTGAACGACGTGTTCAGAGACCTCCTCTATGTCTGTGTCGTCGTGTATCTGGACGACATCCTGGTCTTCTCTCCGGACCTACAGACCCACAGAGAGAACGTGCAGCTGGTACTACAAAGGCTTAGAGAAAATCGTCTGTACGCCAAGTACGAGAAGTGCGTGTTTGAACAGTCGTCTCTTCCCTTCCTGGGTTATGTAATCTCTGACACTGGCCTGCAGATGGACCCAGAGAAAGTCTCTTCCATCCTCAACTGGCCCCCTCCTTCCGGACTGAAGGCTATCCAACGCTTCCTCAGCTTTGCTAACTATTACCATCAATTCATCCCGCACTTCTCTGCCCTGACTGCACTCCTCTCTGTCTTGATCAAGAAGGGGGCTAACCCTAAGGAATGGCCACCTGCGGCCGACGCCGCGTTCTGCTCTCTGAAACGGGCGTTTGCCTCTTCCCTGGTTCTCCATCATCCTGAATTGAACCGACAGTTCACCTTGGAGATGGATGCCTCCTCCTCAGGGGCTGGGGCAGTGCTAATGCAGAAATCCTCCACCGGGAGGATGGTCACTTGCAGATTCTTCTCCAAGAGCTTCTCGACACCCGAAAGCAACTACACCATCGGTGATCGAGAACTACTGGCTATCAAGCTGGCCTTGGAGGAATGGCGCTACCTCCTGGAGGGAGCGGTATACCCCGTGATTATCTACACGAACCACAAGAACCTGGAGTACCTACGGTCAGCCAAAAGACTGAACCGGCGACAAGCCCGCTGGTCCTTGTTTTTTGCTCGGTTCAATTTTCAACTCCATTTCCGGCCCGCGGATAAGAACGTGCGGGCAGACGCCTTGTCCAGGTCCTTCGTGCCCGTGGAGCAGGAGGAGGAGACGTTCCAGCCCATCATCTGTCCCAGTAAAGTTATTCCGGTGGCCCCTGTCACTCTGGCTCAGATACCCCCTGGGAAGACCTATGTCTCGGATACCGACAAACAAAGAGTCTTACACTGGGGTCATGCCTCAAAAATCGCCGGCCATGCTGGTCAGAAGAAGACTTGGAGTACGATTGTCCGTCACTATTGGTGGCCGGCCCTCCGCAAAGACGTCGCATCCTTCGTCTCAGCCTTCCCATCCTGTGCCCGGAACAAGACGCCGAAGCACCTGCCATACGATCGTCTTCTGCCTCTGCCCATTCCCTCCGTTCCGTGGCAACACATTGCAATGGACTTTATTATGGACTTGCCCTTGTCCTCCGGATACACGGTCATATGGGTTGTGGTGGACCGTTTCTCAAAGATGGCTCACTTCGTTCCCATGGGCGGGCTGCCCTCTGCCCAGGAGCTCGCTGACGCCTTCATACAACACATATTCCGATTGCATGGCTTTCCCGCACTCATTGTGTTCGACAGAGGAACTCAGTATACCTCGTGCTTCTGGAGGGCCCTCTGCAAACATCTGGGAGTATCTCTGGACTTTTCTTCGGCCTACCACCCTCAGTCGAATGGCCAAGTGGAACGATTCAATCAGATCCTGACCTCCTTTTTGCGCCACTACGTCAACATCCATCACGACGATTGGTCCACGCTCCTTCCTTGGGCTAAATTCTCCCATAACCATCACATCAGCGAGTCCACCTCCAGCTCTCCCTTCCATGTCGTTTACGGACTTCAGCCTTCCGTCCCATTACCAGTATCCTCGGCTTCAGATGTCCCTGCTGCTGATGCTCTAGTCCGGGACTTCTCAGCTATATGGAACTCTGACAAGACTTCCCTTGAGCGCGCTTCCCTGCAGATGAAGAGACACGCGGACAAGAGGCGCCTGGATCCTCCGTGTTTCTCTCCAGGTGATCTGGTCTGGCTTGCCTCCAAATATGTCCGATTGAAGCTACCATCGTACAAGTTGGGTCCTCGTTACATCGGGCCGTTTAAAGTTATCAGCAAGACCAATGAAGTCTCCTACAAGCTGCAGCTCCCGGACACGATGCGGATACCCAACTCCTTCCATGTCTCCTTGCTCAAGCCGGTTGTCCTTGGTCCCTTCTCCGCTGGTGCCAGTACTGCTCCTCCTCCCATCGCTGACGATGACATCTATGTGGTAAGGGATATCGTGGCCATGAAGACCGTGCGAGGTCGACAATTCTTCCTGGTGGACTGGGCGGGTTATGGCCCCGAGGATAGGTCCTGGGAGCCCCGGGAGAATGTTGGCACTCCTCTGATACGTGCCTTCCTGTCCCGGTTGCGAGGAGGGAGGCGTGGGGGAGGGGGTACTGTCACGCTCTCCAGTCCCCGTGGCCTGCTCCCCGGTTCCAGTGCCCTGCTCTCCGGTCCCCAACGGCGCTCCCTGCTCACCGCTCCGGTTCCTGCTTCCTCTCCCTCGCCTGCGCCCTCCATGTGTCCTGCTCCCCGCTCCCGGCGCCCCTCTGCGACGCTGGACACACTGCCGGGCACTCCTGCTTCTTCTGCACCGCTTCCTGCTCTGGCTTCTGGCACACGGGCCTCGCACATGCGCATTAGGGCACGCGCGCGGTCATTGACCCTCTCTTAAAGGGCCAGCGTCCAGAAACAGGATATTGCTTAGACAGGTACAGGGTATAAGAGGATTCTCTTCCTGGTGGGCGGGGCCTGTTCTACATGTTTAGTAAGCTAGGAGTTCAGGTCCCCGTATTGCTTTGTCCAGTATTAATACCTGTCTGTCTCGCAGAGCCTGTCCTGCCACGCCAGCCTGTTCTGACCCCGTCTGCTCCAGTACTCCTGTCGGTGACTGTCTGCTGATGTTCCACCACCTCTTCAGTTCTGCCAGTCTCCGGTCCCTGACTCCATTTGGTGACCTGCCATCTCGCTCAGCTGGTTCCGGATTCCGCCTGACCTTACAACCCGGCCTCGGACCCTGAGCCTCGTCACCCGGACTACCGTCTAGAACTCTGTGTTCCCAGGGACATCTACTTTCCAGCTCTCTATACGGACTGTCTTGCTACCAGTAGTGCTTCGGCTGCCGTGCATCAAGGCTCTCTGGCGGGGTGACCTGCCTGGCTGCCTCACCAGGGGAATCCGGTGTACGGTCCAGTGTTTCCACCACCCGGATGCAACAGCACCTATAATCAGTAAGGCGGGACCTATATATATTGGTAACAAAATATATTTCCAAGAAACCAATCTAAGACCATATGCATCAAAATCCCTATCTATAGTAATAAGTATGTAATATATTCATATCTGTAGGGGGATTATATCTACATTACCCTCATGCATGCCAATATTACCAATGGTCCAAGTACGTGATGGTGCCGCGGCCTCCCACAAACACACTGACGTGCGTTTTGCAACTACCGTGCAGCCTCTTCCTGCGACAGTCCAGTTCCAATGTCCCGAATCCCATCAACCCGCCACCCAAACAACCCGACCCGCTGCATACCTATCCATGGGTCTATGACCAAGGTTAAGGTCCTGGGTGTTGCAAAAGACGACTCTGGTGGGCACAGGAGGTGCAACTATTTACAATACACAAGTCTGTGTTGGTCACAACCAAAAAAGTCCGTGGAGCTTCTGTTAGGAGTCTCAACACAGAAACAAGCCAGATATCCCTCTGGGAAGGACCCAGCCAAGGGGTGGTTCTTTTTAGGAGACCACCATAACCACCATATTAAGTGGCCCTTTTAGTCAATATCCAACTTTTTGACAAGTTTAAAGATATGACAAGGGAAATACCAAGGCCAGGTATCCATCCACAGACAGCTGTTTCGGGGTATTGCACCTCATCAGTGTGGAGTAGGATTCTGGCCAGGTGGGAGCAATGTCTAGTAGACCAACAAGACAAAACAATCACTGATCTCGAGGAGACCAGCCAGAGAAAACACTGCCGGCAGCCAGCGAAGGCGCTCAAGACAGTGAAATCCTAGGTACATTGCCCCCTGGGAAATATGCAAATCAAAAAAGTCCGTGGAGCTTCTGTTAGGAGTCTCAACACAGAAACCAGCCAGATATCCCTCTGGGAAGGACCCAGCCAAGGGGTGGTTCTTTTTAGGAGACCACCATAACCACCATATTAAGTGGCCCTTTTAGTCAATATCCCTCTATCTATCCATCTATCTATCCATCCATCCATCCATCTATTTATCCCTCTATCTATCCATTATCTATCTGTCTATCCCTCTATCTATCCCTCTATCTATCCCTCTATCTATCCCTCTATCTATCTATCTATTCCTCTATGGATAGATAGATGGATATGTCGCGGGCGGGGAGGATGCCACTGCACTGTGCTTGCTAACGCTCGGGTCCGGCGCTGCTGCGACTGCTGCTGCTCGGTGGCTCGAGCGCTGGGCCGGATCCGGGGACTCGAGCGGCGCTTCTCGCCCGTGAGTGAAAGGGGTGGTTGGTTTGGGGAATTTAGTCTGTGACGCCACCCACGGGTTGTGGTGAAGATGGGCACCACCGCTGCTGGTGACGGGAATCCCGGGAGCGATGGTAGGGAGCAGCTGGGATGTTGTTTTTCCCCTCCGTGGGTAGGGGTTGGTGGTCCCGGGGTTCGGTGATGTTGTGACGGGGAGGCAGGGTTGGTGAGGTGCAGGGTTGCAGGGGCAGCGCGGCGCAGTGCCGGATGGCACGGGTGTACTCACTCAGCAAGAAAGGTACAAAGTCCTCGGTAAACCAAGCGGCTGGATGGACGGGTCCCGCAGCCAGCTGCAGTGTTTCTCCCTGGACAGGTGATGGCAGCTGTCTTTCCCTGCATCTTGATGTTCTTCTGCTGACTACTATGGATTCCCAACGGTAGTCCTCTCCCCGGTGTATGGGTACCGGAGGAGCCCGTTTGCCCGCAGGCGCCGGCCCTTGGGTCTCTAGCCTTAGGCGGTAGCTGTATACCCTCACGGTGTGGGCGGTTGCCTTCAATTGGGACTTTTGCTGTTGTGAAACCCCTGGGGTTCCAGTCACATTCAGATCCGACTATTGTTGGCGGCTCCAAGCCTGGTCGGGGTCCGATGGCCCTGCCTGTGTGTGCTGGCTTCACTTCGCTCCCCGGTCGGTACCGGCGGGCCGTCGCCCGTCCCCAGTCCTACAGTTCCGCGTTGCTCCACCACTCCTGCAGATGGCCACCACCGTCTGCCAACCTTGCTGTCAGTGCCTGGGCCACAAACCCAGACACCCAAGTGCTTGCTCCTCTCACTTCAAACTCCAACACTAAACTCCTGACTTCAACTGACACTTTTCCTGCTTCCAGGGCTGTGAACTCCTTGGTGGGTGGAGCCAACCGCTTAGCTCCGCCCCACCTGGTGTGGACTTCAGACACTGGAGGGAGGCAACAAGGATTTTTGTTTGGCTGTTGTCCCTGTCTAGTGGGGGTGGGGTGTTTGTATGTTATCTGTGACGACCTGGCTAGGCCAGGGCGCCACAGATAGATAGATAGAGGGATAGATAGATAAACAGACAGATAGATAGATATGTGGTGCCCTGGACTAGCCAGGTCGTCACAGGGACTACAACACAACTCCCCCCCACCCCGAGATAGGCACATCAGCCAGACACAAATCCTTGTTGCCTCCCTCCAGGGGCTGATGTCCACACCAGGTGGGGTGGAGCCAGGCGGTTGGCCCCACCCACTGAGGAGTTCACAGTCCTGGAGGCGGCAAAAGGAAGGAGTAGAGTTCAGTTAGGGAAGTGGTAGTGAAGGAGCAAAACTGACCATGTCCGGGTACGTGGCCCGGGCACCGAGAGCAAGGTTGGCAGATGGTGGTGGCCGTCTGCAGGAGAGACAGATCAACGCGGAACCATAGGCCCGGGGTCGGGCGGTGTCCCGCCGGTACCAAACCGGGGAGCGAAGTGAAGCCAGCACAAACCGGCAGGGCCTGCGGACCCCGACCAGGCTTGGAGTCGCCGTTAAACAGGTCAAATCCGTTAGTGACCGGAACCCCAGGGGTTTCCTAGCAGCCAAGACCCGATTGAAGGCAACCGTCCGAACAGTAAGGGGGAAGTGCGGCTGCCGCCACAGCTGGAGTTCCCGGGGCCAGAGCCTGCGGGCAAAAGGGCTCCTCCGGCATCTATCCACGCTGGGAGCGGGTTACCGGTGGGAAGCCATCGGGACGGAACACACACAAAAGGTGCAGGGAAAGGCAGCCACCACCAACCGTCCGAGAGGAGCCACAGCAGCCGGCTGCAGGACCCGTCCATCCAGCCGTTTGTTTTACCAGAGACTGTGCCTCCATTTGTGGCTGAGTGAGTACTACCGTGCAAACCGGCACAGCACTGCGCAGTCCAAGCGACCCTGCACCTTGCCAGCCCTGCTTTCCCGTCACCCCAACCGGGCCCCGGGACCACCAACCCCTACCCACGGAGGGGGAAAACATCTCAGCTGCTCCCTAACAACGCTCCCGGGATCCCTGTCACCAGCAGCGGTGGTGCCCACCTTCACCACAAACCGTGGGTGGCGTCACGGACCAAATCCCCAGACCAAACTACCCCCCTTTCAGTCCCCGGATCCGGCCCACTGCTTGAGCCTCCGAGCAGCAGCGCCGGACACGAGCGTTAGCGAGCGCAGTGGCGGCGGCGTCCTTCCCCGCCCGCGACAGATAGATAAATAGAGGGATAGATGGATGGATGGATAGATAGATAGATCATGGATAGATGATAGATGGATAGATAGAGAGATAGAGAGATAGATATAGAGATAGATTGATGGATGGATGGATTGATGGATAGATTGATGGATAGATTGATGGATAGATAGATGGATAAATAGATAGATAGATGGATAGATAGACAGATACATGGATAAATAGATAATAGATAGATAGATAGATAGATAAATAGACAGATAGATAGAGGGACAGACAGATAGATGGATAGACAGATAGATGGATAGACAGATGGATAGACAGATAGATGGATAGACAGAAAGATGGATAGATAGATGGATGGATAGATGGATGGATAGATCGATAGATAGATGATATTACAGCTTGTGATGCATGTATTTCCCCCCCAACAGTATGTGTGATGGAGCAGTGACCCTGCGGGAGCTTGGATCTGGGTCTTCTCGCAGGGTCACTGCCGGTCAGTGATGTCACTCTGAGTTGTGATTTACAGCTGCACTGAAGTTCTCGCGAGCGGTAATGTGTTGACATCACCGACCGTGAGAAATGACCTGGAGTTACCCCTGCAGCATCGTTCACGGAATAAGGCTGCATTGAGCACTCGCTCACAGATGTCGCTGAATCAGTGTGGATTACGCCAGACCTGGATATTTGGGGGAGTTAATAAAGTGGTTTTCTGTGTTGGGTTTATTTACTTTACTTACAGATTAGTGATGGCGTGTCATAGACGCTGCCATTACTAATCTTGGACTTAGTAGCAGCTATGCGTTGCTATTAACTCCTTATTACCCCGATTGCCACCGCATCACGGCAATCGGGAAGGGCCCATGACACACCGGGACTGTCGCATCTAATGGATGCAACATTCTCTGGGCAACAGCAGGCTGATATTGGCCCTCGCCCTCCCTAACCTGAAAATACCGGCCCGCTGCTGTGTGCTTACATTGGTTGGGTATCATTTGGGTGGGGGACCGCACGTCGTTGTTTTAAATTATTTATTTATTTTTTCTACACAATATAGATAGACCCGCCCACTGGTGGCTGTGATTGGTTGCAGTAAGACAGCTTTCATTCAGCGTGGGGGTGTGTCTGACTGCAACCAATCATTGGCGCCAGTGGGCGGGGGAAGCAGGGAATACGAGATGGAATAATGTGCGGCCGGCATTTTCAAAAGCTGGAGAACCCGCAACAGTGTGACAGCCATACAGAGCCGCGCCCGTGATTGGTGAGTAAGAAAGGGAGAGGGTGAGACCGACTGACCAAAATGGGTGCTGGCTTATATAGCCCCTATGACGATGTGCGGCCAAGCCAATCATAGTAACACCACAACAAAGATGGCTGCAGCGTTACTGTGAGGGCAAGCAACATCATATGTGTTCATTGGCTGGAAAAAGGCGCCAGGAAGTCCAGAAATGAAACCGAAAGTATCGGAGCTAATACCATATTAGCCGTCGGATAGCGAATACCTTGAATACCCCATTATCCATCGGATACTGAATAGTGGCGAATACATTCGCTCATCCCTAATCTTTAACTTTTTGCTTTTTAGAGGTCAGTTCATTTTCAACTTTCTTAACTGTTCACAATAACAGTAATTTTTACCAGGGTGCCCAAAATTTTGCATGCCACTGTATATCCTTTAAATCAGACTGCAAGAAAACTCATCTTTAAACCTTTAATAACATCCTAACACTGTAATGGGTACTTTGTACGCTGCAACATCGCTAGCCGATGATAGCGATGCCGAGCGTGATAGTACCCGCCCCTGTCGCACATGCGAGATTTTGTGATGGCTGCCGTAGCGAATATTATCGCTACGGCAGCTTCACACGCACTTACCTGCCCTGCGACGTCGCTCTCGCCGGCGACCCGCCTCCTTCCTAAGGGGGCGGGTCGTGCAGCGTCACAGCGACGTCACACGGCAGGCGGCCAATAGAAGCAGAGGGGCGGAGATGAGCGGGACGTAAACATCCCGCCCACATGCTTCCTTTCGCATAGCCGGTGGAGGCAGGTAGGGAGATGTTCCTCACTCCTGCGGCTTCACACACAGCGATGTGTGCTGCCGCAGGAATGAGGAACAACATCGTAGCACCTATTGGTGCGACATTATGAAAATGACTGACACTACACAGATCACCGATTTCGACGCTTTTGCGATCGTTTATTGGTGCATCTAGGCTTTGCACGTTGCGACATCGTTACCGGCGCCGGATGTGCGTCACTTTTGATTTGACCCCGACAATATCGTGTAGCGATGTCGCAGCATGCAAAGTACCCCTAAGACTCTCCCGTTTACACACTCATTTCAGCCATCAATCTGTTTCCTCAGCTGCCTCTATAGATGGGCTTGCAGCATCTAACTGAAGCCTCTGTCAAAGTACTTTGCTACTCTGAGAGAATTGTGCTCCAGAAAGTGGGGCCATGTCACACAGACATCTTTCCAACTTTAATGTATGCCAAACTACTACACATTTTACAAGTAAACGTAAGCCATGGCACTAAGCTATGTGCCTATTGTATCATGTCACAATAGGCATCTATCTATTAAAAAGTCCAGTGACTGAAGGCTTCAGCAACATGGAAACCGTGCTAATTCTTCCATTTGCTATGACACCTGTCCATTAGGATGCCACAAATACTGACAACTAAAGGGAAAGTACCACTTAGAGCAGAAGAACAAAATACACTGACAAATAAGATATTCAGTAAAACAAATGGTGAAGCTAGGGGTAGTTAACTTATGACCTGCTGATTTGTACGAGATTGGCACTGGACATGCTGTGGGTTGCAGTGCATCTGTTTCTAGCTGGAACATGGTACTGTGTGGGCTTCTGTGAGGCAGGGGCCAGGGTGACCTTAGAAAAGGACTTTTTCTGAATTTTTTTTAAAAATAAAAGGGGTAGAACCATGAACAAATTAAATACCTATCACATATTTTTTCTTAGTGGTCAACCTCGTTATTTGTATATCACCATCTTGAAAGAAGACTGCACAAGACTGTATTTTATGGTACATAAAATTATATGCAGCCGTACTGTACCTACAGTATGTATGCTTAACATAATATGATTTTTAAAAAATCTGGCACGCTACACTCAACAGTGTATTACAAAGCTATTCTGCATATGATGCATATTGTGCATAGAGTACCTATTTATATAATATAATACAAAATTAAGCAAGACAACATAGCAACTCACTTTTTTCTAAAGCTCCCAGAATCTTTACTATTCATAATAGTCATGTATTTACTTTCTGTTGATTTGACATATTTAAACGTCTTTTGAATGTGTTTATATACTTATGGTTTCAAGTGTTTACTATACTTTTCTTTGTTCATTTGCAGTTTTAGTAACAATTTTCAACAATCAACTATGTTTATCAGCTTTGTTCTTTGAATATATCTCATGAATGATAGGAAGCATCTATGTACCGTCTTGCTACGGCATTACTCCTTACATAAAATAATTTACAGATAGTAAGAGCAAAAATAATACTTACAGAAATATGTGTATGCAGATGGCCTTTTGTCCAGTATAGTGGCAAGATTTTCTTGGCTTTATAGGTTGTCTTTTACAACTATGAGGAATGTATTAGTCTTATGAGTAATCTAGAAAATATATTTTCCGTCATTTATGGGAGAAGGATGAGCTGGAGAGCTTAGGATAATGATAAGAAAAAAAGCAAAAAACCTGCTTCCTGTCCTTTGAAGCTTCAAACCAAACTTGATATACATAGCTAACCACCTACTAACAACGTAATGTAGAAAAGTGTGGACACCTGTCATAGAGTATGCAAACAATTCTTATTTAAAATGCAAAACTATTTTGTGGTGTTCTTACTGCTGGAAATTCTTGAAAAAAATTTTCCATGTGCTTTATTTGTTTTACAGTATTCACTAAACAGTCATTTTGCATAAGAAAATTAACTCTTGCTTATTATTTCAATACTCAAAATATGTCCAATATAGTAGGTTTAAAATTTAAATTCTGAGGATATGATCTGCCGAGTTTTTATGTTAGGGCTCTTCTCCACTTGAGTTTACAAATTCACAGCGACACTCGGCTACAAATGTGAGTCGAGTGTCCTGCGTGTGGTCTGCGTACGGTGTGTGTTTTTTTTCCTCACATAGCATCCGTATGACATGCGACTAGATTCAAGTTAGTCTGCAGTTAGACTTTAGCTATTAGATATTCATTCATCTATGGTGCACCAACTGTTTTAAAACCAACTGATCATACATAATTTTTATTTTGATCAAGGTACCCTCGTCCACAAGTACTCAAAATGAATGTCCCAAGGTTCTGTATGAATATGAAATTCTGTGCTATATAATGCTATATGCACATAATGAAACATACTCAATCGTACATAAGTTTAATTTGAAAAGAGGTACCTTGAACCACAAGTACTCAAAATGAATATCTCAATGTCCTGAATAATTTTTGACAGAAAAATAATCAATTCTATGTGTAGTTCGGAACTTATTCACGTAAATCTGTGTTACATAATGCTATATGCTGTCACGCTCCCCGGGTCCCGGCGCCGTCTGTCACTCACCGCTCCGGTTCCCGGTTCTTCTGCCCGCGGCTGCCCCTTTCACTCTCCCACCTATGCGTCCTCCGTGCCTCCTTCCCGCCGGTCCCGCTGTCTCCCTGTGACCCAGGACGCTCTGTTTGGCCCCCCTGCATCTCCTGCACCTCTTCCTGCTCTGGTCTCCGGCACACGAGCCTCGTGCATGCGCATTAGGGCGCGTGCGCGTTCACTCAACTCTTCTCAAAAGGCCAGCGTCCCGGAAACAGGATATGGTCAATTACAGGTACAGGGTATATTAGGACTTCCTTTCCAAGTGGGCGGTGCCTGATCAACGTGTTATCATAGCTAGGTGTTCAGGTCCCTTTGTGCCTTGTCTTCGTTTAACTCTGTCTCTTCTGCATAGCCCGCCTGCCACCCTAACGCGGTCCTGACGTTTGATTCCCCAGGAAGTCCTCCGGTGACTGTCTGCTGAGGATCCCGCCATCTCCCATCAGCCTGAACCCATCACCGATCCCTGACTTCTCCTGGTAAACATCAGTCTGCATGTCTCACTGGACCCGGACCCCATCTGCTGTTCTTACCCGGCACCTGTATCTGGTTCCTGTCATCCGTCCTGCCTACAGTGCCCGTTGGTACAGAATAAAGTCTGGCTCACTCAATTTATATAGGTGCCTCCGAGAAAAAATTCAGTACAGTCAAAAGGTAACTCGGGCACACTGAAGAAAGTAAGAGTCCGAAACAAAATGATATTTGAACTTCAGTTCGCTTGTTTTATTGATGCATAGGTCCAAAAAAATTAAATCTGACGTATCGGCCTTCACATATAGGCCTTCCTCAGAGATAGTCTATGATACAAATTTACAGAAAGAAAAAGATTATTACATATACAGAAATACATATATCACATGTACATTATGGTATGAAGTCCCATTGGAAAAAAATAGAAAAGCATCAACAAGCATATAAACACTGATACTAGGTTCATATTGGAAAAATTAGAAGCAAAAACACTATATCACAAAGCTCTGTTAATGACATGGTATATGCAAGAGGAGGTTTTTAAGACACTCGAGAAGAGGACCACCCTAACTGGGATCAAAACTGAAAACATAGGACATACCTATATGGTTGTGGAAGAGACACTATGTATTCGAGTAACTACTCAAATAAACGAGGTCTTCATGATATACACGAATGCCTAAAATAGATGTAAGAATGCTAGATCCGGCCACAAGTGAAGAGATTTATTAGAATAAGAAATACAAGAAACATAAAAGACTGAGATGAGGAAAAACCAAGAGGGTTATAGAAAGCTGAAGAGGACTAGAATATACGTAGAACAAGATATATAGAGTCAAGTAAGAGGGAAAAAAAGAAAAAGAGAAAAGTCATGAAAAAACATGAAAAAAGAAAGGAAGAAACCAGACACGGAGGAAAGGAACCAGGCACTACGAGGAAACAGGAAGGAGACGAGTGAGAGTAATGAAGAGAGGAAAATGAAAATAAGAAAAATAGAAAGAAGAAAATGAAGAAAACGGAGAAAAAATTATTGTTTTTAAAAAAAGAAAAAGAAAGAGAAAAAATGAATGAACAGAGAGAGAAAGAAGGCACTATATTCCACAGGTAAGAGGAGAATGATGTAAATACCTTTGTTAACATCAAAGATACGGTAGGTTGCACACAGGTAATGTGAAGGTAATACCGAACTAGGAGAGTCAACTATGTGGTACTATGAGAAAGAAGGAAAGGTTTGCAAAATATGACAGTTATTGAACTGTATTGTATAGGTATGAGAGACTAAATGTGACTGTTCTAAATGTGTACATACCTAATCAAAGGGTATATAGTGAAGGCGGGACTGCCAATCTAACATGTGCTTTTTTCATCACAAGTATCAGAAGTCTGGACTGGTAACTTAATGTGATCTATGAACATGAAAATTAATTACTATATTAGTACAGCCCTCCTAAATAGGGTGAGCATATAGCTAGGAAAAAGTGCACATACCGCTCAATAAGACTACTATAAAGAAACTCTTTTTATAAACAGGCCAGTATCCAGTAGGTGTAGGGAACCTAATGTTATAGTCTGTGAATACACAAAAGGATAAGGATGTAAGTCTATATCACTGAGAATGTAATCACTAGAGTTGAGCGCGGTTCGTGGTTCGTGGTTCTCCAGTTCGCGGCTCGAGTGATTTTTGGGCTGTTCGAGATCGAACTAGAACTCGAGCTTTTTGCTAAAAGCTCGATAGTTCTAGATACGTTCGAGAACGGTTCTAGCAGCAAAAAGCAGGGCTTTTTACAGCTACAGTGAGCAGGAGCCATCGCTGGCAGCCTGCCACAAGCTGGTAACCAAGATAAACATCGGGTATCCAAGCAAAGCGCTTTGGTTAGTAACCCGATGTTTATCTTAGTTACGTGCAGGAAGCCCACACTTTCCCGCTCAGCTCGCTCCACCCCCTCCTGCCCGCGGCATGTACACATACATACACATACACAAACACACACACACACACACATCCACCCCCCCCCCCGCCCGCCCGCCCGCCCGCCCGCCCGCTCGCTCGCTCGCTCGCTCGCTCGCTCGGCTTACCTGCGGTGATGAAGTCCCGCCATCCCGACCTCAGCGCTGTCACTGTCCTCCATGGCCGCCGCTTGTCACATCACCTCTCGCTTCCGACCCGAGACTGACACTGGCGGTGACGTCACGGACCTCTCGCGATACTTGATGTGAAGGCGCCGGTCATTGACCTCAGTGACAGGGGCTGTCAGTGTGCTGGAGATCAGCGCAGGTAATGTACCTCACTGACAGCAGCACTTCTCATGCCCTGCAGTGACCTGGGCTGACCCATTGATGTTAGCTCAGGTCACTGCACTGCTCTCCCAGCCAATGGGGAACATCCTGCTCTTCATTGACTGGGACAGTGTGCATCGTCATGGCAACCCCTTGGATTACACCAGACCTGGATTTGTTTTTCAATCTAATAAATTGGTTAAAGAGGGAATGTTTTGGGGAGTGTTTTTTCAAATAAAAATGTGTTTGTCGTGTATTTTTTTTTATTACTGACTGGGTTGGTGATGTCGGGTATCTGATAGACGCCTGACCTCACCAACCCCAGGGCTTGATGCCAGGTGACATTACACATCTGGTATTAACCCCAAATATTACCCCGTTTGCCACCGCACCAGGGCGCGGGATGAGCTGGGGCGAAGCACCAGGATTGGCGCATCTAATGGATGCGCCACTTCTGGGGCGGCTGCGGCCTGCTATTTTTAGGCTGGGGAGATTCCAATAACCATGGACCTCCCTAGTCTGAGAATATCAGGCCCCAGCTGTCTGCTTTACCTTGGCTGGTGATCCAATTTTGGGGGACCCCTACGTGGTTTTTTTTTTTAATTATTTATTTAATTTAAAATAACAGCGTGGGGTGCCCTCAGTTTTGGATTACCAGCCAAGGTGAGGTTGCCAGCTGTGGTCTGCAGGCTGCAGCCGTCTGCTTTACCCTAGCTGGCTACAAAACTAGGGGGAACCCTATGTCATTTTTTTTTTCATTTTTTTGGCTAAATACAAAGCTAAGCACCCCTTAGTGCCACATGAAAGGTACCAAAGGGTGTTCCACTTTTTCTCCATTTTTTTCTCCACTTTCTCTCCACTTTTTCTCCACTTTTTCTCCATTTTTTTCTCCACTTATTCTCCACTTTTTCTCCTCTTATTCTCCACTTTTTCTCCACTTTTTCTCCACTTTTTCTCCTCTTAATCTCCACTTTTTCTCCACTTTTTCTCCACTTTTTTCTCCACTTTTTCTCCTCTTATGCTCCACTTTTTCTCCACTTTTTCTCCACTTTTTTCTCCACTTTTTCTCCTCTTATGCTCCACTTTTTCTCCACTTTTTCTCCACTTTTTCTCCACTTTTTCTCCTCTTATGCTCCACTTTTTCTCCACTTTTTCTCCACTTTTTCTCCTCTTAATCTCCACTTTTTCTCCACTTTTTCTCCACTTTTTCTCCACTTTTTCTCCACTTTTTCTCCACTTTTTTCTCCACTTTTTCTCCACTTTTTCTCCTCTTATGTTCCACTTATTCTCCACTTTTTCTCCACTTTTTCTCTACTTTTTCTATGGTCGGTCTACCCATTAGCTCTGCCATGCATAGTGTAGCTCTACACCTACTGCACATGTTACTTTATGATTGACATCTCTTTCGTACCAGAGCTGTCTAAGTCTACTCTGACCCCATATTTGTCATTACTATATTGTCCTTGTACTGTATTATGACATTTGTATCATGTGTTTCATTTCTTGCTGTGTTGCAATTTTTTTGCTGCATCCCAATTGTACCTCTACATTGTTCGAGTTTATGTTATTGTTCTCTCACTCTTATGTGATACTGATTATTGTCATTTTTCATGATTACATGCAGATAAGTCCAATCTGACGAAGGCTCAGGCCGAAACGTCATTTGTAACTTGTTTTGGACAAAAACATATATGCTTATGAAAAAAAAATTTTCTTAATACGGACCAATAAAGAGTGATTTTGCATTACTATCCGTTGTGACTTACTGACTTAGTCTGGGAGATATAGAGTGCCGAGGTTACTCACTAATTTTATCTATTATTACCTCTGAGCACCTATATACCAGTGAGCAGAGCTTCCTCTACAGTAGTTCTCCTGATTAGGCATGCCCTTACCTCATGAGCAGGGCATTGCAGCTTTGGTAGCAACCATTACGACATGGACTCTGCTGCTGTGGACCCGGGGAGAGTGAGTGCAGATTCATTGCACCCACACTCCTCACATGAAGGGTCCGCACTCCTAGAAAATGGGGGATACGTTCCCTGAGTGTCTCCCCCCCCATATTCTAGACGGTCCAGAGTCGTCGTGGGACCCCTTTATTTTTTTTCTTACAATAAATTGGTGAAAGAGGAAATGTTTTGGGGACTGTTTTTTCAAATAAATTTCTTTTGTCGATTTTTTGTTTTTGTTAGTACTGACAGTTTATGATGTTGGGTATCTAATAGACGCCATGACATCACAAACTGCTGGGCTTGATCTCAGGTGACTTTACAGCTAGTATCAACCCGATTTATTACCCCGTTTGCCACTGCACCAGGGCACGGGATGAGCTGGGGTGAAGCGCCAGGATTGGCGCATCTAGTGGATGCGCCACGTCTGGGGTGCCTGCGGCCTGCTATTTTTAGGCTGTGAAGGCCCAATAACTATGGACCTTCCCACCCTGAGAATACCAGACCACAGCTGTCCGCTTTACCTTGGCTGGTGATCCAATTTGGGGGGTCCCCTACTTTTATTGTGTAATTATTAATATTTATAAAATAATTATAAAAAAGAGCCTGAGGGGACCTCCACATTGGATCCCCAACCACGGTAAAGCTGCCAGCTGTGGTTTTCAGGCTACAGCCGTCTGCTTTACCCTAGCTGGCTATCAAAAATGGGGGGACCCAACGTAATTTTTTTTTTTTAACTATTTTTTAAATAGAAAAAATTAATGGGCTTCCCTGTATTTTGATTGCCAACCAAGGTAACGGCAGGCAGATGGGGGTGGCAACCCATAGCTGTCTGCTTTATCTGCGCTGAGAATCAAAAATACCGCGGAGCGCTACGTCATTTTTTTAAAGATTTATTTTTACAGCACTGTGATGTCCAGCAATCAAAATACAGGGAAGCCCATTTTATTTTTAGTTATTTAAATAAATAATTAAAAAAAATATATGTTAGCTCCCACTGCATTTTTTGTATTGCTAGCTAAGGGTAATCCAAGCAGCTACTGGCTGCTAACCCCCACTGCTTGGTGTTACCTTCACTGGCAATGGAAAATCCAGGGAAGCATTTTTTTTTTTTTTTGCCAAAAAGCTACAAAAAAAGGACGTGAGCTTCGCCATATTTTTGTATGCTAGCCAGGTATAGCAGGCAGGTGCTGGAAGAGTTGGATACAGCGCCAGAAGATGGCGCTTCTATGAAAATGCCATTTTCTGAGGCGGCTGCAGACTGCAAATCGCAGCAGTGGGGCCCAGAAAGCTCAGGCCAACCTGTGCTGCGGATTCCAATCCCCAGCTGCCTAGTTGTACCTGGCTGGACACAAAAATGGGGCAAAGCCTACGTCATTTGTTTTCTAATTATTTCATGAAATTCATGAAATAATAAAAAAAGGGCTTCCCTTTATTTTTGGTTCCCAGCCGGGTACAAATAGGCAACTGGGGGTTGGGGGCAGCCGTACCTGCCTGCTGTACCTGGCTAGCATACAAAAATATGGCGAAGCCACATAATTTTTTCAGGGGGCAAAAAACTTCTGCATACAGTCCTGGATGGAGTATGCTGAGCCTTGTAGTTCTGCAGCTGCTGTCTGTCTGTATGGAGAAGAGCAGACAGCAGCTGCAGAACTACAAGGCTCAGCATACTCCATCCAGGACTGCATGCAGAAGTTTTTTGCCCACCAAAAAAATGACGTGGGCTTCGCCATATTTTTGTATGCTAGCCAGGTACAGCTGGCAGCCACGGGCTGCCTCCAACCCCCAGTTGCCTATTTGTACCCGGCTGGGAACCAAAAATATAGGGAAGCCCGTTTTTTTTAATTATTTCACTTATTTCATGAAATAATTAAAAAACAAATGACGTGGGCTTCGCCCTATTTTTGTGTCCAGCCGGGTACAACTAGGCAGCTGGGGATTGGAATCCGCAGCACAGGTTAGCCCGAGGTTTGTGGGCGCCTCTGCTGCGGATTTCAGTCCGCAGCCGTCCCAGAAAATGGCGCTCTCATAGAAGCGCCATCATCTGGCGCTGTATCCAACTCTTCCAACAGCCCTGGAGCCGGGTGGCTTGTTGGGTAATCATGAGTTAATACTGGCTTTGTTTTACCAGCCAGTATTAAGCCAGAGATTCTTAATGTCAGGCACGTTTGACCCGGCCATTAAGAATCTCCAATAAAGGGTTAAAAAAAGACACCACACAGAGAAAAAATACTTTAATAGAAATAAATACACAGACACATTAGAGACTCCATCTTTATTACCCCTGTCAGCCCTCCACGATCCTGCTCTTCTGTCTTCTTTCTTTCTAGTGTAGTAGTAGTGACGATTGTAGTGAGGGGCATCACTTGGGGCTGGGGAACCTCCATCCTAACTACAATGCTCACTACAATCGGGAAGCAGCGTGCAGCCTTCACTCCGTGAGTGATCACTGCTGGCTGCTAGCGGTAACAGCGGTAACGCTGACAGACGCGTTACCATAGCAACGGTGCTCCCGGAGCCGCGGTTAGCGGTGACGTCACCGCTAACTGCGTTGCTATGGCAACGGTGATCTCCGTTAATGACCGGCTGTGTCAGCCGGTCCCTAACGGAACGGGGAGTCGACCGTGTGCTAGAGCATGTCGCCGGTACACGGCGATACACATATGTGCACCGTGTACCGGAGAGATGCACTCGCAGGTCCTACATGACGTGTCATAGTCATGTGACCAGTCTGTAGCCAATGAGATAATAGCCACGTGACTGGTCACATGGCTATTTTGACGTCACGATAGGTCCTGCTTCTCTGCTGGCAGTGCAGGTCACCGGTAGGATTCAGCGATCATCGGATGGAATAGCGGCAGGAGACAGAGTGCAGAAGGGATCGCGAGGACCGGTAAGTGTTATGGCAATGTTTATTAACTGTTTGTGTACATTTATAATGCATTTTTATGTGTTTGTGATTGCCTCCCATTATAGCCTATTGGTTCTAGTTCGGTTCGTCGAACGTTCGACGAGCCGAACTCGAGCCAGACCCCCCGTTCGGCGAACCGCCTCGAGCCGAACCGGGACCGGTTCGCTCATCTCTAGTAATCACATAAGGAAAAACATGTTGTAGTGGGTAACAGACCTTAGTCCTATCAGATAGTAAAGCCAGACAATTCTGTAACAGGAGGTAATGTGAATGGAGAAACGAGATAAGCTCCTGAGAGAACAAAGCAAAAAGCAAGTTAAAAAGACAGATCATGGCCAGTATAGCAGAAAGAAGACAGTCTATACCTTGTAGTGGAGAGACTCCTATGTGGTGGACAGTGCCCGTGTGAATCCTGCAGTGCACATGGCAGTAAGAAATGAGACCTATTTAAAGGTGCTTGATTGTTTAAACAAGAGCCACCTGTCAGTAGAATCCAGGGCCGGACCGTGGTAGGCAAGAAGCCCATGCGCCGAGAGACCACAAGAGTCAATCAGCGCATGCGCCGGCAGCGGCCACAGCCGGTCCGTGTGCGTGATTGGTGGCGAAGCACACATGTGATCAGGAAGTGGAGTAATGAAACGCAATCGTGGAACGCATGGATCGCGCATGCGCAGAAGGGCCAAAAGGCCGATCGGCGCATGCGCAAGCAGCGGTCACGATGTGTGAGTGATTGGTGGGAGGAGTGGGCCGGGCGCGTGCGCAGACCGGCCGGAGATGCGGCCGAGACCGCGCACGCGCAGGCACACTGGCGTCCGGGAGATATAGGTTAGTGTTGCCGACAGGAGATTCAGTGCCGTCACTGAATCTCCTGTCGGCAACACTCACCTATATCTCCCGGACGCCAGTGTGCCTGCGCGTGCGCGGTCTCGGCCGCATCTCCGGCCGGTCTGCGCACGCGCCCGGCCCACTCCTCCCACCAATCACTCACACATCGTGACCGCTGCTTGCGCATGCGCCGATCGGCCTTTTGGCCCTTCTGCGCATGCGCGATTCATGCGTTCCACGATTGCGTTTCATTACTCCACTTCCTGATCACATGTGTGCTTCGCCACCAATCACGCACACGGACCGGCTGTGGCTGCTGCCGGCGCATGCGCTGATTGACTCTTGTGGTCTCTCGGCGCATGGGCTGCTTGCCTACCACGGTCCGGCCCTGGATTCTACTGACAGGTGGCCTTGTTTAAACAATCAAGCACCTTTAAATAGGTCTCATTTCTTACTGCCATGTGCACTGCAGGATTCACACGGGCACTGTCCACCACATAGGAGTCTCTCCACTACAAGGTATAGACTGTCTTCTTTCTGCTATACTGGCCATGATCTGTCTTTTTAACTTGCTCTTTGCTTTGTTCTCTCAGGAGCTTATCTCGTTTCTCCATTCACATTACCTCTTGTTACGGAATTGTCTGGCTTTACTATCTGATAGGACTAAGGTCTGTTACCCACTACAACATGTTTTTCCTTATGTGATTACATTCTCAGTGATATAGACTTACATCCTTATCCTTTTGTGTATTCACAGACTATAACATTAGGTTCCCTACACCTACTGGATACTGGCCTGTTTATAAAAAGAGTTTCTTTATAGTAGTCTTATTGAGCGGTATGTGCACTTTTTTCCTAGCTATATGCTCACCCTATTTAGGAGGGCTGTACTAATATAGTAATTAATTTTCATGTTCATAGATCACATTAAGTTACCAGTCCAGACTTCTGATACTTGTGATGAAAAAAGCACATGTTAGATTGGCAGTCCCGCCTTCACTATATACCCTTTGATTAGGTATGTACACATTTAGAACAGTCACATTTAGTCTCTCATACCTATACAATACAGTTCAATAACTGTCATATTTTGCAAACCTTTCCTTCTTTCTCATAGTACCACATAGTTGACTCTCCTAGTTCGGTATTACCTTCACATTACCTGTGTGCAACCTACCGTATCTTTGATGTTAACAAAGGTATTTACATCATTCTCCTCTTACCTGTGGAATATAGTGCCTTCTTTCTCTCTCTGTTCATTCATTTTTTTCTCTTTCTTTTTCTTTTTTTAAAAACAATAATTTTTTCTCCGTTTTCTTCATTTTCTTCTTTATATTTTTCTTATTTTCATTTTCCTCTCTTCATTACTCTCACTCGTCTCCTTCCTGTTTCCTCGTAGTGCCTGGTTCCTTTCCTCCGTGTCTGGTTTCTTCCTTTCTTTTTTCATGTTTTTTCATGACTTTTCTTTTTTTTTTCTTTTTCCCTCTTACTTGACTCTATATATCTTGTTCTACGTATATTCTAGTCCTCTTCAGCTTTCTATAACCCTCTTGGTTTTTCCTCATCTCAGTCTTTTATGTTTCTTGTATTTCTTATTCTAATAAATCTCTTCACTTGTGGCCGGATCTAGCATTCTTACATCTGTCTATTTTAGGCATTCGTGTATATCATGAAGACCTCGTTTATTTGAGTAGTTACTCGAATACATAGTGTCTCTTCCACAACCATATAGGTATGTCCTATGTTTTCAGTTTTGATCCCAGTTAGGGTGGTCCTCTTCTCGAGTGTCTTAAAAACCTCCTCTTGCATATACCATGTCATTAACAGAGCTTTGTGATATAGTGTTTTTGCTTCTAATTTTTCCAATATGAACCTAGTATCAGTGTTTATATGCTTGTTGATGCTATTCTATTTTTTTCCAATGGGACTTCATACCATAATGTGCATGTGATATATGTATTTCTGTATATGTAATCTTTTTCTTTCTGTAAATTTGTATCATAGACTATCTCTGAGGAAGGCCTATATGTGAAGGCCGATACGTCAGATTTAATTTTTTTGGACCTTTGCATCAATAAAACAAGCGAACTGAAGTTCAAATATCATTTTGTTTCGAACTCTTACTTTCTTCAGTGTGCCCGAGTTACCTTTTGACTGTACAGTGCCCGTTGGACTCAGAGACATTCTTGTACAGATCCCTGAAGGATTCTTATCCCATACCCCTAGTGTTCCAGCTCTCTGGTGGGGTGATCGTGATCGAATAGTCCATGAATAGGGGTTAGCTCCAGATTGCCTCACTGGGGGAGTCCGGTGTACGGTCCTGTGAATCCACCTTCAGGATGTTACATATGCGCATAATCAAACGTACTCAATCGTACATAAATTTAATTTGAAAAGAGGTACCCTGGACCTTAAGTACTCAAAATGAACATCTCAATGTCCTGAATAATATTTGCTAAAAAAATAATCAACTCTATGTGTAGTTCAGAAGTTAGTCACGTAAATCTGTGTCACAGCATGCTATACGTGCATAATCAAACGTACTCAATACTACATAAGTTTAATTTGAAAAGAGGTACCCTGGACCATTAGTACTTAAAATGAATATCTCAATGTCCTGAATAATATTTGCCAAAAAAATAATCAACTCTATGTGTAGTTCAGAAGTTATTCACGTAAATCACTTATATATGTTAACGGAAACTTGGAAGAGTTTCACCAGTAAGGGCGGCATCACATGCTATGATATATCGGGCGATATGTATTCGGGGTCACGGATCCCGTGACGCACATCCGGCATCATTAGAGATATCGTAGCGTGTGACAGCTACGAACGACTGAACGAGCAAAAATACTCACCTTATCGTTGTTCGTTGACACGTCGTTCATTTTCATAAAGTCGTTCCTCCTTCTGCGCGCAAAAAGTTCGTCATTCCCGAGGCAGCACACATCGCTCCATGTGACACCCCGGGCACGACGAACACAGCTTACCTGCGTCCTGCCGGCAATGTGGAAGGAAAGAGGTGGCTGGGATGTTACGTCCCGCTCATCTCCGCCTCTCCGCTTCTATTGGGCGGCCGCTGTGTGACGTCGTTGGGACACCGAACATCCCTCCCCCTTCAGGAAGAGGATGTTCGCCGCCCACAGAGAGGTCGTTCCAGAGGTAAGTACTTGTGACGGGGCTTACCGACTTTGTGCGCCACGGGCAACAAATTGCCCGTGACGCAGAAACAACGGGGGCAGGTGCGATCGCTCATGCGATCGCACGATATATCATCCCGTGTAACGCCGCTAAAACTTGCTAGATCTATCATGAAAATGTACTTCATGGCTATAATATTGTGAAGTTCATACAGTAACACATAATTTATTTACAGATTCCGTATGAACTTCAAATTCTGTTACTTAATTGTATACATGTAAAATCATATATAGTTGATCAATCTTAATTTCATTACAAATCAACGTACCTTGAACCACAAGTAGTCAATTGAAACATGTTCAAGTCCTGAACATAATCTGAAATAAAAAAAATCAGAACTCTGTATAGTTCAGAAGCGAAAAGGAAAAATCACTTATTTTTAAGTGTGAAAATAAACATGGTAAAATTTCGTTAATAACGTATTACGTGTGTCTTCAAAATGTTTTATACCTTGTCAGTAAACGATGCAGTTTGGGAGTTAAAGTATGGGTGGTTTCTGATAGGAGCCGCTTATATCCAACTGGGTGGTTTTTCTTGGGTCATTGTACCCTATTATTTCCCAATTGAATTATATTGAGTATAATATATTGGTATTATTTATATTGGACTTGGTTTGGTTAAGCTCTGTAATTATTCTTTAAACTGTCACCTTATATCTGTTAGGGTCTGATTAGGGCCTACAGGGACAGTCTTCGTTGAGCGGGGGCGCCTAATGCGCAGGTTATAGGGTGTCAACCTCCGCGGCAAGGAAGGGGCATGTTTAGGGTGCTATAAGGGCCAGGCCCCTCCCCTGTACCCTTGGATATCTGATTTCTGTTTTTAATATTGATATAAATGTTGTGAATCTTCCCTTTTAATACTGAATATAAATAAAAATTGTATTTTTAGGAGTTTTTTTCTATAATTTTGAGTTAAAGTGAATAGTTTAGTAAAAAGCCTGCTCACCATGTCAAGGTACTAGTCTTGAGCAGGATGTTAGTAATGGGATTAACACTTGAAAACCTCAAATGTTCTGTAGGTTGATTTTGATAAGGGCGACTGGCCAAAGTTAAATATTGTCTTAATAATTTTTAATTGGAAAATTAAAAAATATATTCAAAAGTTTATTTGTGTGTTATCATTTTCATTCCTGTGAATTTGTGGTTTTCAAAATTATACTAAATTTGCCTCCACACATATCCCACAAAAAAGATGGATGACTTAACATGCAAATAACTTAAGGCTGCTTTACACGGTACGACCGATTGTGCAATTTCACAATCGATCGTACCCGCCCCCGTCCTTTTTGCGTCACGGGCAAATCGCTGCCCGTGTCACACAAAGTCAGTAACCCCCGTCACACATACTTACCTCTCGTGCGACCACGCTGTGGGCGGCGAACGTCCACTTCCTGGAGTGGGAGGGACGTTCGGCGTCACAATGACGTCACACGGCCGCCGGCCAATGGAAGCGGAGGGGCGGAGATGAGCGGGACGTAAACATCCCGCCCACCTCCTTCCTTCACGTAGCCGGCGGTGGCCGCGTGACGCAGGTGAGCTGCTCTTCATCGTTCCCGGGGTGTCACACGGAGCGACGTGTGCTACCCCGGAAATGATGAACAACTAAATTAAACGATATTATGGAACCTAGCGAGCAGTACACGACTCACGATTTGTGAGCGATACTGCGTCGCTAGGAGGTGTCACACAGGCCGGCATCGCCAGCGATGCCGGATGTGCGTCACAAAAACTGTGACCCCGACGATCTATCGCACGATAGATTGTCTGGTGTAAAGCAGCCTTTATGCTAGTGTTAGTAAACAACAATTAAAATATTTTTTTCTTTTTCTTTTTACATTTTTTTTTTTTTTAAATTTAAGCATTAACAGATGAAAGAGACAACCAATGACTTTTGATTCATGAAAGAGAATGAAAGATATTCAAGTCATAATTGTCAAGGATTATAGTAAATGAATTTTAAAATGTTGAATACAAAAATCATTAAATTAACTAATATGAAATTTTGTCAAGGCACTTGAGAAACACAATTTACTCAATGGTACACTTTTTGTGTGTCACTATAAAGTCTAATCTTAAGGCTGTATCGAATGATATTTTCAAAGTACCTTTTGAATCTATATATATAATTGCCTTATTCTGTCTGTCTGTCTTGCTCCAAAATGACGTCATTACAGTGACAACCGTCGATTTGGCCGCTCGGCGCTTGCCACGCCCCCTCGCACGCATTGGCTGCCTGGCCCCGCCCCCTGGCACGCATTGGCTGCTCGGCCCCGCCCCCTCGCACGCATTGGCTGCTCTGCCCCGCCCCCTCCCACGCATTGGCCGCTTGGCCCCACCCCTTGCATGCATTGGCCGCTTGGCCCCGCCCCTCGCACGCATTGGCTGCTCGGCCCTGCCCCTCGCACGCATTGACCGCTCGGCCCCGCCCCTCGCACGCATTGGTCACTTGGCCCCGCCCCATGCACGCATTGGCTGCTCGGCCCCGCCCCCACACACATTGGGCACCTATACACCTCACCCCCAGGACTACTCCACCTATTAGACACCTCCTCTCCAGGACTACTACACATATTAGACACCTCCTCCCAGGACTACTCCACCTATTAGACACCTCCCCCCAGGACTACTGCACCTATTAGACAACTCCCGCCCAGTACTACTCCACCTATTAGACACCTCCCGCCCAGTACTACTCCACCTATTAGACACCTCCCCCCCAGGACTACTCCTCCTATTATAATCCTCACCCCCCAGGACTACTCCTCCTATTATACTCCTCACCCCCCAGGACTACTCCTCCTATTATACCCCTCTCCCCCCAGGACTACTCCTCCTATTATACTCCTCTCTCCCCGGGACTACTACTCCTATTATACTCCTCTCCCCCCAGGACTACTCCTCCTATTATACTCCTCACCCCCCAGGACTACTCCTCCTATTATACTCCTCACCTCCAGGACTACTCCTCCTATTATACTCCTCACCCCCCAGGACTACTCCTCCTATTATACCCCTCTCCCCCCAGGACTACTCCTCCTATTATACTCCTCTCTCCCCGGGACTACTACTCCTATTATACTCCTCTCCCCCCAGGACTACTCCTCCTATTATACTCCTCACCCCCCAGGACTACTCCTCCTATTATACTCCTCACCTCCAGGACTACTCCTCCTATTATACTCCTCACCTTCAGGACTACTCCTCCTATTATACTTCTCACCTCTAGGACTACTCCTCCTATTATACTCCTCACCTCCAGGACTACTCCTCCTATTATACTCCTCTCCCCCCAGGACTACTCCTCCTATTATACTCCTCTCTCCCCAGGACTACTCCTCCTATTATACTCCTCCTATTATAGTCCTCCTATTATACTCCTCTCTGAGTCGTGCGCAGCATGGGGGATGGAGCACGATGGGAGATGCGCAGCATGGGGGGATGAAGCACGATGGGGGGTGCGCAGCATGCGGGGATGAAGCACAATGTGGGGTGCGCAGCATGGAAGGAATGAAGCACGAAGGGGGGTGCACAGCATGGGGTGATGAAGCACGATAGGGGTGTGCAGCATGGGGGATGGCGCATGATAGGGGTGCGCAGCATGGAGGATGGAGCACGATGGGGGTGCGCAGCATGGGGGATTGAGTACGATGGGGGGTGCGCAGCATGGGGGATGGAGCACGATAAGGGGTGCGCAGCATGGGGGATGGAGCACGATGGGGGTGCACACCTTCCCCCAAAACACACACACGTACCACCACACAAGCACCGCACAACACACCACACACACACTGGGAACCACAAACACCGCCCTACACAGACACCAACACACACAGACAACGCCGCACACACACAACACCCAACACACAAACACCGCGGCACACACAAATATACGTACACACTGTACAACACACACACTGCACAAAACATACCTCCCCCAAAACACACACACACAAACTGCGCTATACACACCGCACCACATACACACAACGCTGCAGACACACAGCGCTCCACAAACAACACAACACGCACAATGCAACACACAAACAACATCGCTCTCACACACCCCCACACCCAGAAAACACCCAGAACATTTATAGCGCCCTACACAAACACATGGCAACTACACACAACAACATCTGTATATATATAACAAAAATCATACATTAACTACACAATAAATTCTAGAATACCCAATGCGTTAGAATCGGGACACCATCTAGTGTTTTTTATAATCAACTTACCTAGTTTGATTTTGCACTTTTAATATCGCATGTAGGGCATACATAGTTCTTTATACCTTTAATTTCTGTTGAAGTGACTTTCACACAAGAATAGTGAAACAAATTCCAGCAGATTACACATTGACACTGAGATGCTTTTTTCTTTGAAATGCATGGTTTTCCTGAGCATATTTTCCAACTACAAGAATCATTAAAACCTCCAAAGCCAATAGAAACACCAGATATGCTTTCAATGGAAAATCTGTAGTCTCTCAGCTTTTGTAACTTTTCAGTAACTTGTTTTTGTCTTCTTGGTAACCCTTTACGTGGACATTGTGTTTTTTTCAGAATCAGAAACTGGTCATACTGATCAGCAACCCACACGCGTGTTTTGTTTGATGATAAAATTCTGAGGTTGCTGTAACCTTCACAGTTTGCTAGTGCGAAAGCTGTGCAAATGACAAACAGGCCACAATCGTATGTATTTCTTTGCACGTCTGTCAGTGACATTTAAAAACTTCCAATTGTCAGGAATAAATGGTAAACTGTCAGTCAGGTAAATAGCAGCAGCTGTCAGAAAAAGATTCAAAAATTCTGGGACTTGAGGTTTTCCATAGAGAGAGTCAAACACAAATACCAACTTCTTATTGAAATCTATTACACCTAGCTTCCAATGGAGCCCACGTGTCTCAGGTGATATAGTAAAAGGAATAAACAGAGCATCACCACTGAGAAATTCTGTGTTGTGAAATAATTGTATAACTCAATCATATCGCCCCAATGCGATTGAACGATAATTATCTAGTTGCAGTGTACATATCTTGAGCAGGCCTTTGCGCTCAGTGATATTTGACTTACTACTGAACCAATAATTTCATCAGCTATCCATTGTTTTGGCTGTAGGGACTCAACAGTTGAAATATGCCCTGTATTAATTTTGTTCCATGGATAATAATTGTTTTGAGGTTCAAGTATTGATTTGTTCCTTATTAATGGGAACTTTTGAGGTCACTGGTTTCTTCTTTTCCTCCTGCAGCAGTAACATTGGATGTAGGAATTTGGGATTGGAGAGGTTTTTGCGTTGTAGTTTTATTTGTTGAATCAACATATTGATCTTCATATCACGTGTATGGTAGTCTGTCTATTTCCTCTTTGGTGACCTTATATATTCTTGAAAGTAGTCTTGATTTTTGGCTTGTTGTAGGTTGTCGGTAATAGGTAGAGATGAGCGAACTGGCCGTGGTTCGGCTCGAGTTCGGTTCGCTGAACGGAGGTCTCGTTCGAGTTCGGTTCGTCGAACGTTCGACGAACCAAACTCGAACCTATAGGATATAATGGGAGGCAATCACAAACACATAAAAATGCATGATAAATGTACACAAACAGTTAATAAACATAACACTTACCGGTCCCCGCGATCCCTCCTGCACTCTGTCTCCTGCCGCTATTCCATCCGATGATCGCTGAATCCTCCCGGTGACCAGCACTGCCAGCAGTGATGCAGGACCTATCGTGACGTCAAAATAGCCATGTGACCAGTCACGTGGCTATTATCTCATTGGCTACAGACTGGTCACATGACTATGACGCGTCATGTAGGACCTGCGAGTGCATCTCTCTGGTACACGGTGCAAATTTGTGTATCGCCGTGTACCGGCGACATGCTCTAGCACACGGTTGACTCCCCGTTCCGTTAGGGACCGGCTGACACAGCCGGTCATTAACGGAGATCACCGTTGCCATAGCAACGCAGTTAGCGGTGACGTCACCGCTAACCGCGGCTCCGGGAGCACCGTTGTTATGGTAATGCGTCTGTCAGCGTTACCGCTGACAGCCAGCAGCACTGATCACTCACGGAGTGAAGGCTGCACGCTGCTTCCCGTGCAGCCTTCACGGAGTGAAGACTGCACGGGGAGCAGCAGCGTCTTCCCCCATGCAGCAGTGATGGAGCAGAGCTGCATTTGTTGAACGAGAAAGACAGAAGACCATGGATCGTGGAGGGCTGACAGGGGGTAATAAAGATGGAGTCTCTAATGTGTCTGTGTATTTATTTCTATTAAAGTATTTTTTCTCTGTGTGGTGTCTTTTTTTTAACCCTTTATTGGAGATTCTTAATGGCCGGGTCAAACGTGCCTGACATTAAGAATCTCTGGCTTAATACTAGCTAGTAAAACAAAGCTAGTATTAACTCATTATTACCCAACAAGCCACCTGGCTTCAGGACTGTTGGAAGAGTTGGATACAGCGCCAGATGATGGCGCTTCTATGAAAGCGCCATTTTCTGGGGCGGCTGCGGACTGCAATTCGCAGCAGAGGCGCCCAGAAACCTCGGGCTAACCTGTGCTGCGGATTCCAATCCCCAGCTGCCTAGTTGTACCCGGCTGGACACAAAAATGGGGCGAAGCCCCCGTCATTTGTTTTTTAATTATTTCATGAAATAAGTGAAATAATTAAAAAAAACGGGCTTCCCTATATTTTTGGTTCCCAGCCGGGTACAAATAGGCAACTGGGGGTTGGAGGCAGCCCGTGGCTGCCTGCTGTACCTGGCTAGCATACAAAAATATGGCGAAGCCCACATCATTTTTTTGGTGGGCAAAAAACGTCTGCATACAGTCCTGGATGGAGTATGCTGAGCCTTGTAGTTCTGCAGCTGCTGTCTGCTCTTCTCCATACAGACAGACAGCAGCTGCAGAACTACAAGGCTCAGCATACTCCATCCAGGACTGTATGCAGAAGTTTTTTGCCCCCTGAAAAAATTATGTGGGCTTTGCAATATTTTCGTATGCTAGCCAGGTACAGCAGGCAGTTACGGCTGCCCCCAACCCCCAGTTGCCTATTTGTACCCGGCTGGGAACCAAAAATAAAGGGAAGCCCTTTTTTTATTATTTCATGAATTTCATGAAATAATTAGAAAACAAATGACGTAGGCTTCACCCCATTTTTGTGTCCAGCCAGGTACAACTAGGGAGCTGGGGATTGGAATCCGCAGCACAGGTTGGCCTGAGCTTTCTGGGCCCAACTGCTGCGAATTGCAGTCTGCAGCCGCCTCAGAAAATGGCACTTTCATAGAAGCGCCATCTTCTGGCGCTGTATCCAACTCTTCCAGCACCTGCCTGCTATACCTGGCTAGCATTCAAAAATATGGCGAAGCTCATGTCCTGTTTTTGTAGTTTTTTGGCAAAAAAAATAAAAAATGCTTCTCTGGTTTTTCCATTGCCAGTGAAGGTAACACCAAGCAGTGGGGGTTTGCAGCCAGTAGCTGCTTGGATTACCCTTAGCTAGCAATACAAAAAATGCAGCGGGAGCCCATATATATTTTTTTTAATTATTTATTTAAATAACTAAAAACAAAATGGGCTTCCCTGTATTTTGATTGCTGGACATCACAGTGCTGTAAAAATAAATCTTTAAAAAAAATGACGTAGCTCTCTGCGGTATTTTTGATTCTCAGCGCAGATAAAGCAGACAGCTATGGGTTGCCACCCCCATCTGCCTGCCGTTACCTTGGTTGGCAATCAAAATACAGGGAAGCCCATTAATTTTTTCTATTTAAAAAATAGTTAAAAAAAAATGACGTTGGGTCCCCCCATTTTTGATAGCCAGCTAGGGTAAAGCAGACGGCTGTAGCCTGAAAACCACAGCTGGCAGCTTTACCGTGGTTGGGGATCCAATGTGGAGGTCCCCCCAGGCTCTTTTTTTATAATTATTTTATAAATATTAATAATTACACAATAAAAGTAGGGTCCCCCCCAAATTGGATCACCAGCCAAGGTAAAGCGGACAGCTGTGGTCTGGTATTCTCAGGGTGGGAAGGTCCATAGTTATTGGGCCTTCACAGCCTAAAAATAGCAGGCTGCAGGCATCCCAGACGTGGCGCATCCGCTAGATGCGCCAATCTTGGCGCTTCACCCCAGCTCATCCCGTGCCCTGGTGCAGTGGCAAACGGGGTAATAAATCGGGTTGATACTAGCTGTAAAGTCACCTGAGATCAAGCCCAGCAGTTTGTGATGTCATGGCGTCTATTAGATACCCAACATCATAAACTGTCAGTACTAACAAAAAAAAAAATCGACAAAAGAAATTTATTTGAAAAAACAGTCCCCAAAACATTTCCTCTTTCACCAATTTATTGTAAGAAAAAAAATAAAGGGGTCCCACGATGACTCTGGACCGTCTAGAATATGGGGGGGGGGGCATTCAGGGAACGTATCCCCCATTTTCTAGGAGTGCGGACCCTTCATGTGAGGAGTGTGGGTGCAATGAATCTGCACTCACTCTCCCCGGGTCCACAGCAGCAGAGTCCATGTCGTAATGGTTGCTACCAAAGCTGCAATGCCCTGCTCATGAGGTAAGGGCATGCCTAATCAGGAGAACTATTCTACATTTCCAAATATTGGTATTTGCTGATATTATTGCTATTCCACCTACTATATATTGGGGATAGGGTCTTGGAGATGGAATACCCCTTTAAGTCCAGTTATCCAGCTGAATGAATACTTAACAACAGAGCTTGCTATTTAGATGTGTTTTCTTGTGGCGTATAACGGACTCATGTTTGGTAGTCGTTCAGCAGGGAAACTATAAAAGCAAATCCCTCCATTTGGAAATGTAGTATATAGCTCTCCTGATGAATTATGTTCCTTACCTCATGAGCAGGGCATTGCAGTAATAATAATAATTTATTCATTTATATAGCGTTATTAATTCCATAGCGCTGTATGTCTTTGGAGTGTGGGAGGAAACCGGAGTACCCGGAGGAAACCCACGCAAACACGGGGAGAACATACAAACTCCTTGCAGATGGTGTCCTTGGTGAGAATTGAACCCAGGACCTCAGCACTGCAAGACTGCAGTGCTAACCACTGAGCCACCGTGCCGCCCATTTAGCTTACAGATGCATAACCACCACTCACTGTGTCTGAACACAGGAAGCTGAGCTGACAGCCGTTCTGTGCATGCGGCAGCGTCTATTGTGGAGGAGAGGGCCGTGGGGGTATCAACGCTGCACAGGTACCATGGGACACCGGGGAACACCGATGGGGTTATAGGGGGTGACCTGGCAGGGCCTGGGGAGGAGTTTTCTGTCGCATGTGTCATGGCAGAAAATCAGAAATCAGAGGAGTAGGGTGAATGTGGCCGGCGCGCTGCTGTGCGCGCGGCCATCTTGGATTTCTGGGAGGGCATCAGGGGGGGCACTTTGGTGACACCGGGGGACCGGGGAGGAGATTTATCATGATTGTTCATGCCAGATGGGAGATAAATAATTTTTTACCGGCGCTGTCATTTACTGTAACGTGATCATCGGTGTACGGTGTATACCTGTGATCACGTGAGCAGGGACCGGAAAAACCGTCCTGAATCATGATCTCCAGGGTCTCAGCTAGCCCTGAAACCCCGGAAATGTTCTGACGCTGGGGGGCGTTATTCACTTATTTCTGCCTGTTGTTTATAAACAAATAGGAATAACGTTTGGAACACCATTCTAAGTCCGAACTGGGTGCAAAAACCTAAAAAAACATCACTATGGGGAGATAAGGTATGCACAGCAGTGACTATGTAAGGGGAATACATGAAATAGCAGAAACTGCTGTGTGAATACTGACTTGAAAAATCCAATAGCTATATGTAAGAGTGAAAATGTGAAAAATGGAATCTGCATTACTGCCATGAACATATGAATCAAGAGAAATTTAGCTACTGAATTGATCAATGCAATAGAGCCCCAACACTACGCCAAAGTATTTCTCTACGTTGGGGTCCCTAGCTTGTGTGTGTCCTCTCATGCTGTTAAAAAACTTACCGTGTATGGGAAGCTGAGACCCAGGCTATTTATGCGTATGATATGGATTGGCAATAGGTGTGGTTGGGGAGGGTTCACAAACGAAAAAATACTAACAAATAGGAATAACGTTTGGAACACCATTCTAAGTCCGAACTGGGTGCAAAAACCTAAAAAAACATCACTATGGGGAGATATGGTATGCACACCAGTGACTATGTAAGGGGAATACATGAAATAGCAGAAACTGCTGTGTGAATACTGACTTGAAAAATCCAATAGCTATATGTAAGGGCGGCTTTGCACGTTGCGACATTGCACGTGCGATGTCGGTGGGGTCAAATCGAAAGTGACGCACATCCGGCGTCGCAGTCGATATCGCAACGTGCAAATCCTTTTTGATACGATGAACGAGCGCAAAAGCGTCGTTATCGTATCATCGCTGCAGCCTCCGACATTTCCATAATGCCGGTGCAGCGACAGGTGCGATGTTGTTCCTCGCTCCTGCGGCAGCGCACATCGCTGTGTGTGAAGCCGCAGGAGCGAGGAACTTCAACTTACCTGCCGCCGGCTGCAATGAGAAGGACGGAGGTGGGCGGGATGTTTACATCCTGCTCATCTACGCCCCTCCGCTTCAATTGGCCGCCTGCCGTGTGACGTCACTGTGACGCCGCACGACCCGCCCCCTAAGGAAGGAGGCGGGTCGCCGGCCAGAGGGACGTCGCACGGCAGGTATGTGCGTGTAAAGCTGCCGTAGCGATAATAATCGCTACGGCAGCTTTCACTATATATCGAACGTGCGACGGGGCGGGACTATCGCTGCAGCATCGGAAACACATTGTTACTGATGTCGCAGCGTGCAAAGCCCGCCTAAGAGTGAAAATGTGAAAAATGGAATCTGCATTACTGCCATGAACATATGAATCAAGAGAAATTTAGCTACTGAATTGATCAATGCAATAGAGCCCCAACACTACGCCAAAGTATTTCTCTACGTTGGGGTCCCTAGCTTGTGTGTGCTAAATTTCTCTTGATTCATATGTTCATGGCAGTAATGCAGATTCTATTTTTCACATTTTCACTCTTACATATAGCTATTGGATTTTTCAAGTTAGTATTCACACAGCAGTTTCTGCTATTTCATGTATTCCCCTTACATAGTCACTGGTGTGCATACCTTATCACCCCATAGTGATGTTTTTTTTAGATTTTTGCACCCAGTTCGGACTTAGAATGGTGATCCAAATGTTATTCCTATTTGTTAGTATTTTTTCGTTTGTGAACCCTCCCCAACCACACCTATTGCCAATCCATATCATACGCATAAATAGCCTGGGTCTCAGCTTCCCATACACGGTAAGTTTTTTAACTGCATGAGAGGACACACACAAGCTAGGGACCCCAACGTAGAGAAATACTTTGGCGTAGTGTTGGGGCTCTATTGCATTGATCAATTCAGTAGCTAAATTTCTCTTGATTCATATGTTCATGGCAGTAATGCAGATTCCATTTTTCACATTTTCACTCTTACATATAGCTATTGGATTTTTCAAGTCAGTATTCACACAGCAGTTTCTGCTATTTCATGTATTCCCCTTACATAGTCACTGGTGTGCATACCTTATCTCCCCATAGTGATGTTTTTTTAGGTTTTTGCACCCAGTTCGGACTTAGAATGGTGTTCCAAACGTTATTCCTATTTGTTAGTATTTTTTCGTTTGTGAACCCTCCCCAACCACACCTATTGCCAATCCATATCATACGCATAAATAGCCTGGGTCTCAGCTTCCCATACACGGTAAGTTTTTTAACTGCATGAGAGGACACACACAAGCTAGGGACCCCAACGTAGATAAATACTTTGGCGTAGTGTTGGGGCTCTATTGCATTGATCAATTCAGTAGCTAAATTTCTCTTGATTCATATGTTCATGGCAGTAATGCAGATTCCATTTTTCACATTTTCACTCTTACATATAGCTATTGGATTTTTCAAGTCAGTATTCACACAGCAGTTTCTGCTATTTCATGTATTCCCCTTACATAGTCACTGGTGTGCATACCTTATCTCCCCATAGTGATTTTTTTTAGGTTTTTGCACCCAGTTCGGACTTAGAATGGTGTTCCAAACGTTATTCCTATTTGTTAGTATTTTTTCGTTTGTGAACCCTCCCCAACCACACCTATTGCTAATCCATATCATACGCATAAATAGCCTGGGTCTCAGCTTCCCATACATGGTAAGTTTTTTAACTGCATGAGAGGACACACACAAGCTAGGGACCCCAACGTAGAGAAATACTTTGGCGTAGTGTTGGGGCTCTATTGCATTGATCAATTCAGTAGCTAAATTTCTCTTGATTCATATGTTCATGGCAGTAATGCAGATTCCATTTTTCACATTTTCACTCTTACATATAGCTATTGGATTTTTCAAGTCAGTATTCACACAGCAGTTTCTGCTATTTCATGTATTCCCCTTACATAGTCACTGGTGTGCATACCTTATCTCCCCATAGTGCTGTTTATAAACGGCAGATCAGAATAAGGCTACATTAACACGACCGATCAATTTTTGCGGTCTGCAAAAAACAGTCCTTTTTGTTTCACGGGTGCATCCGTGTGGCATCCGTTTCCGTTCCGTAGACGGTCCGTATGTCATCTGTTTGTCATCCGTGTGCCTTCTGTTTTTTTTTGTGTACTGCAAAAAAACTGAAGGAGGGTAAATGCATAAATTTACCCAGGATCCATAGCTTCATCCTACATGAGGCGGTCACATGTTCACTCCAGTGCCATTTTCTACTGCTTTTCACAGCGTAGAGCGCTCTGGTGATTTTCTTGTGCTTGTACACTTCATATCAGTCTTTTCTTTCATTATAATGGCAGAAAGACACAATGTTCCACTCTCCTGCATTTTGTAATTTTGCACCCTTTGGTGCCTTTCATGTGGCACTAAGGGGTGCTTAGCTTTGTATTTAGCCAAAAAAATGAAAAAAAAAATGACGTAGGGTTCCCCCTATTTTTGTAGCCAGCTAGGGTAAAGCAGATGGCTGCAGCCTGCAGACCACAGCTGGCAACCTCACCTTGGCTGGTAATTTAAAACTGAGGGCACCCCACGCTGTTATTTTAAATTAAATAAATAATTTTAAAAAAAACACGTAGGGGTCCCCCCAAAATTGGATCACCAGCCAAGGTAAAGCAGACAGCTGGGGTCTGATATTCTCAGACTAGGGAGGTCCATGGTTATTGGACTCTCCCCAGCCTAAAAATAGCAGGCCGCAGCCGCCCCAGAAGTGGCACATCCATTAGATGTGCCAATCCTGGTGCTTCGCCCCAGCTCTTCCCGCGTCCTGGTGCGGTGGCAAACGGGGTAATATATGGGGTTAATACCAGATGTGTAATGTCACCTGGCATCAAGCCCTGGGGTTGGTGAGGTCAGGCGTCTATTAGATACCCGACATCACCAACCCAGTCAGTAATAAAAAAAAATAGACGACAAACACATTTTTATTTGAAAAAATACTCCCCAATACATTCCCTCTTTAACCAATTTATTAGAAAGAAAAACAAATCCAGGTCTGGTGTAATCCAAGGGGTTGCCATGACGATCCACACTGTCCCAGTCAATGAAGAACAGGATGTTCCCCATTGGCTGGGAGAGCAGTGCAGTGACCTGAGCTAACATCAATGGGTCAGCCCAGGTCACTGCAGGGGATGACAAGTGCTGCTGTCAGCGAGGTACATTACCTGCGCTGATCTCCTGCACTGCCGACAGCACCTGTCACTGAGTTCAATGACCGCCGCCTTCACAGCCAAGTATCGCGAGAGGCCCGTGACGTCACCGCTAGTCAGTCTCGGGTCGGAAGCGAGAGAAGGTGATGTGACAAGCGGCGGCCATGGAGGACAGTGACAGCGCTGAGGTCGGGACTTCATCACCGCAGGTAAGCCGAGCAGGACCATGTGTGCAGAGTGCCATGAGGACGTCAGTGTCGTGGACTGCATGGCTGGGGACGTGTGTGTGTGTGTGTGTGTGTATGTATGTGTGTGTGTGTATGTATGTGTACATGCCGCGTGCAGGAGGGGGCGGAGCGAGCTGAGCGGGGAAGTGTGGGCTTCCTGCACGTAACTAGGATAAACATCGGGTTACTAACCAAAGCACTTTGCTTGGATACCCGATGTTTATCTTGGTTACCAGCTTCTGGCAGGCTGCCAGCGATGGCTCCTGCACACTGTAGCTGTAAAAAGCCCTGCTTTTTGCTGCTAGAACCATTCCCGAACGTATCTAGAACTATCGAGCTTTAGCAAAAAGCTCGAGTTCTAGTTCTATCTAGAACAGCCCCCAAAATCACTCGAGCCGCGAATTGGAGAACCTCGAACCGCAAACCGCGCTCAACTCTAGTAATAGGTAATATTTTTTCGTGGAAAGCTTCGTTTGTTCCAATTTTGTTGTGATAACACTAAGTCTTCTGAAGATTCACTTGAATGTCATGCTTGTGGGTTTTTTCTCTCCTTGACGGTTGACAACTTTGCATTAAGTTTGTAAGATTTAATTCGATCCCTGATATTCGCTTGGAGCAGTCGAACAAAATCACCAACGTGGTACCTTAACCTTCTCTGAATTATATCATGTTTCAAAATCTTAAACCAAATTTCAACATGGCAGTTGCTTTCACGATTTAGTTTATCATCAGGTTTGATTGAATGATACAAGATTCCTGTCCACAGTGAAATGTAGGGTAGGTGATACTTAACAAAATGATCTACAGCTTCAGGGCAGTAAAGTGGGGTATTTGCTTTAGGATTATTGATGTTTTAGAAACAAATTCCTCTTCATGCTTCAGCTTGAGTGCTACGAAGTGTCTTCCAAATGGGGAAATCTTGTACAAGAGTTGTTTAAGCGTACTTTCCTCCAGTAATTCTGCAGGGGACTCTGTTTCGCTTGATTGAATCTCTTCCTGAAAATGAAATCCTAGTATATTCCGAATACATGTGTCAGTTTCAGGTGTCTTGTATTTTCTTAAGCATTTTGTACATGTACATGTACATGTCTGAAAATATTTTTTCAATGGCAGGAAGGCTTGTACATATTTGCATTTGTGCAAATGAATATTTCAACACGTGTCACATCTTTATGTATTCATAAACGTGACAAACGATCACAAATAGCTTTCATTGCATGGGCACAGCAGATTGTATTTAAACATGTCTGTGGGTTCCAACATTTTTGCTTTGTTCTGAGTTGCCAACATAACTCTAAGTACTCAAAAATAGACATTTGGTTAAATGACAAATTTACAGCTTGTAGAAGGGCCCAGCTATGATCCGTAACCACACGAAATGGTGACCAATTATAACAGGTGGTATGCATATGCCTTTTTAAGTAACTCAATAGGAAGCATACAACAGGCACATTGTGTTCATCTGCCAAAAACTCTGCTAATGGTAAAGGTGGTTTACCTTTCTTGGGATGTTTAAACACTGCAGCATAATACAAGATTTTCTTCTCATTGTGTACATTCTTTGTAAGAGAACCTGTGGCATCAAAGTATAAAACACGTTCATGGAAGTTTGCATAATCCTTGAAGAGCTGAATTTGTTGTTCACAGTAGAGTGCTAACATAAATGGATTACCTGGGTTCAGTTGTATGTACCCACTGAGTTTACTTTCATGATTTTGATTTATGTTGGTATATATTCTGGAGGCTTCAATGTCTTCAAGTAAGTTAGAGGAAAATCTTTGCTTAAATTTTGCTTCATATACTGCTTGTTTAAAAACATGAAGATTCTTAATGTCTGTTATATTGCCAGCTTTATTTGACACTTCATTTCCTTTATGCACATGATCTGGGTAAGTTTGGCTACTACCAACTTGTGTAGCACAGTTTGCTGCTTCTTCTCTCTTAGACTTTGACAAATTCCTAGACTGAACATCTGAATCTCTTTGTAAACTGGCATGTGTGCACTTTTTATTTGCAATAACGGACACTTTCAGTGGAAAGCGATTTAGGTTCTTGGTCCATACAAAAATGGAAGTGTGAACAATCATTAACTTTGCAGCATGCTTTAACATTTAGATATGGGGCCCTTCTCATTCATGATCCTGTTTTCTTTAGCTGGTTGTAAGAAACTCTCTCACTTTATCATAAAACATGTTGCACCAGTCTCCAATCAACCGCTTCCCATTCTTTGGTCTAATGTTCTCCCACTCACATTCACTTAGAAGAAAAGTACATTTTTCTGTGCTATGTGCTTCAATGGTTTTTCTCATTTTTTCAGGTTTTCTTGCACCTTCACGCAGACACTGCCATTCGATGATGATGATAACAGTCATTACGTTATCATTACATTATCATATCATAACGTTTTTCGTGATCAGCATGAAATTTTCTTCTTGAGTAATTAGCATGGATTCAGATGAAACATTGTATTTAGCTCCTGGGGTCTTTTTATAAAATGACTTATCTTCTTTACTAGAGTATGAGAATGATGGTACAGTAGGATGTATCCTTTTGTGATGGTGAATTGCATAGACACTCTGAACTTGAGCAGAGGTTGGTGTTGAATATACAAAACAAAGCTTGCAATCTTTTGTTACATCCTGATTTCCTGCATCAGAAGACGAGTGTCCACCAGTTTTACTTCTATTTTGGAAAATTGGATTTGACAAATCACTTACATTGGATGGTGTTTTTGGGAGGACATTAGAACTCCTTTTCCTTTGAAGGAAATCATCATATGAAGGACCTTCTTTCAAAGTAGCAGAGACAGTAGTTTGAACATAAGGCTTCACATTAGTTGATGCTAAGGACCCTGCATCTTCAATTGCTGAAGGGTCACAAATGCTGCTCTCTTCACTTACAGCAGTTTCACTTAGTGAAGTTTCTGAATTACTGGTGTGCAGTACTTCAGGAAAACCACGAATGGCAGTATCATGACTACTAGGTGTTAGACATTTTTCATACAACAGCACACAGCAGTTTTTCTGAATACTTTCCTCATAGGTTGTAATTTGTTCGCATTTAACAGAAGCATCATCTAACACATTGATTTCATGTTGTTTGTCGAAAACCACAGTTATGTAATGGCCTGAAGCTGATGTGCCATAATGTAATATAGCACCAACAAGTTTGTAACTGAGTTCCATGTCCAGGTCAGCTCCTGTGCTGTTTAACGTCAAAACATGGTCACGCAAGACAGTGGATTCATTCCTTTGTTGTGAAGATCTCACATTTCTGGCTACGTGCATCAGAAGGTTTTCCGGTGGATTATGAAACTTCTCTGTGATCCTACTGAGGCATCTCTTATTACAGCCAAGACATGTCCATTGAGAAATCATTATATCCTTTACTGAATCATGCAATAACTGTCGTACAGACGTCTGTGTATTTCCTGGTTTCAGAATTATACATGTGGTTCTTTCTGGAATGCTGCCACACAAACCACAAAATGAACATTTGTACATTTTCTGCATTTCTGCTGCATGATACGTTCCTTCCAAAAGACAATGGAATGCAACAGACAAGGCTTCACATGGATCATTTTGTGTACCGTAAACAAAATGACAAGCAGAGCTAACATATTTGACAAACTTTTCCAGGTGACCTGTGTGGAGACACGGGGCTCAGTGGGTGCTCTCGTCCACTAAATCCCGCCACCTTTAGAAAGACAGCGTGGCTTAGGGCTCATCCCAACTGAATGCCGGCCTCCTTAACCATGGGCGTAACACTATTCAGACAACACAGGGTGAGGAAACCACAACAATTAGACTTTATTGGATCCCCAAACAATTAACGACACATAACACATAGCCAGCAAAACACAAATGTAACAGGCAACAGAGTCTCACCCTTCCACTGGCTCACTAGGGATTTAGAATGTCCTTGCCTCAGAGGTTCCAGGGCCGCTTACTCCAACCCAGCAGCACCCCGCTTTTGGCGGGCACCCACCGAGAAAGGAATAATGCCAGATTTAGAAAGCTGTCTGAGGTCTGCAAAGTCTGTAACAGGTGACTGAACTGTCCCAACCTGAGTGTCCTCCTTAGGTAGTCCTGGTTTGATGTTCCAATCCTGGCAGCCGGAGTCGAAATCCCTAGGCTGTGGATATGGTCTCCAACCGGAACCGGAGTCCCTAGATTGAAGCCATAAGATATCCTGATCCTCTAGTCAGCTCCGAGGAGCTTAGACTGGATCCATCAGCAACCATCAACCTTCATCAACCCTGGTGGCTTAAAGAAGTCCCTTTTATAGCCATAACTTTCCCTTAGGATACACTGCGTCCTCATCGATTGGATGGACAAGATTGCTTATCCCATTGGATGAATTTCAAGCTGCATGGATAATGTTCATTTAAATGATGTGCATAGAAAGACTCAGTATATCTACATGGAGTTGGCAAGTCACCGACTAGACAATGGCTACTAAGTTAATTACATTATCAATACACAACTACAATACAATGATTACTGGAAAAGTCTGGAGAGCAATAGCTAAGCAAACATGACTTAGCACACAAAAGAACAATAGTCTGGCTGAATGTTAAGAAACTTTAACCCATGATAGTCCATGTCGTCACAACCTGTTCCAATGTGCTTACCCATCCTCAGATGGGAAAGGAATTTCAAGCTGCATGGATAATGTTCATTTAAATGATGTGCATAGAAAGACTCAGTATATCTACATGGAGTTGGCAAGTCACCGACTAGACAATGGCTACTAAGTTAATTACATTATCAATACACAACTACAATACAATGATTACTGGAAAAGTCTGGAGAGCAATAGCTAAGCAAACATGACTTAGCACACAAAAGAACAATAGTCTGGCTGAATGTTAAGAAACTTTAACCCATGATAGTCCATGTCGTCACAACCTGTTCCAATGTGCTTACCCATCCTCAGATGGGAAAGGAATTTAAGCACATGTAAGTATAACGAATTTCCACAAAACTTGGTAATTTTTTCTAAATCCAAGCACACTTTCACAATGTTGCTCCTTGCTAATAATTGCATAGTTGCATTAAGCCAACATGTATTTCCAAGGTTTTGAAGGCCACAAAAAGCTTGTTTATCTTGCACAGCACATGACATTACTAAGCCATTATACTAGCAAACACTGAGTGAACTTAGTGGCATCCTAAACGTGGCTGTTGGACTTCTGTATTGTCCCACTAGGGCCAAGATATTTGCAGCACGTCTGCCTGCATTGCACACTCAAACTCATTGTTACTAAGCCATTATACTAGCAAACACTGAGTGAACTTAGTGGCATTCTAAACGTGGCTGTTGAACTTCTGTATTGTTTCACTAGTGCAAAGATATTTGCAGCACGTCTGCCTGCATTGCACACTCAAACTCATTGTTACTAAGCCATTATACTAGCAAACACTGAGTGAACTTAGTGGCATCCTAAACGTGGCTGTTGGACTTCTGTATTGTCCCACAAGTGCAAAGATATTTGCAGCACGTCTGCCTGCATTGCACACTCAAACTCATTGTTACTAAGCCATTATACTAGCAAACACTGAGTGAACTTAGTGACATCCTAAACGAGGCTGTTGGACTTCTGTATTGTCCCACAAGTGCAAAGATATTTGCAGCACGTCTGCCTGCATTGCACACTCAAACTCATTGTTACTTAGCCATTATACTAGCAAACACTGAGTGAACTTAGTGGCATCCTAAACGTGGCTGTTGGACTTCTGTATTGTCCCACAAGTGCAAAGATATTTGCAGCACGTCTGCCTGCATTGCACACTCAAACTCATTGTTACTAAGCCATTATACTAGCAAACACTGAGTGAACTTAGTGGCATCCTAAACGTGGCTGTTGGACTTCTGTATTGTCCCACTAGTGCAAAGATATTTGCAGCTCGTCTGCCTGCATTGCACACTCAAACTCATTGTTACTAAGCCATTATACTAGCAAACACTGAGTGAACTTAGTGGCATCCTAAACGTGGCTGTTGGACTTCTGTATTGTCCCACTAGTGCAAAGATATTTCCACCACGTCTGCCTGCATTGCACACTCAAACTCATTGTTACTAAGCCATTATACTAGCAAACACTGAGTGAACTTAGTGGCATCCTAAACATGGCTGTTGGACTTCTGTATTGTCTCACTAGTGCAAAGATAGTTGCAGCACGTCTGCCTGCATTGCACACTCAAACTCATTGTTACTAAGCTATTATACTAGCAAACACTGAGTGAACTTAGTGGCATCCTAATCGTGGCTGTTGGACTTCTGTATTGTCCCACTAGTGCAAAGATATTTGCAGCACGTCTGCCTGCATTGCACACTCAAACTCATTGTTACTAAGCCATTATACTAGCAAACACTGAGTGAACTTAGTGGCATCCTAAACGTGGCTGTTGGACTTCTGTATTGTCCCACTAGTGCAAAGATATTTGCAGCACGTCTGCCTGCATTGCACACTAAAACTCATTGTTACTAAGCCATTATACTAGCATACACTGAGTGAACTTAGTGGCATCCTAAACGTGGCTGTTGGACTTCTGTATTGTCCCACTAGTGCAATGATATTTCCAGCACGTCTGCCTGCATTGCACACTCAAACTCATTGTTACTAAGCCATTATAGTAGCAAACACTGAGTGAACTTAGTGGCATCCTAAACGTGGCTGTTGGACTTCTGTATTGTCCCACTAGGGCCAAGATATTTGCAGCACGTCTGCCTGCATTGCACACTCAAACTCATTGTTACTAAGCCATTATACTAGCAAACACTGAGTGAACTTAGTGGCATCCTAAACATGGCTGTTGGACTTCTGTATTGTTTCACTAGTGCAAAGATATTTGCAGCACGTCTGTCTGCATTGCACACTCAAACTCATTGTTACTAAGCCATTATACTAGCAAACACTGAGTGAACTTAGTGGCATCCTAAACGTGGCTGTTGGACTTCTGTATTGTCCCACTAGTGCAAAGATATTTGCAGCACGTCTGCCTGCATTGCACACTCAAACTCATTGTTACTAAGCCATTATACTAGCAAACACTGAGTGAACTTAGTGGCATCCTAAACGTGGCTGTTGGACTTCTGTATTGTCCCACTAGTGCAAAGATATTTGCACCATGTCTGCCTGCATTGCACACTCAAACTCATTGTTACTAAGCCATTATACTAGCAAACACTGAGTGAACTTAGTGGCATCCTAAACGTGGCTGTTGGACTTCTGTATTGTCCCACTAGTGCAAAGATATTTGCAGCACGTCTGCCTGCATTGCACACTCAAACTCATTGTTACTAAGCCATTATACTAGCAAACACTGAGTGAACTTAGTGGCATCCTAAACGTGGCTGTTGGACTTCTGTATTGTCCCACTAGTGCAAAGATATTTGCACCATGTCTGCCTGCATTGCACACTCAAACTCATTGTTACTAAGCCATTATACTAGCAAACACTGAGTGAACTTAGTGGCATCCTAAACGTGGCTGTTGGACTTCTGTATTGTCCCACTAGTGCAAAGATATTTCCACCACGTCTGCCTGCATTGCACACTCAAACTCATTGTTACTAAGCCATTGTACTAGCAAACACTGAGTGAACTTAGTGGCATCCTAAACATGGCTGTTGGACTTCTGTATTGTCCCACAAGTGCAAAGATATTTACAGCACGTCTGCCTGCATTGCACACTCATCTCATTGTTACTAAGCCATTATACTAGCAAACACTGAGTGAACTAAGTGGCATCCTAAACGTGGCTGTTGGACTTCTGTATTGTCCCACTAGTGCAAAGATATTTGCGCACGTCTGCCTGCATTGCACACTCAAACTCATTGTTACTAAGCCATTATACTAGCAAACACTGAGTGAACTTAGTGGCATCCTAAACGTGGCTGTTGGACTTCTGTATTGTCTCACTAGTGCAAAGATATTTGCAGCACGTCTGCCTGCATTGCACACTCAAACTCATTGTTACTAAGCTATTATACTAGCAAACACTGAGTGAACTTAGTGGCATCCTAAACGTGGCTGTTGGACTTCTGTATTGTCCCACTAGTGCAAAGATATTTGCAGCACGTCTGCCTGCATTGCACACTCAAACTCATTATTACTAAGCCATTATACTAGCAAACACTGAGTGATCTTAGTGGCATCCTAAACGTGGCTGTTGGACGTCTGTATTGTCCCACTAGTGCAAAGATATTTGCAGCACGTCTGCCTGCATTGCACACTCAAACTCATTGTTACGAAGCCATTATACTACCCAACACTGAGTGAACGTAGTGGAATCCTAAACGTGGCTGTTGGACTTCTGTATTGTCCCACAAGTGCAAAGATATTTGCAGCACGTCTGCCTGCATTGCACACTCAAACTCATTGTTACTAAGCCATTATACTAGCAAACACTGAGTGAACTTAGTGGCATCCTAAACGTGGCTGTTGGACTTCTGTATTGTCCCACTAGTGCAAAGATATTTGCACCACGTCTGCCTGCATTGCACACTCAAACTCATTGTTACTAAGCCATTATACTAGCAAACACTGAGTGAACTTAATGGCATCCTAAACGTGGCTGTTGGACTTCTGTATTGTCCCACTAGTGCAAAGATATTTGCAGCACGTCTGCCTGCATTGCACACTCAAACTCACTGTTACTAAGCCATTATACTAGCAAACACTGAGTGAACTTAGTGGCATCCTAAACATGGCTGTTGGACTTCTGTATTGTCCCACAAGTGCAAAGATATTTGCAGCACGTCTGCCTGCATTGCACACTCAAACTCATTGTTACTAAGCCATTATACTAGCAAACACTGAGTGAACTTAGTGGCATCCTAAACGTGGCTGTTGGACTTCTGTATTGTCCCACTAGTGCAAAGATATTTCCACCACGTCTGCCTGCATTGCACACTCAAACTCATTGTTACTAAGCTATTATACTAGCAAACACTGAGTGAACTTAGTGGAATCCTAAACGTGGCTGTTGGACTTCTGTATTGTCCCACAAGTGCAAAGATATTTGCAGCACGTCTGCCTGCATTGCACACTCAAGCTCATTGTTACTAAGCCATTATACTAGCAAACACTGAGTGAACTTAGTGGCATCCTAAACGTGGCTGTTGGACTTCTGTATTGTCCCACTAGTGCAAAGATATTTGCAGCACGTCTGCCTGCATTGCACACTCAAACTCATTGTTACTAAGCCATTATACTAGCAAACACTGAGTGAACTTAGTGGCATCCTAAACGTGGCTGTTGGACTTCTGTATTGTCCCACTAGTGCAAAGATATTTCCACCACGTCTGCCTGCATTGCACACTCAAACTCATTGTTACTAAGCCATTGTACTAGCAAACACTGAGTGAACTTAGTGGCATCCTAAACATGGCTGTTGGACGTCTGTATTGTCCCACAAGTGCAAAGATATTTGCAGCACGTCTGCCTGCATTGCTCACTCAAACTCATTGTTACTAAGCCATTATACTAGCAAACACTGAGTGAACTTAGTGGCATCCTAAACATGGCTGTTGGACTTCTGTATTGTCCCACAAGTGCAAAGATATTTACAGCACGTCTGCCTGCATTGCACACTCATCTCATTGTTACTAAGCCATTATACTAGCAAACACTGAGTGAACTTAGTGGCATCCTAAACGTGGCTGTTGGACTACTGTATTGTCCCACTAGTGCAAAGATATTTGCAGCACGTCTGCCTGCATTGCACACTAAAACTCATTGTTACTAAGCCATTATAGTAGCAAACACTGAGTAAACTTAGTGGCATCCTAAACGTGGCTGTTGGACTTCTGTATTGTCCCACTAGGGCCAAGATATTTGCAGCACGTCTGCCTGCATTGCACACTCAAACTCATTGTTACTAAGCCATTATACTAGCAAACACTGAGTGATCTTAGTGGCATCCTAAACGTGGCTGTTGGACGTCTTTATTGTCCCACTAGTGCAAAGATATTTGCAGCACGTCTGCCTGCATTGCACACTCAAACTCATTGTTACGAAGCCATTATACTACCAAACACTGAGTGAACTTAGTGGAATCCTAAACGTGGCTGTTGGTCTTCTGTATTGTCCCACAAGTGCAAAGATATTTGCAGCACGTCTGCCTGCATTGCACACTCAAACTCATTGTTACTAAGCCATTATACTAGCAAACACTGAGTGAACTTAGTGGCATCCTAAACATATCTGTTGGACTTCTGTATTGTCCCACTAGTGCAAAGATATTTGCAGCACGTCTGCCTGCATTGCACACTCAAACTCATTGTTACTAAGCCATTATACTAGCAAACACTGAGTGAACTTAGTGGCATCCTAAACGTGGCTGTTGGTCTTCTGTATTGTCCCACTAGTGCAAAGATATTTCCACCACGTCTGCCTGCATTGCACACTCAAACTCATTGTTACTAAGCCATTGTACTAGCAAACACTGAGTGAACTTAGTGGCATCCTAAACATGGCTGTTGGACTTCTGTATTGTCCCACAAGTGCAAAGATATTTGCAGCACGTCTGCCTGCATTGCACCTTCAAACTCATTATTACTAAGCCATTTTACTAGCAAACACTGCGTGATCTTAGTGGCATCCTAAACATGGCTGTTGGACTTCTGTATTGTCCCACAAGTGCAAAGATATTTACAGCACGTCTGCCTGCATTGCACACTCATCTCATTGTTACTAAGCCATTATACTAGCAAACACTGAGTGAACTTAGTGGCATCCTAAACGTGGCTGTTGGACTTCTGTATTGTCCCACTAGTGCAAAGATATTTGCAGCACGTCTGCCTGCATTGCACACTCAAACTCATTGTTACTAAGCCATTATACTAGCAAACACTGAGTGAACTTAGTGGCATCCTAAACGTGGCTGTTGGACTTCTGTATTGTCTCACTAGTGCAAAGATATTTCCACCACGTCTGCCTGCATTGCACACTCAAACTCATTGTTACTAAGCCATTGTACTAGCAAACACTGAGTGAACTTAGTGACATCCTAAACGTGGCTGTTGGACTTCTGTATTGTCCCACTAGTGCAAAGATATTTGCAGCACGTCTGCCTGCATTGCACCTTCAAACTCATTATTACTAAGCCATTTTACTAGCAAACACTGCGTGATCTTAGTGGCATCCTAAACGTGGCTGTTGGACGTCTGTATTGTCCCACTAGTGCAAAGATATTTGCAGCACGTCTGCCTGCATTGCACACTCAAACTCATTGTTACGAAGCCATTATACTACCCAACACTGAGTGAACGTAGTGGAATCCTAAACGTGGCTGTTGGACTTCTGTATTGTCCCACAAGTGCAAAGATATTTGCAGCACGTCTGCCTGCATTGCACACTCAAGCTCATTGTTACTAAGCCATTATACTAGCAAACACTGAGTGAACTTAGTGGCATCCTAAACGTGGCTGTTGGACTTCTGTATTGTTCCACTAGTGCAAAGATATTTGCAGCACGTCTGCCTGCATTGCACACTCAAACTCATTGTTACTAAGCCATTATACTAGCAAACACTGAGTGAACTTAGTGGCATCCTAAACGTTGCTGTTGGACTTCTGTATTCTCCCACTAGTGCAAAGATATTTCCACCACGTCTGCCTGCATTGCACACTCAAACTCATTGTTACTAAGCCATTGTACTAGCAAACACTGAGTGAACTTAGTGGCATCCTAAACATGGCTGTTGGACTTCTGTATTGTCCCACAAGTGCAAAGATATTTGCAGCACGTCTGCCTGCATTGCTCACTCAAACTCATTGTTACTAAGCCATTATACTAGCAAACACTGAGTGAACTTAGTGGCATCCTAAACATGGCTGTTGGACTTCTGTATTGTCCCACAAGTGCAAAGATATTTACAGCACGTCTGCCTGCATTGCACACTCATCTCATTGTTACTAAGCCATTATACTAGCAAACACTGAGTGAACTTAGTGGCATCCTAAACGTGGCTGTTGGACTACTGTATTGTCCCACTAGTGCAAAGATATTTGCAGCACGTCTGCCTGCATTGCACACTAAAACTCATTGTTACTAAGCCATTATAGTAGCAAACACTGAGTAAACTTAGTGGCATCCTAAACGTGGCTGTTGGACTTCTGTATTGTCCCACTAGGGCCAAGATATTTGCAGCACGTCTGCCTGCATTGCACACTCAAACTCATTGTTACTAAGCCATTATACTAGCAAACACTGAGTGATCTTAGTGGCATCCTAAACGTGGCTGTTGGACGTCTTTATTGTCCCACTAGTGCAAAGATATTTGCAGCACGTCTGCCTGCATTGCACACTCAAACTCATTGTTACGAAGCCATTATACTACCAAACACTGAGTGAACTTAGTGGAATCCTAAACGTGGCTGTTGGTCTTCTGTATTGTCCCACAAGTGCAAAGATATTTGCAGCACGTCTGCCTGCATTGCACACTCAAACTCATTGTTACTAAGCCATTATACTAGCAAACACTGAGTGAACTTAGTGGCATCCTAAACGTGGCTGTTGGACTTCTGTATTGTCCCACTAGTGCAAAGATATTTGCAGCACGTCTGCCTGCATTGCACACTCAAACTCATTGTTACTAAGCCATTATACTAGCAAACACTGAGTGAACTTAGTGGCATCCTAAACGTGGCTGTTGGTCTTCTGTATTGTCCCACTAGTGCAAAGATATTTCCACCACGTCTGCCTGCATTGCACACTCAAACTCATTGTTACTAAGCCATTGTACTAGCAAACACTGAGTGAACTTAGTGGCATCCTAAACATGGCTGTTGGACTTCTGTATTGTCCCACAAGTGCAAAGATATTTGCAGCACGTCTGCCTGCATTGCCCACTCAAACTCATTGTTACTAAGCCATTATACTAGCAAACACTGAGTGAACTTAGTGGCATCCTAAACATGGCTGTTGGACTTCTGTATTGTCCCACAAGTGCAAAGATATTTACAGCACGTCTGCCTGCATTGCACACTCATCTCATTGTTACTAAGCCATTATACTAGCAAACACTGAGTGAACTTAGTGGCATCCTAAACGTGGCTGTTGGACTTCTGTATTGTCCCACTAGTGCAAAGATATTTGCAGCACGTCTGCCTGCATTGCACACTCAAACTCATTGTTACTAAGCCATTATACTAGCAAACACTGAGTGAACTTAGTGGCATCCTAAACGTGGCTGTTGGACTTCTGTATTGTCTCACTAGTGCAAAGATAGTTGCAGCACGTCTGCCTGCATTGCACACTCAAACTCATTGTTACTAAGCTATTATACTAGCAAACACTGAGTGAACTTAGTGACATCCTAAACGTGGCTGTTGGACTTCTGTATTGTCCCACTAGTGCAAAGATATTTGCAGCACGTCTGCCTGCATTGCACACTCAAACTCTTTATTACTAAGCCATTTTACTAGCAAACACTGCGTGATCTTAGTGGCATCCTAAACGTGGCTGTTGGACGTCTGTATTGTCCCACTAGTGCAAAGATATTTGCAGCACGTCTGCCTGCATTGCACACTCAAACTCATTGTTACTAAGCCATTATACTACCCAACACTGAGTGAACGTAGTGGAATCCTAAACGTGGCTGTTGGACTTCTGTATTGTCCCACAAGTGCAAAGATATTTGCAGCACGTCTGCCTGCATTGCACACTCAAACTCATTGTTACTAAGCCATTATACTAGCAAACACTGAGTGAACTTAGTGGCATCCTAAACGTGGCTGTTGGACTTCTGTATTGTCCCACTAGTGCAAAGATATTTGAAGCACGTCTGCCTGCATTGCACACTCAAACTCATTGTTACTAAGCCATTGTACTAGCAAACACTGAGTGAACTTAATGGCATCCTAAACGTGGCTGTTGGACTTCTGTATTGTCTCACTAGTGCAAAGATAGTTGCAGCACGTCTGCCTGCATTGCACACTCAAAGTCATTGTTGCTAAGCTATTATACTAGCAAACACTGAGTGAACTTAGTGACATCCTAAACATGGCTGTTGGACTTCTGTATTGTCCTACTAGTGCAAAGATATTTGCAGCACGTCTGCCTGCATTGCACACTCAAACTCATTGTTACTAAGCCATTATACTAGCAAACACTAAGTGATCTTAGTGGCATCCTAAACGTGGCTGTTGGACTTCTGTATTGTCCCACTAGTGCAAAGATATTTGCACCACGTCTGCCTGCATTGCACACTCAAACTCATTGTTACTAAGCCATTATACTATCAAACACTGAGTGAACTTAGTGGCATCCTAAGCGTGGCTGTTGGACTTCTGTATTGTTCCACTAGTGCAAAGATATTTGCAGCACGTCTGCCTGCATTGCACACTCAAACTCATTGTTACTAAGCCATTATACTAGCAAACACTGAGTGAACTTAGTGGCATCCTAAACATAGCTGTTGGACTTCTGTATTGTCACACTAGTGCAAAGATATTTGCAGCACATCGGTATGTATTGCACACTCAAACTCATTGTTACTAAGCCATTATACTAGCAAACACTGAGTGAACTTAGTGGCATCCTAAACGTGGCTGTTGGACTTCTGTATTGTCCCACTAGTGCAAAGATATTTGCACCACATCTGCCTGCATTGCACACTCAAACTCATTGTTACTAAGCCATTATACTAGCAAACACTGAGTGAACTTAGTGGCATCCTAAACATGGCTGTTGGACTTCTGTATTGTCCCACAAGTGCAAAGATATTTGCAGCACGTCTGCCTGCATTGCAAACTCAAACTCATTGTTACTAAGCCATTATACTAGCAAACACTGAGTGAACTTAGTGGCATCCTAAACGTGGCTGTTGGACTTCTGTATTGTCCCACTAGTGCAAAGATATTTGCACCATGTCTGCCTGCATTGCACTCTCAAACTCATTGTTACTAAGCCATTATACTAGCAAACACTGAGTGAACTTAGTGGCATCCTAAACGTGGCTGTTGGACTTCTGTATTGTCCCACTAGTGCAAAGATATTTCCACCACGTCTGCCTGCATTGCACACTCAAACTCATTGTTACTAAGCCATTGTACTAGCAAACACTGAGTGAACTTAGTGGCATCCTAAACATGGCTGTTGGACTTCTGTATTGTCCCACAAGTGCAAAGATATTTGCAGCACGTCTGCCTGCATTGCCCACTCAAACTCATTGTTACTAAGCCATTATACTAGCAAAAACTGAGTGAACTTAGTGGCATCCTAAACATGGCTGTTGGACTTCTGTATTGTCCCACAAGTGCAAAGATATTTACAGCACGTCTGCCTGCATTGCACACTCATCTCATTGTTACTAAGCCATTATACTAGCAAACACTGAGTGAACTTAGTGGCATCCTAAACGTGGCTGTTGGACTTCTGTATTGTTCCACTAGTGCAAAGATATTTGCGCACGTCTGCCTGCATTGCACACTCAAACTCATTGTTACTAAGCCATTATACTAGCAAACACTGAGTGAACTTAGTGGCATCCTAAACGTGGCTGTTGGACTTCTGTATTGTCTCACTAGTGCAAAGATAGTTGCAGCACGTCTGCCTGCATTGCACACTCAAACTCATTGTTACTAAGCTATTATACTAGCAAACACTGAGTGAACTTAGTGGCATCCTAAACGTGGCTGTTGGACTTCTGTATTGTCCCACTAGTGCAAAGATATTTGAAGCACGTCTGCCTGCATTGCACACTCAAACTCATTGTTACTAAGCCATTGTACTAGCAAACACTGAGTGAACTTAATGGCATCCTAAACGTGGCTGTTGGACTTCTGTATTGTCTCACTAGTGCAAAGATAGTTGCAGCACGTCTGCCTGCATTGCACACTCAAAGTCATTGTTGCTAAGCTATTATACTAGCAAACACTGAGTGAACTTAGTGACATCCTAAACATGGCTGTTGGACTTCTGTATTGTCCTACTAGTGCAAAGATATTTGCAGCACGTCTGCCTGCATTGCACACTCAAACTCATTGTTACTAAGCCATTATACTAGCAAACACTAAGTGATCTTAGTGGCATCCTAAACGTGGCTGTTGGACTTCTGTATTGTCCCACTAGTGCAAAGATATTTGCACCACGTCTGCCTGCATTGCACACTCAAACTCATTGTTACTAAGCCATTATACTATCAAACACTGAGTGAACTTAGTGGCATCCTAAGCGTGGCTGTTGGACTTCTGTATTGTTCCACTAGTGCAAAGATATTTGCAGCACGTCTGCCTGCATTGCACACTCAAACTCATTGTTACTAAGCCATTATACTAGCAAACACTGAGTGAACTTAGTGGCATCCTAAACATAGCTGTTGGACTTCTGTATTGTCCCACTAGTGCAAAGATATTTGCAGCACATCTGTATGTATTGCACACTCAAACTCATTGTTACTAAGCCATTATACTAGCAAACACTGAGTGAACTTAGTGGCATCCTAAACGTGGCTGTTGGACTTCTGTATTGTCCCACTAGTGCAAAGATATTTGCACCACATCTGCCTGCATTGCACACTCAAACTCATTGTTACTAAGCCATTATACTAGCAAACACTGAGTGAACTTAGTGGCATCCTAAACATGGCTGTTGGACTTCTGTATTGTCCCACAAGTGCAAAGATATTTGCAGCACGTCTGCCTGCATTGCAAACTCAAACTCATTGTTACTAAGCCATTATACTAGCAAACACTGAGTGAACTTAGTGGCATCCTAAACGTGGCTGTTGGACTTCTGTATTGTCCCACTAGTGCAAAGATATTTGCACCATGTCTGCCTGCATTGCACTCTCAAACTCATTGTTACTAAGCCATTATACTAGCAAACACTGAGTGAACTTAGTGGCATCCTAAACGTGGCTGTTGGACTTCTGTATTGTCCCACTAGTGCAAAGATATTTCCACCACGTCTGCCTGCATTGCACACTCAAACTCATTGTTACTAAGCCATTGTACTAGCAAACACTGAGTGAACTTAGTGGCATCCTAAACATGGCTGTTGGACTTCTGTATTGTCCCACAAGTGGAAAGATATTTGCAGCACGTCTGCCTGCATTGCCCACTCAAACTCATTGTTACTAAGCCATTATACTAGCAAAAACTGAGTGAACTTAGTGGCATCCTAAACATGGCTGTTGGACTTCTGTATTGTCCCACAAGTGCAAAGATATTTACAGCACGTCTGCCTGCATTGCACACTCATCTCATTGTTACTAAGCCATTATACTAGCAAACACTGAGTGAACTTAGTGGCATCCTAAACGTGGCTGTTGGACTTCTGTATTGTTCCACTAGTGCAAAGATATTTGCGCACGTCTGCCTGCATTGCACACTCAAACTCATTGTTACTAAGCCATTATACTAGCAAACACTGAGTGAACTTAGTGGCATCCTAAACGTGGCTGTTGGACTTCTGTATTGTCTCACTAGTGCAAAGATAGTTGCAGCACGTCTGCCTGCATTGCACACTCAAACTCATTGTTACTAAGCTATTATACTAGCAAACACTGAGTGAACTTAGTGGCATCCTAAACGTGGCTGTTGGACTTCTGTATTGTCCCACTAGTGCAAAGATATTTGCAGCACGTCTGCCTGCATTGCACACTCAAACTCATTATTACTAAGCCATTATACTAGCAAACACTGAGTGATCTTAGTGGCATCCTAAACGTGGCTGTTGGACGTCTGTATTGTCCCACTAGTGCAAAGATATTTGCAGCACGTCTGCCTGCATTGCACACTCAAACTCATTGTTACGAAGCCATTATACTACCCAACACTGAGTGAACGTAGTGGAATCCTAAACGTGGCTGTTGGACTTCTGTATTGTCCCACAAGTGCAAAGATATTTGCAGCACGTCTGCCTGCATTGCACACTCAAACTCATTGTTACTAAGCCATTATACTAGCAAACACTGAGTGAACTTAGTGGCATCCTAAACGTGGCTGTTGGACTTCTGTATTGTCCCACTAGTGCAAAGATATTTGAAGCACGTCTGCCTGCATTGCACACTCAAACTCATTGTTACTAAGCCATTATACTAGCAAACACTGAGTGAACTTATTGGCATCCTAAACGTGGCTGTTGGACTTCTGTATTGTCTCACTAGTGCAAAGATAGTTGCAGCACGTCTGCCTGCATTGCACACTCAAACTCATTGTTACTAAGCTATTATACTAGCAAACACTGAGTGAACTTAGTGACATCCTAAACATGGCTGTTGGACTTCTGTATTGTCCTACTAGTGCAAAGATATTTGCAGCACGTCTGCCTGCATTGCACACTCAAACTCATTGTTACTAAGCCATTATACTAGCAAACACTAAGTGATCTTAGTGGCATCCTAAACGTGGCTGTTGGACTTCTGTATTGTCCCACTAGTGCAAAGATATTTGCACCACGTCTGCCTGCATTGCACACTCAAACTCATTGTTACTAAGCCATTATACTATCAAACATTGAGTGAACTTAGTGGCATCCTAAACGTGGCTGTTGGACGTCTGTATTGTTCCACTAGTGCAAAGATATTTGCAGCACGTCTGCCTGCATTGCACACTCAAACTCATTGTTACTAAGCCATTATACTAGCAAACACTGAGTGAACTTAGTGGCATCCTAAACGTGGCTGTTGGACTTCTGTATTGTCCCACTAGTGCAAAGATATTTGCACCACATCTGCCTGCATTGCAAACTCAAACTTATTGTTACTAAGCCATTATACTAGCAAACACTGAGTGAACTTAGTGGCATCCTAAACGTGGCTGTTGGACTTCTTTTTTGTCCCACTAGTGCAAAGATATTTGCACCATGTCTGCCTGCATTGCACACTCAAACTCATTGTTACTAAGCCATTATACTAGCAAACACTGAGTGAACTTAGTGGCATCCTAAAAGTGGCTGTTGAACTTCTGTATTGTCCCACTTGTGCAAAGATATTTGCAGCACGTCTGCCTGCATTGCACACTCAAACTCATTGTTACTAAGCCATTATACTAGCAAACACTGAGTGAACTTAGTGGCATCCTAAACATGGCTGTTGGATTTCTGTATTGTCCCATAAGTGCAAAGATATTTGCAGCACGTCTGCCTGCATTGCACACTCAAACTCATTGTTACTAAGCCATTATACTAGCAAACACTGAGTGAACTTAGTGGCATCCTAAACGTGGCTGTTGGACTTCTGTATTGTCCCACTAGTGCAAAGATATTTCCACCACGTCTGCCTGCATTGCACACTCAAACTCATTGTTACTAAGCCATTGTACTAGCAAACACTGAGTGAACTTAGTGGCATCCTAAACATGGCTGTTGGACTTCTGTATTGTCCCACAAGTGCAAAGATATTTGCAGCACGTCTGCCTGCATTGCCCACTCAAACTCATTGTTACTAAGCCATTATACTAGCAAAAACTGAGTGAACTTAGTGGCATCCTAAACATGGCTGTTGGACTTCTGTATTGTCCCACAAGTGCAAAGATATTTACAGCACGTCTGCCTGCATTGCACACTCATCTCATTGTTACTAAGCCATTATACTAGCAAACACTGAGTGAACTTAGTGGCATCCTAAACGTGGCTGTTGGACTTCTGTATTGTTCCACTAGTGCAAAGATATTTGCGCACGTCTGCCTGCATTGCACACTCAAACTCATTGTTACTAAGCCATTATACTAGCAAACACTGAGTGAACTTAGTGGCATCCTAAACGTGGCTGTTGGACTTCTGTATTGTCTCACTAGTGCAAAGATAGTTGCAGCACGTCTGCCTGCATTGCACACTCAAACTCATTGTTACTAAGCTATTATACTAGCAAACACTGAGTGAACTTAGTGGCATCCTAAACGTGGCTGTTGGACTTCTGTATTGTCCCACTAGTGCAAAGATATTTGCAGCACGTCTGCCTGCATTGCACACTCAAACTCATTATTACTAAGCCATTATACTAGCAAACACTGAGTGATCTTAGTGGCATCCTAAACGTGGCTGTTGGACGTCTGTATTGTCCCACTAGTGCAAAGATATTTGCAGCACGTCTGCCTGCATTGCACACTCAAACTCATTGTTACGAAGCCATTATACTACCCAACACTGAGTGAACGTAGTGGAATCCTAAACGTGGCTGTTGGACTTCTGTATTGTCCCACAAGTGCAAAGATATTTGCAGCACGTCTGCCTGCATTGCACACTCAAACTCATTGTTACTAAGCCATTATACTAGCAAACACTGAGTGAACTTAGTGGCATCCTAAACGTGGCTGTTGGACTTCTGTATTGTCCCACTAGTGCAAAGATATTTGAAGCACGTCTGCCTGCATTGCACACTCAAACTCATTGTTACTAAGCCATTATACTAGCAAACACTGAGTGAACTTATTGGCATCCTAAACGTGGCTGTTGGACTTCTGTATTGTCTCACTAGTGCAAAGATAGTTGCAGCACGTCTGCCTGCATTGCACACTCAAACTCATTGTTACTAAGCTATTATACTAGCAAACAGTGAGTGAACTTAGTGACATCCTAAACATGGCTGTTGGACTTCTGTATTGTCCTACTAGTGCAAAGATATTTGCAGCACGTCTGCCTGCATTGCACACTCAAACTCATTGTTACTAAGCCATTATACTAGCAAACACTAAGTGATCTTAGTGGCATCCTAAACGTGGCTGTTGGACTTCTGTATTGTCCCACTAGTGCAAAGATATTTGCACCACGTCTGCCTGCATTGCACACTCAAACTCATTGTTACTAAGCCATTATACTATCAAACATTGAGTGAACTTAGTGGCATCCTAAACGTGGCTGTTGGACGTCTGTATTGTTCCACTAGTGCAAAGATATTTGCAGCACGTCTGCCTGCATTGCACACTCAAACTCATTGTTACTAAGCCATTATACTAGCAAACACTGAGTGAACTTAGTGGCATCCTAAACGTGGCTGTTGGACTTCTGTATTGTCCCACTAGTGCAAAGATATTTGCACCACATCTGCCTGCATTGCAAACTCAAACTTATTGTTACTAAGCCATTATACTAGCAAACACTGAGTGAACTTAGTGGCATCCTAAACGTGGCTGTTGGACTTCTGTATTGTCCCACTAGTGCAAAGATATTTGCACCATGTCTGCCTGCATTGCACACTCAAACTCATTGTTACTAAGCCATTATACTAGCAAACACTGAGTGAACTTAGTGGCATCCTAAAAGTGGCTGTTGAACTTCTGTATTGTCCCACTTGTGCAAAGATATTTGCAGCACGTCTGCCTGCATTGCACACTCAAACTCATTGTTACTAAGCCATTATACTAGCAAACACTGAGTGAACTTAGTGGCATCCTAAACATGGCTGTTGGATTTCTGTATTGTCCCATAAGTGCAAAGATATTTGCAGCACGTCTGCCTGCATTGCACACTCAAACTCATTGTTACTAAGCCATTATACTAGCAAACACTGAGTGAACTTAGTGGCATCCTAAATGTGGCTGTTGGACTTCTGTATTGTCCCTCTAGTGCAAAGATATTTGCAGCACGTCTGCCTGCATTGCACACTCAAACTCATTGTTACTAAGCCATTATACTAGCAAACACTGAGTGAACTTAGTGGCATCCTAAACGTGGCTGTTGGACTTCTGTATTGTCCCACTAGTACAAAGATATTTGCACCACGTCTGCCTGCATTGCACACTCAAACTCATTGTTACTAAGCCATTATACTAGCAAACACTGAGTGAACTTAGTGGCATCCTGAACATGGCTGTTGGACTTCTGTATTGTCCCACAAGTGCAAAGATATTTGCAGCACGTCTGCCTGCATTGCAAACTCAAACTCATTGTTACTAAGCCATTATACTAGCAAACACTGAGTGAACTTAGTGGCATCCTAAACGTGGCTGTTGGACTTCTGTATTGTCCCACTAGTGCAAAGATATTTGCACCACGTCTGCCTGCATTGCACACTCAAACTCATTGTTACTAAGCCATTATACTAGCAAACACTGAGTGAACTTAGTGGCATCCTAAAAGTGGCTGTTGGACTTCTGTATTGTCCCACTAGTGCAAAGATATTTGCAGCACGTCTGCCTGCATTGCACACTCAAACTCACTGTTACTAAGCCATTATACTAGCAAACACTGAGTGAACTTAGTGGCATCCTAAACATGGCTGTTGGACTTCTGTATTGTCCCACAAGTGCAAAGATATTTGCAGCACGTCTGCCTGCATTGCACACTCAAACTCATTGTTACTAAGCCATTATACTAGCAAACACTGAGTGAACTTAGTGGCATCCTAATCGTGGCTGTTGGACTACTGTATTGTCCCACTAGTGCAAAGATATTTGCAGCACGTCTGCCTGCATTGCACACTAAAACTCATTGTTACTAAGCCATTATAGTAGCAAACACTGAGTAAACTTAGTGGCATCCTAAACGTGGCTGTTGGACTTCTGTATTGTCCCACTAGGGCCAAGATATTTGCAGCACGTCTGCCTGCATTGCACACTCAAACTCATTGTTACTAAGCCATTATACTAGCAAACACTGAGTGAACTTAGTGGCATCCTAAACATGGCTGTTGGACTTCTGTATTGTTTCACTAGTGCAAAGATATTTGCAGCACGTCTGCCTGCATTGCACACTCAAACTCATTGTTACTAAGCCATTATACTAGCAAACACTGAGTGAACTTAGTGGCATACTAAACGTGGCTGTTGGACTTCTGTATTGTCCCACAAGTGCAAAGATATTTGCAGCACATCTGTCTGCATTGCACACTCAAACTCATTTTTACTAAGCCGGTATACTAGCAAACACTGAGTGAACTTAGTGGCATCCTAAATGTGGCTGTTGGACTTCTGTATTGTCCCTCTAGTGCAAAGATATTTGCAGCACGTCTGCCTGCATTGCACACTCAAACTCATTGTTACTAAGCCATTATACTAGCAAACACTGAGTGAACTTAGTGGCATCCTAAACGTGGCTGTTGGACTTCTGTATTGTCCCACTAGTGCAAAGATATTTGCACCACGTCTGCCTGCATTGCACACTCAAACTCATTGTTACTAAGCCATTATACTAGCAAACACTGAGTGAACTTAGTGGCATCCTGAACATGGCTGTTGGACTTCTGTATTGTCCCACAAGTGCAAAGATATTTGCAGCACGTCTGCCTGCATTGCAAACTCAAACTCATTGTTACTAAGCCATTATACTAGCAAACACTGAGTGAACTTAGTGGCATCCTAAACGTGGCTGTTGGACTTCTGTATTGTCCCACTAGTGCAAAGATATTTGCACCACGTCTGCATGCATTGCACACTCAAACTCATTGTTACTAAGCCATTATACTAGCAAACACTGAGTGAACTTAGTGGCATCCTAAAAGTGGCTGTTGGACTTCTGTATTGTCCCACTAGTGCAAAGATATTTGCAGCACGTCTGCCTGCATTGCACACTCAAACTCACTGTTACTAAGCCATTATACTAGCAAACACTGAGTGAACTTAGTGGCATCCTAAACATGGCTGTTGGACTTCTGTATTGTCCCACAAGTGCAAAGATATTTGCAGCACGTCTGCCTGCATTGCACACTCAAACTCATTGTTACTAAGCCATTATACTAGCAAACACTGAGTGAACTTAGTGGCATCCTAAACGTGGCTGTTGTACTACTGTATTGTCCCACTAGTGCAAAGATATTTGCAGCACGTCTGCCTGCATTGCACACTAAAACTCATTGTTACTAAGCCATTATAGTAGCAAACACTGAGTAAACTTAGTGGCATCCTAAACGTGGCTGTTGGACTTCTGTATTGTCCCACAAGTGCAAAGATATTTGCAGCACGTCTGTCTGCATTGCACACTCAAACTCATTGTTACTAAGCCGTTATTCTAGCAAACACTGAGTGAACTTAGTGGAATCCTAAACGTGGCTGTTGGACTTCTGTATTGTCCCACAAGTGCAAAGATATTTGCAGCACGTCTGCCTGCATTGCACACTCAAACTCATTGTTACTAAGCCATTATACTAGCAAACACTGAGTGAACTTAGTGGCATACTAAACGTGGCTGTTGGACTTCTGTATTGTCCCACAAGTGCAAAGATATTTGCAGCACGTCTGTCTGCATTGCACACTCAAACTCATTGTTACTAAGCCGTTATTCTAGCAAACACTGAGTGAACTTAGTGGCATCCTAAACGTGGCTGTTGGACTTCTGTATTGTCCCACTGATGCAAAGATATTTGCAGCACGTCTGCCTGCATTGCACACTCAAACTCATTGTTACTAAGCCATTATACTAGCAAACACTGAGTGAACTTAGTGGCATTCTAAACGTGGCTGTTGGACTTCTGTATTGTCCCACTAGTGCAAAGATATTTGCAGCACGTCTGCCTGCATTGCCCACTCAAACTCATTGTTACTAAGCCATTATACTAGCAAACACTGAGTGAACTTAGTGGCATCCTAAACATGGCTGTTGGACTTCTGTATTGTCCCACAAGTGCAAAGATATTTGCAGCACGTCTGCCTGCATTGAACACTCAAACTCATTGTTACTAAGCCATTATACTAGCAAACACTGAGTGAACTTAGTGGCATCCTAAACGTGGCTGTTGGACTTCTGTATTGTCTCACTAGTGCAAAGATAGTTGCAGCACGTCTGCCTGCATTGCGCACTCAAACTCATTGTTACTAAGCTATTATACTAGCAAACACTGAGTGAACTTAGTGGCATCCTAAACGAGGCTGTTGGACTTCTGTATTGTCCCACAAGTGCAAAGATATTTGCAGCATGTCTGCCTGCATTGAACATTCAAACTCATTGTTACTAAGCCATTATACTAGCAAACACTGAGTGAACTTAGTGGCATCCTAAACGTGGCTGTTGGACTTCTGTATTGTCCCACTAGTGCAAAGATATTTGCAGCACGTCTGCCTGCATTGAACACTCAAACTCATTGTTACTAAGCCATTATACTAGCAAACACTGAGTGAACTTAGTGGCATCCTAAACGTGGCTGTTGGACTTCTGAATTGTCTCACTAGTGCAAAGATAGTTGCAGCACGTCTGCCTGCATTGCGCACTCAAACTCATTGTTACTAAGCTATTATACTAGCAAACACTGAGTGAACTTAGTGGCATCCTAAACGAGGCTGTTGGACTTCTGTATTGTCCCACAAGTGCAAAGATATTTGCAGCACGTCTGCCTGCATTGCACACTCAAACTCATTGTTACGAAGCCATTATACTACCAAACACTGAGTGAACTTAGTGGAATCCTAAACGTGGCTGTTGGACTTCTGTATTGTCCCACAAGTGCAAAGATATTTGCAGCACGTCTGCCTGCATTGCACACTCAAACTCATTGTTACTAAGCCATAATACTAGCAAACACTGAGTGAACTTAGTGGCATCCTAAACGTGGCTGTTGGACTTCTGTATTGTCCCACTAGTGCAAAGATATTTCCACCACGTCTGCCTGCATTGCACACTCAAACTCATTGTTACTAAGCCATTGTACTAGCAAACACTGAGTGAACTTAGTGGCATCCTAAACATGGCTGTTGGACTTCTGTATTGTTTCACTAGTGCAAAGATATTTGCAGCACGTCTGCCTGCATTGCACACTCAAACTCATTGTTACTAAGCCATTATACTAGCAAACACTGAGTGAACTTAGTGGCATACTAAACGTGGCTGTTGGACTTCTGTATTGTCCCACAAGTGCAAAGATATTTGCAGCACGTCTGTCTGCATTGCACACTCAAACTCATTGTTACTAAGCCGTTATACTAGCAAACACTGAGTGAACTTAGTGGCATCCTAAACGTGGCTGTTGGACTTCTGTATTGTCCCACTGATGCAAAGATATTTGCAGCACGTCTGCCTGCATTGCACACTCAAACTCATTGTTACTAAGCCATTATACTAGCAAACACTGAGTGAACTTAGTGGCATTCTAAACGTGGCTGTTGGACTTCTGTATTGTCCCACTAGTGCAAAGATATTTGCAGCACGTCTGCCTGCATTGCCCACTCAAACTCATTGTTACTAAGCCATTATACTAGCAAACACTGAGTGAACTTAGTGGCATCCTAAACATGGCTGTTGGACTTCTGTATTGTCCCACAAGTGCAAAGATATTTGCAGCACGTCTGCCTGCATTGAACACTCAAACTCATTGTTACTAAGCCATTATACTAGCAAACACTGAGTGAACTTAGTGGCATCCTAGACGTGGCTGTTGGACTTCTGTATTGTCTCACTAGTGCAAAGATAGTTGCAGCACGTCTGCCTGCATTGCGCACTCAAACTCATTGTTACTAAGCTATTATACTAGCAAACACTGAGTGAACTTAGTGGCATCCTAAACGAGGCTGTTGGACTTCTGTATTGTCCCACAAGTGCAAAGATATTTGCAGCATGTCTGCCTGCATTGAACATTCAAACTCATTGTTACTAAGCCATTATACTAGCAAACACTGAGTGAACTTAGTGGCATCCTAAACGTGGCTGTTGGACTTCTGTATTGTCCCACTAGTGCAAAGATATTTGCAGCACGTCTGCCTGCATTGAACACTCAAACTCATTGTTACTAAGCCATTATACTAGCAAACACTGAGTGAACTTAGTGGCATCCTAAACGTGGCTGTTGGACTTCTGAATTGTCTCACTAGTGCAAAGATAGTTGCAGCACGTCTGCCTGCATTGCGCACTCAAACTCATTGTTACTAAGCTATTATACTAGCAAACACTGAGTGAACTTAGTGGCATCCTAAACGAGGCTGTTGGACTTCTGTATTGTCCCACAAGTGCAAAGATATTTGCAGCACGTCTGCCTGCATTGCACACTCAAACTCATTGTTACGAAGCCATTATACTACCAAACACTGAGTGAACTTAGTGGAATCCTAAACGTGGCTGTTGGACTTCTGTATTGTCCCACAAGTGCAAAGATATTTGCAGCACGTCTGCCTGCATTGCACACTCAAACTCATTGTTACTAAGCCATTATACTAGCAAACACTGAGTGAACTTAGTGGCATCCTAAACGTGGCTGTTGGACTTCTGTATTGTCCCACTAGTGCAAAGATATTTGCAGCACGTCTGCCTGCATTGCACACTCAAACTCATTGTTACTAAGCCATTATACTAGCAAACACTGAGTGAACTTAGTGGCATCCTAAACGTGGCTGTTGGACTTCTGTATTGTCCCACTAGTGCAAAGATATTTCCACCACGTCTGCCTGCATTGCACACTCAAACTCATTGTTACTAAGCCATTGTACTAGCAAACACTGAGTGAACTTAGTGGCATCCTAAACATGGCTGTTGGACTTCTGTATTGTCTCACTAGTGCAAAGATAGTTGCAGCACGTCTGCCTGCATTCCACACTCAAACTCATTGTTACTAAGCCATTATAGTAGCAAACACTGAGTAAACTTAGTGGCATCCTAAACGTGGCTGTTGGACGTCTGTATTGTCCCACTAGTGCAAAGCTATTTGCAGCACGTCTGCCTGCATTGCACACTCAAACTCATTGTTACGAAGCCATTATACTACCAAACACTGAGTGAACTTAGTGGAATCCTAAACGTGGCTGTTGGACTTCTGTATTGTCCCACAAGTGCAAAGATATTTGCAGCACGTCTGCCTGCATTGCCCACTCAAACTCATTGTTACTAAGCCATTATACTAGCAAACACTGAGTGAACTTAGTGGCATCCTAAACGTGGCTGTTGGACTTCTGAATTGTCTCACTAGTGCAAAGATAGTTGCAGCACGTCTGCCTGCATTGCACACTCATCTCATTGTTACTAAGCCATTATACTAGCAAACACTGAGTGAACTTAGTCGCATCCTAAACGAGGCTGTTGGACTTCTGTATTGTCCCACTAGTGCAATGATATTTGCAGCACGTCTGCCTGCATTGCACACTCAAACTCATTGTTACTAAGCCATTACACTAGCAAACACTGAGTGAACTTAGTGGCATCCTAAACGTGGCTGTTGGACTTCTGTATTGTCCCACTAGTGCAAAGATATTTCCTCCACGTCTGCCTGCATTGCACACTCAAACTCATTGTTACTAAGCCATTATACTAGCAAACACTGAGTGATCTTAGTGGCATCCTAAACGTGGCTGTTGGACGTCTGTATTGTCCCACTAGTGCAAAGCTATTTGCAGCACGTCTGCCTGCATTGCACACTCAAACTCATTGTTACGAAGCCATTATACTACCAAACACTGAGTGAACTTAGTGGAATCCTAAACGTGGCTGTTGGACTTCTGTATTGTCCCACAAGTGCAAAGATATTTGCAGCAGGTCTGCCTGCATTGCACACTCAAACTCATTGTTACTAAGCCATTATACTAGCAAACACTGAGTGAACTTAGTGGCATCCTAAACGTGGCTGTTGGACTTCTGTATTGTCCCACTAGTGCAAAGATATTTGCAGCACGTCTGCCTGCATTGCACACTCAAACTCATTGTTACTAAGCCATTATACTAGCAAACACTGAGTGAACTTAGTGGCATCCTAAACGTGGCTGTTGGACTTCTGTATTGTCCCACTAGTGCAAAGATATTTCCACCACGTCTGCCTGCATTGCACACTCAAACTCATTGTTACTAAGCCATTATACTAGCAAACACTGAGTGAACTTAGTGGCATCCTAAACATGGCTGTTGGACTTCTGTATTGTCTAACAAGTGCAAAGATATTTACAGCACGTCTGCCTGCATTGCACACTCATCTCATTGTTACTAAGCCATTATACTAGCAAACACTGAGTGAACTTAGTGGCATCCTAAACGAGGCTGTTGGACTTCTGTATTGTCCCACTAGTGCAAAGATATTTGCAGCACGTCTGCCTGCATTGCACACTCAAACTCATTGTTACTAAGCCATTGTACTAGCAAACACTGAGTGAACTTAGTGGCATCCTAAACATGGCTGTTGGACTTCTGTATTGTCCCACAAGTGCAAAGATATTTGCAGCACGTCTGCCTGCATTGCCCACTCAAACTCATTGTTACTAAGCCATTATACTAGCAAACACTGAGTGAACTTAGTGGCATCCTAAACATGGCTGTTGGACTTCTGTATTGTCCCACAAGTGCAAAGATATTTACAGCACGTCTGCCTGCATTGCACACTCATCTCATTGTTACTAAGCCATTATACTAGCAAACACTGAGTGAACTTAGTGGCATCCTAAACGTGGCTGTTGGACTTCTGTATTGTCCCACTAGTGCAAAGATATTTGCAGCACGTCTGCCTGCATTGCACACTCAAACTCATTGTTACTAAGCCATTATACTAGCAAACACTGAGTGAACTTAGTGGCATCCTAAACGTGGCTGTTGGACTTCTGTATTGTCTCACTAGTGCAAAGATAGTTGCAGCACGTCTGCCTGCATTGCACACTCAAACTCATTGTTACTAAGCTATTATACTAGCAAACACTGAGTGAACTTAGTGGCATCCTTAACGTGGCTGTTGGACTTCTGTATTGTCCCACTAGTGCAAAGATATTTGCAGCACGTCTGCCTGCATTGCACACTCAAACTCATTATTACTAAGCGATTATACTAGCAAACACTGAGTGATCTTAGTGGCATCCTAAACGTGGCTGTTGGACGTCTGTATTGTCCCACTAGTGCAAAGATATTTGCAGCACGTCTGCCTGCATTGCACACTCAAGCTCATTGTTACGAAGCCATTTTACTACCCAACACTGAGTGAACGTAGTGGAATCCTAAACGTGGCTGTTGGACTTCTGTATTGTCCCACCAGTGCAAAGATATTTGCAGCACGTCTGCCTGCATTGCAAACTCAAACTCATTGTTACTAAGCCATTATACTAGCAAACACTGAGTGAACTTAGTGGCATCCTAAACGTGGCTGTTGGACTTCTGTATTGTCCCACTAGTGCAAAGATATTTGCACCACGTCCGCCTGCATTGTACACTCAAACTCATTGTTACTAAGCCATTATACTAGCAAACACTGATTGAACTTAGTGGCATCCTAATTGTGGCTGTTGGACTTCTGTATTGTCTCACTAGTGCAAAGATAGTTGCAGCACGTCTGCCTGCATTGCACACTCAAACTCATTGTTACTAAGCCATTATACTAGCAAACACTGAGTGAACTTAGTGGCATCCTAAACGTGGCTGTTGGACTTCTGTATTGTCCCACTAGTGCAAAGATATTTGCAGCACGTCTGCCTGCATTGCACACTCAAACTCATTGTTACTAAGCCATTATACTAGCAAACACTGAGTGAACTTAGTGGCATCCTAAACGTGGCTGTTGGACTTCTGTATTGTCCCACTAGTGCAAAGATATTTCCACCACGTCTGCCTGCATTGCACACTCATCTCATTGTTACTAAGCCATTATACTAGCAAACACTGAGTGAACTTAGTGGCATCCTAAACGAGGCTGTTGGACTTCTGTATTGTCCCACTAGTTCAAAGATATTTGCAGCACGTCTGCCTGCATTGCACACTCAAACTCATTGTTATTAAGCCATTGTACTAGCAAACACTGAGTGAACTTAGTGGCATCCTAAACATGGCTGTTGAACTTCTGTATTGTCCCACAAGTGCAAAGATATTTGCAGCACGTCTGCCTGCATTGCCCACTCAAACTCATTGTTACTAAGCCATTATACTAGCAAACACTGAGTGAACTTAGTGGCATCCTAAACGTGGCTGTTGGACTTCTGTATTGTCCCACTAGTGCAAAGATATTTGCACCACATCCGCCTGCATTGTACACTCAAACTCATTGTTACTAAGCCATTATACTAGCAAACACTGATTGAACTTAGTGGCATCCTAATTGTGGCTGTTGGACTTCTGTATTGTCTCACTAGTGCAAAGATAGTTGCAGCACGTCTGCCTGCATTGCACACTCAAACTCATTGTTACTAAGCCATTATACTAGCAAACACTGAGTGAACTTAGTGGCATCCTAAATGTGGCTGTTGGACTTCTGTATTGTCCCTCTAGTGCAAAGATATTTGCAGCACGTCTGCCTGCATTGCACACTCAAACTCATTGTTACTAAGCCATTATACTAGCAAACAGTGAGTGAACTTAGTGGCATCCTAAACGTGGCTGTTGGACTTCTGTATTGTCCCACTAGTGCGAAGATATTTGCACCACGTCTGCCTGCATTGCACACTCAAACTCATTGTTACTAAGCCATTATACTAGCAAACACTGAGTGAACTTAGTGGCATCCTAAACATGGCTGTTGGACTTCTGTATTGTCCCACAAGTGCAAAGATATTTGCAGCACGTCTGCCTGCATTGCAAACTCAAACTCATTGTTACTAAGCCATTATACTAGCAAACACTGAGTGAACTTAGTGGCATCCTAAAAGTGGCTGTTGGACTTCTGTATTGTCCCACTACTGCAAAGATATTTGCAGCACGTCTGCCTGCATTGCACACTCAAACTCACTGTTACTAAGCCATTATACTAGCAAACACTGAGTGAACTTAGTGGCATCCTAAACATGGCTGTTGGACTTCTGTATTGTCCCACAAGTGCAAAGATATTTGCAGCACGTCTGCCTGCATTGCACACTCAAACTCATTGTTACTAAGCCATTATACTAGCAAACACTGAGTGAACTTAGTGGCATCCTAAACGTGGCTGTTGGACTTCTGTATTGTCCCACTAGTGCAAAGATATTTCCACCACGTCTGCCTGCGTTGCACACTCAAACTCATTGTTACTAAGCTATTATACTAGCAAACACTGAGTGAACTTAGTGGCATCCAAAACGTGGCTGTTGGACTTCTGTATTGTCCCACTGGTGCAAAGATATTTGCAGCACGTCTGCCTGCATTGCACACTCAAACTCATTGTTACTAAGCCATTATACTAGCAAACACTGAGTGATCTTAGTGGCATCCTAAACGTGTGTTACGGTTGCTGCGAGCATTGGAGACTATGTCCAGATTTCTTGCTACTGCACATGTGCGAGCGCTGGAGACTAAGTCCAGATTTCTTGCTACTGCACATGTGCGAGCGCTGGAGACTAAGGGGCACTTTGCACACTGCGACATCGCAGGTGCGATGTCGGTGGGGTCAAATTGAAAATGACGCACTTCCGGCATCGCATGCGACATCGCAGTGTGTAAAGGCTGGATGATACGATTAACGAGCGCAAAAGCGTCGTAATCGTATCATCGGTGCAGCGTCGGCGTAATCCATGATTACGCTGACGCGACGGTCCGATGTTGTTCCTCGCTCCTGCGGCTGCACACATCGCTGTGTGTGAAGTCGCAGGAGCGAGGAACGTCTCCTACCGGCCTCACTGCGGCTTCCGTAGGATATGCGGAAGGAAGGAGGTGGGCAGGATGTTGACATCCTGCTCATCTCCGCCCCTCCGCTCTGATTGGCCGCCTGCCGTGTGACGTCGCAGTGACGCCGCACGACCCGCCCCCTTAACAAGGAGGCGGGTCGCCGGCCACAGGTACGTCGCACGGCAGGTGAGTGTGTGTGTGAAGCTGGCGTAGCGATAACTTTCGCTACGCCAGCTACCACCACATATCGCTGCTGCGACGGGGGCGGGGACTATCACACTCGGCATCGCAGCATCGGGCTGCGATGTCGCAGTGTGCAAAGTGCCCCTAAGTCCAGATTTCTTGCTACTGCACATGTGCGAGCGCCGGAGACTAAGTCCAATCTTGGAGCCATTGCACATGTGCGGGTGACATCATCGCTGACACGAGGTCACATGTCTCTGACACCTTCTATGCCGATTGGTCGCTGGTCATGTGCTTGTGACGTCTTGCTCGGTGATAGGCCAGCATGACGTCACTCCTGTCGTTCTGGCAGCGGATTGGCTCTGGTGTCCTCCATCTTGGATGAGGCACAGAGTCTATATAAGACCCTGACACACGCCGCATGGTGCTCTGTCCTCTTGGTTCATGCATATGAGTAGACGCTCTGTGCGCGTTCCTCTAGGCATTCCTCTGTCTATGCTAGGTGAGCGCTACCGGCAGGGTAGCGTTCTTATACCTTACAGCTTCGGCTGCTGTCCGTATCCTTACCTCTTAGGGGAGCGGACATAGGCAGGTGCCTGAGGCACATGGTCTGGCTGGGCCTTGTGATTCTACTCGTAGGTGGACGTTGCCGCTAGGGTAACGTTCCTTATACTGCGTCTGGCAGTTGTTCGTATCCTCGCACACTAGAGGAGCGAACAGAGGTAGGAGCTTTGTGCGGCTTATGCTGCTGTCCGTCTCTTTTGCACCACTAGAAGAGCGGGCCTAGGCAGGTGCCATATCTAGTGGTTCGTGTCCTCGCACACTAGTGGAGCGAACGCAGGTAGGAGCTTTGTGCGGCTTACGCTGCTGTTCGTCTCTTTTGCACCACTAGAAGAGCGGACCTAGGTAGGTGCCATTTCGCACACATTGCCTTTGTCTCTGTGATTATTAACAGAGATCATTCCACACACCCTCCAAGTAAGGGAGGAATTGCTTTACTTACTTATTATATCCTTCTGTGAGTTAACAGAGGTATTGCACTCTGCCATAGTCTGCAGCAAAGTCTTTGCACGGTGGACCCTGACTGTCTGATACTCCTTTCGGTTATTATCAGACAGCCCCCCGTAACATTAGGACTGAGCCAAGGGTCTGGCAGTTATGGCAGAATATCAGCAGTTACACCGTTACATACAAGTACTTGAGTCACGGCTCAAGAGTATAGAGGATAAACCTCAGACCATGGTGACATCTGCACATGATCCTCGACTTGCTCTGCCAAACAGATATTCTGGCGATGCCAGATCATGTCGTGGTTTCATTAGTCAGTGTCAGATACACCTAGAGGTCAACTCTTCTCGCTTCTCTACGGAGAGGTCCAGAGTAGGCTTTATCATCTCCTTACTTCAGGACAAAGCCTTAGAATGGGCGACTCCCCTATGGGAGCGCTCTGATGTGGTTACTCTGAGACATCAAGACTTTCTTGATGCTCTTAAGGCGGTATTCATGGGTCCGCAGGTTACCCATGATGCGGCTCTGAGACTGTTAGATCTATCTCAGGGTTCGTTATCCACTAGTTCTTATGCCATTGCTTTTAGAACTCTGGTGGCAGAACTAGATTGGCCAGAGAAGGTGTTGATTCCTATCTTCTGGAGAGGGTTGGCAGTCTATGTCAAGGATGCCCTTGCTACTCGTGAGGTCCCTGCTTCTCTGGAGGACTTGATCACAGTAGCAACGAGGATCGATGTACGCCATAAGGAACGTAGACTCGAGGTCTCTTCCTCACGCCCTAAGCATCGGGCTATTCCAGTTGTTGAGGGTCCACTACCATCTTCCTCAGCATCTGAAACATCTCCCACTCCTATGGAGTTAGGTCATACGTTCTCCAGACTACGCAAGTCCGGTCCTCCTATATGTTACGTATGTCGTCAGGCTGGGCACTATGCCAACAAGTGTCCTAGTCGTCAGGGAAACTCCCTGGCCTAGTAACCATTAGAGGGGGGTTACTAGAGACGTCTTCTGCACCCTCTAAGTGTTAAGTGTTGTATCCCAGGTCAGCTCTCGTTATCTGAGAATACATGGCCTATTATGGCTTTTGTGGATTCCGGAGCTGACGGGATTTTTGTGTCCTCAGGATTTGTAAAGGGACACAATATTCCCTCTATCATGTTAGAGGCGCCTATTCCTGTCCGTGTTGTTAATGGAACTATGTTGTCTGACTCCATTACATTGAGGACAGTTCCCTTGCGCCTTTCCCTGTCTCAGGGTCACATAGAGGAGATTTCTTTTCTTGTTTTGCCTGAGGGTATAGACGACGTCCTTCTGGGTCTTCCATGGCTTCGGACTCATGCTCCTCACATTGACTGGGAGTCTGACAGCATTATTAGTTGGGGTTCGAAATGTCAGTCCCGATGTCTTCCCTTACCACCTAAGGTCGTTGCGGTTGCATCAACTGATCTCTCTCCCATACCTACACCCTATTTGGATTTCGCTGACGTGTTCTCCAAACAGGGTGCTGAGGTTCTTCCACCCCATAGGCCGTATGACTGTGCCATAGACCTTATCCCAGGTTCGGTTCCACCTAAAGGCAGGGTTTACCCCCTGTCGATACCTGAGTCGGAGGCCATGTCGACCTATATAAGAGAGAGTTTAGAGAAGGGGTTCATTCGTAAGTCTGTCTCTCCCGCGGGAGCTGGGTTTTTCTTTGTTCGGAAGAAAGAGGGTAATTTGCGTCCCTGCATAGATTACAGGGGTCTCAACGCAATCACAATAAAGAACAAATACCCATTACCTTTAATTTCGGAGCTCTTTGACAGACTGAGAGGAACTCAAGTTTTTACGAAGTTGGATCTGCGGGGTGCGTATAACTTGGTACGAATTCGAAAGGGTGACGAATGGAAGACCGCTTTTAACACCCGAGACGGTCACTATGAATACCTCGTCATGCCTTTTGGGTTATGTAATGCACCCGCAGTATTTCAGGACTTCGTAAACGATGTGTTCAAGGATTTACTGTTATCCTCAGTAGTGGTGTATCTGGACGACATCCTGATTTTTTCTCCTGATCTGGAGACTCATCGTCAGGATGTCGTTCGTGTCCTTTCCCGTTTAAGGGAGCACTCATTGTTTGCTAAACTCGAGAAATGTGTATTCGAGCAGTCCTCATTGCCTTTTTTGGGTTACATTATCTCACAAGAGGGTCTGGCTATGGATCCTGCGAAGCTCTCTGCTGTCCTGCAATGGTCCGAACCTCATTCCTTGAAGGCGGTGCAACGCTTCTTAGGATTCATAAATTATTACAGGCAGTTCATACCCCATTTTTCTACTTTGGTGGCCTTGACTAAGAAAGGTGCTAATCCCAAAGCCTGGTCTACTGAGACATCTCAGGCTTTTGAGGCAGTAAAAAGACACTTTTCAACTGCTCCCGTTCTTCAAAGACCCGATGAGAATAAGCCCTTCCTCTTAGAGGTTGATGCCCCTTCAGTGGGTGCTGGTGCGGTCTTGTATCAAAAGAACGGTGCAGGTAGAAAAAGGCCGTGTTTCTTCTTTGCTAAAACCTTTTCACCGGCAGAGAGAAACTATACCATTGGGGATAGGGAACTGCTCGCCTTGAGATTAGCCTTGGAGGAGTGGCGTCACTTGCTGGAAGGAGCGAAACATCCTTTCCAGGTCTATACAGACCATAAGAATCTGACGTACTTACAAACCGCTCAGCGTCTGAATCCTCGCCAAGCCCGCTGGTCCTTGTTTTTCTCCCGCTTTCACTTCTCCATCAACTATCTGTCTGGGAGTAAGAATAACAAGGCAGACGCCCTGTCTCGCTCTATGCTTTCTACCCAGGAAGAGATTGACGAACCTCGTCTTATCCTTCCCTCCAGGGTTTTTCATACGCTCTCCCCTGTGACGTTAGACCAAATCCCACCGGGCAAGACCTTTGTTCCACCTGATCGACAGAATGATATACTGTCATGGGCCCACACCTCAAAGGTGGGTGGGCATTTTGGTATTAGGCGGACACGAGAGTTACTGGAGAGGTGGTATTGGTGGCCACACTTAGCCAGCCACGTCAAGAGATATGTCGGTTCCTGCTACTCGTGTGCTCGCAACCGTCCATTACGGCAGAGACCGGCTGGGCTCTTGCATCCTTTACCAGTGCCAGATAGACCATGGGAGGTGGTAGGCATGGACTTTGTGGGTGATCTTCCATGTTCACAGGGACATAGATTTGTGTGGGTCATTACGGACCATTTCTCCCGGATGGTTCATCTCGTACCGTTATCGAGAATCCCATCTTCCAGGGTACTAGCCAAACTATTCCTCAAGCATGTCTTTAGGCTTCACGGGATGCCAGATCGTATCATTTGTGATAGAGGCCCGCAATTTACTTCCCGTTTCTGGCGAGATCTTTGTAGCCTTCTGCAAATTGAGTTGAATCTCTCTTCGGCATACCATCCGGAGACTAATGGTTTGGTTGAACGTACCAATCAATCTATGATTATATACCTTCGACACTTTGTTGCTGAGAACCACGATAACTGGTCCTCCCTCCTACCCTGGGCAGAATTTGCCCTTAACAATTCGCTGGCTGAGGCCACTGGGCAGACACCGTTCGTACTCAATAATGGGCAACACTCTAGGGTACCGGTACCGTTTCCCGCTGCTGCACCTCCTCCTCTTGTGCCTGACTGGGCAACTAATGCCAGAGAGGTTTGGGATCGGACTCAAGAGTCGATCCAAGCAGCTAAGGACCGTATGAAGACGGTGTCCGATCGGTTTCGTCGCCCGGCTCCTGTCTTTTCTCCAGGGGACTTTGTGTGGCTCTCTGCAAAACACGTGAGACTTAGAGTGAGCTCTGTCAAATTTGCTCCTCGCTTCCTGGGTCCTTATGAGGTTCTTCGACAGGTAAATCCTGTAGTCTATCAATTGAAGTTACCTGTCCATCTTAGGATTCATGACAAATTCCATGTCTCACTGCTAAAGCCGGCTATTTTACCTCACGCTCGTGAAGTGCACTCTCCTGCCTCTGATTCCTCTCGCTCTAGCTATGAGGTACGAGCCATAGTTGGTTCTAAGATGGTTAGAGGGCGCAGGTTCTTCTTGATAGATTGGGAGGGCTATGGCCCGGAACATCGCTCTTGGGAGCCTGAGGAGGCTGTCCATGCTCCCGACTTAGTTGCCGATTACCTGCGTCGCCGGGAGGGGGGCCCTTGAGGGGGAGGTACTGTTACGGTTGCTGCGAGCACTGGAGACTATGTCCAGATTTCTTGCTACTGCACATGTGCGAGCGCTGGAGACTAAGTCCAGATTTCTTGCTACTGCACATGTGCGAGCGCCGGAGACTAAGTCCAATCTTGGAGCCATTGCACATGTGCGGGTGACATCATCGCTGACACGAGGTCACATGTCTCTGACACCTTCTATGCCGATTGGTCGCTGGTCATGTGCTTGTGACGTCTTGCTCGGTGATAGGCCAGCATGACGTCACTCCTGTCGTTCTGGCAGCGGATTGGCTCTGGTGTCCTCCATCTTGGATGAGGCACAGAGTCTATATAAGACCCTGACACGCGCCGCATGGTGCTCTGTCCTCTTGGTTCATGCATATGAGTAGACGCTCTGTGCGCGTTCCTCTAGGCATTCCTCTGTCTATGCTAGGTGAGCGCTACCGGCAGGGTAGCGTTCTTATACCTTACAGCTTCGGCTGCTGTCCGTATCCTTACCTCTTAGGGGAGCGGACATAGGCAGGTGCCTGAGGCACATGGTCTGGCTGGGCCTTGTGATTCTACTCGTAGGTGGACGTTGCCGCTAGGGTAACGTTCCTTATACTGCGTCTGGCAGTTGTTCGTATCCTCGCACACTAGGGGAGCGAACAGAGGTAGGAGCTTTGTGCGGCTCATGCTGCTGTCCGTCTCTTTTGCACCACTAGAAGAGCGGACCTGGGCAGGTGCCATATCTAGTGGTTCGTGTCCTCGCACACTAGTGGAGCGAACGCAGGTAGGAGCTTTGTGCGGCTTACGCTGCTGTTCGTCTCTTTTGCACCACTAGAAGAGCGGACCTAGGTAGGTGCCATTTCGCACACATTGCCTTTGTCTCTGTGATTATTAACAGAGATCATTCCACACACCCTCCAAGTAAGGGAGGAATTGCTTTACTTACTTATTATATCCTTCTGTGAGTTAACAGAGGTATTGCACTCTGCCATAGTCTGCAGCAAAGTCTTTGCACGGTGGACCCTGACTGTCTGATACTCCTTTCGGTTATTATCAGACAGCCCCCCGTAACAACGTGGCTGTTGGACTTCTGTATTGTCCCACAAGTGCAAAGATATTTGCAGCACGTCTGCCTGCATTGCACACTCAAACTCATTGTTACTAAGCCATTATACTAGCAAACACTGAGTGAACTTAGTGGCATCCTAAACGTGGCTGTTGGACTTCTGTATTGTCCCACTAGTGCAAAGATATTTGCAGCACGTATGCCTGCATTGCACACTCAAACTCATTGTTACTAAGCCATTATACTAGCAAACACTGAGTGAACTTAGTGGCATCCTAAACGTGGCTGTTGGACTTCTGTATTGTCCCACTAGTGCAAAGATATTTCCACCACGTCTGCCTGCATTGCACACTCAAACTCATTGTTACTAAGCCATTGTACTAGCAATCACTGAGTGAACTTAGTGGCATCCTAAACATGGCTGTTGGACTTCTGTATGGTCCCACAAGTGCAAAGATATTTGCAGTACGTCTGCCTGCATTGCCCACTCAAACTCATTGTTACTAAGCCATTATACTAGCAAACACTGAGTGAACTTAGTGGCATCCTAAACATGGCTGTTGGACTTCTGTATTGTCCCACAAGTGCAAAGATATTTACAGCACGTCTGCCTGCATTGCACACTCAAACTCATTGTTACTAAGCCATTATACTAGCATACACTGAGTGAACTTAGTGGCATCCTAAACGTGGCTGTTGGACTTCTGTATTGTCCCACTAGTGCAATGATATTTCCAGCACGTCTGCCTGCATTCCACACTCAAACTCATTGTTACTAAGCCATTATAGTAGCAAACACTGAGTGAACTTAGTGGCATCCTAAACGTGGCTGTTGGACTTCTGTATTGTCCCACTAGGGCCAAGATATTTGCAGCACGTCTGCCTGCATTGCACACTCAAACTCATTGTTACTAAGCCATTATACTAGCAAACACTGAGTGAACTTAGTGGCATCCTAAACATGGCTGTTGGACTTCTGTATTGTTTCACTAGTGCAAAGATATTTGCAGCACGTCTGCCTGCATTGCACACTCAAACTCATTGTTACTAAGCCATTATACTAGCAAACACTGAGTGAACTTAGGGGCATACTAAACGTGGCTGTTGGACTTCTGTATTGACCCACAAGTGCAAAGATATTTGCAGCACGTCTGTCTGCATTGCACACTCAAACTCATTGTTACTGAGCCATTATACTAGCAAACACTGAGTGAACTTAGTGGCATCCTAATCGTGGCTGTTGGACTTCTGTATTGTCTCACTAGTGTAAAGATAGTTGCAGCACGTCTGCCTGCATTGCACACTCAAACTCATTGTTACTAAGCCATTATACTAGCAAACACTGAGTGAACTTAGTGGCATCCTAAACGTGGCTGTTGGACTTCTGTATTGTCCCACAAGTGCAAAGATATTTGCAGCACGTCTGCCTGCATTGCCCACTCAAACTCATTGTTACTAAGCCATTATACTAGCAAACACTGAGCGAACTTAGTGGCATCCTAAATGTGGCTGTTGGACTTCTGTATTGTCCCACAAGTGCAAAGATATTTGCAGCACGTCTGCCTGCATTGCACACTCAAACTCATTGTTACTAAGCCATTATACTAGCAAACACTGAGTGAACTTAGTGGCATCCTAAACGTGGCTGTTGGACTTCTGTATTGTCCCACTAGTGCAAAGATATTTGCAGCACGTCTGCCTGCATTGCACACTCAAACTCATTGTTACTAAGCCATTATACTAGCAAACACTGAGTGAACTTAGTGGCATCCTAAACGTGGCTGTTGGATTTCTGTATTGTCTCACTAGTGCAAAGATAGTTGCAGCACGTCTGCCTGCATTGCACACTCAAACTCATTGTTACTAAGCCATTATACTAGCAAACACTGAGTGAACTTAGTAACATCCTAAACATGGCTGTTGGACTTCTGTATTGTCCCAATAGTGCAAGGATATTTGCAGCACGTCTGCCTGCATTGCACACTCAAACTCATTGTTACTAAGCCATTATACTAGCAAACACTGAGTGAACTTAGTGGCATCCTAAACGTGGCTGTAGGACTTCTGTATTGTCCCACTAGTGCAAAGATATTTGCAGCACATCTGCCTGCATTGCACACTCAAACTCATTGTTACTAAGCCATTATACTAGCAAACACTGAGTGAACTTAGTGGCATCCTAAACGTGGCTGTTGGACTTCTGTATTGTCCCACTAGTGCAAAGATATTTGCAGCACGTCTGCCTGCATTGCACACTCAAACTCATTGTTACTAAGCAATTATACTAGCAAACACTAAGTGAACTTAGTTGGCATCCCAAACGTGGCTGTTGGACTTCTGTATTGTCCCACTAGCGCAATGATATTTGCAGCACGTCTGCCTGCATTGCACACTCAAACACATTGTTAATACTAAGCCATTATACTAGCAAACACTGAGTGAACATAGTGGCATCCTAAACGTGGCTGTTGGACTTCTGTATTGTCCCACTAGTGCAAAGATATTTGCAGCACGTCTGCCTGCATTGCACACTCAAACTCATTGTTACAAAGCCATTATACTAGCAAACACTGAGTAAACTTAGTGGCATCCTAAACGTGGCTGTTGGACTTCTGTATTGTCCCACTAGTGCAAAGATATTTGCAGCACGTCTGCCTGCATTGCACACTCAAACACATTGTTACTAAGCCATTATACTAGCAAACAATGAGTGAACCTAGTGGCATCCTTAACGTGGCTGTTGGACTTCTGTATTGTCCCACTAGTGCAAAGTTATTTGCAGCACGTCTGCCTGCATTGCACACACAAACTCATTGTTACTAAGCCATAATACTAGCAAACACTGAGTGAACTTAGTGGAATCCTAAACTTAGCTGTTGGACTTCTGTATTGTCCCACTAGTGCAAAGACATTTGCGGCACCACTGCCTGCATTGCACACTCAAACTCATTGTTACTAAGCCATTATACTAGCAAACACTGAGTGAACTTAGTGGCATCCTAAAAGTGGCTGTTGGACTTCTGTATTGTCCCATTAGGGCCAAGATGTCTGCAGCACGTCTGCCTGCATTGCACACTAAAACTCATTGTTACTAAGCCATTATACTTGCAAACACTGAGTGAACTTAGTGGCATCCTAAACGTGGCTGTTGGACTTCTGTATTGTCCCACTAGTGCAAAGATATTTGCAGCACGTCTGCCTGCATTGCACACTCAAACTCATTGTTACTAAGCCATTATACTAGCAAACACTGAGTGAACTTAGTGGCATCCTAAAAGTGGCTGTTGGACTTCTGTATTGTCCCACAAGTGCAAAGATATTTGCAGCACGTCTGCCTGCATTGCACACTCAAACTCATTGTTACTAAGCCATTATACTAGCAAACACTGAGTGAACTTAGTGGCATCCTAAACGTGGCTGTTGGACTTCTGTTTTGTCCCACAAGTGCAAAGATATTTGCAGCACGTCTGCCTGTGTTGCACACTCAAACTCATTGTTACTAAGCCATTATACTAGCAAACACTGAGTGAACTTAGTGGCATCCTAAAAGTGGCTGTTGGACTTCTGTATTGTCCCACAATTGCAAAGATATTTGCAGCACGTCTGCCTGCATTGCACACTCAAACTCATTGTTACTAAGCCATTATACTAGCAAACACTGAGTGAACTTAGTGGCATCCTAAACGTGGCTGTTGGACTTCTGTATTGTCCCACAAGTGCAAAGATATTTGCAGCACGTCTGCCTGCATTGCACACTCAAACTCATTGTTACTAAGCCTTTATACTAGCAAACACTGAGTGAACTTAGTGGCATCCTAAACGTGGTTGTTGGACTTCTGTATTGTCTCACTAGTGCAAAGATAGTTGCAGCACGTCTGCCTGCATTGCACACTCAAACTCATTGTTACTAAGCCATTATACTAGCAAACACTGAGTGAGCTTAGTGGCATCCTAAACGTGGCTGTTGGACTTCTGTATTGTCCCACTAGTGCAAAGATATTTACGCCACGTCTGCCTGCATTGCACACTCAAACTCATTGTTACTAAGCCATTATACTAGCAAACACTGAGTGAACTTGGTGGCATCCTAAACGTGGCTGTTGGACTTCTGTATTGTCCCACAAGTGCAAAGATATTTGCAGCACGTCTGCCTGCATTGCACGCTCAAACTCATTGTTACTAAGCCATTATAGTATCAAACACTGAGTGAACTTAGTGGCATCCTAAACGTGGCTGTTGGACTTCTGTATTGTCCCACTAGTGTAAAGATATTTGCAGCACGTCTGCCTGCATTGCACACTCAAACTCATTGTTACTAAGCCATTATACTAGCAAACACTGAGTGAACTTAGTGGCATCCTAAAAAAGGCTGTTGGACTTCTGTATTGTCCCACTAAGGCCAAGATATTTGCAGCACGTCTGCCTGCATTGCACGCTAAAACTCATTGTTACTAAGCCATTATACTAGCAAACACTGAGTGAACTTGGTGGCATCCTAAACGTGGCTGTTGGACTTCTGTATTGTCCCACAAGTGCAAAGATATTTGCAGCACGTCTGCCTGCATTGCACGCTCAAACTCATTGTTACTAAGCCATTATAGTATCAAACACTGAGTGAACTTAGTGGCATCCTAAACGTGGCTGTTGGACTTCTGTATTGTCCCACTAGTGTAAAGATATTTGCAGCACGTCTGCCTGCATTGCACACTCAAACTCATTGTTACTAAGCCATTATACTAGCAAACACTGAGTGAACTTAGTGGCATCCTAAAAAAGGCTGTTGGACTTCTGTATTGTCCCACTAAGGCCAAGATATTTGCAGCACGTCTGCCTGCATTGCACGCTAAAACTCATTGTTACTAAGCCATTATACTAGCAAACACTGAGTGAACTTAGTGGCATCCTAAACGTGGCTGTTGGATTTCTGTATTGTCTCACTAGTGCAAAGATAGTTGCAGCACGTCTGCCTGCATTGCACACTCAAACTCATTGTTACTAAGCCATTATACTAGCAAACACTGAGTGAACTTAGTGGCATCCTAAAAAAGGCTGTTGGACTTCTGTATTGTCCCACTAGTGCAAAGATATTTGCAGCACGTCTGCCTGCATTGCACACTCAAACACATTGTTACTAAGCCATTATACTAGCAAACAATGAGTGAACCTAGTGGCATCCTTAATGTGGCTGTTGGACTTCTGTATTGTCCCACTAGTGCTAAGATATTTGCAGCACGTCTGCCTGCATTGCACACACAAACTCATTGTTACTAAGCCATTATACTAGCAAACACTGTGTGAACTTAGTGGCATCCTAAACGTGGCTGTTGGACTTCTGTATTGTCCCACTAGTGCAAAGATGTTTGCAGCACGTCTGCCTGCATTGCACACTCAAACTCATTGTTACTAAGGCATTATACTAGCAAACACTGAGTGAACTTAGTGGCATCCTAAACGTGGCTGTTGGACTTCTGTATTGTCCCACTAGTGCAAGGATATTTGCAGCACGTCTGCCTGCATTGCACACTCAAACTCATTGTTACTAAGCCATTATACTAGCAAACACTGAGTGAACTTAGTGGCATCCTAAACGTGGCTGTAGGACTTCTGTATTGTCCCACTAGTGCAAAGATATTTGCAGCAAATCTGCCTGCATTGCACACTCAAACTCATTGTTACTAAGCCATTATACTAGCAAACACTGAGTGAACTTAGTGGCATCCTAAACGTGGCTGTTGGACTTCTGTATTGTCCCACTAGTGCAAAGATATTTGCACCACGTCTGCCTGCATTGCACACTCAAACTCATTTTTACTAAGCCATTATACTAGCAAACACTGAGTGAACTTAGTGGCATCCTAAACGTGGCTGTTGGACTTCTGTATTGTCCCACAAGTGCAAAGATATTTGCAGCACGTCTGCCTGCATTGCACACTCAAACTCATTGTTACTAAGCCATTATACTAGCAAACACTGAGTGAACTTAGGGGCATACTAAACGTGGCTGTTGGACTTCTGTATTGACCCACAAGTGCAAAGATATTTGCAGCACGTCTGTCTGCATTGCACACTCAAACTCATTGTTACTGAGCCATTATACTAGCAAACACTGAGTGAACTTAGTGGCATCCTAAACGTGGCTGTTGGACTTCTGTATTGTCTCACTAGTGTAAAGATAGTTGCAGCACGTCTGCCTGCATTGCACACTCAAACTCATTGTTACTAAGCCATTATACTAGCAAACACTGAGTGAACTTAGTGGCATCCTAAACGTGGCTGTTGGATTTCTGTATTGTCTCACTAGTGCAAAGATAGTTGCAGCACGTCTGCCTGCATTGCACACTCAAACTCATTGTTACTAAGCCATTATACTAGCAAACACTGAGTGAACTTAGTGGCATCCTAAACGTGGCTGTAGGACTTCTGTATTGTCCCACTAGTGCAAAGATATTTGCAGCACATCTGCCTGCATTGCACACTCAAACTCATTGTTACTAAGCCATTATACTAGCAAACACTGAGTGAACTTAGTGGCATCCTAAACGTGGCTGTTGGACTTCTGTATTGTCCCACTAGTGCAAAGATATTTGCAGCACGTCTGCCTGCATTGCACACTCAAACTCATTGTTACTAAGCAATTATACTAGCAAACACTAAGTGAACTTAGTTGGCATCCCAAACGTGGCTGTTGGACTTCTGTATTGTCCCACTAGCGCAATGATATTTGCAGCACGTCTGCCTGCATTGCACACTCAAACACATTGTTAATACGAGCCATTATACTAGCAAACACTGAGTGAACATAATGGCATCCTAAACGTGGCTGTTGGACTTCTGTATTGTCCCACTAGTGCAAAGATATTTGCAGCACGTCTGCCTGCATTGCACACTCAAACTCATTGTTACAAAGCCATTATACTAGCAAACACTGAGTAAACTTAGTGGCATCCTAAACGTGGCTGTTGGACTTCTGTATTGTCCCACTAGTGCAAAGATATTTGCAGCACGTCTGCCTGCATTGCACACTCAAACACATTGTTACTAAGCCATTATACTAGCAAACAATGAGTGAAACTAGTGGCATCCTTAACGTGGCTGTTGGACTTCTGTATTGTCCCACTAGTGCAAAGTTATTTGCAGCACGTCTGCCTGCATTGCACACACAAACTCATTGTTACTAAGCCATAATACTAGCAAACACTGAGTGAACTTAGTGGAATCCTAAACTTAGCTGTTGGACTTCTGTATTGTCCCACTAGTGCAAAGACATTTGCGGCACCACTGCCTGCATTGCACACTCAAACTCATTGTTACTAAGCCATTATACTAGCAAACACTGAGTGAACTTAGTGGCATCCTAAAAGTGGCTGTTGGACTTCTGTATTGTCCCATTAGGGCCAAGATGTCTGCAGCACGTCTGCCTGCATTGCACACTAAAACTCATTGTTACTAAGCCATTATACTTGCAAACACTGAGTGAACTTAGTGGCATCCTAAACGTGGCTGTTGGACTTCTGTATTGTCCCACTAGTGCAAAGATATTTGCAGCACGTCTGCCTGCATTGCACACTCAAACTCATTGTTACTAAGCCATTATACTAGCAAACACTGAGTGAACTTAGTGGCATCCTAAAAGTGGCTGTTGGACTTCTGTATTGTCCCACTAGTGCAAAGATATTTGCAGCACGTCTGCCTGCATTGCACACTCAAACTCATTGTTACTAAGCCATTATACTAGCAAACACTGAGTGAACTTAGTGGCATCCTAAACGTGGCTGTTGGACTTCTGTATTGTCCCACAAGTGCAAAGATATTTGCAGCACGTCTGCCTGTATTGCACACTCAAACTCATTGTTACTAAGCCATTATACTAGCAAACACTGAGTGAACTTAGTGGCATCCTAAAAGTGGCTGTTGGACTTCTGTATTGTCCCACAAGTGCAAAGATATTTGCAGCACGTCTGCCTGCATTGCACACTCAAACTCATTGTTACTAAGCCATTATACTAGCAAACACTGAGTGAACTTAGTGGCATCCTAAACGTGGCTGTTGGACTTCTGTATTGTCCCACAAGTGCAAAGATATTTGCAGCACGTCTGCCTGCATTGCACACTCAAACTCATTGTTACTAAGCCTTTATACTAGCAAACACTGAGTGAACTTAGTGGCATCCTAAACGTGGTTGTTGGACTTCTGTATTGTCTCACTAGTGCAAAGATAGTTGCAGCACGTCTGCCTGCATTGCACACTCAAACTCATTGTTACTAAGCCATTATACTAGCAAACACTGAGTGAGCTTAGTGGCATCCTAAACGTGGCTGTTGGACTTCTGTATTGTCCCACTAGTGCAAAGATATTTGCGCCACGTCTGCCTGCATTGCACACTCAAACTCATTGTTACTAAGCCATTATACTAGCAAACACTGAGTGAACTTGGTGGCATCCTAAACGTGGCTGTTGGACTTCTGTATTGTCCCACAAGTGCAAAGATATTTGCAGCACGTCTGCCTGCATTGCACACTCAAACTCATTGTTACTAAGCCATTATACTAGCAAACACTGAGTGAACTTAGTGGCATCCTAAACGTGGCTGTTGGATTTCTGTATTGTCTCACTAGTGCAAAGATAGTTGCAGCACGTCTGCCTGCATTGCACACTCAAACTCATTGTTACTAAGCCATTATACTAGCAAACACTGAGTGAACTTAGTGGCATCCTAAAAAAGGCTGTTGGACTTCTGTATTGTCCCACTAGTGCAAAGATATTTGCAGCACGTCTGCCTGCATTGCACACTCAAACACATTGTTACTAAGCCATTATACTAGCAAACAATGAGTGAACCTAGTGGCATCCTTAATGTGGCTGTTGGACTTCTGTATTGTCCCACTAGTGCTAAGATATTTGCAGCACGTCTGCCTGCATTGCACACACAAACTCATTGTTACTAAGCCATAATACTAGCAAACACTGAGTGAACTTAGTGGAATCCTAAACTTAGCTGTTGGACTTCTGTATTGTCCCACAAGTGCAAAGATATTTGCAGCACGTCTTCCTGCTTTGCACACTCAAACTCATAGTTACTAAGCCATTATACTAGCAAACACTGTGTGAACTTAGTGGCATCCTAAACGTGACTGTTGGACTTCTGTATTGTCCCACTAGTGCAAAGATATTTGCAGCACGTCTGCCTGCATTGCACACTCAAACTCATTGTTACTAAGGCATTATACTAGCAAACACTGAGTGAACTTAGTGGCATCCTAAACGTGGCTGTTGGACTTCTGTATTCTCCCACTAGTGCAAAGACATTTGCGGCACCTCTGCCTGCATTGCACACTCAAACTCATTGTTACTAAGCCATTATACTAGCAAACACTGAGTGAACTTAGTGGCATCCTAAAAGTGGCTGTTGGACTTCTGTATTGTCCCATTAGGGCCAAGATGTCTGCAGCACGTCTGCCTGCATTGCACACTCAAACTCATTGTTACTAAGCCATTATACTTGCAAACACTGAGTGAACTTAGTGGCATCCTAAACGTGGCTGTTGGACTTCTGTATTGTCCCACTAGTGCAAAGATATTTGCAGCACGTCTGCCTGCATTGCACACTCAAACTCATTGTTACTAAGCCATTATACTAGCAAACACTGAGTGAACTTAGTGGCATCCTAAACGTGGCTGTTGGACTTCTGTATTGTCCCACAAGTGCAAAGATATTTGCAGCACGTCTGCCTGCATTGCACACTCAAACTCATTGTTACTAAGCCTTTTTACTAGCAAACACTGAGTGAACTTAGTGGCATCCTAAACGTGGTTGTTGGACTTCTGTATTGTCTCACTAGTGCAAAGATAGTTGCAGCACGTCTGCCTGCATTGCACACTCAAACTCATTGTTACTAAGCCATTATACTAGCAAACACTGAGTGAGCTTAGTGGCATCCTAAACGTGGCTGTTGGACTTCTGTATTGTCCCACTAGTGCAAAGATATTTGCGCCACGTCTGCCTGCATTGCACACTCAAACTCATTGTTACTAAGACATTATACTAGCAAACACTGAGTGAACTTGGTGGCATCCTAAACGTGGCTGTTGGACTTCTGTATTGTCCCACAAGTGCAAAGATATTTGCAGCACGTCTGCCTGCATTGCACGCTCAAACTCATTGTTACTAAGCCATTATAGTATCAAACACTGAGTGAACTTAAGGGCATCCTAAACGTGGCTGTTGGACTTCTGTATTGTCCCACTAGTGTAAAGATATTTGCAGCACGTCTGCCTGCATTGCACACTCAAACTCATTGTTACTAAGCCATTATACTAGCAAACACTGAGTGAACTTAGTGGCATCCTAAAAAAGGCTGTTGGACTTCTGTATTGTCCCACTAAGGCCAAGATATTTGCAGCATGTCTGCCTGCATTGCACGCTAACACTCATTGTTACTAAGCCATTATACTAGCAAACACTGAGTGAACTTAGTGGCATCCTAAACGTGGCTGTTGGATTTCTGTATTGTCTCACTAGTGCAAAGATAGTTGCAGCACGTCTGCCTGCATTGCACACTCAAACTCATTGTTACTAAGCCATTATACTAGCAAACACTGAGTGAACTTAGTGGCATCCTAAAAAAGGCTGTTGGACTTCTGTATTGTCCCACTAGTGCAAAGATATTTGCAGCACGTCTGCCTGCATTGCACACTCAAACACATTGTTACTAAGCCATTATACTAGCAAACAATGAGTGAACCTAGTGGCATCCTTAATGTGGCTGTTGGACTTCTGTATTGTCCCACTAGTGCTAAGATATTTGCAGCACGTCTGCCTGCATTGCACACACAAACTCATTGTTACTAAGCCATAATACTAGCAAACACTGAGTGAACTTAGTGGAATCCTAAACTTAGCTGTTGGACTTCTGTATTGTCCCACAAGTGCAAAGATATTTGCAGCACGTCTTCCTGCTTTGCACACTCAAACTCATTGTTACTAAGGCATTATACTAGCAAACACTGAGTGAACTTAGTGGCATCCTAAACGTGGCTGTTGGACTTCTGTATTCTCCCACTAGTGCAAAGACATTTGCGGCACCTCTGCCTGCATTGCACACTCAAACTCATTGTTACTAAGCCATTATACTAGCAAACACTGAGTGAACTTAGTGGCATCCTAAAAGTGGCTGTTGGACTTCTGTATTGTCCCATTAGGGCCAAGATGTCTGCAGCACGTCTGCCTGCATTGCACACTCAAACTCATTGTTACTAAGCCATTATACTTGCAAACACTGAGTGAACTTAGTGGCATCCTAAACGTGGCTGTTGGACTTCTGTATTGTCCCACTAGTGCAAAGATATTTGCAGCACGTCTGCCTGCATTGCACACTCAAACTCATTGTTACTAAGCCATTATACTAGCAAACACTGAGTGAACTTAGTGGCATCCTAAAAGTGGCTGTTGGACTTCTGTATTGTCCCACAAGTGCAAAGATATTTGCAGCACGTCTGCCTGCATTGCACACTCAAACTCATTGTTACTAAGCCATTATACTAGCAAACACTGAGTGAACTTAGTGGCATCCTAAAAGTGGCTGTTTGACTTTTGTATTGTCCCACAAGTGCAAAGATATTTGCAGCACGTCTGCCTGCATTGCACACTCAAACTCATTGTTACTAAGCCATTATACTAGCAAACACTGAGTGAACTTAGTGGCATCCTAAAAAAGGCTGTTGGACTTCTGTATTGTCCCACTAGTGCAAAGATATTTGCAGCACGTCTGCCTGCATTGCACACTCAAACACATTGTTACTAAGCCATTATACTAGCAAACAATGAGTGAACCTAGTGGCATCCTTAATGTGGCTGTTGGACTTCTGTATTGTCCCACTAGTGCTAAGATATTTGCAGCACGTCTGCCTGCATTGCACACACAAACTCATTGTTACTAAGCCATAATACTAGCAAACACTGAGTGAACTTAGTGGAATCCTAAACTTAGCTGTTGGACTTCTGTATTGTCCCACAAGTGCAAAGATATTTGCAGCACGTCTTCCTGCTTTGCACACTCAAACTCATAGTTACTAAGCCATTATACTAGCAAACACTGTGTGAACTTAGTGGCATCCTAAACGTGGCTGTTGGACTTCTGTATTGTCCCACTAGTGCAAAGATGTTTGCAGCACGTCTGCCTGCATTGCACACTCAAACTCATTGTTACTAAGGCATTATACTAGCAAACACTGAGTGAACTTAGTGGCATCCTAAACGTGGCTGTTGGACTTCTGTATTGTCCCACTAGTGCAAGGATATTTGCAGCACGTCTGCCTGCATTGCACACTCAAACTCATTGTTACTAAGCCATTATACTAGCAAACACTGAGTGAACTTAGTGGCATCCTAAACGTGGCTGTAGGACTTCTGTATTGTCCCACTAGTGCAAAGATATTTGCAGCACATCTGCCTGCATTGCACACTCAAACTCATTGTTACTAAGCCATTATACTAGCAAACACTGAGTGAACTTAGTGGCATCCTAAACGTGGCTGTTGGACTTCTGTATTGTCCCACTAGTGCAAAGATATTTGCACCACGTCTGCCTGCATTGCACACTCAAACTCATTTTTACTAAGCCATTATACTAGCAAACACTGAGTGAACTTAGTGGCATCCTAAACGTGGCTGTTGGACTTCTGTATTGTCCCACAAGTGCAAAGATATTTGCAGCACGTCTGCCTGCATTGCACACTCAAACTCATTGTTACTAAGCCATTATACTAGCAAACACTGAGTGAACTTAGGGGCATACTAAACGTGGCTGTTGGACTTCTGTATTGACCCACAAGTGCAAAGATATTTGCAGCACGTCTGTCTGCATTGCACACTCAAACTCATTGTTACTGAGCCATTATACTAGCAAACACTGAGTGAACTTAGTGGCATCCTAAACGTGGCTGTTGGACTTCTGTATTGTCTCACTAGTGTAAAGATAGTTGCAGCACGTCTGCCTGCATTGCACACTCAAACTCATTGTTACTAAGCCATTATACTAGCAAACACTGAGTGAACTTAGTGGCATCCTAAACGTGGCTGTTGGATTTCTGTATTGTCTCACTAGTGCAAAGATAGTTGCAGCACGTCTGCCTGCATTGCACACTCAAACTCATTGTTACTAAGCCATTATACTAGCAAACACTGAGTGAACTTAGTGGCATCCTAAACATGGCTGATGGACTTCTGTATTGTCCCAATAGTGCAAGGATATTTGCAGCACGTCTGCCTGCATTGCACACTCAAACTCATTGTTACTAAGCCATTATACTAGCAAACACTGAGTGAACTTAGTGGCATCCTAAACGTGGCTGTAGGACTTCTGTATTGTCCCACTAGTGCAAAGATATTTGCAGCACATCTGCCTGCATTGCACACTCAAACTCATTGTTACTAAGCCATTATACTAGCAAACACTGAGTGAACTTAGTGGCATCCTAAACGTGGCTGTTGGACTTCTGTATTGTCCCACTAGTGCAAAGATATTTGCAGCACGTCTGCCTGCATTGCACACTCAAACTCATTGTTACTAAGCAATTATACTAGCAAACACTAAGTGAACTTAGTTGGCATCCCAAACGTGGCTGTTGGACTTCTGTATTGTCCCACTAGCGCAATGATATTTGCAGCACGTCTGCCTGCATTGCACACTCAAACACATTGTTAATACGAGCCATTATACTAGCAAACACTGAGTGAACATAATGGCATCCTAAACGTGGCTGTTGGACTTCTGTATTGTCCCACTAGTGCAAAGATATTTGCAGCACGTCTGCCTGCATTGCACACTCAAACTCATTGTTACAAAGCCATTATACTAGCAAACACTGAGTAAACTTAGTGGCATCCTAAACGTGGCTGTTGGACTTCTGTATTGTCCCACTAGTGCAAAGATATTTGCAGCACGTCTGCCTGCATTGCACACTCAAACACATTGTTACTAAGCCATTATACTAGCAAACAATGAGTGAAACTAGTGGCATCCTTAACGTGGCTGTTGGACTTCTGTATTGTCCCACTAGTGCAAAGTTATTTGCAGCACGTCTGCCTGCATTGCACACACAAACTCATTGTTACTAAGCCATAATACTAGCAAACACTGAGTGAACTTAGTGGAATCCTAAACTTAGCTGTTGGACTTCTGTATTGTCCCACTAGTGCAAAGACATTTGCGGCACCACTGCCTGCATTGCACACTCAAACTCATTGTTACTAAGCCATTATACTAGCAAACACTGAGTGAACTTAGTGGCATCCTAAAAGTGGCTGTTGGACTTCTGTATTGTCCCATTAGGGCCAAGATGTCTGCAGCACGTCTGCCTGCATTGCACACTAAAACTCATTGTTACTAAGCCATTATACTAGCAAACACTGAGTGAACTTAGTGGCATCCTAAACGTGGCTGTTGGACTTCTGTATTGTCCCACTAGTGCAAAGATATTTGCAGCACGTCTGCCTGCATTGCACACTCAAACTCATTGTTACTAAGCCATTATACTAGCAAACACTGAGTGAACTTAGTGGCATCCTAAAAGTGGCTGTTGGACTTCTGTATTGTCCCACTAGTGCAAAGATATTTGCAGCACGTCTGCCTGCATTGCACACTCAAACTCATTGTTACTAAGCCATTATACTAGCAAACACTGAGTGAACTTAGTGGCATCCTAAACGTGGCTGTTGGACTTCTGTATTGTCCCACAAGTGCAAAGATATTTGCAGCACGTCTGCCTGTATTGCACACTCAAACTCATTGTTACTAAGCCATTATACTAGCAAACACTGAGTGAACTTAGTGGCATCCTAAAAGTGGCTGTTGGACTTCTGTATTGTCCCACAAGTGCAAAGATATTTGCAGCACGTCTGCCTGCATTGCACACTCAAACTCATTGTTACTAAGCCATTATACTAGCAAACACTGAGTGAACTTAGTGGCATCCTAAACGTGGCTGTTGGACTTCTGTATTGTCCCACAAGTGCAAAGATATTTGCAGCACGTCTGCCTGCATTGCACACTCAAACTCATTGTTACTAAGCCTTTATACTAGCAAACACTGAGTGAACTTAGTGGCATCCTAAACGTGGTTGTTGGACTTCTGTATTGTCTCACTAGTGCAAAGATAGTTGCAGCACGTCTGCCTGCATTGCACACTCAAACTCATTGTTACTAAGCCATTATACTAGCAAACACTGAGTGAGCTTAGTGGCATCCTAAACGTGGCTGTTGGACTTCTGTATTGTCCCACTAGTGCAAAGATATTTGCGCCACGTCTGCCTGCATTGCACACTCAAACTCATTGTTACTAAGCCATTATACTAGCAAACACTGAGTGAACTTGGTGGCATCCTAAACGTGGCTGTTGGACTTCTGTATTGTCCCACAAGTGCAAAGATATTTGCAGCACGTCTGCCTGCATTGCACACTCAAACTCATTGTTACTAAGCCATTATACTAGCAAACACTGAGTGAACTTAGTGGCATCCTAAACGTGGCTGTTGGATTTCTGTATTGTCTCACTAGTGCAAAGATAGTTGCAGCACGTCTGCCTGCATTGCACACTCAAACTCATTGTTACTAAGCCATTATACTAGCAAACACTGAGTGAACTTAGTGGCATCCTAAAAAAGGCTGTTGGACTTCTGTATTGTCCCACTAGTGCAAAGATATTTGCAGCACGTCTGCCTGCATTGCACACTCAAACACATTGTTACTAAGCCATTATACTAGCAAACAATGAGTGAACTTAGTGGCATCCTAAACGTGGCTGTTGGACTTCTGTATTCTCCCACTAGTGCAAAGACATTTGCGGCACCTCTGCCTGCATTGCACACTCAAACTCATTGTTACTAAGCCATTATACTAGCAAACACTGAGTGAACTTAGTGGCATCCTAAAAGTGGCTGTTGGACTTCTGTATTGTCCCATTAGGGCCAAGATGTCTGCAGCACGTCTGCCTGCATTGCACACTCAAACTCATTGTTACTAAGCCATTATACTAGCAAACACTGAGTGAACTTAGTGGCATCCTAAAAAAGGCTGTTGGACTTCTGTATTGTCCCACTAGTGCAAAGATATTTGCAGCACGTCTGCCTGTATTGCACACTCAAACTCATTGTTACTAAGCCATTATACTAGCAAACACTGAGTGAACTTAGTGGCATCCTAAAAGTGGCTGTTGGACTTCTGTATTGTCCCACAAGTGCAAAGATATTTGCAGCACGTCTGCCTGCATTGCACACTCAAACTCATTGTTACTAAGCCATTATACTAGCAAACACTGAGTGAACTTAGTGGCATCCTAAACGTGGCTGTTGGACTTCTGTATTGTCCCACAAGTGCAAAGATATTTGCAGCACGTCTGCCTGCATTGCACACTCAAACTCATTGTTACTAAGCCTTTATACTAGCAAACACTGAGTGAACTTAGTGGCATCCTAAACGTGGTTGTTGGACTTCTGTATTGTCTCACTAGTGCAAAGATAGTTGCAGCACGTCTGCCTGCATTGCACACTCAAACTCATTGTTACTAAGCCATTATACTAGCAAACACTGAGTGAGCTTAGTGGCATCCTAAACGTGGCTGTTGGACTTCTGTATTGTCCCACTAGTGCAAAGATATTTGCGCCACGTCTGCCTGCATTGCACACTCAAACTCATTGTTACTAAGCCATTATACTAGCAAACACTGAGTGAACTTGGTGGCATCCTAAACGTGGCTGTTGGACTTCTGTATTGTCCCACAAGTGCAAAGATATTTGCAGCACGTCTGCCTGCATTGCACACTCAAACTCATTGTTACTAAGCCATTATACTAGCAAACACTGAGTGAACTTAGTGGCATCCTAAACGTGGCTGTTGGATTTCTGTATTGTCTCACTAGTGCAAAGATAGTTGCAGCACGTCTGCCTGCATTGCACACTCAAACTCATTGTTACTAAGCCATTATACTAGCAAACACTGAGTGAACTTAGTGGCATCCTAAAAAAGGCTGTTGGACTTCTGTATTGTCCCACTAGTGCAAAGATATTTGCAGCACGTCTGCCTGCATTGCACACTCAAACACATTGTTACTAAGCCATTATACTAGCAAACAATGAGTGAACTTAGTGGCATCCTAAACGTGGCTGTTGGACTTCTGTATTCTCCCACTAGTGCAAAGACATTTGCGGCACCTCTGCCTGCATTGCACACTCAAACTCATTGTTACTAAGCCATTATACTAGCAAACACTGAGTGAACTTAGTGGCATCCTAAAAGTGGCTGTTGGACTTCTGTATTGTCCCATTAGGGCCAAGATGTCTGCAGCACGTCTGCCTGCATTGCACACTCAAACTCATTGTTACTAAGCCATTATACTTGCAAACACTGAGTGAACTTAGTGGCATCCTAAACGTGGCTGTTGGACTTCTGTATTGTCCCACTAGTGCAAAGATATTTGCAGCACGTCTGCCTGCATTGCACACTCAAACTCATTGTTACTAAGCCATTATACTAGCAAACACTGAGTGAACTTAGTGGCATCCTAAACGTGGCTGTTGGACTTCTGTATTGTCCCACAAGTGCAAAGATATTTGCAGCACGTCTGCCTGCATTGCACACTCAAACTCATTGTTACTAAGCCTTTTTACTAGCAAACACTGAGTGAACTTAGTGGCATCCTAAACGTGGTTGTTGGACTTCTGTATTGTCTCACTAGTGCAAAGATAGTTGCAGCACGTCTGCCTGCATTGCACACTCAAACTCATTGTTACTAAGCCATTATACTAGCAAACACTGAGTGAGCTTAGTGGCATCCTAAACGTGGCTGTTGGACTTCTGTATTGTCCCACTAGTGCAAAGATATTTGCGCCACGTCTGCCTGCATTGCACACTCAAACTCATTGTTACTAAGCCATTATACTAGCAAACACTGAGTGAACTTGGTGGCATCCTAAACGTGGCTGTTGGACTTCTGTATTGTCCCACAAGTGCAAAGATATTTGCAGCACGTCTGCCTGCATTGCACGCTCAAACTCATTGTTACTAAGCCATTATAGTATCAAACACTGAGTGAACTTAAGGGCATCCTAAACGTGGCTGTTGGACTTCTGTATTGTCCCACTAGTGTAAAGATATTTGCAGCACGTCTGCCTGCATTGCACACTCAAACTCATTGTTACTAAGCCATTATACTAGCAAACACTGAGTGAACTTAGTGGCATCCTAAAAAAGGCTGTTGGACTTCTGTATTGTCCCACTAAGGCCAAGATATTTGCAGCATGTCTGCCTGCATTGCACGCTAACACTCATTGTTACTAAGCCATTATACTAGCAAACACTGAGTGAACTTAGTGGCATCCTAAACGTGGCTGTTGGATTTCTGTATTGTCTCACTAGTGCAAAGATAGTTGCAGCACGTCTGCCTGCATTGCACACTCAAACTCATTGTTACTAAGCCATTATACTAGCAAACACTGAGTGAACTTAGTGGCATCCTAAAAAAGGCTGTTGGACTTCTGTATTGTCCCACTAGTGCAAAGATATTTGCACCACGTCTGCCTGCATTGCACACTCAAACACATTGTTACTAAGCCATTATACTAGCAAACAATGAGTGAACCTAGTGGCATCCTTAATGTGGCTGTTGGACTTCTGTATTGTCCCACTAGTGCTAAGATATTTGCAGCACGTCTGCCTGCATTGCACACACAAACTCATTGTTACTAAGCCATAATACTAGCAAACACTGAGTGAACTTAGTGGAATCCTAAACTTAGCTGTTGGACTTCTGTATTGTCCCACAAGTGCAAAGATATTTGCAGCACGTCTTCCTGCTTTGCACACTCAAACTCATTGTTACTAAGGCATTATACTAGCAAACACTGAGTGAACTTAGTGGCATCCTAAACGTGGCTGTTGGACTTCTGTATTCTCCCACTAGTGCAAAGACATTTGCGGCACCTCTGCCTGCATTGCACACTCAAACTCATTGTTACTAAGCCATTATACTAGCAAACACTGAGTGAACTTAGTGGCATCCTAAAAGTGGCTGTTGGACTTCTGTATTGTCCCATTAGGGCCAAGATGTCTGCAGCACGTCTGCCTGCATTGCACACTCAAACTCATTGTTACTAAGCCATTATACTTGCAAACACTGAGTGAACTTAGTGGCATCCTAAACGTGGCTGTTGGACTTCTGTATTGTCCCACTAGTGCAAAGATATTTGCAGCACGTCTGCCTGCATTGCACACTCAAACTCATTGTTACTAAGCCATTATACTAGCAAACACTGAGTGAACTTAGTGGCATCCTAAAAGTGGCTGTTGGACTTCTGTATTGTCCCACAAGTGCAAAGATATTTGCAGCACGTCTGCCTGCATTGCACACTCAAACTCATTGTTACTAAGCCATTATACTAGCAAACACTGAGTGAACTTAGTGGCATCCTAAAAGTGGCTGTTTGACTTTTGTATTGTCCCACAAGTGCAAAGATATTTGCAGCACGTCTGCCTGCATTGCACACTCAAACTCATTGTTACTAAGCCATTATACTAGCAAACACTGAGTGAACTTAGTGGCATCCTAAACGTGACTGTTGGACTTCTGTATTGTCCCACAAGTGCAAAGATATTTGCAGCACGTCTGTTTGCATTGCACACTCAAACTCATTGTTACTAAGCCTTTATACTAGCAAACACTGAGTGAACTTAGTGGCATCCTAAACGTGGTTGTTGGACTTCTGTATTGTCTCACTAGTGCAAAGATAGTTGCATCACGTCTGCCTGCATTGCACACTCAAACTCATTGTTACTAAGCCATTATACTAGCAAACACTGAGTTAACTTAGTGGCATCCTAAACGAGGCTGTTGGACTTCTGTATTGTCCCACTAGTGCAAAGATATTTGCAGCACGTCTGCCGCATTGCACACTCAAACTCATTGTTACTAAGCCATTATACTAGCAAACACTAAGTGAACTTAGTGGCATCCTAAACGTGGTTGTTGGACTTCTGTATTGTCTCACTAGTGCAAAAATAGTTGCATCACGTCTGCCTGCATTGCACACTCAAACTCATTGTTACTAAGCCATTATACTAGCAAACACTGAGTGAACTTAGTGGCATCCTAAAAGTGGCTGTTGGACTTCTGTATTGTCCCACTAGTGCAAAGATATTTGCAGCACGTCTGCCTGCATTGCACACTCAAACTCATTGTTACTAAGGCATTATACTAGCAAACACTGAGTGAACTTAGTGGCATCCTAAACGTGGCTGTTGGACTTCTGTATTCTCCCACTAGTGCAAAGACATTTGCGGCACCTCTGCCTGCATTGCACACTTAAACTCATTGTTACTAAGCCATTATACTAGCAAACACTGAGTGAACTTAGTGGCATCCTAAAAGTGGCTGTTGGACTTCTGTATTGTCCCATTAGGGCCAAGATGTCTGCAGCACGTCTGCCTGCATTGCACACTCAAACTCATTGTTACTAAGCCATTATACTTGGAAACACTGAGTGAACTTAGTGGCATCCTAAACGTGGCTGTTGGACTTCTGTATTGTCCCACTAGTGCAAAGATATTTGCAGCACGTCTGCCTGCATTGCACACTCAAACTCATTGTTACTAAGCCATTATACTAGCAAACACTGAGTGAACTTAGTGGCATCCTAAAAGTGGCTGTTGGACTTCTCTATTGTCCCACAAGTGCAAAGATATTTGCAGCACGTCTGCCTGCATTGCACACTCAAACTCATTGTTACTAAGCCATTATACTAGCAAACACTGAGTGAACTTAGTGGCATCCTAAACGTGACTGTTGAACTTCTGTATTGTCCCACAAGTGCAAAGATATTTGCAGCACGTCTGCCTGCATTGCACACTCAAACTCATTGTTACTAAGCTTTTATACTAGCAAACACTGAGTGAACTTAGTGGCATCCTAAACGTGGCTGTTGGACTTCTGTATTGTCCCACAAATGCAAAGATATTTGCAGCACGTCTGCCGAATTGCACACTCAAACTCATTGTTACTAAGCCATTATACTAGCAAACACTAAGTGAACTTAGTGGCATCCTAAACGTGGTTGTTGGACTTCTGTATTGTCTCACTAGTGCAAAGATAGTTGCATCACGTCTGCCTGCATTGCACACTCAAACTCATTGTTACTAAGCCATTATACTAGCAAACACTGAGTGAACTTAGTGGCATCCTAAACGTGGCTGTTGGACTTCTGTATTGTCCCACAAGTGCAAAGATATTTGCAGCACGTCTGCCTGCATTGCACGCTCAAACTCATTGTTACTAAGCCATTATAGTATCAAACACTGAGTGAACTTAGTGGCATCCTAAACGTGGCTGTTGGACTTCTGTATTGTCCCACTAGTGTAAAGATATTTGCAGCACGTCTGCCTGCATTGCACACTCAAACTCATTGTTACTAAGCCATTATACTAGCAAACACTGAGTGAACTTAGTGGCATCCTAAAAAAGGCTGTTGGACTTCTGTATTGTCCTACAAGTGCAAAGATATTTGCAGCACGTCTGCCTGCATTGCACGCTAAAACTCATTGTTACTAAGCCATTATACTAGCAAACACTGAGTGAACTTAGTGGCATCCTAAACGTGGCTGTTGGATTTCTGTATTGTCTCACTAGTGCAAAGATAGTTGCAGCACGTCTGCCTGCATTGCACACTCAAACTCATTGTTACTAAGCCATTATACTAGCAAACACTGAGTGAACTTAGTGGCATCCTAAAAAAGGCTGTTGGACTTCTGTATTGTCCTACAAGTGCAAAGATATTTGCAGCACGTCTGCCTGCATTGCACGCTCAAACTCATTGTTACTAAGCCATTATATTAGCAAACACTGAGTGAACTTAGTGGCATCCTAAATGTGGCTGTTGGATTTCTGTATTGTCTCACTAGTGCAAAGATAGTTGCAGCACGTCTGCCTGCATTGCACACTCAAACTCATTGTTACTAAGCCATTATACTAGCAAACACTGAGTGCACTTAGTGGCATCCTAAACGTGGCTGTTGGACTTCTGTATTGTCCCACTAGTGCAAGGATATTTGCAGCACGTCTGCCTGCATTGCACACTCAAACTCATTGTTACTAAGCCATTATACTAGCAAACACTGAGTGAACTTAGTGGCATCCTAAACGTGGCTGTAGGACTTCTGTATTGTCCCACTAGTGCAAAGATATTTGCAGCACGTCTGCCTGCATTGCACACTCAAACTCATTGTTACTAAGCAATTATACTAGCAAACACTAAGTGAACTTAGTGGCATCCCAAACGTGGCTGTTGGACTTCTGTATTGTCCCACTAGCGCAAAGATATTTGCAGCACGTCTGCCTGCATTGCACACTCAAACACATTGTTACTAAGCCATTATACTAGCAAACACTGAGTGAACATAGTGGCATCCTAAACGTGGCTGTTGGACTTCTGTATTGTCCCACTAGTGCAAAGATATTTGCAGCACGTCTGCCTGCATTGCACACTCAAACTCATTGTTACAAAGCCATTATACTAGCAAACACTGAGTGAACTTAGTGGCATCCTAAACGTGGCTGTTGGACTTCTGTATTGTCCCACTAGTGCAAAGATATTTGCAGCACGTCTGCCTGCATTGCACACTCAAACTCATTGTTACTAAGCCATAATACTAGCAAACACTGAGTGAACTTAGTGGCATCCAAAACTTAGCTGTTGGACTTCTGTATTGTCCCACTAGTGCAAAGACATTTGCGGCACCTCTGCCTGCATTGCACACTCAAACTCATTGTTACTAAGCCATTATACTAGCAAACACTGAGTGAACTTAGTGGCATCCTAAAAGTGGCTGTTGGACTTCTGTATTGTCCCATTAGGGCCAAGATGTCTGCAGCACGTCTGCCTGCATTGCACACTCAAACTCATTGTTACTAAGCCATTATACTTGCAAACACTGAGTGAACTTAGAGGCATCCTAAAAGTGGCTGTTGGACTTCTGTATTGTCCCACAAGTGCAAAGATATTTGCAGCACATCTGCCTGCATTGCACACTCAAACTCATTGTTACTAAGCCATTATACTAGCAAACACTGAGTGAACTTAGTGGCATCCTAAAAGTGGCTGTTGGACTTCTGTATTGTCCCACAAGTGCAAAGATATTTGCAGCACGTCTGCCTGCATTGCACACTCAAACTCATTGTTACTAAGCCATTATACTAGCAAACACTGAGTGAACTTAGTGGCATCCTAAACATGACTGTTGGACTTCTGTATTGTCCCACTAGTGCAAAGATATTTGCAGCACGTCTGCCTGCATTGCACACTCAAACTCATTGTTACTAAGCCATTATACTAGCAAACACTGAGTGAACTTAGTGGGATCCTAAACGTGGCTGTTGGACTTCTGTATTGTCCCACTAGTGCAAAGATATTTGCAGCACGTCTGCCTGCATTGCACACTCAAACTCATTGTTACTAAGCCATTATACTAGCAAACACTGAGTGAACTTAGTGGCATCCTAAACGTGGCTGTTGGACTTCTGTATTGTCCCACTAGTGCAAAGATATTTGCAGCACGTCTGCCTGCATTGCACACTCAAACTCATTGGTACTAAGCCATTATACTAGCAAACACTGAGTGAACTTAGTGGCATCCTAAACGTGGCTGTTGGACTTCTGTATTGTCTCACTAGTGCAAAGACATTTGCGGCACCTCTGCCTGCATTGCACACTCAAACTCATTGTTACTAAGCCATTATACTAGCAAACACTGAGTGAACTTAGTGGCATCCTAAAAGTGGCTGTTGGACTTCTGTATTGTTCCATTAGGGCCAAGATGTCTGCAGCACGTCTGCCTGCATTGCACACTCAAACTCATTGTTACTAAGCCATTATACTTGCAAACACTGAGTGAACTTAGTGGCATCCTAAACGTGGCTGTTGGACTTCTGTATTGTCCCACTAGTGCAAAGATATTTGCAGCACGTCTGCCTGCATTGCACACTCAAACTCATTGTTACTAAGCCATTATACTAGCAAACACTGAGTGAACTTAGTGGCATCCTAAAAGTGGCTGTTGGACTTCTCTATTGTCCCACAAGTGCAAAGATATTTGCAGCACGTCTGCCTGCATTGCACACTCAAACTCATTGTTACTAAGCCATTATACTAGCAAACACTGAGTGAACTTAGTGGCATCCTAAACATGACTGTTGGACTTCTGTATTGTCCCACTAGTGCAAAGATATTTGCAGCACGTCTGCCTGCATTGCACACTCAAACTCATTGTTATTAAGCCATTATACTAGCAAACACTGAGTGAACTTAGTGGCATCCTAAACATGACTGTTGGACTTCTGTATTGTTCCATTAGGGCCAAGATGTCTGCAGCACGTCTGCCTGCATTGCACACTCAAACTCATTGTTACTAAGCCATTATACTTGCAAACACTGAGTGAACTTAGTGGAATCCTAAACGTGGCTGTTGGACTTCTGTATTGTCCCACTAGTGCAAAGATATTTGCAGCACGTCTGCCTGCATTGCACACTCAAACTCATTGTTACTAAGCCATTATACTAGCAAACACTGAGTGAACTTAGTGGCATCCTAAACATGACTGTTGGACTTCTGTATTGTCCCACTAGTGCAAAGATATTTGCAGCACGTCTGACTGCATTCCACACTCAAACTCATTGTTACTAAGCCATTATACTAGCAAACACTGAGTGAACTTAGTGGCATCCTAAACGTGGCTGTTGGACTTCTGTATTGTCCCACTAGTGCAAAGATATTTGCAGCACGTCTGCCTGCATTGCACACTCAAACTCATTGTTACTAAGCCATTATACTAGCAAACACTGAGTGAACTTAGTGGCATCGTAAACGTTGCTGTTGGACTTCTGTATTGTCCCACAAGTGCAAAGATATTTGCAGCACGTCTGCCGGCATTGCACACTCAAACTCATTCTTACTAAGCCTTTATACTAGCAAACACTGAGTGAACTTAGTGGCATCCTAAACGTGGCTGTTGGACTTCTGTATTGTCCCACTAGGTCCAAGATATTTGCAGCACGTCTGCCTGCATTGCACACTCAAACTCATTGTTACTAAGCCATTATACTAGCAAACACTGAGTGAACTTAGTGGCATCCTAAAAGTGGCTGTTGGACTTCTGTATTGTCCCACAAGTGCAAAGATATTTGCAGCACGTCTGCCTGCATTGCACACTCAAACTCATTGTTACTAAGCCATTATACTAGCAAACACTGAGTGAACTTAGTGGCATCCTAAAAGTGGCTGTTGGACTTCTGTATTGTCCCACAAGTGCAAAGATATTTGCAGCACGTCTGCCTGCATTGCACACTCAAACTCATTGTTACTAAGCCATTATACTAGCAAACACTGAGTGAACTTAGTGGCATCCTAAACATGACTGTTGGACTTCTGTATTGCCCCACTAGTGCAAAGATATTTGCAGCACGTCTGCCTGCATTGCACACTAGAACTCATTGTTACTAAGCCATTATACTAGCAAACACTGAGTGAACTTAGTGGCATCCTAAACATGACTGTTGGACTTCTGTATTGTCCCACTAGTGCAAAGATATTTGCAGCACGTCTGACTGCATTGCACACTCAAACTCATTGTTACTAAGCCATTATACTAGCAAACACTGAGTGAACTTAGTGGCATCCTAAATGTGGCTGTTGGACTTCTGTATTGTCCCACTAGTGCAAAGATATTTGCAGCACGTCTGCCTGCATTGCACACTCAAACTCATTGTTACTAAGCCATTATACTAGCAAACACTGAGTGAACTTAGTGGCATCGTAAACGTTGCTGTTGGACTTCTGTATTGTCCCACAAGTGCAAAGATATTTGCAGCACGTCTGCCGGCATTGCACACTCAAACTCATTGTTAGTAAGCCATTATACTAGCAAACACTGAGTGAACTTAGTGGCATCCTAAACGTGGCTGTTGGACTTCTGTATTGTCCCACTAGGTCCAAGATATTTGCAGCACGTCTGCCTGCATTGCACACTCAAACTCATTGTTACTAAGCCATTATACTAGCAAACACTGAGTGAACTTAGTGGCATCCTAAAAGTGGCTGTTGGACTTCTGTATTGTCCCACAAGTGCAAAGATATTTGCAGCACGTCTGCCTGCATTGCACACTCAAACTCATTGTTACTAAGCCATTATACTAGCAAACACTGAGTGAACTTAGTGGCATCCTAAAAGTGGCTGTTGGACTTCTGTATTGTCCCACAAGTGCAAAGATATTTGCAGCACGTCTGCCTGCATTGCACACTCAAACTCATTGTTACTAAGCCATTATACTAGCAAACACTGAGTGAACTTAGTGGCATCCTAAACATGACTGTTGGACTTCTGTATTGTCCCACTAGTGCAAAGATATTTGCAGCACGTCTGCCTGCATTGCACACTCAAACTCATTGTTACTAAGCCATTATACTAGCAAACACTGAGTGAACTTAGTGGCATCCTAAACGTGGCTGTTGGACTTCTGTATTGTCCCACTAGTGCAAAGATATTTGCACCACGTCTGCCTGCATTGCACACTCAAACTCATTGTTACTAAGCCATTATACTAGCAAACACTGAGTGAACTTAGTGGCATCCTAAACGTGGCTGTTGGACTTCTGTATTGTCCCACTAGTGCAAAGATATTTGCAGCACGTCTGCCTGCATTGCACACTCAAACTCATTGTTACTAAGCCATTATACTAGCAAACACTGAGTGAACTTAGTGGCATCCTAAACGTGGCTGTTGGACTTCTGTATTGTCCCACTAGTGCAAAGATATTTGCAGCACGTCTGCCTGCATTGCACACTCAAACTCATTGTTACTAAGCCATTATACTAGCAAACACTGAGTGAACTTAGTGGCATCGTAAACGTTGCTGTTGGACTTCTGTATTGTCCCACAAGTGCAAAGATATTTGCAGCACGTCTGCCGGCATTGCACACTCAAACTCATTCTTACTAAGCCTTTATACTAGCAAACACTGAGTGAACTTAGTGGCATCCTAAACGTGGCTGTTGGACTTCTGTATTGTCCCACTAGGTCCAAGATATTTGCAGCACGTCTGCCTGCATTGCACACTCAAACTCATTGTTACTAAGCTATTATACTAGCAAACACTGAGTGAACTTAGTGGCATCCTAAAAGTGGCTGTTGGACTTCTGTATTGTCCCACTAGTGCAAAGATTATTTGCAGCACGTCTGCCTGCATTGCACACTCAAACTCATTGTTACTAAGCCATTATACTAGCAAACACTGAGTGAACTTAGTGGCATCCTAAACGTGGCTGTTGGACTTCTGTATTGTCCCACAAGTGCAAAGATATTTGCAGCACGTCTGCCTGCATTGCACACTCAAACTCATTGTTACTAAGCCATTATACTAGCAAACACTGAGTGAACTTAGTGGCATCCTAAAAGTGGCTGTTGGACTTCTGTATTGTCCCACAAGTGCAAAGATATTTGCAGCACGTCTGCCTGCATTGCACACTCAAACTCATTGTTACTAAGCCATTATACTAGCAAACACTGAGTGAACTTAGTGGCATCCTAAACATAACTGTTGGACTTCTGTATTGTCCCACTAGTGCAAAGATATTTGCAGCACGTCTGCCTGCATTGCACACTCAAACTCATTGTTACTAAGCCATTATACTAGCAAACACTGAGTGAACTTAGTGGCATCCTAAACGTGGCTGTTGGACTTCTGTATTGTCACACAAGTGCAAAGATATTTGCAGCACGTCTGCCGGCATTGCACACTCAAACTCATTGTTACTAAGCCATTATACTAGCAAACACTGAGTGAACTTAGTGGCATCCTAAACGTGGCTGTTGGACTTCTGTATTGTCCCACTAGTGCAAAGATATTTGCAGCACGTCTGCCTGCATTGCACACTCAAACTCATTGTTACTAAGCCATTATACTAGCAAACACGGAGTGAACTTAGTGGCATCCTAAACGTGGCTGTTGGACTTCTGTATTGTCCCACTAGTGCAAAGACATTTGCGGCACCTCTGCCTGCATTGCACACTCAAACTCATTGTTACTAAGCCATTATACTAGCAAACACTGAGTGAACTTAGTGGCATCCTAAACGTGGCTGTTGGACTTCTGTATTGTTCCATTAGGGCCAAGATGTCTGCAGCACGTCTGCCTGCATTGCACACTCAAACTCATTGTTACTAAGCCATTATACTTGCAAACACTGAGTGAACTTAGTGGCATCCTAAACGTGGCTGTTGGACTTCTGTATTGTCCCACTAGTGCAAAGATATTTGCAGCACGTCTGCCTGCATTGCACACTCAAACTCATTGTTACTAAGCCATTATACTAGCAAACACTGAGTGAACTTAGTGGCATCCTAAACATGACTGTTGGACTTCTGTATTGTCCCACTAGTGCAAAGATATTTGCAGCACGTCTGCCTGCATTGCACACTCAAACTCATTGTTACTAAGCCATTATACTAGCAAACACTGAGTGAACTTAGTGGCATCCTAAACGTGGCTGTTGGACTTCTGTATTGTCCCACTAGTGCAACGACATTTGCGGCACCTCTGCCTGCATTGCACACTCAAACTCATTGTTACTAAGCCATTATACTAGCAAACACTGAGTGAACTTAGTGGCATCCTAAAAGTGGCTGTTGGACTTCTGTATTGTCCCACTAGGGCCAAGATATTTGCAGCACGTCTGCCTGCATTGCACACTCAAACTCATTGTTACTAAGCTATTATACTAGCAAACACTGAGTGAACTTAGTGGCATCCTAAAAGTGGCTGTTGGACTTCTGTATTGTCCCACTAGTGCAAAGATTATTTGCAGCACGTCTGCCTGCATTGCACACTCAAACTCATTGTTACTAAGCCATTATACTAGCAAACACGGAGTGAACTTAGTGGCATCCTAAACGTGGCTGTTGGACTTCTGTATTGTCCCACTAGTGCAAAGACATTTGCGGCACCTCTGCCTGCATTGCACACTCAAACTCATTGTTACTAAGCCATTATACTAGCAAACACTGAGTGAACTTAGTGGCATCCTAAACGTGGCTGTTGGACTTCTGTATTGTTCCATTAGGGCCAAGATGTCTGCAGCACGTCTGCCTGCATTGCACACTCAAACTCATTGTTACTAAGCCATTATACTTGCAAACACTGAGTGAACTTAGTGGCATCCTAAACGTGGCTGTTGGACTTCTGTATTGTCCCACTAGTGCAAAGATATTTGCAGCACGTCTGCCTGCATTGCACACTCAAACTCATTGTTACTAAGCCATTATACTAGCAAACACTGAGTGAACTTAGTGGCATCCTAAACATGACTGTTGGACTTCTGTATTGTCCCACTAGTGCAAAGATATTTGCAGCACGTCTGCCTGCATTGCACACTCAAACTCATTGTTACTAAGCCATTATACTAGCAAACACTGAGTGAACTTAGTGGCATCCTAAACGTGGCTGTTGGACTTCTGTATTGTCCCACTAGTGCAACGACATTTGCGGCACCTCTGCCTGCATTGCACACTCAAACTCATTGTTACTAAGCCATTATACTAGCAAACACTGAGTGAACTTAGTGGCATCCTAAAAGTGGCTGTTGGACTTCTGTATTGTCCCACTAGGGCCAAGATATTTGCAGCACGTCTGCCTGCATTGCACACTCAAACTCATTGTTACTAAGCTATTATACTAGCAAACACTGAGTGAACTTAGTGGCATCCTAAAAGTGGCTGTTGGACTTCTGTATTGTCCCACTAGTGCAAAGATTATTTGCAGCACGTCTGCCTGCATTGCACACTCAAACTCATTGTTACTAAGCCATTATACTAGCAAACACTGAGTGAACTTAGTGGCATCCTAAATGTGGCTGTTGGACTTCTGTATTGTCCCACAAGTGCAAAGATATTTGCAGCACGTCTGCCGCATTGCACACTCAAACTCATTGTTACTAAGCCATTATACTAGCAAACACTGAGTGAACTTAGTGGCATCCTAAACGTGGCTCTTGGACTTCTGTATTGTCTCACTAGTGCAAAGATAGTTGCAGCACGTCTGCTTGCATTGCGCACTCAAACTCATTGTTACTAAGCCATTATACTAGCAAACACTGAGTGAACTTAGTGGAATCCTAAACGTGGCTGTTGGTCTTCTGTATTGTCCCACTAGTGCAAAGATATTTGCAGCACGTCTGCCTGCATTGCCCACTCAAACTCATTGTTACTAAGCCATTATACTAGCAAACACTGAGTGAACTTAGTGGCATCCAAAAAGTGGCTGTTGGACTTCTGTATTGTCCCATTAGGGCCAAGATATTTGCAGCACGTCTGCCTGCATTGCACACTCAAACTCATTGTTACTAAGCCATTATACTTGCAAACACTGAGTGAACTTAGTGGCATCCTAAACGTGGCTGTTCGACTTCTGTATTGTCCCACAAGTGCAAAGATATGTGCAGCACGTCTGCCGCATTGCACACTCAAACTCATTGTTAGTAAGCCATTATACTAGCAAACACTGAGTGAACTTAGTGGCATCCTAAACGTGGCTCTTGGACTTCTGTATTGTCTCACTAGTGCAAAGATAGTTGCAGCACGTCTGCCTGCATTGCACACTCAAACTCATTGTTACTAAGCCATTATACTAGCAGACACTGAGTGAACTTAGTGGAATCCTAAACGTGGCTGTTGGACTTCTGTATTGTCCCACAAGTGCAAAGATATTTGCAGCATGTCTGCCTGCATTGCACACTCAAACTCATTGTTACTAAGCCATTATACTAGCAAACACTGAGTGAACTTAGTGGCATCCTAAACGTGGCTGTTGAACTTCTGTATTGTCCCACTAGTGCAAAGATATTTGCAGCACGTCTGCCTGCATTGCACACTCAAACTCATTGTTACTAAGCCATTATACTAGCAAACACTGAGTGAACTTAGTGGAATCCTAAACGTGGCTGTTGGACTTCTGTATTGTCCCACTAGTGCAAAGATATTTGCAGCACGTCTGCCTGCATTGCACACTCAAACTCATTGTTACTAAGCCATTATACTAGCAAACACTGAGTGAACTTAGTGGCATCCTAAATGTGGCTGTTGGACTTCTGTATTGTCCCACTAGTGCAAAGATATTTGCGGCACGTCTGCCTGCATTGCACACTCAAACTCATTGTTACTAAGCCATTATACTAGCAAACACTGAGTAAACTTAGTGGCATCCTAAAAGTGGCTGTTGGACTTCTGTATTGTCCCATTAGGGCCAAGATATTTGCAGCACGTCTGCCTGCATTGCACACTCAAACTCATTGTTTCTAAGCCATTATACTAGCAAACACTGAGTGAACTTAGTGGCATCCTAAAAGTGGCTGTTGGACTTCTGTATTGTCCCATTAGGGCCAAGATATTTGCAGCACGTCTGCCTGCATTGCACACTCAAACTCATTGTTACTAAGCCATTATACTAGCAAACACTGAGTGAACTTAGTGGCATCCTAAAAGTGGCTGTTGGACTTCTGTATTGTCCCACAAGTGCAAAGATATTTGCAGCACGTCTGCCTGCATTGCACACTCAAACTCATTGTTACTAAGCCATTATACTAGCAAACACTTAGTGAACTTAGTGGCATCCTAAACGTGACTGTTGGACTTCTGTATTGTCCCACTAGTGCAAAGATATTTGCAGCACGTCTGCCTGCATTGCACACTCAAACTCATTGTTACTAAGCCATTATACTAGCAAACACTGAGTGAGCTTAGTGGCATCCTAAACGTGGCTGTTGGACTTCTGTATTGTCCCACAAGTGCAAAGATATTTGCACCACGTCTGCCTGCATTGCACACTCAAACTCATTGTTACTAAGCCTTTATACTAGCAAAAACTGAGTGAACTTAGTGGCATCCTAAACGTGGCTGTTGGACTTCTGTATTGTCTCACTAGTGCAAAGATAGTTGCAGCACGTCTGCCTGCATTGCACACTCAAACTCATTGTTACTAAGCCATTATACTAGCAAACACTGAGTGAACTTAGTGGAATCTCAAACGAGTCTGTTGGACTTCTGTATTGTCCCACAAGTGCAAAGATATTTGCAGCATGTCTGCCTGCATTACACACTCAAACTCATTGTTACTAAGCCATTATATTAGCAAACACTGAGTGAACTTAGTGGCATCCTAAACGTGGCTGTTGGACTTCTGTATTGTCCCACTAGTGCAAAGATATTTGCAGCACGTCTGCCTGCATTGCACACTCAAACTCATTGTTTCTAAGCCATTATACTAGCAAACACTGAGTGAACTTAGTGGCATCCTAAAATTGGCTGTTGGACTTCTGTATTGTCCCATTAGGGCCAAGATATTTGGAGCACGTCTGCCTGCATTGCACACTCAAACTCATTGTTACTAAACCATTATACTAGCAAACACTGAGTGAACTTAGTGGAATCCTAAACGTGACTGTTGGACTTCTGTATTGTCCCACTAGTGCAAAGATATTTGCAGCATGTCTGCCTGCATTGCACACTCAAACTCATTGTTACTAAGCCATTATACTAGCAAACACTGAGTGAACTTAGTGGAATCCTAAACGTGGCTGTTGGACCTCTGTATTGTCCCACTAGTGCAAAGATATTTGCAGCACGTCTGCCTGCATTGCACACTCAAACTCATTGTTTCTAAGCCATTATACTAGCAAACACTGAGTGAACTTAGTGGCATCCTAAAATTGGCTGTTGGACTTCTGTATTGTCCCATTAGGGCCAAGATATTTGGAGCACGTCTGCCTGCATTGCACACTCAAACTCATTGTTACTAAGCCATTATACTAGCAAACACTGAGTGAACTTAGTGGAATCCTAAACGTGGCTGTTGGTCTTCTGTATTGTCCCACTAGTGCAAAGATATTTGCAGCACGTCTGCCTGCATTGCTCACTCAAACTCATTGTTACTAAGCCATTATACTAGCAAACACTGAGTGATCTTAGTGGCATCCTAAGCGTGGCTGTTGGACTTCTGTATTGTCCCACTAGTGCAAAGATATTTGCAGCACGTCTGCCTGCATTGCACACTCAAACTCATTGTTACGAAGCCTTTATACTAGCAAACACTGAGTGAACTTAGTGGAATCCTAAACGTGGCTGTTGGACTTCTGTATTGTCCCATTATGGCCAAGATTTTTGCAGCACGTCTGCCTGCATTGCACACTCAAACTCATTGTTTCTAAGCCATTATACTAGCAAACATTGAGTGAACTTAGTGGCATCCTAAAAGTGGCTGTTGGACTTCTGTATTGTCCCATTAGGGCCAAGATATTTGCAGCACGTCTGCCTGCATTGCACACTCAAACTCATTGTTACTAAGCCATTATACTAGCAAACACTGAGTGAACTTAGTGGCATCCTAAACGTGACTGTTGGACTTCTGTATTGTCCCACTAGTGCAAAGATATTTGCAGCACGTTTGCCTGCATTGCACACTCAAACTCATTGTTACGAAGCCATTATACTAGCAAACACTGAGTGAACTTAGTGGAATCCTAAACGTGGCTGTTGCACTTCTGTATTAACCCACAAGTGCAAAGATATTTGCAGCACGTCTTCTTGCATTGCACAGTCAAACTCATTGTTACTAAGCAATTATACTAGCAAACACTGAGTGAACTTAGTGGCATCCTAAACGTGGCTGTTGGACTTCTGTATTGTCCCACTAGTGCAAAGATATTTGCGGCACGTCTGCCTGCATTGCACACTCAAACTCATTGTTACTAACCCATTATACTAGCAAACACTGAGTGAACTTAGTGGCATCCTAAACGTGACTGTTGGACTTCTGTATTGTCCCACTAGTGCAAAGATATTTGCAGCACGTCTGCCTGCATTGCACAGTCAAACTCATTGTTACTAAGCCATTATTCTAGCAAACACTGATTGAACTTAGTGGCATCCTAAACGTGGCTGTTGGACTTCTGTATTGTCCCACAAGTGCAAAGATATTTGAAGCACGTCTGCCTGCATTGCACACTCAAACTCATTGTTACTAAGCCATTATACTAGCAAACACTGATTGAACTTAGTGGCATCCTAAACGTGGCTGTTGGACTTCTGTATTGTCCCACAAGTGCAAAGATATTTGCAGCACGTCTGCCTGCATTGCACACTCAAACTCATTGTTACTAAGCCATTATACTAGCAAACACTGAGTGAACTTAGTGGCATCTTAAACGTGGCTGTTAGGCTTCTGTATTGTCACACTAGTGCAAAGATATTTGCAGCATGTCTGCCTGCATTGCACACTCAAACTCATTGTTACTAAGCCATTATACTAGCAAACACTGAGTGAACTTAGTGGCATCCTAAAAGTGGCTGTTGGACTTCTGTATTGTCCCATTATGGCCAAGATATTTGCAGCACGTCTGCCTGCATTGCACACTCAAACTCATTGTTTCTAAGCCATTATACTAGCAAACACTGAGTGAACTTAGTGGCATCCTAAAATTGGCTGTTGGACTTCTGTATTGTCCCATTAGGGCCAAGATATTTGCAGCACGTCTGCCTGCATTGCACACTCAAACTCATTGTTACTAAGCCATTGTACTAGCAAACACTGAGTGAACTTAGTGGAATCCTAAACGTGGCTGTTGGACTTCTGTATTGTCCCACTAGTGCAAAGATATTTGCAGCACGTCTGCCTGCATTGCACACTCAAACTCATTGTTACTAAGCCATTATACTAGCAAACACTGAGTGATCTTAGTGGCATCCTAAGCGTGGCTGTTGGACTTCTGTATTGTCCCACTAGTGCAAAGATATTTGCAGCACGTCTGCCTGCATTGCACACTCAAACTCATTGTTACGAAGCCTTTATACTAGCAAACACTGAGTGAACTTAGTGGAATCCTAAACGTGGCTGTTGGACTTCTGTATTGTCCCACTAGTGCAAAGATATTTGCAGCACGTCTGCCTGCATTGCACACTCAAACTCATTGTTTCTAAGCCATTATACTAGCAAACACTGAGTGAACTTAGTGGCATCCTAAAATTGGCTGTTGGACTTCTGTATTGTCCCATTAGGGCCAAGATATTTGGAGCACGTCTGCCTGCATTGCACACTCAAACTCATTGTTACTAAACCATTATACTAGCAAACACTGAGTGAACTTAGTGGAATCCTAAACGTGACTGTTGGACTTCTGTATTGTCCCACTAGTGCAAAGATATTTGCAGCATGTCTGCCTGCATTGCACACTCAAACTCATTGTTACTAAGCCATTATACTAGCAAACACTGAGTGAACTTAGTGGAATCCTAAACGTGGCTGTTGGACCTCTGTATTGTCCCACTAGTGCAAAGATATTTGCAGCACGTCTGCCTGCATTGCACACTCAAACTCATTGTTTCTAAGCCATTATACTAGCAAACACTGAGTGAACTTAGTGGCATCCTAAAATTGGCTGTTGGACTTCTGTATTGTCCCATTAGGGCCAAGATATTTGGAGCACGTCTGCCTGCATTGCACACTCAAACTCATTGTTACTAAGCCATTATACTAGCAAACACTGAGTGAACTTAGTGGAATCCTAAACGTGGCTGTTGGTCTTCTGTATTGTCCCACTAGTGCAAAGATATTTGCAGCACGTCTGCCTGCATTGCACACTCAAACTCATTGTTACTAAGCCATTATACTAGCAAACACTGAGTGATCTTAGTGGCATCCTAAGCGTGGCTGTTGGACTTCTGTATTGTCCCACTAGTGCAAAGATATTTGCAGCACGTCTGCCTGCATTGCACACTCAAACTCATTGTTACGAAGCCTTTATACTAGCAAACACTGAGTGAACTTAGTGGAATCCTAAACGTGGCTGTTGGACTTCTGTATTGTCCCATTATGGCCAAGATTTTTGCAGCACGTCTGCCTGCATTGCACACTCAAACTCATTGTTTCTAAGCCATTATACTAGCAAACATTGAGTGAACTTAGTGGCATCCTAAAAGTGGCTGTTGGACTTCTGTATTGTCCCATTAGGGCCAAGATATTTGCAGCACGTCTGCCTGCATTGCACACTCAAACTCATTGTTACTAAGCCATTATACTAGCAAACACTGAGTGAACTTAGTGGCATCCTAAACGTGACTGTTGGACTTCTGTATTGTCCCACTAGTGCAAAGATATTTGCAGCACGTTTGCCTGCATTGCACACTCAAACTCATTGTTACGAAGCCATTATACTAGCAAACACTGAGTGAACTTAGTGGAATCCTAAACGTGGCTGTTGCACTTCTGTATTAACCCACAAGTGCAAAGATATTTGCAGCACGTCTTCTTGCATTGCACAGTCAAACTCATTGTTACTAAGCAATTATACTAGCAAACACTGAGTGAACTTAGTGGCATCCTAAACGTGGCTGTTGGACTTCTGTATTGTCCCACTAGTGCAAAGATATTTGCGGCACGTCTGCCTGCATTGCACACTCAAACTCATTGTTACTAACCCATTATACTAGCAAACACTGAGTGAACTTAGTGGCATCCTAAACGTGACTGTTGGACTTCTGTATTGTCCCACTAGTGCAAAGATATTTGCAGCACGTCTGCCTGCATTGCACACTCAAACTCATTGTTACTAAGCCATTATTCTAGCAAACACTGATTGAACTTAGTGGCATCCTAAACGTGGCTGTTGGACTTCTGTATTGTCCCACAAGTGCAAAGATATTTGAAGCACGTCTGCCTGCATTGCACACTCAAACTCATTGTTACTAAGCCATTATACTAGCAAACACTGATTGAACTTAGTGGCATCCTAAACGTGGCTGTTGGACTTCTGTATTGTCCCACAAGTGCAAAGATATTTGCAGCACGTCTGCCTGCATTGCACACTCAAACTCATTGTTACTAAGCCATTATACTAGCAAACACTGAGTGAACTTAGTGGCATCTTAAACGTGGCTGTTAGGCTTCTGTATTGTCACACTAGTGCAAAGATATTTGCAGCATGTCTGCCTGCATTGCACACTCAAACTCATTGTTACTAAGCCATTATACTAGCAAACACTGAGTGAACTTAGTGGCATCCTAAAAGTGGCTGTTGGACTTCTGTATTGTCCCATTATGGCCAAGATATTTGCAGCACGTCTGCCTGCATTGCACACTCAAACTCATTGTTTCTAAGCCATTATACTAGCAAACACTGAGTGAACTTAGTGGCATCCTAAAATTGGCTGTTGGACTTCTGTATTGTCCCATTAGGGCCAAGATATTTGCAGCACGTCTGCCTGCATTGCACACTCAAACTCATTGTTACTAAGCCATTGTACTAGCAAACACTGAGTGAACTTAGTGGAATCCTAAACGTGGCTGTTGGACTTCTGTATTGTCCCACTAGTGCAAAGATATTTGCAGCACGTCTGCCTGCATTGCACACTCAAACTCATTGTTACTAAGCCATTACACTAGCAAACACTGAGTGATCTTAGTGGCATCCTAAGCGTGGCTGTTGGACTTCTGTATTGTCCCACTAGTGCAAAGATATTTGCAGCACGTCTGCCTGCATTGCACACTCAAACTCATTGTTACGAAGCCTTTATACTAGCAAACACTGAGTGAACTTAGTGGAATCCTAAACGTGGCTGTTGGACTTCTGTATTGTCCCACAAGTGCAAAGATATTTGCAGCACGTTTGCCTGCATTGCACACTCAAACTCATTGTTACTAAGCCATTATAGTACCAAACACTGAGTGAACTTAGTGGCATCCTAAAAGTGGCTGTTGGACTTCTGTATTGTCCCATTAGGGCCAAGATATTTGCAGCACGTCTGCCTGCATTGCACACTCAAACTCATTGTTACTAAGCCATTATACTAGCAAACACTGAGTGAACTTAGTGGCATCCTAAACGTGACTGTTGGACTTCTGTATTGTCCCACTAGTGCAAAGATATTTGCAGCACGTCTGCCTGCATTGCACACTCAAACTCATTGTTACGAAGCCATTATACTAGCAAACACTGAGTGAACTTAGTGGCATCCTAAACGTGACTGTTGGACTTCTGTATTGTCCCACTAGTGCAAAGATATTTGCAGCACGTCTGCCTGCATTGCACACTCAAACTCATTGTTACTAAGCCATTATTCTAGCAAACACTGATTGAACTTAATTGCATCCTAAACGTGGCTGTTGGACTTCTGTATTGTCCCACAAGTGCAAAGATATTTGAAGCACGTCTGCCTGCATTGCACACTCAAACTCATTGTTACTAAGCCATTATACTAGCAAACACTGATTGAACTTAGTGGCATCCTAAACGTGGCTGTTGGACTTCTGTATTGTCCCACAAGTGCAAAGATATTTGCAGCACGTCTGCCTGCATTGCACACTCAAACTCATTGTTACTAAGCCATTATACTAGCAAACACTGAGTGAACTTAGTGGCATTTTAAACGTGGCTGTTGGACTTCTGTATTGTCCCACAAGTGCAAAGATATTTGCAGCACGTCTGCCGCATTGCACACTCAAACTCATTGTTACTAAGCCATTATACTAGCAAACACTGAGTGAACTTAGTGGCATCCTAAACGTGGCTGTTGGACTTCTGTAATGTCTCACTAGTGCAAAGATAGTTGCAGCACGTCTGCCTGCATTGCACACTCAAACTCATTGTTACTAAGCCATTATACTAGCAAAGACTGAGTGAACGTAGTGGAATCCTAAATGTGGCTGTTGGACTTCTGTTTTGTCCCACTAGTGCAAAGATAATTGCAGCACGTCTGCCTGCATTGCACACTCAAACTCATTGTTACTAAGCCATTATACTAACAAACACTGAGTGATCTTAGTGGCATCCTAAAAGTGGCTGTTGGACTTCTGTATTGTCCCACAAGTGCAAAGATATTTGCAGCACGTCTTCCTGCATTGCACACTCAAACTCATTGTTAATAAGCCATTATACTAGCAAACACTGAGTGAACTTAGTGGAATCCTAAATGTGGCTGTTGGACTTCTGTATTGTCCCACCAGTGCAAAGATATTTGCAGCACGTCTGCCTGCATTGCACACTCAAACTCATTGTTACTAAGTAATTATACTAGCAAACACTGAGTGAACTTAGTGGAATCCTAAACGTGGCTGTTGGACTTCTGTATTGTCCATCTAGTGCAAAGATATTTGCAGCACGTCTGCCTGCATTGCACACTCAAACTCATTGTTACTAAGCCATTATACTAGCAAACACTGAGTGAACTTAGTGGCATCCTAAACGTGGCTGTTGGACTTCTGTATTGTCCCACTAGTGCAAAGATATTTGCACCACGTCTGCCTGCATTGCACACTCAAACTCATTGTTACTAAGCCATTATACTAGCAAACACTGAGTGAACTTAGTTGCATCCTAAACGTGGCTGGTGGACTTCTGTATTGTCCCACTAGTGCAAAGATATTTGCACCACGTCTGCCTGCATTGCACACTCAAACTCATTGTTACTAAGCCATTATACTAGCAAACACTGAGTGAACTTAGTGGCATCCTAAACGTGGCTGTTGGACTTCTGTATTGTCCCACAAGTGCAAAGATATTTGCAGCACGTCTGCCTGCATTGCACACTCAAACTCATTGTCACTAAGCTATTATACTAGCAAACACTGAGTGAACTTAGTGGCATCCTAAACGTGGCTGTTGGACTTCTGTATTGTCTCACTAGTGCAAAGATAGTTGCAGCACGTCTGCCTGCATTGCACACTCAAACTCATTAATACTAAGCCATTATACTAGCAAACACTGAGTGAACTTAGTGGAATCCTAAACGTGGCTGTTGGACTTCTGTATTGTCCCACTAGTGCAAAGATATTTGCAGCACGTCTGCCTGCATTGCACACTCAAACTCATTGTTACTAAGCGATTATACTAGCAAACACTGAGTGATCTTAGTGGCATCCTAAACGTGGCTCTAGGACTTCTGTATTGTCCCACTAGTGCAAAGATATTTGCAGCACGTCTGCCTACATTGCACAGTCAAACTCATTGTTACGAAGCCATTATACTAGCAAACACTGAGTGAACTTAGTGGAATCCTAAACGTGGCTGTTAGACTTCTGTATTGTCCCACAAGTGCAAAGATATTTGCAGCACGTCTGCCTGCATTGCACACTCAAACTCATTGTTACTAAGCCATTATACTAGCAAACACTGAGTGAACTTAGTTGCATCCTAAACGTGGCTGGTGGACTTCTGTATTGTCCCACTAGTGCAAAGATATTTGCACCACGTCTGCCTGCATTGCACACTCAAACTCATTGTTACTAAGCCATTATACTAGCAAACACTGAGTGAACTTAGTGGCATCCTAAACGTGGCTGTTGGACTTCTGTATTGTCCCACAAGTGCAAAGATAGTTGCAGCACGTCTGCCTGCATTGCACACTCAAACTCATTAATACTAAGCCATTATACTAGCAAACACTGAGTGAACTTAGTGGAATCCTAAACGTGGCTGTTGGACTTCTGTATTGTCCAACTAGTGCAAAGATATTTGCAGCACGTCTGCCTGCATTGCACACTCAAACTCATTGTTACTAAGCGATTATACTAGCAAACACTGAGTGATCTTAGTGGAATCCTAAACGTGGCTGTTGGACTTCTGTATTGTCCCACAAGTGCAAAGATATTTGCAGCACGTCTGCCTGCATTGCACACTCAAACTCATTGTTACTAAGCCAATTATACTAGCAAACACTGAGAGATCTTAGTGGCATCCTAAACGTGGCTGTTGGACTTCTGTATTGTCCCACTAGTGCAAAGATATTTGCAGCACGTCTGCCCGCATTGCGCACTCAAACTCACTGTTACGAAGCCATTGTACTAGCAAACACTGAGTGAACTTAGTGGCATCCTAAATGTGGCTGTTTGACTTCTGTATTGTCCCACAAGTGCAAAGATATTTGCAGCATGTCTGCCTGCATTGCACACTCAAACTCATTGTTACTAAGCCATTATACTAGCAAACACTGAGTGAACTTAGTGGCATCCTAAACGTGGCTGTTGAACTTCTGTATTGTCCCACTAGTGCAAAGATATTTGCAGCACGTCTGCCTGCATTGCACACTCAAACTCATTGTTACTAAGCCATTATACTAGCAAACACTGAGTGAACTTAGTGGAATCCTAAACGTGGCTGTTGGACTTCTGTATTGTCCCACTAGTGCAAAGATATTTGCAGCACGTCTGCCTGCATTGCACACTCAAACTCATTGTTACTAAGCCATTATACTAGCAAACACTGAGTGAACTTAGTGGCATCCTAAATGTGGCTGTTGGACTTCTGTATTGTCCCACTAGTGCAAAGATATTTGCACCACGTCTGCCTGCATTGCACACTCAAACTCATTGTTACTAAGCCATTATACTAGCAAACACTGAGTAAACTTAGTGGCATCCTAAAAGTGGCTGTTGGACTTCTGTATTGTCCCATTAGGGCCAAGATATTTGCAGCACGTCTGCCTGCATTGCACACTCAAACTCATTGTTTCTAAGCCATTATACTAGCAAACACTGAGTGAACTTAGTGGCATCCTAAAAGTGGCTGTTGGACTTCTGTATTGTCCCATTAGGGCCAAGATATTTGCAGCACGTCTGCCTGCATTGCACACTCAAACTCATTGTTACTAAGCCATTATACTAGCAAACACTGAGTGAACTTAGTGGCATCCTAAAAGTGGCTGTTGGACTTCTGTATTGTCCCACAAGTGCAAAGATATTTGCAGCACGTCTGCCTGCATTGCACACTCAAACTCATTGTTACTAAGCCATTATACTAGCAAACACTTAGTGAACTTAGTGGCATCCTAAACGTGACTGTTGGACTTCTGTATTGTCCCACTAGTGCAAAGATATTTGCAGCACGTCTGCCTGCATTGCACACTCAAACTCATTGTTACTAAGCCATTATACTAGCAAACACTGAGTGAGCTTAGTGGCATCCTAAACGTGGCTGTTGGACTTCTGTATTGTCCCACAAGTGCAAAGATATTTGCACCACGTCTGCCTGCATTGCACACTCAAACTCATTGTTACTAAGCCTTTATACTAGCAAAAACTGAGTGAACTTAGTGGCATCCTAAACGTGGCTGTTGGACTTCTGTATTGTCTCACTAGTGCAAAGATAGTTGCAGCACGTCTGCCTGCATTGCACACTCAAACTCATTGTTACTAAGCCATTATACTAGCAAACACTGAGTGAACTTAGTGGAATCTCAAACGAGTCTGTTGGACTTCTGTATTGTCCCACAAGTGCAAAGATATTTGCAGCATGTCTGCCTGCATTACACACTCAAACTCATTGTTACTAAGCCATTATATTAGCAAACACTGAGTGAACTTAGTGGCATCCTAAACGTGGCTGTTGGACTTCTGTATTGTCCCACTAGTGCAAAGATATTTGCAGCACGTCTGCCTGCATTGCACACTCAAACTCATTGTTACTAAACCATTATACTAGCAAACACTGAGTGAACTTAGTGGAATCCTAAACGTGACTGTTGGACTTCTGTATTGTCCCACTAGTGCAAAGATATTTGCAGCATGTCTGCCTGCATTGCACACTCAAACTCATTGTTACTAAGCCATTATACTAGCAAACACTGAGTGAACTTAGTGGAATCCTAAACGTGGCTGTTGGACCTCTGTATTGTCCCACTAGTGCAAAGATATTTGCAGCACGTCTGCCTGCATTGCACACTCAAACTCATTGTTTCTAAGCCATTATACTAGCAAACACTGAGTGAACTTAGTGGCATCCTAAAATTGGCTGTTGGACTTCTGTATTGTCCCATTAGGGCCAAGATATTTGGAGCACGTCTGCCTGCATTGCACACTCAAACTCATTGTTACTAAGCCATTATACTAGCAAACACTGAGTGAACTTAGTGGAATCCTAAACGTGGCTGTTGGTCTTCTGTATTGTCCCACTAGTGCAAAGATATTTGCAGCACGTCTGCCTGCATTGCACACTCAAACTCATTGTTACTAAGCCATTATACTAGCAAACACTGAGTGATCTTAGTGGCATCCTAAGCGTGGCTGTTGGACTTCTGTATTGTCCCACTAGTGCAAAGATATTTGCAGCACGTCTGCCTGCATTGCACACTCAAACTCATTGTTACGAAGCCTTTATACTAGCAAACACTGAGTGAACTTAGTGGAATCCTAAACGTGGCTGTTGGACTTCTGTATTGTCCCATTATGGCCAAGATTTTTGCAGCACGTCTGCCTGCATTGCACACTCAAACTCATTGTTTCTAAGCCATTATACTAGCAAACATTGAGTGAACTTAGTGGCATCCTAAAAGTGGCTGTTGGACTTCTGTATTGTCCCATTAGGGCCAAGATATTTGCAGCACGTCTGCCTGCATTGCACACTCAAACTCATTGTTACTAAGCCATTATACTAGCAAACACTGAGTGAACTTAGTGGCATCCTAAACGTGACTGTTGGACTTCTGTATTGTCCCACTAGTGCAAAGATATTTGCAGCACGTTTGCCTGCATTGCACACTCAAACTCATTGTTACGAAGCCATTATACTAGCAAACACTGAGTGAACTTAGTGGAATCCTAAACGTGGCTGTTGCACTTCTGTATTAACCCACAAGTGCAAAGATATTTGCAGCACGTCTTCTTGCATTGCACAGTCAAACTCATTGTTACTAAGCAATTATACTAGCAAACACTGAGTGAACTTAGTGGCATCCTAAACGTGGCTGTTGGACTTCTGTATTGTCCCACTAGTGCAAAGATATTTGCGGCACGTCTGCCTGCATTGCACACTCAAACTCATTGTTACTAACCCATTATACTAGCAAACACTGAGTGAACTTAGTGGCATCCTAAACGTGACTGTTGGACTTCTGTATTGTCCCACTAGTGCAAAGATATTTGCAGCACGTCTGCCTGCATTGCACACTCAAACTCATTGTTACTAAGCCATTATTCTAGCAAACACTGATTGAACTTAGTGGCATCCTAAACGTGGCTGTTGGACTTCTGTATTGTCCCACAAGTGCAAAGATATTTGAAGCACGTCTGCCTGCATTGCACACTCAAACTCATTGTTACTAAGCCATTATACTAGCAAACACTGATTGAACTTAGTGGCATCCTAAACGTGGCTGTTGGACTTCTGTATTGTCCCACAAGTGCAAAGATATTTGCAGCACGTCTGCCTGCATTGCACACTCAAACTCATTGTTACTAAGCCATTATACTAGCAAACACTGAGTGAACTTAGTGGCATCTTAAACGTGGCTGTTAGGCTTCTGTATTGTCACACTAGTGCAAAGATATTTGCAGCATGTCTGCCTGCATTGCACACTCAAACTCATTGTTACTAAGCCATTATACTAGCAAACACTGAGTGAACTTAGTGGCATCCTAAAAGTGGCTGTTGGACTTCTGTATTGTCCCATTATGGCCAAGATATTTGCAGCACGTCTGCCTGCATTGCACACTCAAACTCATTGTTTCTAAGCCATTATACTAGCAAACACTGAGTGAACTTAGTGGCATCCTAAAATTGGCTGTTGGACTTCTGTATTGTCCCATTAGGGCCAAGATATTTGCAGCACGTCTGCCTGCATTGCACACTCAAACTCATTGTTACTAAGCCATTGTACTAGCAAACACTGAGTGAACTTAGTGGAATCCTAAACGTGGCTGTTGGACTTCTGTATTGTCCCACTAGTGCAAAGATATTTGCAGCACGTCTGCCTGCATTGCACACTCAAACTCATTGTTACTAAGCCATTATACTAGCAAACACTGAGTGATCTTAGTGGCATCCTAAGCGTGGCTGTTGGACTTCTGTATTGTCCCACTAGTGCAAAGATATTTGCAGCACGTCTGCCTGCATTGCACACTCAAACTCATTGTTACGAAGCCTTTATACTAGCAAACACTGAGTGAACTTAGTGGAATCCTAAACGTGGCTGTTGGACTTCTGTATTGTCCCACAAGTGTAAAGATATTTGCAGCACGTTTGCCTGCATTGCACACTCAAACTCATTGTTACTAAGCCATTATTCTAGCAAACACTGATTGAACTTAATTGCATCCTAAACGTGGCTGTTGGACTTCTGTATTGTCCCACAAGTGCAAAGATATTTGAAGCACGTCTGCCTGCATTGCACACTCAAACTCATTGTTACTAAGCCATTATACTAGCAAACACTGATTGAACTTAGTGGCATCCTAAACGTGGCTGTTGGACTTCTGTATTGTCCCACAAGTGCAAAGATATTTGCAGCACGTCTGCCTGCATTGCACACTCAAACTCATTGTTACTAAGCCATTATACTAGCAAACACTGAGTGAACTTAGTGGCATTTTAAACGTGGCTGTTGGACTTCTGTATTGTCCCACAAGTGCAAAGATATTTGCAGCACGTCTGCCGCATTGCACACTCAAACTCATTGTTACTAAGCCATTATACTAGCAAACACTGAGTGAACTTAGTGGCATCCTAAACGTGGCTGTTGGACTTCTGTAATGTCTCACTAGTGCAAAGATAGTTGCAGCACGTCTGCCTGCATTGCACACTCAAACTCATTGTTACTAAGCCATTATACTAGCAAAGACTGAGTGAACGTAGTGGAATCCTAAATGTGGCTGTTGGACTTCTGTATTGTCCCACTAGTGCAAAGATATTTGCAGCACGTCTGCCTGCATTGCACACTCAAACTCATTGTTACTAAGCCATTATACTAACAAACACTGAGTGATCTTAGTGGCATCCTAAAAGTGGCTGTTGGACTTCTGTATTGTCCCACAAGTGCAAAGATATTTGCAGCACGTCTTCCTGCATTGCACACTCAAACTCATTGTTAATAAGCCATTATACTAGCAAACACTGAGTGAACTTAGTGGCATCCTAAACGTGGCTGTTGGACTTCTGTATTGTCCCACTAGTGCAAAGATATTTGCACCACGTCTGCCTGCATTGCACACTCAAACTCATTGTTACTAAGCCATTATACTAGCAAACACTGAGTGAACTTAGTTGCATCCTAAACGTGGCTGGTGGACTTCTGTATTGTCCCACTAGTGCAAAGATATTTGCACCACGTCTGCCTGCATTGCACACTCAAACTCATTGTTACTAAGCCATTATACTAGCAAACACTGAGTGAACTTAGTGGCATCCTAAACGTGGCTGTTGGACTTCTGTATTGTCCCACAAGTGCAAAGATATTTGCAGCACGTCTGCCTGCATTGCACACTCAAACTCATTGTCACTAAGCTATTATACTAGCAAACACTGAGTGAACTTAGTGGCATCCTAAACGTGGCTGTTGGACTTCTGTATTGTCTCACTAGTGCAAAGATAGTTGCAGCACGTCTGCCTGCATTGCACACTCAAACTCATTAATACTAAGCCATTATACTAGCAAACACTGAGTGAACTTAGTGGAATCCTAAACGTGGCTGTTGGACTTCTGTATTGTCCCACTAGTGCAAAGATATTTGCAGCACGTCTGCCTGCATTGCACACTCAAACTCATTGTTACTAAGCGATTATACTAGCAAACACTGAGTGATCTTAGTGGCATCCTAAACGTGGCTCTAGGACTTCTGTATTGTCCCACTAGTGCAAAGATATTTGCAGCACGTCTGCCTACATTGCACAGTCAAACTCATTGTTACGAAGCCATTATACTAGCAAACACTGAGTGAACTTAGTGGAATCCTAAACGTGGCTGTTAGACTTCTGTATTGTCCCACAAGTGCAAAGATATTTGCAGCACGTCTGCCTGCATTGCACACTCAAACTCATTGTTACTAAGCCATTATACTAGCAAACACTGAGTGAACTTAGTTGCATCCTAAACGTGGCTGGTGGACTTCTGTATTGTCCCACTAGTGCAAAGATATTTGCACCACGTCTGCCTGCATTGCACACTCAAACTCATTGTTACTAAGCCATTATACTAGCAAACACTGAGTGAACTTAGTGGCATCCTAAACGTGGCTGTTGGACTTCTGTATTGTCCCACAAGTGCAAAGATATTTGCAGCACGTCTGCCTGCATTGCACACTCAAACTCATTGTCACTAAGCTATTATACTAGCAAACACTGAGTGAACTTAGTGGCATCCTAAACGTGGCTGTTGGACTTCTGTATTGTCTCACTAGTGCAAAGATAGTTGCAGCACGTCTGCCTGCATTGCACACTCAAACTCATTAATACTAAGCCATTATACTAGCAAACACTGAGTGAACTTAGTGGAATCCTAAACGTGGCTGTTGGACTTCTGTATTGTCCCACTAGTGCAAAGATATTTGAAGCACGTCTGCCTGCATTGCACACTCAAACTCATTGTTACTAAGCGATTATACTAGCAAACACTGAGTGATCTTAGTGGCATCCTAAACGTGGCTCTAGGACTTCTGTATTGTCCCACTAGTGCAAAGATATTTGCAGCACGTCTGCCTACATTGCACAGTCAAACTCATTGTTACGAAGCCATTATACTAGCAAACACTGAGTGAACTTAGTGGAATCCTAAACGTGGCTGTTAGACTTCTGTATTGTCCCACAAGTGCAAAGATATTTGCAGCACGTCTGCCTGCATTGCACACTCAAACTCATTGTTACTAAGCCATTATAGTAGCAAACACTGAGTGAACTTATTGGCATCCTAAACGTGGCTGCTGGACTTCTGTATTGTTCCACTAGTGCAAAGATATTTGCAGCACGTCTGCCTGCATTGCACACTCAAACTCATTGTTACTAAGCCATTATACTAGCAAACACTGAGTGAACTTAGTGGCACCCTAAACGTGGCTGTTGGACTTCTGTATTGTCCCACTAGTGCAAAGATATTTGCACCACGTCTGCCTGCATTGCACACTCAAACTCATTGTTACTAAGCCATTATACTAGCAAACACTGAGTGAATTTAGTGGCATCCTAAACGTGGCTGGTGGACTTCTGTATTGTCCCACTAGTGCAAAGATATTTGCACCACGTCTGCCTGCATTGCACACTCAAACTCATTGTTACTAAGCCTTTATACTAGCAAAGACTGAGTGAACGTAGTGGCATCCTAAACGTGGCTGTTGGACTTCTGTATTGTCCCACAAGTGCAAAGATATTTGCAGCACGTCTGCCTGCATTGCACACTCAAACTCATTGTTTCTAAGCCATTATACTAGCAAACACTGAGTGAACTTAGTGGCATCCTAAAAGTGGCTGTTGGACTTCTGTATTGTCCCATTAGGGCCAAGATATTTGCAGCACGTCTGCCTGCATTGCACACTCAAACTCATTGTTACTAAGCCATTATACTAGCAAACACTGAGTGAACTTAGTGGCATCCTAAACGTGACTGTTGGACTTCTGTATTGTCCCACTAGTGCAAAGATACTTGCAGCACGTCTGCCTGCATTGCACACTCAAACTCATTGTTACGAAGCCATTATACTAGCAAACACTGAGTGAACTTAGTGGAATCCTAAACGTGGCTGTTGCACTTCTGTATTGTCCCACAAGTGCAAAGATATTTGCAGCACGTCTTCTTGCATTGCACAGTCAAACTCATTGTTACTAAGCAATTATACTAGCAAACACTGAGTGAACTTAGTGGCATCCTAAACGTGGCTGTTGGACTTCTGTATTGTCCCACTAGTGCAAAGATATTTGCAACACGTCTGCCTGCATTGCACACTCAAACTCATTGTTACTAAGCCATTATACTAGCAAACACTGAGTGAACTTAGTGGCATCCTAAACGTGGCTGTTGGGCTTCTGTATTGTCCCACTAGTGCAAAGATATTTGCGGCACGTCTGCCTGCATTGCACACTCAAACTCATTGTTACTAAGCCATTATACTAGCAAACACTGACTGAACTCAGTGGCATCCTAAACGTGACTGTTGGACTTCTGTATTGCCCCACTAGTGCAAAGATATTTGCAGCACGTCTGCCTGCATTGCACACTCAAACTCATTGTTACTAAGCCATTATACTAGCAAACACTGAGTGATCTTAGTGGCATCCTAAGCGTGGCTGTTGGACTTCTGTATTGTCCCATTATGGCCAAGATTTTTGCAGCACGTCTGCCTGCATTGCACACTCAAACTCATTGTTTCTAAGCCATTATACTAGCAAACACTGAGTGAACTTAATGGCATCCTAAAAGTGGCTGTTGGACTTCTGTATTGTCCCATTAGAGCCAAGATATTTGCAGCACGTCTGCCTGCATTGCACACTCAAACTCATTGTTACTAAGCCATTATACTAGTAAACACTGAGTGAACTTAGTGGCATCCTAAACGTGACTGTTGGACTTCTGTATTGTCCCACTAGTGCAAAGATATTTGCAGCACGTCTGCCTGCATTGCACACTCAAACTCATTGTTACGAAGCCATTATACTAGCAAACACTGAGTGAACTTAGTGGAATCCTAAACGTGGCTGTTGCACTTCTGTATTGTCCCACAAGTGCAAAGATATTTGCAGCACGTCTGCCTGCATTGCACGCTCAAACTCATTGTTACTAAGCCATTATATTAGCAAACACTGAGTGAACTTAGTGGCATCCTAAACGTGGCTGTTGGATTTCTGTATTGTCTCACTAGTGCAAAGATAGTTGCAGCACGTCTGCCTGCATTGCACACTCAAACTCATTGTTACTAAGCCATTATACTAGCAAACACTGAGTGAACTTAGTGGAATCCTAAACGTGTCTGTTGGACTTCTGTATTGTCCCACTAGTGCAAAGATATTTGCACCACGTCTGCCTGCATTGCACACTCAAACTCATTGTTACTAAGCCATTATACTAGCAAACACTGAGTGAATTTAGTGGCATCCTAAACGTGGCTGGTGGACTTCTGTATTGTCCCACTAGTGCAAAGATATTTGCACCACGTCTGCCTGCATTGCACACTCAAACTCATTGTTACTAAGCCATTATACTAGCAAACACTGAGTGAACGTAGTGGCATCCTAAACGTGGCTGTTGGACTTCTGTATTGTCCCACAAGTGCAAAGATATTTGCAGCACGTCTGCCTGCATTGCACACTCAAACTCATTGTTTCTAAGCCATTATACTAGCAAACACTGAGTGAACTTAGTGGCATCCTAAAAGTGGCTGTTGGACTTCTGTATTGTCCCATTAGGGCCAAGATATTTGCAGCACGTCTGCCTGCATTGCACACTCAAACTCATTGTTACTAAGCCATTATACTAGCAAACACTGAGTGAACTTAGTGGCATCCTAAACGTGACTGTTGGACTTCTGTATTGTCCCACTAGTGCAAAGATACTTGCAGCACGTCTGCCTGCATTGCACACTCAAACTCATTGTTACGAAGCCATTATACTAGCAAACACTGAGTGAACTTAGTGGAATCCTAAACGTGGCTGTTGCACTTCTGTATTGTCCCACAAGTGCAAAGATATTTGCAGCACGTCTTCTTGCATTGCACAGTCAAACTCATTGTTACTAAGCAATTATACTAGCAAACACTGAGTGAACTTAGTGGCATCCTAAACGTGGCTGTTGGACTTCTGTATTGTCCCACTAGTGCAAAGATATTTGCAACATGTCTGCCTGCATTGCACACTCAAACTCATTGTTACTAAGCCATTATACTAGCAAACACTGAGTGAACTTAGTGGCATCCTAAACGTGGCTGTTGGACTTCTGTATTGTCCCACTAGTGCAAAGATATTTGCGGCACGTCTGCCTGCATTGCACACTCAAACTCATTGTTACTAAGCCATTATACTAGCAAACACTGACTGAACTCAGTGGCATCCTAAACGTGACTGTTGTACTTCTGTATTGCCCCACTAGTGCAAAAATATTTGCAGCACGTCTGCCTGCATTGCACACTCAAACTCATTGTTACTAAGCCATTATACTAGCAAACACTGAGTGATCTTAGTGGCATCCTAAGCGTGGCTGTTGGACTTCTGTATTGTCCCACTAGTGCAAAGATATTTGCAGCACGTCTGCCTGCATTGCACACTCAAACTCATTGTTACGAAGCCATTATACTAGCAAACACTGAGTGAACTTAGTGGAATCCTAAACGTGGCTGTTGCACTTCTGTATTGTCCCACAAGTGCAAAGATATTTGCAGCACGTCTGCCTGCATTGCACGCTCAAACTCATTGTTACTAAGCCATTATATTAGCAAACACTGAGTGAACTTAGTGGCATCCTAAACGTGGCTGTTGGATTTCTGTATTGTCTCACTAGTGCAAAGATAGTTGCAGCACGTCTGCCTGCATTGCACACTCAAACTCATTGTTACTAAGCCATTATACTAGCAAACACTGAGTGAACTTAGTGGAATCCTAAACGTGTCTGTTGGACTTCTGTATTGTCCCACTAGTGCAAAGATATTTGCACCACGTCTGCCTGCATTGCACACTCAAACTCATTGTTACTAAGCCATTATACTAGCAAACACTGAGTGAATTTAGTGGCATCCTAAACGTGGCTGGTGGACTTCTGTATTGTCCCACTAGTGCAAAGATATTTGCACCACGTCTGCCTGCATTGCACACTCAAACTCATTGTTACTAAGCCATTATACTAGCAAACACTGAGTGAACGTAGTGGCATCCTAAACGTGGCTGTTGGACTTCTGTATTGTCCCACAAGTGCAAAGATATTTGCAGCACGTCTGCCTGCATTGCACACTCAAACTCATTGTTTCTAAGCCATTATACTAGCAAACACTGAGTGAACTTAGTGGCATCCTAAAAGTGGCTGTTGGACTTCTGTATTGTCCCATTAGGGCCAAGATATTTGCAGCACGTCTGCCTGCATTGCACACTCAAACTCATTGTTACTAAGCCATTATACTAGCAAACACTGAGTGAACTTAGTGGCATCCTAAACGTGACTGTTGGACTTCTGTATTGTCCCACTAGTGCAAAGATACTTGCAGCACGTCTGCCTGCATTGCACACTCAAACTCATTGTTACGAAGCCATTATACTAGCAAACACTGAGTGAACTTAGTGGAATCCTAAACGTGGCTGTTGCACTTCTGTATTGTCCCACAAGTGCAAAGATATTTGCAGCACGTCTTCTTGCATTGCACAGTCAAACTCATTGTTACTAAGCAATTATACTAGCAAACACTGAGTGAACTTAGTGGCATCCTAAACGTGGCTGTTGGACTTCTGTATTGTCCCACTAGTGCAAAGATATTTGCAACATGTCTGCCTGCATTGCACACTCAAACTCATTGTTACTAAGCCATTATACTAGCAAACACTGAGTGAACTTAGTGGCATCCTAAACGTGGCTGTTGGACTTCTGTATTGTCCCACTAGTGCAAAGATATTTGCGGCACGTCTGCCTGCATTGCACACTCAAACTCATTGTTACTAAGCCATTATACTAGCAAACACTGACTGAACTCAGTGGCATCCTAAACGTGACTGTTGTACTTCTGTATTGCCCCACTAGTGCAAAAATATTTGCAGCACGTCTGCCTGCATTGCACACTCAAACTCATTGTTACTAAGCCATTATAGTAGCAAACACTGACTGAACTTAGTGGCATCCTAAAAGTGGCTGTTGGACTTCTGTATTGTCCCATTAGAGCCAAGATATTTGCAGCACGTCTGCCTGCATTGCACACTCAAACTCATTGTTACTAAGCCATTATACTAGCAAACACTGAGTGAACTTAGTGGCATCCTAAACGTGACTGTTGGACTTCTGTATTGTCCCACTAGTGCAAAGATATTTGCAGCACGTCTGCCTGCATTGCACACTGAAACTCATTGTTACGAAGCCATTATACTAGCAAACACTGAGTGAACTTAGTGGAATCCTAAACGTGGCTGTTGCACTTCTGTATTGTCCCACAAGTGCAAAGATATTTGCAGCCTGTCTGCCTGCATTGCACGCTCAAACTCATTGTTACTAAGCCATTATATTAGCAAACACTGAGTGAACTTAGTGGCATCCTAAACGTGGCTGTTGGATTTCTGTATTGTCTCACTAGTGCAAAGATAGTTGCAGCACGTCTGCCTGCATTGCACACTCAAACTAATTGTTACTAAGCCATTATACTAGCAAACACTGAGAGAACTTAGTGGAATCCTAAACGTGTCTGTTGGACTTCTGTATTGTCCCACTAGTGCAAGGATATTTGCAGCACATCTGCCTGCATTGCACACTCAAACTCATTGTTACTAAGCCATTATACTAGCAAACACTGAGTGAACTTAGTGGCATCCTAAACGTGGCTGTTGGACTTCTGTATTGTCCCACTAGTGCAAAGATATTTGCAGCACGTCTGCCTGCATTGCACACTCAAACTCATTGTTACTAAGCCATTATACTAGCAAACACTGAGTGAACTTAGTGGCATCCTAAACGTGGCTGTTGGACTTCTGTATTGTCCCACTAGTGCAAAGATATTTGCAGCACGTCTGCCTGCATTGCACACTCAAACTCATTGTTACTAAGCAATTATACTAGCAAACACTAAGTGAACTTAGTGGCATCCCAAACGTGGCTGTTAGACTTCTGTATTGTCCCACTAGCGCAAAGATATTTGCAGCACGTCTGCCTGCATTGCACACTCAAACACATTGTTACTAAGCCATTATACTAGCAAACACTGAGTGAACATAGTGGCATCCTAAACGTGGCTGTTGGACTTCTGTATTGTCCCACTAGTGCAAAGATATTTGCAGCACGTCTGCCTGCATTGCACACTCAAACTCATTGTTACAAAGCCATTATACTAGCAAACACTGAGTGAACTTAGTGGCATCCTAAACGTGGCTGTTGGACTTCTGTATTGTCCCACTAGTGCAAAGATATTTGCAGCACGTCTGCCTGCATTGCACACTCAAACTCATTGTTACTAAGCCATTATACTAGCAAGCACTGAGTGAACTTAGTGGCATCCTTAACGTGGCTGTTGGACATCTGTATTGTCCCACTAGTGCAAAGATATTTGCAGCACGTCTGCCTGCATTGCACACACAAACTCATTGTTACTAAGCCATAATACTAGCAAACACTGAGTGAACTTAGTGGAATCCTAAACTTGGCTGTTGGACTTCTGTATTGTCCCACAAGTGCAAAGATATTTGCAGCACGTCTTCCTGCTTTGCACACTCAAACTCATTGTTACTAAGCCATTATACTAGCAAACACTGAGTGAACTTAGTGGCATCCTAAACGTGGCTGTTGGACTTCTCTATTGTCCCACTAGTGCAAAGTTATTTGCAGCACGTCTGCCTGCATTGCACACTCAAACTCATTGTTACTAAGCCATTATACTAGCAAACACTGAGTGAACTTAGTGGAATCCTAAACGTGGCTGTTGCACTTCTGTATTGTACCACAAGTGCAAAGATATTTGCAGCACGTCTGCCTACATTGCACACTCAAACTCATTGTTACTAAGCCATTATACTAGCAAACACTAAGTGATCTTAATGGCATCCTAAACGTGGCTGTTGGACTTCTGTATTGTCCCACTGGTGCAAAGATATTTGCAACATGTCTGCCTGCATTGCACACTCAAACTCATTGTTACTAAGCCATTATACTAGCAAACACTGAGTGAACTTAGTGGCATCCTAAACGTAGCTGTTGGACTTCTGTATTGTCTCACTAGTGCAAAGATAGTTGCAGCACGTCTGCCTGCATTGCACACTCAAACTCATTGTTACTAAGCCATTATACTAGCAAACACTGAGTGAACTTAGTGGCATCCTAAATGTGGCTGGTGGACTTCTGTATTGTCCCACTAGTGCAAAGATATTTGCAGCACGTCTGCCTGCATTGCACACTCAAACTCATTGTTACTAAGCCATTATACTAGCAAACACTGAGTGAACTTAGTGGCATCCTAAACGTGGCTGTTGGACTTCTGTATTGTCCCACTAGTGCAAAGATATTTGCAGCACGTCTGCCTGCATTGCACACTCAAACTCATTGTTACTAAGCCTTTATACTAGCAAACACTGAGTGAACTTAGTGGAATTCTAAACGTGGCTGTTGGACTTCTGTATTGTCCCACTAGTGCAAATATATTTGCAGCACGTCTGCCTGCATTGCACACTCAAACTCATTGTTACTAAGCCATTATACTAGCAAAAAATGATTGAACTTAGTGGCATCCTAAACGTGGCTGTTGGACTTCTGCATTGTCCCACTAGTGCAAAGAAATTTGCAGCATGTCTGCCTGAATTGCACACTCAAACTCATTGTTACTAAGCCATTATACTAGCAAACACTGAGTGAACTTAATGGCATCCTAAACGTGGCTGTTGGACTTCTGTATTGTCCCACTAGTGCAAAGATATTTGCAGCACGTCTGCCTGCATTGCACACTCAAACTCATTGTTACTAAGCCATTATACTTGCAAACACTGAGTGAACTTAGTGGCATCCTAAATGTGTCTGTTGGACTTCTGTATTGTCTCACTAGTGCAAAGATATTTGCAGCACGTCTGCCTGCATTGCACACTCAAACTCATTGTTACTAAGCTATTATACTAGCAAATCTGGGTTAGAACCTGGCTCAACCAATCTTAATAGCAGGTGCTCTGGAGAAAAGGCAAACAATATAGACAATATACTCCGGCACACTATAGAAAAAAGTAAGGAGAAGTCCAATATGATGCTCAACAATGTCTTTATTTTAAATGTGAATTTGTCCAACGTTTCAACCCATCAAGGGTTTTCCTCAGGGACTAATATGTAATAACAGAAAAGAGAAAAAAATATACAATGTCACAATAATACATCATTGTTACATAACAGCATATATCACACACAGGTGAAAAAAAAGTTCACATTTTTTAAAAAAAAAATATGCAGGATATGAGCATTCCATAAGGAATGTACACAGAAATTACCCATGAACTAAATAAAGTAGATGCAAATGAACATAATTTTCTCTGCGAGGATCAATTATGATTTAATCATACAAAATGCGGAGACCAGAAATCAAGACATACCTATGGTAGATGGGACTAAATTTCTTTAAACGAGCACCGAAATTACGTCAGATAAATTAACTCATTGGTATCCACGGAAGGTACTAGAGGGTAAGACATGAATATGTTAACACTGTGAATGATCATGAGAGAAAGGGAGAGCTATGTATTTGTAGGGGTTTTGGCGGGTATACCTCAAGGGATCAGTGTTGAGATCAGGACATCAAATCATATGGGTATTGGAAAAACGGAAAAAAACCTCCGCCGTTCTTGTGAAAGGGTTCGGTGTGTTAATTCCTAGTGGGTCATGAACCAAATGATTCTAAATGTGAGAGATCATTTTTATGTTAGAGGTGAAACACATAGAAAACTCAATTGGCATTCAATCTATCAGGAAAAAAGTACCTCATGGGTGGGGCCAAATATGTAAGGGAGGTCCAAGATCACGTTTGAGTCAAATTGACCTGTGTGAGTGGGTAGATAATACAGTGATATACAAAAGGAGAATACCCAGATTCTGAACAAAAATTATCATTAGAGGATAAGACCACTAGGGGTAAAATGGGGTTATGATACCTATAAGCTTGGGAATAAGTCCCAGTTGGTTCTCCAGCCGTTTCGGGAGTCCAAATGAGCATGTAGTTAACTTAACCACAACAGGTGGACCACATGAAAGTTAGGTTGTATCAGCCCCGGACCCAAAGAGGTAATTATACGTCCTGTTCCGAGAAAACATATGTAAACATATGAAATGATGGTATAGATTATAATGTTGACATGTTATAATATGCTACAGACCAATCTTAAAGACTCCGTCGTACCTTATGGAATAATGTTTCACATAATGTGGATGAGGCTACCTTTGTATTATGACAAACCGGCAGATTAGGTATATATTCACCATAAATGGGAAGGAGACTGTAGTATTAGCAGAGAAAAAAAGGAGGAGATATGTGAGATCACTAATTACCAACCAGCAGAAAATGTAAGCAGTGGTGAGAACACATACCTGACCTAAGGTTGACTGTATATAAGGTTTAATTAGGGGCAGGCCAAAGGCTCTATAGGGAATAGAGGAGATGGTTAAATGTAGAGAAAAAAAGGAGCAAAAAAGTGACAAGATAGATGCAAGAGGTTCCGTGTCATACCTGAATGATCCACAACCACGTGTGAGGCGCCGGGCACCATGTATGAGCGGTGTGGGCTATTTATACTGAACCAGGAAGTCATAGCTTCCGTTGTGTGAGGAATCGCACACGTCATACGCCACGTGATGACGTCATGCGCCGCGCATGCGCGGTATGGCCGATCGCCGCCATGGCAGCGTCAGCGCCGCGCATGCGCGGCAGACAAAGCCCACACGCCGGCGTGTGGGGGAGAGGGTGTAAGTGCGTGTAATGGCCCGCGCAAGCGCGGAGGGGCTCACCACCCTGTCATCTCCGCGCGTGCGCGAAAGCCAAGCACACACTCTAGGAAACAATATCCTACGCGCGTGCGCGTAGGGACCCATGGCCAGGGCGCGCGTCACGGGGCAGGGCGCCACTAAGGACGCCGTGCACCGTGAGCGCGCGAAGGACAGGAGACCACGCGCAGTGAGAGAGGACTATACAAACCAGAGTGCAAGTGCTGAATATAATTCACGGGTGGCGCATGTGGTATAGCATTCAGGTGTTGTGGGTAACCTATGGAAAAAGAAGAAGATGTTAGAGATGCAATATGTTAGCCATTAGTACTACTGTAAAATGAAATAAGACTCAAATGTAAAGTGCTATCCATCAATGCAACATATTGCGCATCACCAGGAAATCATCTAAGTGATCACATCAAATTCACGATTTAACCCATGTGGTTCCAAGGTTCTTAAAGTGTGAATCCAGTAAGCCTCACGCTGTTTTAAATGACACTGAGATGAGATGACACTAAAATCCATTGAGAGGGGCGATTACAGAGTAAAGAGTAATGTTACACCTGAAGAACATAGGGCCATCCGGTCATTTAGGGACAACACTCAGATTGTCATTAAACCAGCCGATAAAGGTGGGGCGATAGTGGTTCTTGATAAATCCTACTATGTCTCTGAAATTCATAAACAGTTACAGGATAGGCACACATATTGTCCTATCCCGAGGGATCCAACAGGAGACATTCAGATAAAGATTAAAGACTTGGTAGATTACCATCTATCACAAGGAAGCATTGATAACAAACTGGCTGAATTCCTGATTAAATCTGATCCTGTTACACCAGTCTTTTACACTTTGCCCAAAATTCATAAAAATCTCCAGTCGCCACCTGGCCGCCCTATTGTAGCATCCACTGATTCAGTGTTGTCCCCTCTAGCTATCACTGTAGACAGGATTCTGACACCTCTGATTCCTACCATATCGTCTTACCTTAGAGACACTTCTGATTTTCTGAGTCATCTACGTTCACTTAAAGACATTCCATCTAATTCTTTACTGGTTACACTAGATGTGAATAGCTTATATACGAGCATAGCGCATGCAGATGGGATACAGGCGGTGGATTGGTTCCTTGAATTACAAGGCACCTTCACCACGGCGCAGCAATCCTTTTGTATGGACCTCATCCATACAATTCTGGAAAACAATTTCTTCATTTTTGAGGACTCTTTTTTTCTACAATGCAGGGGCACAGCGATGGGGTCAAACATGGCACCACCGTATGCAAATATTTACATGGCACATTTTGAGGCCCTCTATGTATATGAGAACCCCCTGTGGAAGAAGCATTCAGTGGTGTGGAAAAGATTCATTGATGATATCTTTATGATTTGGCATGGTGATTCTTCCACCCTGGATTGTTTCTTCCAACAGATTAACACTTACAGACCAGGTCTCAGTTTTACTATACACCATGATGTCCACTCCATCAGCTTTCTCGACACTCTGGTATGTCTTTCCTCAGAGGGCCATATTGAAACGGACCTCTTTGTGAAAACCACCGATCGAAACAGCCTTCTTCATTTCACAAGCTGTCACCCAGCTCACACCAAAAAAGCCCTCCCTATATCGCAATATAAACGAGTGGAGAGAATTGTTTCGGATCCAGAAAAGCGTGAATTTAGAATGAAAGAAATGGGTTCGAAGTTCGTAGCCAGAGGCTATCCTGCCCATATAGCAGATAATCGCACATCACAATCTGACATCATCCGGTCCAATGAGCCCCGTGTAGCATGTGTTAACACATATCATCCGTTCTCACCACTCATCAAAAGTATTGTCGCGCAACATTGGCCATTACTCCACACTGCTTACCCCACTGTTCCTGAATTTTCCCAACCCCCATTGTTCTGCTATAAAAGACCAAAGAATCTCAGAGATAATTTAGTACGGGCCGACATAGGGTCCACGACTAGCACGTCACGACAGACCTTTTTAGGGACGCCTAAAGTAGGCAACTTTCCTTGTTTACATTGCTTGCAGTGCAATAATTTGACCCGGGGAGACACATTCACCCATCCACACACCGGTAGGGTATTTCACATCCGGGATTACCTAACATGTGACTCCTCGTTTGTGGTATATCTCATCAAATGTCCGTGCGGTCTCGGATATGTTGGGGAAACTACCCAGCATGTCCGGGACCGCATCAACAAGCACAAATCCACTATCCATTGCCAACAAATCCTATTGCCCATTCCATACCATTTCGTCACATTTAAACATACAGTGGCACAATTAAAATTCCAGATCCTTGAACATGTACCCCCTATCAGAAGGGGTGGTAATAGGATTAGAACTTTAAAACAGCGTGAGGCTTACTGGATTCACACTTTAAGAACCTTGGAACCACATGGGTTAAATCGTGAATTTGATGTGATCACTTAGATGGTTTCCTGGTGATGCGCAATATGTTGCATTGATGGATAGCACTTTACATTTGAGTCTTATTTCATTTTACAGTAGTACTAATGGCTAACATATTGCATCTCTAACATCTTCTTCTTTTTCCATAGGTTACCCACAACACCTGAATGCTATACCACATGCGCCACCCGTGAATTATATTCAGCACTTGCACTCTGGTTTGTATAGTCCTCTCTCAATGCGCGTGCGCGGGGTCTCCTGTCCTTCGCGCGCTCACGGTGCACGGCGTCCTTAGTGGCGCCCTGCCCCGTGACGCGCGCCCTGGCCATGGGTCCCTACGCGCACGCGCGTAGGATATTGTTTCCTAGAGTGTGTGCTTGGCTTTCGCGCACGCGCGGAGATGACAGGGTGGTGAGCCCCTCCGCGCTTGCGCGGGCCATTACACACACTTACACCCTCTCCCCCACACGCCGGCGTGTGGGCTTTGTCTGCCGCGCATGCGCGGCGCTGACGCTGCCATGGCGGCGATCGGCCATACCGCGCATGCGCGGCGCATGACGTCATCACGTCGGCGCACGCACACGTGGCGTATGACGTGTGCGATTCCTCACACAACGGAAGCTATGACTTCCTGGTTCAGTATAAATAGCCCACACCGCTCATACATGGTGCCCGGCGCCTCACACGTGGTTGTGGATCATTCAGGTATGACACGGAACCTCTTGCATCTATCTTGTCACTTTTTTGCTCCTTTTTTTCTCTACATTTAACCATCTCCTCTATTCCCTATAGAGCCTTTGGCCTGCCCCTAATTAAACCTTATATACAGTCAACCTTAGGTCAGGTATGTGTTCTCACCACTGCTTACATTTTCTGCTGGTTGGTAATTAGTGATCTCACATATCTCCTCCTTTTTTTCTCTGCTAATACTACAGTCTCCTTCCCATTTATGGTGAATATATACCTAATCTGCCGGTTTGTCATAATACAAAGGTAGCCTCATCCACATTATGTGAAACATTATTCCATAAGGTACGACGGAGTCTTTAAGATTGGTCTGTAGCATATTATAACATGTCAACATTATAATCTATACCATCATTTCATATGTTTACATATGTTTTCTCGGAACAGGACGTATAATTACCTCATTGGGTCCGGGGCTGATACAACCTAACTTTCATGTGGTCCACCTGTTGTGGTTAAGTTAACTACATGCTCATTTGGACTCCCGAAACGGCTGGAGAACCAACTGGGACTTATTCCCAAGCTTATAGGTATCATAACCCCATTTTACCCCTAGTGGTCTTATCCTCTAATGATAATTTTTGTTCAGAATCTGGGTATTCACATTAAGTCATCAGGCTTTGTCCACAGGCTATTTACTTCATGCAGCATTTGCTTGGACCTGTCCCGCCCACAGCCATGACTCAGTCATGGGTACGGGATTGAAATAGACCAGGTGAGTGCTGCTAAGAGCAGTTCTACTATTCATATGTGAGGCCGTATGGCACATTTTATAAAAATATTTTAGTGTAGGACTGCTTCAAATGAGATTTGCCGTGACGTGGCGAAGCAGCTCAAGAAATTGCAATTTTTTGCCAAAAATCTCATTATAAAAATTTTTTTTTTTTTTTTAAGTACAGTTTGGAATGTTTAGTGCTGTAGTGCACATTTGGTGCTGGCTTTTTGTTTTTTCTTCATTGAATTGGTCGGTGGTTGACCTCCACCTTGCTATGCACCCCAATTTGGGATGTATTCCATCTGTCTGGATTTTGGCGGTTGGTGACTGTTCACATTAAGTCATCAGGCTTTGTCCACAGGCTATTTACTTCATGCAGCATTTGCTTGGACCTGTCCCGCCCACAGCCATGACTCAGTCATGGGTACGGGATTGAAATAGACCAGGTGAGTGCTGCTAAGAGCAGTTCTACTATTCATATGTGAGGCCGTATGGCACATTTTATAAAAATATTTTAGTGTAGGACTGCTTCAAATGAGATTTGCCGTGACGTGGCGAAGCAGCTCAAGAAATTGCAATTTTTTGCCAAAAATCTCAAAAATGTTTTTATAATAAGTACAGTTTGGAATGTTTAGTGCTGTAGTGCACATTTGGTGCTGGCTTTTTGTTTTTTCTTCATTGAATTGGTCGGTGGTTGACCTCCACCTTGCTATGCACCCCAATTTGGGATGTATTCCATCTGTCTGGATTTTGGCGGTTGGTGACTGTTCACATTAAGTCATCAGGCTTTGTCCACAGGCTATTTACTTCATGCAGCATTTGCTTGGACCTGTCCCGCCCACAGCCATGACTCAGTCATGGGTACGGGATTGAAATAGACCAGGTGAGTGCTGCTAAGAGCAGTTCTACTATTCATATGTGAGGCCGTATGGCACATTTTATAAAAATATTTTAGTGTAGGACTGCTTCAAATGAGATTTGCCATGACGTGGCGAAGCAGCTCAAGAAATTGCAATTTTTTTCCAAAAATCTCAAAATTTTTTTTATAATAAGTACAGTTTGGAATGTTTAGTGCTGTAGTGCACATTTGGTGCTGGCTTTTTGTTTTTTCTTCATTGAATTGGTCGGTGGTTGACCTCCACCTTGCTATGCACCCCAATTTGGGATGTATTCCATCTGTCTGGATTTTGGCGGTTGGTGACTGTTCACATTAAGTCATCAGGCTTTGTCCACAGGCTATTTACTTCATGCAGCATTTGCTTGGACCTGTCCCGCCCACAGCCATGACTCAGTCATGGGTACGGAATTGAAATAGATCAGGTGAGTGCTGCTAAGAGCAGTTCTACTATTCATATGTGAGGCCGTATGGCACATTTTATAAAAATATTTTAGTGTAGGACTGCTTCAAATGAGATTTGCCGTGACGTGGCGAAGCAGCTCAAGAAATTGCAATTTTTTGCCAAAAATCTCAAAAAATTTTTTATAATAAGTACAGTTTGGAATGTTTAGTGCTGTAGTGCACATTTGGTGCTGGCTTTTTGTTTTTTCTTCATAATACAAAGGTAGCCTCATCCACATTATGTGAAATATTATTCCATAAGGTACGACGGAGTCTTTAAGATTGGTCTGTAGCATATTATAACATGTCAACATTATAATCTATACCATCATTTCATATGTTTACATATGTTTTCTCGGAACAGGACGTATAATTACCTCTTTGGGTCCGGGGCTGATACAACCTAACTTTCATGTGGTCCACCTGTTGTGGTTAAGTTAACTACATGCTCATTTGGACTCCCGAAACGGCTGGAGAACCAACTGGGACTTATTCCCAAGCTTATAGGTATCATAAACCCATTTTACCCCTAGTGGTCTTATCCTCTAATGATAATTTTTGTTCAGAATTTGGGTATTCTCCTTTTGTATATCACTGTATTATCTACCCACTCACACAGGTCAATTTGACTCAAACGTGATCTTGGACCTCCCTTACATATTTGGCCCCACCCATGAGGTACTTTTTTCCTGATAGATTGAATGCCATTTGAGTTTTCTATGTGTTTCACCTCTAACATAAAAATGATCTCTCACATTTAGAATCATTTGGTTCATGACCCACTAGGAATTAACACACCGAACCCTTTCACAAGAACGGCGGAGGTTTTTTTCCGTTTTTCCAATACCCATATGATTTGATGTCCTGATCTCAACACTGATCCCTTGAGGTATACCCGCCAAAACCCCTACAAATACATAGCTCTCCCTTTCTCTCATGATCATTCACAGTGTTAACATATTCATGTCTTACCCTCTAGTACCTTCCGTGGATACCAATGAGTTAATTTATCTGACGTAATTTCGGTGCTCGTTTAAAGAAATTTAGTCCCATCTACCATAGGTATGTCTTGATTTCTGGTCTCCGCATTTTGTATGATTAAATCATAATTGATCCTCGCAGAGAAAATTATGTTCATTTGCATCTACTTTATTTAGTTCATGGGTAATTTCTGTGTACATTCCTTATGGAATGCTCATATCCTGCATATTTTTTTTTTTAAAAATGTGAACGTTTTTTTTCACCTGTGTGTGATATATGCTGTTATGTAACAATGATGTATTATTGTGACATTGTATATTTTTTTCTCTTTTCTGTTATTACATATTAGTCCCTGAGGAAAACCCTTGATAGGTTGAAACGTTGGACAAATTCACATTTAAAATAAAGACATTGTTGAGAATCATATTGGACTTCTCCTTACTTTTTTCTATAGTGTGCCGGAGTATATTGTCTATATTATACTAGCAAACACTGAGTGAATTTAGTGGCATGCTAAACGTGGCTGTTGGACTTCTGTATTGTCCCACAAGTGCAAAGATATTTGCAGCACATCTGCCTGCATTGCACACTCAAACTCATTGTTACTAAGCCATTATACTAGCAAACACTGAGTAAACTTAGTGGCATCCTAAACGTGGCTGTTGGACTTCTGTATTGTCCCACTAGTGCAAAGATATTTGCAGCACGTCTGCCTGCATTGCACACTCAAACTCATTGTTACTAAGCCGTTATACTTGAAAACACTGAGTGAACTTAGTGGCATCTTAAACGTGGCTGTTGGACTTCTGTATTGTCCAACTAGTGCAATGATATTTGCAGCACGTCTGCCTGCATTGCACACTTAAACTCATTGTTACTAAGCCATTATACTAGCAAACACTGAGTGAACTTAGTGGCATCCTAAACGTGGCTGTTGGACTTCTGTATTGTCCCACAAGTGCAAAGATTTTTGCAGCACGTCTGCCTGCATTGCACACTCAAACTCGTTGTTACTAAGCCATTATACTAGCAAACACTGAGTGAACTTAGTGGCATCCTAAACGTGGCTGTTGGACTTCTGTATTGTCCCACTAGTGTAAAGATATTTGCAGCACGTCTGCCTGCATTGCACACTCAAACTCATTGTTACTAAGCCATTATACTAGCAAACACTGAGTGAACTTAGTGGCGTCCTAAACGTGGCTGTTGGACTTCTGTATCCACTAGTGCAAAGATATTTGCAGCACGTCTGCCTGCATTGCACACTCAAACTCATTGTTACTAAGCCATTATACTAGCAAACACTGAGTGAACTTAGTGGCATCCTAAACGTGGCTGTTGGACTTCTGTATTGTCCCACTAGTGCAAAGATAGTTGCAGCACGTCTGCCTGCATTGCACACTCAAACTCATTGTTACTAAGCCATTATAGTAGCAAACACTGAGTGAACTTAGAGGCATCCTAATTGTGGCTGTTGGACTTCTGTATTGTCCCACTAGTGCAAAGATATTTGCAGCACGTCTGCCTGCATTGCACGCTCAAATTCATTGTTACTAAGCCATTATACTAGCAAACACTGAGTGAACTTAGTGGCATCCTAAATGTGGCTGTTGGAATTCTGTAGTGTCCCACTAGTGCAAAGATATTTGCAGCACGTCTGCCTGCATTGCACACTCAAACTCATTGTTACTAAGCCATTATACTAGCAAACACTGAGTAAACTTAGTGGCATCCTAAACGTGGCTGTAGGACTTCTGTATTGTCCCACTAGTGCAAAGATATTTCCAGCTTGTCTGCCTGCATTGCACACTCAAACTCATTGTTACTAAGCCGTTATACTTGCAAACACTGAGTGAACTTAGTGGCATCTTAAACATGGCTGTTGGACTTCTGTATTGTCCCACTAGTGCAATGATATTTGCAGCACGTCTGCCTGCATTGCACACTCAAACTCATTGTTACTAAGCCATTATACTAGCAAACACTGAGTGAACTTAGTGGCATCCTAAACGTGGCTGTTGGACTTCTGTATTGTCCCACTGGTGTAAAGATATTACCAGCACGTCTGCCTGCATTGCACACTCAAACTCATTGTTACTAAGCCATTATAGTAGCAAACACTGAGTGAACTTAGAGGCATCCTAAACGTGGATGTTGGACTTCTGTATTGTCCCACTAGTGCAAAGATATTTGCAGCACGTCTGCCTGCATTGCACACTCAAACTCATTGTTACTAAGCCATTATACTAGCAAACACTGAGTGAACTTAGTGGCATCCTAAACGTGGCTGTTGGACTTCTGTATTGTCCCACTAGTGCAAAGATATTTGCAGCACGTCTGCCTGCATTGCACACTCAAACTCATTGTTACTAAGCCATTATACTAGCAAACACTGAGTGAACTTAGTGGCATCCTAAACATGGCTGTTGGACTTCAGTATTGTCCCACTAGTGCAAAGATATTTGCACCACGTCTGCCTGCATTGCACACTCAAACTTATTGTTACTAAGCCATTATACTAGCAAACACAGTGAACTTAGTGGCATCCTAGATGTGGCTGTTGGACTTCTGTAATGTCCCACAAGTGCAATGATATTTGCAGCACCTCTGCCTGCATTGCACACTCAAACTCATTGTTACTAAGCCTTTATACTAGCAAACACTGAGTGAACTTAGTGGCATCCTAAACGTGGCTGTTGGACTTCTGTATTGTCCCACAAGTGCAAAGATTTTTGCAGCACGTCTGCCTGCATTGCACACTCAAACTCATTGTTACTAAGCCATTATAATAGCAAACACTGAGTGAACTTAGTGGCATCCTAAATGTGGCTGTTGGACTTCTGTATTGTCCCACTAGTGTAAAGATATTTCCAGCACGTCTGCCTGCATTGCACACTCAAACTCATTGTTACTAAGCCATTATACTAGCAAACACTGAGTGAACTTAGTGGCATCCTAAACGTGGCTGTTGGACTTCTGTATTGTCCCACAAGTGCAAAGATATTTGCAGCACGTCTGCCGCATTGCACACTCAAACTCATTGTTACTAAGCCATTATACTAGCAAACACTGAGAGAACTTAGTGGCATCCTAAACGTGGCTGTTGGACTTCTGTATTGTCTCACTAGTGCAAAGATAGTTGCAGCACGTCTGCCTGCATTGCACACTCAAACTCATTGTTACTAAGCCATTATACTAGCAAACACTAAGTGATCTTAGTGGCATCCTAAACGTGGCTGTTGGACTTCTGTACTGTCCCACTAGTGCAAAGATATTTGCAGCACGTCTGCCTGCATTGCACACTCAAACTCATTGTTACTAAGCCATTATACTAGCAAACACTGAGTGAACTTAGTGGCATCCTAAATGTGGCTGTTGGACTTCTGTATTGTCCCACTAGTGCAAAGATATTTGCAGCACGTCTGCCTGCATTGCACACTCAAACTCATTGTTACTAAGCCATTATACTAGCAAACACTGAGTGAACTTAGTGGCATCCTAAACGTGGCTGTTGGAATTTTGTAGTGTCCCACTAGTGCAAAGATATTTGCAGCACGTCTGCCTGCATTGCACACTCAAACTCATTATACTAAGCCATTATACTAGCAAACACTGAGTGAATTTAGTGGCATGCTAAACGTGGCTGTTGGACTTTTGTATTGTCCCACAAGTGCAAAGATATTTGCAGCACATCTGCCTGCATTGCACACTCAAACTCATTGTTACTAAGCCATTATACTAGCAAACACTGAGTAAACTTAGTGGCATCCTAAACGTGGCTGTTGGACTTCTGTATTGTCCCACTAGTGCAAAGATATTTCCAGCTTGTCTGCCTGCATTGCACACTCAAACTCATTGTTACTAAGCCGTTATACTTGCAAACACTGAGTGAACTTAGTGGCATCTTAAACATGGCTGTTGGACTTCTGTATTGTCCCACTAGTGCAATGATATTTGCAGCACGTCTGCCTGCATTGCACACTCAAACTCATTGTTACTAAGCCATTATACTAGCAAACACTGAGTGAACTTGGTGGCATCCTAAACGTGGCTGTTGGACTTCTGTATTGTCCCACTAGTGTAAAGATATTACCAGCACGTCTGCCTGCATTGCACACTCAAACTCATTGTTACTAAGCCATTATAGTAGCAAACACTGAGTGAACTTAGAGGCATCCTAAACGTGGCTGTTGGACTTCTGTATTGTCCCACTAGTGCAAAGATATTTGCAGCACGTCTGCCTGCATTGCACACTCAAACTCATTGTTACTAAGCCATTATACTAGCAAACACTGAGTGAACTTAGTGGCATCCTAAACGTGGCTGTTGGACTTCTGTATTGTCCCACTAGTGCAAAGATATTTGCAGCACGTCTGCCTGCATTGCACATTCAAACTCATTGTTACTAAGCCATTATACTAGCAAACACTAAGTGATCTTAGTGGCATCCTAAACGTGGCTGTTGGACTTCTGTACTGTCCCACTAGTGCAAAGATATTTGCAGCACGTCTGCCTGCATTGCACACTCAAACTCATTGTTACTAAGCCATTATACTAGCAAACACTGAGTGAACTTAGTGGCATCCTAAACGTGGCTGTTGGACTTCTGTATTGTCCCACTAGTGTAAAGATATTTGCAGCACGTCTGCCTGCATTGCAAACTCAAACTCATTGTTACTAAGCCATTATAGTAGCAAACACTGAGTGAACTTAGTGGCGTCCTAAACGTGGCTGTTGGACTTCTGTATACACTAGTGCAAAGATATTTGCAGCACGTCTGCCTGCATTGCACACTCAAACTCATTATACTAAGCCATTATACTAGCAAACACTGAGTGAACTTAGTGGCATGCTAAACGTGGCTGTTGGACTTTTGTATTGTCCCACAAGTGCAAAGATATTTGCAGCACATCTGCATGCATTGCACACTCAAACTCATTGTTACTAAGCCATTATACTAGCAAACACTGAGTAAACTTAGTGGCATCCTAAACGTGGCTGTTGGACTTCTGTATTGTCCCACTAGTGCAAAGATATTTCCAGCTTGTCTGCCTGCATTGCACACTCAAACTCATTGTTACTAAGCCGTTATACTTGCAAACACTGAGTGAACTTAGTGGCATCTTAAACATGGCTGTTGGACTTCTGTATTGTCCCACTAGTGCAATGATATTTGCAGCACGTCTGCCTGCGATGCACACTCAAACTCATTGTTACTAAGTCATTATACTAGCAAACACTGAGTGAACTTAGTGGCATCCTAAACGTGGCTGTTGGACTTCTGTATTGTCCCACTGGTGTAAAGATATTACCAGCACGTCTGCCTGCATTGCACACTCAAACTCATTGTTACTAAGCCATTATAGTAGCAAACACTGAGTGAACTTAGAGGCATCCTAAACGTGGATGTTGGACTTCTGTATTGTCCCACTAGTGCAAAGATATTTGCAGCACGTCTGCCTGCATTGCACACTCAAACTCATTGTTACTAAGCCATTATACTAGCAAACACTGAGTGAACTTAGTGGCATCCTAAGCGTGGCTGTTGGACTTCTGTATTGTCCCACTAGTGCAAAGATATTTGCAGCACGTCTGCCTGCATTGCACACTCAAACTCATTGTTACTAAGCCATTATACTAGCAAACACTGAGTGAACTTAGTGGCATCCTAAACATGGCTGTTGGACTTCAGTATTGTCCCACTAGTGCAAAGATATTTGCACCACGTCTGCCTGCATTGCACACTCAAACTTATTGTTACTAAGCCATTATACTAGCAAACACAGTGAACTTAGTGGCATCCTAGATGTGGCTGTTGGACTTCTGTAATGTCCCACAAGTGCAATGATATTTGCAGCACCTCTGCCTGCATTGCACACTCAAACTCATTGTTACTAAGCCTTTATACTAGCAAACACTGAGTGAACTTAGTGGCATCCTAAACGTGGCTGTTGGACTTCTGTATTGTCCCACAAGTGCAAAGATTTTTGCAGCACGTCTGCCTGCATTGCACACTCAAACTCATTGTTACTAAGCCATTATAATAGCAAACACTGAGTGAACTTAGTGGCATCCTAAACGTGGCTGTTGGACTTCTGTATTGTCCCACTAGTGTAAAGATATTTCCAGCACGTCTGCCTGCATTGCACACTCAAACTCATTGTTACTAAGCCATTATACTAGCAAACACTGAGTGAACTTAGTGGCATCCTAAACGTGGCTGTTGGACTTCTGTATTGTCCCACAAGTGCAAAGATATTTGCAGCACGTCTGCCGCATTGCACACTCAAACTCATTGTTACTAAGCCATTATACTAGCAAACACTGAGAGAACTTTGTGGCATCCTAAACGTGGATGTTGGACTTCTGTATTGTCTCACTAGTGCAAAGATAGTTGCAGCACGTCTGCCTGCATTGCACACTCAAACTCATTGTTACTAAGCCATTATACTAGCAAACACTAAGTGATCTTAGTGGCATCCTAAACGTGGCTGTTGGACTTCTGTACTGTCCCACTAGTGCAAAGATATTTGCAGCACGTCTGCCTGCATTGCACACTCAAACTCATTGTTACTAAGCCATTATACTAGCAAACACTGAGTGAACTTAGTGGCATCCTAAATGTGGCTGTTGGACTTCTGCATTGTCCCACTAGTGCAAAGATATTTGCAGCACGTCTGCCTGCATTGCACACTCAAACTCATTGTTACTAAGCCATTATACTAGCAAACACTGAGTGAACTTAGTGGCATCCTAAACGTGGCTGTTGGAATTCTGTAGTGTCCCACTAGTGCAAAGATATTTGCAGCACTTCTGCCTGCATTGCACACTCAAACTCATTATACTAAGCCATTATACTAGCAAACACTGAGTGAATTTAGTGGCATGCTAAACGTGGCTGTTGGACTTTTGTATTGTCCCACAAGTGCAAAGATATTTGCAGCACATCTGCCTGCATTGCACACTCAAACTCATTGTTACTAAGCCATTATACTAGCAAACACTGAGTAAACTTAGTGGCATCCTAAACGTGGCTGTTGGACTTCTGTATTGTCCCACTAGTGCAAAGATATTTCCAGCTTGTCTGCCTGCATTGCACACTCAAACTCATTGTTACTAAGCCGTTATACTTGCAAACACTGAGTGAACTTAGTGGCATCTTAAACATGGCTGTTGGACTTCTGTATTGTCCCACTAGTGCAATGATATTTGCAGCACGTCTGCCTGCATTGCACACTCAAACTCATTGTTACTAAGCCATTATACTAGCAAACACTGAGTGAACTTGGTGGCATCCTAAACGTGGCTGTTGGACTTCTGTATTGTCCCACTAGTGTAAAGATATTACCAGCACGTCTGCCTGCATTGCACACTCAAACTCATTGTTACTAAGCCATTATAGTAGCAAACACTGAGTGAACTTAGAGGCATCCTAAACGTGGCTGTTGGACTTCTGTATTGTCCCACTAGTGCAAAGATATTTGCAGCACGTCTGCCTGCATTGCACACTCAAACTCATTGTTACTAAGCCATTATACTAGCAAACACTGAGTGAACTTAGTGGCATCCTAAACGTGGCTGTTGGACTTCTGTATTGTCCCACTAGTGCAAAGATATTTGCAGCACGTCTGCCTGCATTGCACACTCAAACTCATTGTTACTAAGCCATTATACTAGCAAACACTAAGTGATCTCAGTGGCATCCTAAACGTGGCTGTTGGACTTCTGTACTGTCCCACTAGTGCAAAGATATTTGCAGCACGTCTGCCTGCATTGCACACTCAAACTCATTGTTACTAAGCCATTATACTAGCAAACACTGAGTGAACTTAGTGGCATCCTAAACGTGGCTGTTGGACTTCTGTATTGTCCCACTAGTGTAAAGATATTTGCAGCACGTCTGCCTGCATTGCACACTCAAACTCATTGTTACTAAGCCATTATAGTAGCAAACACTGAGTGAACTTAGTGGCGTCCTAAACGTGGCTGTTGGACTTCTGTATACACTAGTGCAAAGATATTTGCAGCACGTCTGCCTGCATTGCACACTCAAACTCATTGTTACTAATCCATTATACTAGCAAACACTGAGTGAACTTAGTGGCATCCTAAACGTGGCTGTTGGACTTCTGTATTGTCCCACTAGTGCAAAGATAGTTGCAGCACGTCTGCCTGCATTGCACACTCAAACTCATTGTTACTAAGCTATTATACTAGCAAACACTGAGTGAACTTAGTGGCATCCTAAACGTGGCTGTTGGACTTCTGTATTGTCCCACTAGTGCAAAGATATTTGCAGCACGTCTGCCGGCATTGCACACTCAAACTCATTGTTACTAAGCCATTATACTTGCAAACACTGAGTGAACTTAGTGGCATCCTAAACGTGGCTGTTTGACTTCTGCATTGTCCCACTAGTGCAAAGATATTTGCAGCACGTCTGCCTGTATTGCGCACTTAAACTCATTGTTACTAAGCCATTATACTAGCAAACACTGAGTGAACTTAGTGGCATCCGAAACGTGGCTGTTGGACTTCTGTATTGTCTCACTAGTGCCAAGAAAGTTGCAGCACGTCTGCCTGCATTGCACACTCAAACTCATTGTTACTAAGCCATTATACTAGCAAACACTGAGTGAACTTAGTGGCATCCTAAACGTGGCTGTTGGACTTCTGTATTGTCCCACTAGTGAAAAGATATTTGCAGCACGTCTGCCTGCATTGCACACTCAAACTCATTGTTACTAAGCCTTTATACTAGCAAACACTGAGTGAACTTAGTGGCATCCTAAAAGTGGCTGTTGGACATCTGTATTGTCCCACTAGTGCAAAGATATTTCCAGCACGTCTGCCTGCATTGCACACTCAAACTCATTGTTACTAAGCCATTATAGTAGCAAACACTGAGTGAACTTAGAGGCATCCTAAACGTGGATGTTGGACTTCTGTATTGTCCCACTAGTGCAAAGATATTTGCAGCACGTCTGCCTGCATTGCACACTCAAACTCATTGTTACTAAGCCATTATACTAGCAAACACTGAGTGAACTTAGTGGCATCCTAAACGTGGCTGTTTGACTTCTGTATCCATTAGTGCAAAGATATTTGCACCACGTCTGCCTGCATTGCACACTCAAACTCATTGTTACTAAGCCATTATACTAGTAAACACTAAGTGATCTTAGTGGCATCCTAAACGTGGCTGTTGGACTTCTGTACTGTCCCACTAGTGCAAAGATATTTGCAGCATGTCTGCCTGCATTGCACACTCAAACTCATTGTTACTAAGCCATTATACTAGCAAACACTGAGTGAACTTAGTGGCATCCTAAACGTGGCTGTTGGACTTCTGTATTGTCCCACTAGTGCAAAGATATTTGCACCACGTCTGCCTGCATTGCACACTCAAACTCATTGTTACTAAGCCATTATACTAGCAAACACTGAGTGAACTTAGTGGCATCCTAAACGTGGCTGTTGGACTTCTGTATTGTCTCTCTAGTGCAAAGATAGTTGCAGCACGTCTCCCTGCATTGCACACTCAAACTCATTGTTACTAAGCCATTATACTAGCAAACACTGAGTGAACTTAGTGGCATCCTAAACGTGGCTGGTGGACTTCTGTATTGTCCCACTAGTGCAAAGATATTTGCAGCACGTCTGCCTGCATTGCACACTCAAACTCATTGTTACTAAGCCATTATACTAGCAAACACTGAGTGATCTTAGTGGCTTTCTAAACGTGGCTGTTGGACTTCAGTATTGTCCCACTAGTGCAAAGATATTTGCAGCACGTCTGCCTGCATTGCACATTTAAACTCATTGTTACTAAGCCATTATCCTAGCAAACACTGAGTGAACTTAGTGGCATCCTAAACGTGGCTGTTGGACTTCTGTATTGTCCCACTAGTGCAATGATATTTGCAGCTTGTCTGCCTGCATTGCACACTCAAACTCATTGTTACTAAGCCATTATACTAGCAAACACTGAGTGAACTTAGTGGCATCCTAAACGTGGCTGTTGGACTTCTGTATTGTCCCACTAGTGCAAAGATATTTGCAGCACGTCTGCCTGCATTGCACACTCAAACTCATTGTTACTAAGCCATTATACTAGCAAACACTGAGTGAACTTAGTGGCATCCTAAACGTGGCTCTTGGACTTCTGTATTGTACCGCTAGTGCAAAAATATTTGCAGCACGTCTGCCTGAATTGCACACTCAAACTCATTGTTACTAAGCCATTATACTAGCAAACACTGAGTGAACTTAGTGGCATCCTAAACGTGGCTGTTGGACTTCTGTATTGTCCCACAAGTGCAAAGATATTTGCAGCACGTCTGCCGCATTGCACACTCAAACTCATTGTTACTAAGCCATTATACTAGCAAACAATGAGTGAACTTAGTGGCATCCTAAACGTGGCTGTTGGACTTCTGTATTGTCCCACTAGTGCAAAGATATTTGCAGCACGTCTGCCTGCATTGCACACTCAAACTCATTGTTACTAAGCCATTATACTAGCAAACACTGAGTGAACTTAGTGGCATCCTAAACGTGGCTGTTGGACTTCTGTATTGTCCCACAAGTGCAAAGATATTTGCAGCACGTCTGCCGCATTGCACACTCAAACTCATTGTTACTAAGCCATTATACTAGCAAACACTGAGTGAACTTAGTGGCATCCTAAACGTGGCTGTTGGACTTCTGTATTGTCTCACTAGTGCAAAGATAGTTGCAGCACGTCTCCCTGCATTGCACACTCAAACTCATTGTTACTAAGCCATTATACTAGCAAACACTGAGTGAACTTAGTGGCATCCTAAACGTGGCTGGTGGACTTCTGTATTGTCCCACTAGTGCAAAGATATTTGCAGCACGTCTGCCTGCATTGCACACTCAAACTCATTGTTACTAAGCCATTATACTAGCAAACACTGAGTGATCTTAGTGGCTTTCTAAACGTGGCTGTTGGACTTCAGTATTGTCCCACTAGTGCAAAGATATTTGCAGCACGTCTGCCTGCATTGCACACTCAAACTCATTCTTACGAAGCCATTATACTAGCAAACACTGAGTGAACTTAGTGGCATCCTAAACGTGGCTGTTGGACTTCTGTATTGTCCCACTAGTGCAAAGATATTTGCAGCACGTCTGCCTGCATTGCACACTCAAACTAATTGTTACTAAGCCATTATACTAGCAAACACTGAGTGAACTTAGTGGAATAATAAACGTGGCTGTTGGAATTCTGTATTGTCCCAGAAGTGCAAAGATATTTGCAGCACGTCTGCCTGCATTGCACACTAAAACTCATTGTTACTAAGCCATTATACTAGCAAACACTGAGTGAACTTAGTGGCATCCTAAACGTGGCTGTTGGACTTCTGTATAGTCCCACTAGTGCAAAGATAGTTGCAGCACGTCTGCCTGCATTGCACACTCAAACTCATTGTTACTAAGCCTTTATACTAGCAAACACTGAGTGAACTTAGTGGCATCCTAAAAGTGGCTGTTGGACATCTGTATTGTCCCACTAGTGCAAAGATATTTCCAGCACGTCTGCCTGCATTGCACACTGAAACTCATTGTTACTAAGCCATTATAGTAGCAAACACTGAGTGAACTTAGAGGCATCCTAAACGTGGCTGTTGGACTTCTGTATTGTCCCACTAGTGCAAAGATATTTGCAGCACGTCTGCCTGCATTGCACACTCAAACTCATTGTTACTAAGCCATTATACTAGCAAACACTGAGTGAACTTAGTGGCATCCTAAACGTGGCTGTTGGACTTCTGTTTTGTCCCACTAGTGCAAAGATATTTGCAGCACCTCTGCCTGCATTGCACACTCAAACTCATTGTTACTAAGCCATTATAGTAGCAAACACTGAGTGAACTTAGTGGCGTCCTAAACGTGGCTGTTGGACTTCTGTATCCACTAGTGCAAAGATATTTGCACCACGTCTGCCTGCATTGCACACTCAAACTCATTGTTACTAAGCCATTATACTAGTAAACACTGAGTGAACTTAGTGGAATCCTAAACGTGGTTGTTGGACTTCTGTATTGTCCCACTAATGCAAAGATATTTGCAGCACGTCTGCCTGCATTGCACACTCAAACTCATTGTTACTAAGCCATTATACTAGCAAACACTGAGTGAACTTAGTGGCATCCTAAACGTGGCTGTTGGACTTCTGTATTGTCCCACTAGTGCAAAGATATTTGCAGCACGTCTGCCTGCATTGCACACTCAAACTCATTGTTACTAAGCCATTATACTAGCAAACACTAAGTGATCTTAGTGGCATCCTAAACGTGGCTGTTGGACTTCTGTACTGTCCCACTAGTGCAAAGATATTTGCAGCACGTCTGCCTGCATTGCACACTCAAACTCATTGTTACTAAGCCATTATACTAGCAAACACTAAGTGATCTTAGTGGCATCCTAAACGTGGCTGTTGGACTTCTGTACTGTCCCACTAGTGCAAAGATATTTGCAGCACGTCTGCCTGCATTGCACACTCAAACTCATTGTTACTAAGCCATTATACTAGCAAACACTGAGTGAACTTAGTGGCATCCTAAACGTGGCTGTTGGACTTCTGTATTGTCCCACTAGTGCAAAGATATTTGCACCACGTCTGCCTGCATTGCACACTCAAACTCATTGTTACTAAGCCATTATACTAGCAAACACTGAGTGAACTTAGTGGCATCCTAAACGTGGCTGTTGGACTTCTGTATTGTCTCACTAGTGCAAAGATAGTTGCAGCACGTCTCCCTGCATTGCACACTCAAACTCATTGTTACTAAGCCATTATACTAGCAAACACTGAGTGAACTTAGTGGCATCCTAAACGTGGCTGGTGGACTTCTGTATTGTCCCACTAGTGCAAAAGATATTTGCAGCACGTCTGCCTGCATTGCACACTCAAACTCATTGTTACTAAGCCATTATACTAGAAAACACTGAGTGAACTTAGTGGAATCCTAAACGTGGCTGTTGGACTTCAGTATTGTCCCACTAGTGCAAAGATATTTACAGCACGTCTGCCTGCATTGCACATTTAAACTCATTGTTACTAAGCCATTATCCTAGCAAACACTGAGTGAACTTAGTGGCATCCTAAACGTGGCTGTTGGACTTCTGTATTGTCCCACTAGTGCAATGATATTTGCAGCTTGTCTGCCTGCATTGCACACTCAAACTCATTGTTACTAAGCCATTATACTAGCAAACACTGAGTGAACTTAGTGGCATCCTAAACGTGGCTGTTGGACTTCTGTATTGTCCCACTAGTGCAAAGATATTTGCAGCACGTCTGCCTGCATTGCACACTCAAACTCATTGTTACCAATCCATTATACTAGCAAACACTGAGTGAACTTAGTGGCATCCTAAACGTGGCTGTTGGACTTCTGTATTGTCCCACAAGTGCAAAGATATTTGCAGCACGTCTGCTGCATTGCACACTCAAACTCATTGTTACTAAGCCATTATACTAGCAAACAATGAGTGAACTTAGTGGCATCCTAAACGTGGCTGTTGGACTTCTGTATTGTCCCACTAGTGCAAAGATATTTGCAGCACGTCTGCCTGCATTGCACACTCAAACTCATTGTTACTAAGCCATTATACTAGCAAACACTGAGTGAACTTAGTGGCATCCTAAACGTGGCTGTTGGACTTCTGTATTGTCCCACAAGTGCAAAGATATTTGCAGCACGTCTGCCGCATTGCACACTCAAACTCATTGTTACTAAGCCATTATACTAGCAAACACTGAGTGAACTTAGTGGCATCCTAAACGTGGCTGTTGGACTTCTGTATTGTCTCACTAGTGCAAAGATAGTTGCAGCACGTCTCCCTGCATTGCACACTCAAACTCATTGTTACTAAGCCATTATACTAGCAAACACTGAGTGAACTTAGTAGCATCCTAAACGTGGCTGGTGGACTTCTGTATTGTCCCACTAGTGCAAAGATATTTGCAGCACGTCTGCCTGCATTGCACACTCAAACTCATTGTTACTAAGCCATTATACTAGCAAACACTGAGTGATCTTAGTGGCTTTCTAAACGTGGCTGTTGGACTTCAGTATTGTCCCACTAGTGCAAAGATATTTGCAGCACGTCTGCCTGCATTGCACACTCAAACTCATTGTTACGAAGCCATTATACTAGCAAACACTGAGTGAACTTAGTGGAATCCTAAACGTGGCTGTTGGACTTCTGTATTGTCCCACAAGTGCAAAGATATTTGCAGCACGTCTGCCTGCATTGCACACTCAAACTCATTGTTACTAAGCCATTATACTACCAAACACTGAGTGAACTTAGTGGCATCCTAAACGTGGCTGTTGGACTTCTGTATTGTCCCACTAGTGCAAAGATATTTGCAGCACGTCTGCCTGCATTGCACACTCAAACTCATTGTTACTAAGCCATTATAGTAGCAAACACTGAGTGAACTTAGTGGCATCCTAAACGTGGCTGTTGGACTTCTGTATTGTCCCACTAGTGCAAAGATATTTGCAGCACGTCTGCCTGCATTGCACACTCAAACTCATTGTTACTAAGCCATTATACTTGCAAACACTGAGTGAACTTAGTGGCATCCTAAACGTGGCTGTTGGACTTCTGTATTGTCTCACTAGTGCCGAGATAGTTGCAGCACGTCTGCCTGCATTGCACACTCAAACTCATTGTTACTAAGCCATTATACTAGCAAACACTGAGTGAACTTAGTGGCATCCTAAACGTGGCTGTTGGACTTCTGTATTGTCCCATTAGTGCAATGATATTTGTACCACGTCTGCCTGCATTGCACACTCAAACTCATTGTTACTAAGCCATTATACTAGCAAACACTGAGTGAACTTAGTGGAATCCTAAACGTGGCTGTTGGACTTCTGTATTGTCCCAGAAGTGCAAAGATATTTGCAGCACGTCTGCCTGCATTGCACACTCAAACTCATTGTTACTAAGCCATTATACTAGCAAACACTAAGTGAACTTAGTGGCATCCTAAACGTGGCTGTTGGACTTCTGTATTGTCCCACTAGTGCAAAGATATTTGCACCACGTCTGCCGGCATTGCACACTCAAACTCATTGTTACTAAGCCATTATACTAGCAAACACTGAGTGAACTTAGTGGCATCCTAAACGTGGCTGTTGGACTTCTGTATTGTCCCACAAGTGCAAAGTCATTTGCAGCAAGTCTGCCTGCATTGCACACTCAAACTCATTGTTACTAAGCCTTTATACTAGCAAACACTGAGTGAACTTAGTGGCATCCTAAACGTGGCTGTTGGACTTCTGTATTGTCCCACAAGTGCAAAGATATTTGCAGCACGTCTGCCGCATTGCACACTCAAACTCATTGTTACTAAGCCATTATACTAGCAAACACTGAGTGAACTTAGTGGCATCCTAAACGTGGCTGTTGGACTTCTGTATTGTTTCAGTAGTGCAAAGATAGTTGCAGCACGTCTGCCTGCATTGCACACTCAAACTCATTGTTTCTAAGCCATTATACTAGCAAACACTGAGTGAACTTAGTGGAATCCTAAACGTAGTTGTTGGACTTCTGTATTGTCCTACTAGTGCAAAGATATTTGCAGCACGTCTGCCTGCATTGCACACTCAAACTCATTGTTACTAAGCCATTATACTAGCAAACACTGAGTGAACTTAGTGGCATCCTAAACGTGGCTGTTGGACTTCTGTATTGTCTCACTAGTGCAAAGATATTTGCAGCACGTCTGCCTGCATTGCACACTCAAACTCATTGTTACTAAGCCATTATACTAGCAAACACTGAGTGAACTTAGTGGCATCCTAAACGTGGCTGTTGGACTTCTGTATTGTCCCACTAGTGCAAAGATATTTGCAGCATGTCTGCCTGCATTGCACACTCAAACTCATTGTTACTAAGACATTATACTAGCAAACACGTAGTGAACTTAGTGGCATCCTAAACGTGGCTGTTGGACTTCTGTATTGTCTCACTAGTGCAAAGATATTTGCAGCACGTCTGCCTGCATTGCACACTCAAACTCATTGTTACTAAGCCATTATACTAGCAAACACTGAGTGAACTTAGTGGCATCCTAAACGTGGCTGTTGGACTTCTGTATTGTCCCACTAGTGCAAAGATATTTGCAGCATGTCTGCCTGCATTGCACACTCAAACTCATTGTTACTAAGCCATTATACTTCCAAACACTGAGTGAACTTAGTGGCATCCTAAACGTGGCTGTTGGACTTCTGTATTGTCCCACTAGTGCAAAGATATTTGCAGCACGTCTGCCTGCATTGTACACTCAAACTCATTGTTACTAAGCCATTATACTAGCAAACACTGAGTGAACTTAGTGGCATCCTAAACGTGGCTGTTGGACTTCTGTATTGTCCCACTAGTGAAAAGATATTTGCACCACGTCTGCCTGCATTGCACACTCAAACTCATTGTTACTAAGCCATTATACTAGCAAACACTGAGTGAACTTAGTGGCATCCTAAATGTGGCTGTTGGACTTCTGTATTGTCCCACTAGTGCAAACATAATTGCAGCACGTCTGCCTGCATTGCACACTCAAACTCATTATACTAAGCCATTATACTAGCAAACACTGAGTGAATTTAGTGGCATGCTAAACGTGGCTGTTGGACTTCTGTATTGTCCCACAAGTGCAAAGATATTTGCAGCACGTCTGCCGCATTGCACACTCAAACTCATTATTACTAAGCCATTATACTAGCAAACAATGAGTGAACTTAGTGGCTTCCTAAACGTGGCTGTTGGACTTCTGTATTGTCCCACTAGTGCAAAGATATTTGCAGCACGTCTGCCTGCATTGCACACTCAAACTCATTGTTACTAAGCCATTATACTAGCAAACACTGAGTGAACTTAGTGGCATCCTAAACGTGGCTGTTGGACTTCTGTATTTTCCCACAAGTGCAAAGATATTTGCAGCACGTCTGTCGCATTGCACACTCAAACTCATTGTTACTAAGCCATTATACTAGCAAACAATGAGTGAACTTAGTGGCATCCTAAACGTGGCTGTTGGACTTCTGTATTGTCCCACTAGTGCAAAGATATTTGCACCACGTCTGCCGGAATTGCACACTCAAACTCATTGTTACTAAGCCGTTATACTAGCAAACACTGAGTGAACTTAGTGGCATCCTAAACGTGGCTGTTGGACTTCTGTATTGTCCCACAAGTGCAAAGTCATTTGCAGCAAGTCTGCCTGCATTGCACACTCAAACTCATTGTTACTAAGCCTTTATACTAGCAAACACTGAGTGAACTTAGTGGCATCCTAAACGTGGCTGTTGGACTTCTGTATTGTCTCACAAGTGCAAAGATATTTGCAGCACGTCTGCCGCATTGCACACTCAAACTCATTGTTACTAAGCCATTATACTAGCAAACACTGAGTGAACTTTGTGGCATCCTAAACGTGGCTGTTGGACTTCTGTATTGTCCCACTAGTGCAAAGATATTTGCAGCACGTCTGCCTGCATTGCACACTCAAACTCATTGTTACTAAGCCATTATACTAGCAAACACTGAGTGAACTTAGTGGAATCCTAAACGTGGCTGTTGGAATTCTGTATTGTCCCAGAAGTGCAAAGATATTTGCAGCACGTCTGCCTGCATTGCACACTAAAACGCATTGTTACTAAGCCATTATACTAGCAAACACTGAGTGAACTTAGTGGCATCCTAAACGTGGCTGTTGGACTTCTGTATTGTCCCACAAGTGCAAAGATATTTGCAGCACGTCTGCCTGCATTGCACACTCAAACTCATTGTTACTAAGCCATTATACTAGCAAACACTGAGTGAACTTAGTGGCATCCTAAACGTGGCTGTTGGACTTCTGTATTGTCCCACTAGTGCAAAGATATTTGCAGCACGTCTGCCTGCATTGCACACTCAAACTCATTGTTACTAAGCCATTATACTAGCAAACACTGAGTGAACTTAGTGGCATCCTAAACGTGGCTGTTGGACTTCTGTATTGTCCCACTAGTGTAAACATAATTGCAGCACGTCTGCCTGCATTGCACAATCAAACTCATTATACTAAGCCATTATACTAGCAAACACTGAGTGAATTTAGTGGCATGCTAAACGTGGCTGTTGGACTTCTGTATTGTCCCACAAGTGCAAAGATATTTGCAGCACGTCTGCCGCATTGCACACTCAAACTCATTGTTACTAAGCCATTATACTAGCAAACAATGAGTGAACTTAGTGGCATCCTAAACGTGGCTGTTGGACTTCTGTATTGTCCCACTAGTGCAAAGTTATTTGCAGCACGTCTGCCTGCATTGCACACTCAAACTCATTGTTACTAAGCCATTATACTAGCAAACACTGAGTGAACTTAGTGGCATCCTAAACGTGGCTGTTGGACTTCTGTATTTTCCCACAAGTGCAAAGATATTTGCAGCACGTCTGTCGCATTGCACACTCAAACTCATTGTTACTAAGCCATTATACTTGCAAACACTGAGTGAACTTAGTGGCATCCTAAACGTGGCTGTTGGACTTCTGTATTGTCCCACTAGTGCAAAGATATTTGCACCACGTCTGCCGGAATTGCACACTCAAACTCATTGTTACTAAGCCGTTATACTAGCAAACACTGAGTGAACTTAGTGGCATCCTAAACGTGGCTGTTTGACGTCTGTATTGTCCCACAAGTGCAAAGTCATTTGCAGCAAGTCTGCCTGCATTGCACACTCAAACTCATTGTTACTAAGCCATTATACTAGCAAACACTGAGTGAACTTTGTGGCATCCTAAACGTGGCTGTTGGACTTCTGTATTGTCCCACTAGTGCAAAGATATTTGCAGCACGTCTGCCTGCATTGCACACTCAAACTCATTGTTACTAAGCCATTATACTAGCAAACACTGAGTGAACTTAGTGGAATAATAAACGTGGCTGTTGGAATTCTGTATTGTCCCAGAAGTGCAAAGATATTTGCAGCACGTCTGCCTGCATTGCACACTAAAACTCATTGTTACTAAGCCATTATACTAGCAAACACTGAGTGAACTTAGTGGCATCCTAAACGTGGCTGTTGGACTTCTGTATTGTCCCACAAGTGCAAAGATATGTGCAGCACGTCTGCCTGCATTGCACACTCAAACTCATTGTTACTAAGCCATTATACTAGCAAACAATGAGTGAACTTAGTGGCATCCTAAACGTGGCTGTTGGACTTCTGTATTGTCCCACTAGTGCAAAGTTATTTGCAGCACGTCTGCCTGCATTGCACACTCAAACTCATTGTTACTAAGCCATTATACTAGCAAACACTGAGTGAACTTAGTGGCATCCTAAACGTGGCTGTTGGACTTCTGTATTTTCCCACAAGTGCAAAGATATTTGCAGCACGTCTGTCGCATTGCACACTCAAACTCATTGTTACTAAGCCATTATACTAGAAAACACTGAGTGAACTTAGTGGCATCCTAAACGTGGCTGTTGGACTTCTGTATTGTCCCACTTGTGAAAAGATATTTGCAGCACGTCTGCCTGAATTGCACACTCAAACTCATTGTTACTAAGCAATTATACTATCAAACACTGAGTGATCTTAGTGGCATCCTAAACGAGGCTGTTGGACTTCTGTATTGTCCCACTAGTGCAAAGATATTTGCAGCACGTCTGCCTGCATTGCACACTCAAACTCATTGTTACTAAGCCATTATAGTAGCAAACACTGAGTGAACTTAGTGGTATCCTAAACGTGGCTGTTGGACTTCTGTATTGTCCCACTAGTGCAAAGATATTTGCAGCACGTCTGCCTGCATTGCACACTCAAACTCATTGTTACTAAGCCATTATACTAGCAAACACTGAGTAAACTTAGTGGCATCCTAAACGTGGCTGTTGGACTTCTGTATTGTCCCACTAGTGCAAAGATATTTGCAGCACGTCTGCCTGCATTGCACACTCAAACTCATTGTTACTAAGCCATTATACTAGCATACACTGAGTGAACTTAGTGGCATCCTAAAAGTGGATGTTGGACTTCTGTATTGTCCCACTAGTGCAAAAATATTTCCAGCTTGTCTGCCTGCATTGCACACTCAAACTCATTGTTACTTAGCTATTATACTAGCAAACACTGAGTGAACTTAGTGGCATCCTAAACATGGCTGTTGGACTTCTGTATTGTCCCAATAGTGCAAAGATATTTCCAGGTTGTCTGCCTGCATTGCACACTCAAACTCATTGTTACTAAGCCATTATACTAGCAAACACTGAGTGAACTTAGTGGCATCCTAAACGTGGCTGTTAAACTTCTGTATTGTCCCACTAGTGCAAAGATATTTGCAGCACGTCTGCCTGCATTGCACACTCAAACTCATTGTTACTAAGCCAATTTTACTAGCAAACAGTGAGTGATCTTAGTGGCATCCTAAACGTGGCTGTTGGACTTCTGTATTGTCCCACTAGTGCAAAGATATTTGCAGCACGTCTGCCTGCATTGCACACTTAAACTCATTGTTACTAAGCCATTATATTAGCAAACACTGAGTGAACTTAGTGGAATCCTAAATGTGGCTGTTGGACTTCTGTATTGTCCCACAAGTGCAAAGATATTTACACCACGTCTGCCTGCATTGCACACTCAAACTCATTGTTACTAAGCCATTATACTAGCAAACACTGAGTGAACTTAGTGGCATCCTAAATGTGGCTGTTGGACTTCTGTATTGTCCCACTAGTGCAAAGATATTTGCAGCACGTCAGCCTGCATTGCACACTCAAACTCATTGTTACTAAGCCATTATACTAGCAAACACTGAGTGAACTTAGTGGCATCCTAAACGTGGCTGTTGGACTTCTGTATTGCCGCACTAGTGCAAAGATATTTGCAGCACGTCTGCCTGCATTGCACACTCAAACTCATTGTTATTAAGCCTTTATACTAGCAAACACTTAGTGAACTTAGTGGCATCCTCAGCGTGGCTGTTGGACTTCTGTATTGTCCCACTAGTGCAAAGATATTTCTAGCACGTCTGCCTGCATTGCAAACTCAAACTCATTGTTACTAAGCCATTATACTAGCAAACACTGAGTGAACTTAGTGGCATCCTAAACATGGCTGTTGGACTTCTGTATTGTCCCACAAGTGCAAAGAAATTTGCAGCACGTCTGCCTGCATTGCACACTCAAACTCATTGTTACTAAGCCTTTATACTAGCAAACACTGAGTGAACTTAGTGGCATCCTAAACGTGGCTGTTGGACTTCTGTATTGTCCCACTAGTGCAAAGATATTTGCAGCACGTCTGCCTGCATTGCACACTCAAACTCATTGTTACTAAGCCTTTATACTAGCAAACACTGAGTGAACTTAGTGGCATCCTAAACGTGGCTGTTGGACTTCTGTATTGTCCCACTAGTGCAAAGATATTTGCAGCACGTCTGCCTGCATTGCACACTCAAACTCATTGTTACTAAGCCATTATACTAGCAAACACTGAGTGAACTTAGTGGCATCCTAAACGTGGCAGTTGGACTTCTGTATTGTCCCACTAGTGCAAATATATTTGCAGCACGTATGCCTGCAATGCACACTCAAACTCATTGTTACTAAGCCATTATACTAGCAAACACTGAGTGAACTTAGTGGCATCCTAAACGTGGCTGTTGGACTTCTGTATTGTCTCACTAGTGCAAAGATATTTGCAGCACGTCTGCCTGCATTGCACACTCAAACTCATTGTTACTAAGCCATTATACTAGCAAACACTGAGTGAACTTAGTGGCATCCTAAACGTGGCTGTTGGACTTCTGTATTGCCCCACTAGTGCAAAGATATTTGCAGCACATCTGCCTGCATTGCACACTCAAACTCATTGTTACTAAGCCATTATACTAGCAAACACTGAGTGAACTTAGTGGAATAATAAACGTGGCTGTTGGACTTCTGTATTGTCCCACTAGTGCAAAGATATTTGCAGCACGTCTGCCTGCATTGCACACTCAAACTCATTGTTACTAAGCCATTATATAGCAAACACTGAGTGAACTTAGTGGAATAATAAACGTGGCTGTTGGAATTCTGTATTGTCCCAGAAGTGCAAAGATATTTGCAGCACGTCTGCCTGCATTGCACACTAAAACTCATTGTTACTAAGCCATTATACTAGCAAACACTGAGTGAACTTAGTGGCATCCTAAACGTGGCTGTTGGACTTCTGTATTGTCCCACAAGTGCAAAGATATTTGCAGCACGTCTGCCTGCATTGCACACTCAAACTCATTGTTACTAAGCCATTATACTAGCAAACACTTAGTGAACTTAGTGGCATCCTAAACGTGGCTGTTGGACTTCTGTATTGTCTCACTAGTGCAAAGATATTTGCAGCACGTCTGCCTGCATTGCACACTCAAACTCATTGTTACTAAGCCATTATACTAGCAAACACTGAGTGAACTTAGTGGCATCCTAAACGTGGCTGTTGGACTTCTGTATTGCCCCACTAGTGCAAAGATATTTGCAGCACATCTGCCTGCATTGCACACTCAAACTCATTGTTACTAAGCCTTTATACTAGCAAACACTGAGTGAACTTAGTGGCATCCTAAACGTGGCTGTTGGACTTCTGTATTGTCCCACTAGTGCAAAGATATTTGCAGCACGTCTGCCTGCATTGCACACTCAAACTCATTGTTACTAAGCCTTTATACTAGCAAACACTGAGTGAACTTAGTGGCATCCTAAACGTGGCTGTTGGACTTCTGTATTGTCCCACTAGTGCAAAGATATTTGCAGCACGTCTGCCTGCATTGCACACTCAAACTCATTGTTACTAAGCCATTATACTAGCAAACACTGAGTGAACTTAGTGGCATCCTAAACGTGGCAGTTGGACTTCTGTATTGTCCCACTAGTGCAAATATATTTGCAGCACGTATGCCTGCAATGTACACTCAAACTCATTGTTACTAAGCCATTATACTAGCAAACACTGAGTGAACTTAGTGGCATCCTAAACGTGGCTGTTGGACTTCTGTATTGTCTCACTAGTGCAAAGATATTTGCAGCACGTCTGCCTGCATTGCACACTCAAACTCATTGTTACTAAGCCATTATACTAGCAAACACTGAGTGAACTTAGTGGCATCCTAAACGTGGCTGTTGGACTTCTGTATTGCCCCACTAGTGCAAAGATATTTGCAGCACATCTGCCTGCATTGCACACTCAAACTCATTGTTACTAAGCCATTATACTAGCAAACACTGAGTGAACTTAGTGGAATAATAAACGTGGCTGTTGGACTTCTGTATTGTCCCACTAGTGCAAAGATATTTGCAGCACGTCTGCCTGCATTGCACACTCAAACTCATTGTTACTAAGCCATTATATAGCAAACACTGAGTGAACTTAGTGGAATAATAAACGTGGCTGTTGGAATTCTGTATTGTCCCAGAAGTGCAAAGATATTTGCAGCACGTCTGCCTGCATTGCACACTAAAACTCATTGTTACTAAGCCATTATACTAGCAAACACTGAGTGAACTTAGTGGCATCCTAAACGTGGCTGTTGGACTTCTGTATTGTCCCACAAGTGCAAAGATATTTGCAGCACGTCTGCCTGCATTGCACACTCAAACTCATTGTTACTAAGCCATTATACTAGCAAACACTTAGTGAACTTAGTGGCATCCTAAACGTGGCTGTTGGACTTCTGTATTGTCTCACTAGTGCAAAGATATTTGCAGCACGTCTGCCTGCATTGCACACTCAAACTCATTGTTACTAAGCCATTATACTAGCAAACACTGAGTGAACTTAGTGGCATCCTAAACGTGGCTGTTGGACTTCTGTATTGCCCCACTAGTGCAAAGATATTTGCAGCACATCTGCCTGCATTGCACACTCAAACTCATTGTTACTAAGCCATTATACTAGCAAACACTGAGTGAACTTAGTGGAATCCTAAACGTGGCTGTTGGACTTCTGTATTGTCCCACAAGTGCAAAGATATTTGCACCATGTCTGCCTGCCTGCATTGCACACTCAAACTCATTGTTACTAAGCAATTATACTAGCAAACACTGAGTGAACTTAGTGGCATCCTAAACGTGGCTGTTGGACTTCTGTATTGTCCCACTAGTGCAAAGATATTTGCAGCACGTCTGCCTGCATTGCACACTCAAACTCATTGTTACTAAGCCATTATACTAGCAAACACTGAGTGAACTTAGTGGCATCCTAAACGTGGCTGTTGGACTTCTGTATTGTCCCACTAGTGCAAAGATAATTGCAGCACGTCTGCCTGCATTGCACACTCAAACTAATTGTTACTAAGCCATTATACTAGCAAACACTGAGTGAACTTAGTGGCATCCTAAACGTGGCTATTGGACTTCTGTATTGTCCCACTTGTGAAAAGATATTTGCAGCACGTCTGCCTGAATTGCACACTCAAACTCATTGTTACTAAGCAATTATACTAGCAAACACTGAGTGATCTTAGTGGCATCCTAAACGTGGCTGTTGGACTTCTGTATTGTGCCACTAGTGCAAAGATATTTGCAGCACGTCTGCCTGCATTGCACACTCAAACTCATTGTTACTAAGCCATTATACTAGCAAACACTGAGTGAACTTAGTGGAATCCTAAACGTGGCTGTTGGACTTCTGTATTGTCCCACAAGTGCAAAGATATTTGCACCACATCTGCCTGCATTGCACACTCAAACTCATTGTTACTAAGCCATTATAGTAGCAAACACTGAGTGAACTTAGTGGCATCCTAAACATGGCTGTTGGACTTCTGTATTGTCCCACAAGTGCAAAGAAATTTGCAGCACGTCTGCCTGCATTGCACACTCAAACTCATTGTTACTAAGCCATTATACTAGCAAACACTGAGTGAACTTAGTGGCATCCTAAACGTGGCTGTTGGACTTCTGTATTGTCCCACTAGTGCAAATATATTTGCAGCACGTCTGCCTGCATTGCACACTCAAACTCATTGTTACTAAGCCATTATAGTAGCAAACACTGAGTGAACTTAGTGGCATCCTAAACGTGGCAGTTAGACTTCTGTGTTGTCCCACTAGTGCAATGATATTTGCAGCACGTCTGCCTGCATTGCACACTCAAACTCATTGTTACTAAGCCATTATACTAGCAAACACTGAGTGAACTTAGTGGCATCCTAAACGTGGCTGTTGGACTTCTGTATTGTCCCACTAGTGCAAAGATATTTGCAGCACGTCTGCCTGCATTGCACACTAAAACTCATTGTTACTAAGCCATTATACTAGGAAACACTGAGTGAACTTAGTGGCATCCTAAAAGTGGCTGTTGGACTTCTGTATTGTCCCACTAGTGCAAAAATATTTCTAGCATGTCTGCCTGCATTGCACACTCAAACTCATTGTTACTAAGCCATTATAGTAGCAAACACTGAGTGAACTTATTGGCATCCTAAACATGGCTGTTGGACTTCTGTATTGTCCCACAAGTGCAAAGAAATTTGCAGCACGTCTGCCTGCATTGCACACTCAAACTCATTGTTACTAAGCCATTATACTAGCAAACACTGAGTGAACTTAGTGGAATAATAAACGTGGCTGTTGGACTTCTGTATTGTCCCACTAGTGCAAAGATATTTGCAGCACGTCTGCCTGCATTGCACACTCAAACTCATTGTTACTAAGCCATTATATAGCAAACACTGAGTGAACTTAGTGGAATAATAAACGTGGCTGTTGGAATTCTGTATTGTCCCAGAAGTGCAAAGATATTTGCAGCACGTCTGCCTGCATTGCACACTAAAACTCATTGTTACTAAGCCATTATACTAGCAAACACTGAGTGAACTTAGTGGCATCCTAAACGTGGCTGTTGGACTTCTGTATTGTCCCACAAGTGCAAAGATATTTGCAGCACGTCTGCCTGCATTGCACACTCAAACTCATTGTTACTAAGCCATTATACTAGCAAACACTTAGTGAACTTAGTGGCATCCTAAACGTGGCTGTTGGACTTCTGTATTGTCTCACTAGTGCAAAGATATTTGCAGCACGTCTGCCTGCATTGCACACTCAAACTCATTGTTACTAAGCCATTATACTAGCAAACACTGAGTGAACTTAGTGGCATCCTAAACGTGGCTGTTGGACTTCTGTATTGTCCCACTAGTGCAAAGATATTTGCAGCACGTCTGCCTGCATTGCACACTCAAACTCATTGTTACTAAGCCATTATACTAGCAAACACTGAGTGAACTTAGTGGAATCCTAAACGTGGCTGTTGGACTTCTGTATTGTCCCACAAGTGCAAAGATATTTGCACCATGTCTGCCTGCCTGCATTGCACACTCAAACTCATTGTTACTAAGCCATTATACTAGCAAACACTGAGTGAACTTAGTGGCATCCTAAACGTGGCTGTTGGACTTCTGTATTGTCCCACTAGTGCAAAGATAATTGCAGCACGTCTGCCTGCATTGCACACTCAAACACATTGTTACTAAGCCATTATACTAGCATACACTGAGTGAACTTAGTGGCATCCTAAAAGTGGATGTTGGACTTCTGTATTGTCCCACTAGTGCAAAGATATTTCCAGCTTGTCTGCCTGCATTGCACACTCAAACTAATTGTTACTAAGCCATTATACTAGCAAACACTGAGTGAACTTAGTGGCATCCTAAACGTGGCTGTTGGACTTCTGTATTGTCCCACTTGTGAAAAGATATTTGCAGCACGTCTGCCTGAATTGCACACTCAAACTCATTGTTACTAAGCAATTATACTAGCAAACACTGAGTGATCTTAGTGGCATCCTAAACGTGGCTGTTGGACTTCTGTATTGTCCCACTAGTGCAAAGATATTTGCAGCACGTCTGCCTGCATTGCACACTCAAACTCATTGTTACTAAGCCATTATACTAGCAAACACTGAGTGAACTTAGTGGAATCCTAAACGTGGCTGTTGGACTTCTGTATTGTCCCACAAGTGCAAAGATATTTGCACCACGTCTGCCTGCATTGCACACTCAAACTCATTGTTACTAAGCCATTATAGTAGCAAACACTGAGTGAACTTAGTGGCATCCTAAACGTGGCTGTTGGACTTCTGTATTGTCCCACTAGTGCAAAGATATTTGCAGCACGTCTGCCTGCATTGCACACTCAAACTCATTGTTACTAAGCCATTATACTAGCAAACACTGAGTAAACTTAGTGGCATCCTAAACGTGGCTGTTGGACTTCTGTATTGTCCCACTAGTGCAAAGATATTTGCAGCACGTCTGCCTGCATTGCACACTCAAACTCATTGTTACTAAGCCATTATACTAGCATACACTGATTGAACTTAGTGGCATCCTAAAAGTGGATGTTGGACTTCTGTATTGTCCCACTAGTGCAAATTTATTTCCAGCTTTTCTGCCTGCATTGCACACTCAAACTCATTGTTACTAAGCCGTTATATTTGCAAACACTGAGTGAACTTAGTGGCATCCTAAACGTGGCTGTTGGACTTCTGTATTGTCCCACTAGTGCAAAGATATTTGCAGCACGTCTGCCTGCATTGCACACCAAAACTCATTGTTACTAAGCCACTATACTAGCAAACACTGAGTGAACTTAGTGGCATCCTAAAAGTGGCTGTTGGACTTCTGTATTGTCCCACTAGTGCAAAGATATTTCCAGCACGTCTGCCTGCATTGCACACTCAAACTCATTGTTACTAAGCTATTATACTAGCAAACACTGAGTGAACTTAGTGGCATCCTAAACATGGCTGTTGGACTTCTGTATTGTCCCACTAGTGCAAAGATATTTCCAGGTTGTCTGCCTGCATTGCACACTCAAACTCATTGTTACTAATCCATTATACTAGCAAACACTGAGTGAACTTAGTGGCATCCTAAACGTGGCTGTTAAACTTCTGTATTGTCCCACTAGTGCAAAGATATTTGCAGCACGTCTGCCTGCATTGCACACTCAAACTCATTGTTACTAAGCCAATTATACTAGCAAACAGTGAGTGATCTTAGTGGCATCCTAAACGTGGCTGTTGGACTTCTGTATTGTCCCACTAGTGCAAAGATATTTGCAGCACGTCTGCCTGCATTGCACACTTAAACTCATTGTTACTAAGCCATTATATTAGCAAACACTGAGTGAACTTAGTGGAATCCTAAATGTGGCTGTTGGACTTATGTATTGTCCCACAAGTGCAAAGATATTTACACCACGTCTGCCTGCATTGCACACTCAAACTCATTGTTACTAAGCCATTATACTAGCAAACACTGAGTGAACTTAGTGGCATCCTAAATGTGGCTGTTGGACTTCTGTATTGTCCCACTAGTGCAAAGACATTTGCAGCACGTCTGCCTGCATTGCACACTCAAACTCATTGTTACTAAGCCATTATACTAGCAAACACTGAGTGAACTTAGTGGCATCCTAAACGTGGCTGTTGGACTTCTGTATTGCCCCACTAGTGCAAAGATATTTGCAGCACGTCTGCCTGCATTGCACACTCAAACTCATTGTTATTAAGCCTTTATACTAGCAAACACTTAGTGAACTTAGTGGCATCCTAAGCGTGGCTGTTGGACTTCTGTATTGTCCCACTAGTGCAAAGATATTTCTAGCACATCTGCCTGCATTGCAAACTCAAACTCATTGTTACTAAGCCATTATAGTAGCAAACACTGAGTGAACTTAGTGGCATCCTAAACATGGCTGTTGGACTTCTGTATTGTCCCACAAGTGCAAAGAAATTTGCAGCACGTCTGCCTGCATTGCACACTCAAACTCATTGTTACTAAGCCTTTATACTAGCAAACACTGAGTGAACTTAGTAGCATCCTAAACGTGGCTGTTGGACTTCTGTATTGTCCCACTAGTGCAAAGATATTTGCAGCACGTCTGCCTGCATTGCACACTAAAACTCATTGTTACTAAGCCATTATACTAGCAAACACTGACTGAACTTAGTGGCATCCTAAAAGTGGCTGTTGGACTTCTGTATTGTCCCACTAGTGCAAAAATATTTCTAGCATGTCTGCCTGCATTGCACATTCAAACTCTTTGTTACTAAGCCATTATAGTAGCAAACACTGAGTGAACTTAGTGGCATCCTAAACATAGCTGTTGGACTTCTGTATTTCCCCACTAGTGCAAAGATATTTGCAGCACGTCTGCCTGCATTGCACACTCAAACTCATTGTTACTAAGCCATTATACTAGCAAACACTGAGTGAACTTAGTGGCATCCTAAACGTGGCTGTTGGACTTCTGTATTGTCCCACTAGTGCAAAGATATTTGCAGCACGTCTGCCTGCATTGCACACTAAAACTCATTGTTACTAAGCCATTATACTAGCAAACACTGAGTGAACTTAGTGGCATCCTAAAAGTGGCTGTTGGATTTCTGTATTGTCCCACTAGTGCAAATATATTTCTAGCATGTCTGCCTGCATTGCACACTCACACTCATTGTTACTAAGCCATTATAGTAGCAAACACTGAGTGAACTTAGTGGCATCCTAAACATGGCTGTTGGACTTCTGTATTGTCCCACAAGTGCAAAGAAATTTGCAGCACGTCTGCCTGCATTGCACACTCAAACTCATTGTTACTAAGCCATTATAGTAGCAAACACTGAGTGAACTTAGTGGCATCCTAAACGTGGCAGTTGGACTTCTGTGTTGTCCCACTAGTGCAAAGATATTTGCAGCACGTCTGCCTGCATTGCACACTCAAACTCATTGTTACTAAGCCATTATACTAGCAAACACTGAGTGAACTTAGTGGCATCCTAAACGTGGCTGTTGGACTTCTGTATTGTCCCACTAGTGCAAAGATATTTGCAGCACGTCTGCCTGCATTGCACACTAAAACTCATTGTTACTAAGCCATTATACTAGGAAACACTGAGTGAACTTAGTGGCATCCTAAAAGTGGCTGTTGGACTTCTGTATTGTCCCACTAGTGCAAATATATTTCTAGCATGTCTGCCTGCATTGCACACTCAAACTCATTGTTACTAAGCCATTATAGTAGCAAACACTGAGTGAACTTAGTGGCATCCTAAACATGGCTGTTGGACTTCTGTATTGTCCCACAAGTGCAAAGAAATTTGCAGCACGTCTGCCTGCATTGCACACTCAAACTCATTGTTACTAAGCCATTATACTAGCAAACACTGAGTGAACTTAGTGGAATAATAAACGTGGCTGTTGGACTTCTGTATTGTCCCACAAGTGCAAAGATATTTGCAGCACGTCTGCCTGCATTGCACACTCAAACTCATTGTTACTAAGCCATTATACTAGCAAACACTTAGTGAACTTAGTGGCATCCTAAACGTGGCTGTTGGACTTCTGTATTGTCCCACTAGTGCAAAGATATTTGCAGCACGTCTGCCTGCATTGCACATTCAAACTCATTGTTACTAAGCCATTATACTAGCAAACACTGAGTGAACTTAGTGGAATCCTAAACGTGGCTGTTGGACTTCTGTATTGTCCCACAAGTGCAAAGATATTTGCACCATGTCTGCCTGCATTGCACACTCAAACTCATTGTTACTAAGCCATTATACTAGCAAACACTGAGTGAACTTAGTGGCATCCTAAACGTGGCTGTTGGACTTCTGTATTGTCCCACTAGTGCAAAGATATTTGCAGCACGTCTGCCTGCATTGCACACTCAAACTCATTGTTACTAAGCCATTATACTAGCAAACACTGATTGAACTTAGTGGCATCCTAAACGTGGCTGTTGGACTTCTGTATTGTCCCACTAGTGCAGAGATAATTGCAGCACGTCTGCCTGCATTGCACACTCAAACTCATTGTTACTAAGCCATTATACTAGCAAACACTGAGTGAACTTAGTGGCATCCTAAACGTGGCTGTTGGACTTCTGTATTGTCCTACTAGTGCAAAGATATTTGCAGCACGTCTGCCTGCATTGCACACTCAAACTCATTGTTACTAAGCCATTATACTAGCAAACACTGAGTGAACTTAGTGGCATCCTAAACATGGCTGTTGGACTTCTGTATTGTCCCACAAGTGCAAAGAAATTTGCAGCACGTCTGCCTGCATTGCACACTCAAACTCATTGTTACTAAGCCATTATACTAGCAAACACTGAGTGAACTTAGTGGAATAATAAACGTGGCTGTTGGACTTCTGTATTGTCCCACTAGTGCAAAGATATTTGCAGCACGTCTGCCTGCATTGCACACTCAAACTCATTGTTACTAAGCCATTATATAGCAAACACTGAGTGAACTTAGTGGCATCCTAAACGTGGCTGTTGGACTTCTGTATTGTCCCACAAGTGCAAAGATATTTGCAGCACGTCTGCCTGCATTGCACACTCAAACTCATTGTTACTAAGCCATTATACTAGCAAACACTTAGTGAACTTAGTGGCATCCTAAACGTGGCTGTTGGACTTCTGTATTGTCCCACTAGTGCAAAGATATTTGCAGCACGTCTGCCTGCATTGCACATTCAAACTCATTGTTACTAAGCCATTATACTAGCAAACACTGAGTGAACTTAGTGGAATCCTAAACGTGGCTGTTGGACTTCTGTATTGTCCCACAAGTGCAAAGATATTTGCACCATGTCTGCCTGCATTGCACACTCAAACTCATTGTTACTAAGCCATTATACTAGCAAACACTGAGTGAACTTAGTGGCATCCTAAACGTGGCTGTTGGACTTCTGTATTGTCCCACTAGTGCAAAGATATTTGCAGCACGTCTGCCTGCATTGCACACTCAAACTCATTGTTACTAAGCCATTATACTAGCAAACACTGAGTGAACTTAGTGGCATCCTAAACGTGGCTGTTGGACTTCTGTATTGTCCCACTAGTGCAGAGATAATTGCAGCACGTCTGCCTGCATTGCACACTCAAACTCATTGTTACTAAGCCATTATACTAGCATACACTGAGTGAACTTAGTGGCATCCTAAAAGTGGATGTTGGACTTCTGTATTGTCCCACTAGTGCAAAGATATTTCCAGCTTGTCTGCCTGCATTGCACACTCAAACTTATTGTTACTAAGCCATTATACTAGCAAACACTGAGTGAACTTAGTGGCATCCTAAACGTGGCTGTTGGACTTCTGTATTGTCCCACTTGTGAAAAGATATTTGCAGCACGTCTGCCTGAATTGCACACTCAAACTCATTGTTACTAAGCAATTATACTAGCAAACACTGAGTGATCTTAGTGGCATCCTAAACGTGGCTGTTGGACTTCTGTATTGTCCCACTAGTGCAAAGATATTTGCAGCACGTCTGCCTGCATTGCACACTCAAACTCATTGTTACTAAGCCATTATACTAGCAAACACTGAGTGAACTTAGTGGAATCCTAAACGTGGCTGTTGGACTTCTGTATTGTCCCACAAGTGCAAAGATATTTGCACCACGTCTGCCTGCATTGCACACTCAAACTCATTGTTACTAAGCCATTATAGTAGCAAACACTGAGTGAACTTAGTGGCATCCTAAACGTGGCTGTTGGACTTCTTTATTGTCCCACTAGTGCAAAGATATTTGCAGCACGTCTGCCTGCATTGCACACTCAAACTGATTGTTACTAAGCCATTATACTAGCAAACACTGAGTAAACTTAGTGGCATCCTAAACGTGGCTGTTGGACTTCTGTATTGTCCCACTAGTGCAAAGATATTTGCAGCACGTCTGCCTGCATTGCACACTCAAACTCATTGTTACTAAGCCATTATACTAGCATACACTGAGTGAACTTAGTGGCATCCTAAAAGTGGATGTTGGACTTCTGTATTGTCCCACTAGTGCAAAGATATTTCCAGCTTGTCTGCCTGCATTGCACACTCAAACTCATTGTTACTAAGCCGTTATACTTGCAAACACTGAGTGAACTTAGTGGCATCCTAAACGTGGCTGTTGGACTTCTGTATTGTCCCACTAGTGCAAAGATATTTGCAGCACGTCTGCCTGCATTGCACACTCAAACTTATTGTTACTAAGCCATTATACTAGCAAACACTGAGTGAACTTAGTGGCATCCTAAACGTGGCTGTTAAACTTCTGTATTGTCCCACTAGTGCAAAGATATTTGCAGCACGTCTGCCTGCATTGCACACTCAAACTCATTGTTACTAAGCCAATTTTACTAGCAAACACTGAGTGAACTTAGTGGAATCCTAAATGTGGCTGTTGGACTTATGTATTGTCCCACAAGTGCAAAGATATTTACACCACGTCTGCCTGCATTGCACACTCAAACTCATTGTTACTAAGCCATTATACTAGCAAACACTGAGTGAACTTAGTGGCATCCTAAAAGTGGATGTTGGACTTCTGTATTGTCCCACTAGTGCAAAGATATTTCCAGCTTGTCTGCCTGCATTGCACACTCAAACTTATTGTTACTAAGCCATTATACTAGCAAACACTGAGTGAACTTAGTGGCATCCTAAACGTGGCTGTTGGACTTCTGTATTGTCCCACTTGTGAAAAGATATTTGCAGCACGTCTGCCTGAATTGCACACTCAAACTCATTGTTACTAAGCAATTATACTAGCAAACACTGAGTGATCTTAGTGGCATCCTAAACGTGGCTTTTGGACTTCTGTATTGTCCCACTAGTGCAAAGATATTTGCAGCACGTCTGCCTGCATTGCACACTCAAACTCATTGTTACTAAGCCATTATACTAGCAAACACTGAGTGAACTTAGTGGAATCCTAAACGTGGCTGTTGGACTTCTGTATTGTCCCACAAGTGCAAAGATATTTGCACCACGTCTGCCTGCATTGCACACTCAAACTCATTGTTACTAAGCCATTATAGTAGCAAACACTGAGTGAACTTAGTGGCATCCTAAACGTGGCTGTTGGACTTCTTTATTGTCCCACTAGTGCAAAGATATTTGCAGCACGTCTGCCTGCATTGCACACTCAAACTGATTGTTACTAAGCCATTATACTAGCAAACACTGAGTAAACTTAGTGGCATCCTAAACGTGGCTGTTGGACTTCTGTATTGTCCCACTAGTGCAAAGATATTTGCAGCACGTCTGCCTGCATTGCACACTCAAACTCATTGTTACTAAGCCATTATACTAGCATACACTGAGTGAACTTAGTGGCATCCTAAAAGTGGATGTTGGACTTCTGTATTGTCCCACTAGTGCAAAGATATTTCCAGCTTGTCTGCCTGCATTGCACACTCAAACTCATTGTTACTAAGCCGTTATACTTGCAAACACTGAGTGAACTTAGTGGCATCCTAAACGTGGCTGTTGGACTTCTGTATTGTCCCACTAGTGCAAAGATATTTGCAGCACGTCTGCCTGCATTGCACACTCAAACTCATTGTTACTAAGCCAATTTTACTAGCAAACACTGAGTGAACTTAGTGGAATCCTAAATGTGGCTGTTGGACTTATGTATTGTCCCACAAGTGCAAAGATATTTACACCACGTCTGCCTGCATTGCACACTCAAACTCATTGTTACTAAGCCATTATACTAGCAAACACTGAGTGAACTTAGTGGCATCCTAAATGTGGCTGTTGGACTTCTGTATTGTCCCACTAGTGCAAAGATATTTGCAGCACGTCTGCCTGCATTGCACACTCAAACTCATTGTTACTAAGCCATTATACTAGCAAACACTGAGTGAACTTAGTGGCATCCTAAACGTGGCTGTTGGACTTCTGTATTGCCCCACTAGTGCAAAGATATTTGCAGCACGTCTGCCTGCATTGCACACTCAAACTCATTGTTATTAAGCCTTTATACTAGCAAACACTTAGTGAACTTAGTGGCATCCTAAGCGTGGCTGTTGGACTTCTGTATTGTCCCACTAGTGCAAAGATATTTCTAGCACGTCTGCCTGCATTGCAAACTCAAACTCATTGTTACTAAGCCATTATAGTAGCAAACACTGAGTGAACTTAGTGGCATCCTAAACATGGCTGTTGGACTTCTGTATTGTCCCACAAGTGCAAAGAAATTTGCAGCACGTCTGCCTGCATTGCACATTCAAACTCATTGTTACTAAGCCATTATACTAGCAAACACTGAGTGAACTTAGTGGCATCCTAAACGTGGCTGTTAAACTTCTGTATTGTCCCACTAGTGCAAAGAAATTTGCAGCATGTCTGCCTGCATTGCACACTCAAACTCATTGTTACTAAGCCAATTTTACTAGCAAAAAGTGAGTGATCTTAGTGGCATCCTAAACGTGGCTGTTGGACTTCTGTATTGTCCCACTAGTGCAAAGATATTTGCAGCACGTCTGCCTGCATTGCACACTCAAACTTATTGTTACTAAGCCATTATACTAGCAAACACTGAGTGAACTTAGTGGCATCCTAAACGTGGCTGTTGGACTTCTGTATTGTCCCACAAGTGCAAAGATATTTGCAGCACGTCTGCCTGCATTGCACACTTAAACTCATTGTTACTAAGCCATTATACTAGCAAACACTGAGTGAACTTAGTGGCATCCTAAACGTAGCTGTTGGACTTCTGTATTTCCCCACTAGTGCAAAGATATTTGCAGCACGTCTGCCTGCATTGCACACTCAAACTCATTGTTACTAAGCCATTATACTAGCAAACACTGAGTGAACTTAGTGGCATCCTAAACGTGGCTGTTGGACTTCTGTATTGTCCCACTAGTGCAAAGATATTTGCAGCACGTCTGCCTGCATTGCACACTAAAACTCATTGTTACTAAGCCATTATACTAGCAAACACTGAGTGAACTTAGTGGCATCCTAAAAGTGGCTGTTGGACTTCTGTATTGTCCCACTAGTGCAAATATATTTCTAGCATGTCTGCCTGCATTGCACACTCAAACTCATTGTTACTAAGCCATTATAGTAGCAAACACTGAGTGAACTTAGTGGCATCCTAAACATGGCTGTTGGACTTCTGTATTGTCCCACAAGTGCAAAGAAATTTGCAGCACGTCTGCCTGCATTGCACACTCAAACTCATTGTTACTAAGCCATTATAGTAGCAAACACTGAGTGAACTTAGTGGCATCCTAAACGTGGCAGTTGGACTTCTGTGTTGTCCCACTAGTGCAAAGATATTTGCAGCACGTCTGCCTGCATTGCACACTCAAACTTATTGTTACTAAGCCATTATACTAGCAAACACTGAGTGAACTTAGTGGCATCCTAAACGTGGCTGTTGGACTTCTGTATTGTCCCACAAGTGCAAAGATATTTGCAGCACGTCTGCCTGCATTGCACACTTAAACTCATTGTTACTAAGCCATTATACTAGCAAACACTGAGTGAACTTAGTGGCATCCTAAAAGTGGCTGTTGGACTTCTGTATTGTCCCACTAGTGCAAAGATATTTGCAGCACGTCTGCCTGCATTGCACACTCAAACTCATTGTTACTAAGCCATTATACTAGCAAACACTGAGTGAACTTAATGGCATCCTAAAAGTGGCTGTTGGACTTCTGTATTGTCCCACTAGTGCAAAGATATTTGCAGCACGTCTGCCTGCATTGCACACTCAAACTCATTGTTACTAAGCCATTATACTAGCAAACACTGAGTGAACTTAATGACATCCTAAAAGTGGCTGTTGGACTTCTGTATTGTCCCACTAGTGCAAAGATATTTCCAGCACGTCTGCCTGCATTGCACACTCAAACTCATTGTTACTAAGCCATTATACTTGCAAACACTGAGTGAACTTAGTGGCATCCTAAACGTGGCTGTTGAACTTCTGTATTGTCCCACAAGTTAAATACATAAGATCCAACAATATCAAAGGGCACAGGTGTGTCAATCCCCCAGGGGATATCACACACTGTGCTGAGCTACTCAAATAACACTACAAAACAGGAGAAAAACGAGTAACTTGCTTCAAAAATATATGTATTTTTATTTTTTATTTATATTTCATGTGCTTATTTTTAGTAATATTATATCGTGAAATAGATACAATACACATATGTCAGTATATAAATAAATAACTTACAACAATTGGATGGCCAAGAGGAGGGATATTAAAAAAAGGCACAAATTAATCCTGTCAAGCCTAAAATACATGGTACCTATCAATGGCAAGGTCAAATACACAAGTATTTCACATGAAAGTATCCACACGTTCCCACGTAAAAGAGTTGGTTGTTATACCAAAGAAAGGGGTGGAATGGCAGTTTCCCTCAGTGAGGATTATGCAGCAAACTCAAAAAGCATATTGCAACCACTACTAGCCACATTGATTAATCATAGAAATGTCCTAGGCAACGTATAACCCAATATCTAATACAAGGATCGATCAGTGGAGCAGTGTAAGCATATGCAGCAAGAGAGCCCACGCACACCTCGTTAGGGGGAACCCAACACTGATATTCTATATCAAAGATGGCCAGATCATAATCAAAAGACCTATCATAATCAAAAGTCCATTGAAATGGACTGAAGAATCGGATCTAATACACATTATGTTATATTGTATTTCTGTATTTTCTGGTTATTGAATGATATTTATCATTGGTAGTGTCCATACAGATGGGTTACAATTAAACTCTGAATTTATGTGTGCCTTGCAGTACCTGTCATGGATGGTGCGCGTGCGCGTGCTGTGCCTCTGGCCCGTCCTCCTCCTGGCCGTCTCTGATTGGCGTCGGCGCATGCTCGGGAGCTATGGCGACGCGTCCCCGCTCCCGTGCATGCGCTGTCGCCATGACGGCCGGTGAGGGCTTCTGGGATCTGGGAGCGCCGCGCGCGCATGCGCCGTGATTATTCATTGACTGAATACAGCTGATTACAGGCTGTTTCCGGCTATTTAAACCTGCCGGTTACTGGGACTAATCACTCCCTGATGAAGCATGAGTACATATTCCTTGTGAAACGTACGTTGGAGTCTATGTTTGGGTTTAACCCCCTCCTCATCTGATTTTCCTGCCTGCCGGCTTGTTCCCCACGTGGCGTTAGTACTTCACGGTATGTAGCTGGTTCTCCTTTCACATGTGCCCATTTGCTGCTATGATGGAATCTTAGGCATATTAATGTTATAGCATGCTGATGCCTTGATAGTATGAGTATTTGGTGACCATCGTTGCATCATTTTTGGCATTATGTGAATGGGACCCCTGCATGACTGTTTTTACTGATGTATGGGCCTATGAAATAATTCCAGCATTAGGACCTTTTTAAAGAGGTGTGCAGGTGCTCTTTTTGGGATATACACTCACGCTGCTGTACCAAGGCTTGGTGATTGCTATTTATGCCCCCTCACAATTAATATGGTCAGCAGTGTCTGTGACTTGTGATTTGAGCATCATGCACAATCCTCTTTTGATTATGATCTGGCCATCTTTGATATAGAATATCAGTGTTGGGTTCCCCCTAACGAGGTGTGCGTGGGCTCTCTTGCTGCATATGCTTACACTGCTCCACTGATCGATCCTTGTATTAGATATTGGGTTATACGTTGCCTAGGACATTTCTATGATTGATCAATGTGGCTAGTAGTGGTTGCAATATGCTTTTTGAGTTTGTTGCATAATCCTCACTGAGGGAAACTGCCATTCCACCCCTTTCTTTGGTATAACAACCAACTCTTTTACGTGGGAACGTGTGGATACTTTCATGTGAAATACTTGTGTATTTGACCTTGCCATTGATAGGTACCATGTATTTTAGGCTTGGCAGGATTAATTTGTGCCTTTTTTTAATATCCCTCCTCTTGGCCATCCAATTGTTGTAAGTTATTTATTTATATACTGACATTTGTGTATTGTATCTATTTCACGATATAATATTACTAAAAATAAGCACATGAAATATAAATAAAAAATAAAAATACATATATTTTTGAAGCAAGTTACTCGTTTTTCTCCTGTTTTGTAGTGTTATTTGAGTAGCTCGGCACAGTGTGTGATATCCCCTGAGGAATTGACACACCTGTGCCCTTTGATATTGTTGGATCTTATGTATTTAACATTTCTTCCTGTGGTTTCCACAGTTTCCCTGCTATTATTCTCTATGGATTTTAGAGCTCGGGATGATGCCTGGCTCACGCAACTTAATTTGGCACTTGAGGCGGCTGGCACCAATGGTGAGGAGGTTGGTGGTGATGTCGACACTAAGGAGGCTATTACACGATACAGGGACCTCCTGAGGAAAAGAACCAAAATCTGGTGGAACAGGGCTTTCTTGGATAAGTACTTGCAGAGAAACCTGATTCCGCGAGGATTACACATTCAGGTCTTTCCATCTTTCCCGGTGGAGAGCGAGTCCTTCAGGAATAAATGGGAAGAATTATGTAGTGCGTGCTCCAGAGGATATTTACAACTATTGAGTGAGCTGAATAGCTCATCCATTGGAGAATTGGAGAAGGAGATGGAACAACTTCTCTTACTGATTAAATCTAAATTATCCAGTGAGGCTCTCTCCAAATTTAATGGTGACATTGATTTGGAACTGGGCAAGATGGAGAAGGAGATACAAGCATTTAAGATAAAAAAATGTCAACGTGATTTACGGGATCAGCAACTGAATCAGACCTACAGATGGCAGCAACCCTCTTATAGATCTAGATCAAGATCTAGGTCTAGATTGGGATCAAGATCACGTTCTACATCTGTTCTCTCTGGCCTCTCTTCTGATGATATGGGGGCCTCGGCTCCTGGTGATGGGGTGAATATGAGATCGAACCCCACATCTTCGGGCATAATAACACGCTTAAAGGCAACCAAACAGGCCCCACAAAAAATAACTAAGAAGGACAATCGTACCCTCCAGGTAATTAATTTATCCACCCATGTGCTGTCAGGGGCACAGACTGAGGTTCTGTCCAAAGGATTGTCTTTCTCTCCGACTAATCCCTTTGATTTCTTCACAGCTATGAAAGACTTACATCTTTTCTCTAGAAAGCTGATATTGAAGAAATTGCATAACCGTAATACCTCAAGTTTTGGTTTGGATAGTCGTGCTGAGAGAGAGGCCCTGGCAATTTTGGAGGAACTTCAGTCTGAACAACAACAACCCCTTGTTGGCACAGGTGTGTACCCACCATCAATTTTGCCTAAGTCCACTAGATTTCCCCCCTTGTCACTCTGTCCCTCTGTCGAGATATTTACTAGATTAGTATTGAGCGATTTTGCTCAATTATCATCAAGACGTAGTAATGATAATCTCACCTTTCGACAGAGAACAGCATTGAAACAACTTGAGGGCTGGAAGGATGTTGTAATTAAACCCGCCGACAAGGGGGGAAATGTAGTGATATGGCCTATTGTTAAGTATGAGAGGGAGGTTTTCCGTCAGTTGAGAGACAGAGAGACGTATAGAAAGTTGAGCTCTAATCCTACTGACTCCTTCTCCAGAGAGCTTTCGGTTATCCTGGAACACGCACTGGATTTGGGTCTGGTCACGAGAAAGGTTGTGGATGGCTTGTTGATTAAATATCCTAAGGTGCCCACCTTGTACTTGCTCCCTAAAATTCACAAAGATGGCCTTGACCCGCCGGGCCGTCCGATCATGTCTGGTTTGGAGGGAATGTGCGACCCAGTGTGTAAGTTTATTGATTTTTATCTGAAACCTCTGGTCGAAGCACTTCCCTCCTACATAAAAGACACGACGGACGTGCTCAATAGGATCAATGGCATCCACATGGAGCCTGACATGTTGATCGTCACGGCGGATGTAGAGTCTTTGTACACCTTTGTACATCAGTTTGGATGAAATTATCCTCATCCACCGTAATAAGTATATCCAGAAAGTCAATGCATTTATTATGATATTTAAATGTCAATTTGATGTTAAACGGATTCATGCCCAGTCTACCCACAAAAGTCTCAAGCTGCTCCGCCGTACCCTGCCAAAAAATCAACAAATCATCTATGTACCTCATCCAGCACTGCACATGGGATACGGCCTGGTCGCCCTCGTCGCCAAAAACAGATCTCTCCCAGAACCCTAGGAAGAGATTGGCGTACGAGGGCGCACAAGCCGCACCCATTGCAGTGCCGCTGTTACGGGGGGACTGGCAGATTAGGACCAGGGGTATATATCCCAATCGCCAGTCGGGGCCCACCGTGCTCCAGATGGTAATGGAGCTGCTGGCACCCTGTGGGTTAGGCGGAGACTATAGAGCTGGATGGCTCTGAGATAACCCAGGAACTCTGGGAACCGGTCACGTGTGTTGGGACACGTCAGACCGGACGACAACCGATTAGCGTTTTGGTGCACCTAGCGCTACACCAACCACGTGTGCAGGAAACACGTCAGGCCGGGTGGTAACCAGGTAGCGTTGACCGGAAGACCGCCACGAAAGCGCCCTGTCGGCCACGTGTGTAGGACACGTCAGGCCGAGCGGTCCTCCGATTAGCGTTTCTGACCACCTCTCGACTGGCCACGTGTGTGTAGGACACGTCAGGCCAGATGGGTACACCAGTAGCGTTGACCGGGAAGCCGAGGAGGATAAGGAACACCCTGTTAACTCCACAGGGGTCCTGGGGTACGCTGTCCGTGCGCGTAGGGGGCACAACCGGACAGGTGGCGCAGCAGGTGCGTTGTCCGTGTGCGTAGGGGGCACAATCGGACAGGTGGCACATCAGGTGCGTTGTCCGTGTGCGTAGGAGGCACAATCGGACAGGTGGCGCAGCAGGTGCGTTGTCCGTGTGCGTAGGGGGCACAACCGGACAGGAAGCACAGCAGCCGCAGCCCAGTTAACGCCACTGGGCTGCTATAGCAAGACTGGAATGGCAGGAGGGAAGCACGGCGCCTGACCCTGATGTGCCGAGCCACGAATCTTGGCGTGACAGGCACCATTCGCCTAACCCTACCTACCGCTTCCCAACATAGGCTTATGCCGCAATGAGGCTCTAACATGGAGGTGTGCTCTGACTGAGCAAAAGTGAAGACTGCGCACCTCCATGTTGTCTCCAGCCCCTTTTATAACCTGGGTCCGCCCCAAACCCAGGGTGGAACCACCAAGGTCCAATAGCAGAGTGCCATGTCATCAGTGACGTCACATGCGACCTATCCGGAACCGCCACGTCATTGATGACCTCATGGCAGCCACGCCCCAAACACTTCACCAGTCATCGTCTGACGACCAATACTGAGGTGCCAGATCATAGGGGCGGGCCTCTGTGAGCCAGTCCGGAGTTGCCACGTCATCAGGACACCTGACACTCTCTGCCCTATCAGGGCCTGCCACCTCACGGACATGCTCAGTGAGGTCCTTACCGGACCTAGCCTCTGGTGCATCAAGTGCCTGAGCATGCCCAGTAGCCTGAGCAACAGGCTCAGAAACCAGACTATCAGTTGGAGCATGCTCAGTAGGCACATCCCAGAACTTAGACACAGCACGAAGTCCAAGTACCTGTGCAAAGAGGCTGTTAGGGTTAATTGTGGGAGCATGCTCAGTAGCCTGAACTGAGGACTTAGTCTCAGACATAACACAATCAGGCTGAGCATGCTCACTAGGCAAAACACCGGGCTTAAACTCTGGCTGGGGTAAATCAGCGCACGCATGCGCACTAGCCGCCTCTCCACACTTAGACGTAGTGGAAGGAACAGCCAACTGGACGACCCGAGGCACGGCCAAGAACGGCAGCCGGCGCCTGGGCGCAACAGGAACCGCAGCAGGCTGCTTGCGGCTATGGCGGCGTCGGTTCGTAACAGCCGTGTTGTTGCAGGTAAAAAGAATCCTTAAACGTAAAACAATTATGGGTAAGGATAAAGCGGAGCAGCTGGAGAATCAAGTCAATGAATCTTGCCTTTTTTTAATATCCCTCCTCTTGGCCATCCAATTGATGTAAGTTATTTATTTCTATACTGACATATGTGTATTGTATCTATTTCACGATATAATATTACTAAAAATAAGCACATGAAATATAAATAAAAAATAAAAATACATATATTTTTGAAGCAAGTTACTCGTTTTTCTCCTGTTTTGTATTGTCCCACAAGTGCAAAGATATTTGCAGCACGTCTGCCTGCATTGCACACTCAAACTCATTGTTACTAAGCCATTATACTAGCAAACACTGAGTGAACTTAGTGGCATCCTAAACGTGGCTGTTGGACTTCTGTATTGTCCCACTAGTGCAAAGATATTTGCAGCACGTCTGCCTGCATTGCACACTCAAACTCATTGTTACTAAGCCATTATACCAGCAAACACTGAGTGAACTTAGTGGCATCCTAAACGTGGCTGTTGTACTTCTGTATTGTCCTACTAGTGCAAAGATATTTGCAGCACGTCTGCCTGCATTGCACACTCAAACTCATTGTTACTAAGCCATTATACTAGCAAACACTGAGTGAACTTAGTGGCATCCTAAACGTGGCTGTTGGACTTATGTATTGTCTAGAGTTGAGCGCGGTTCGTGGTTCGAGGTTCTCCAGTTCGGGGCTCGAGTGATTTTGGGGACTGTTCGAGATCGAACTAGAACTCGAGCTTTTTGCAAAAGCTCGATAGTTCTAGATATGTTCGAGAACGGTTCTAGCAGCAAAAAGCAGGGCTTTTTACAGCTACAGTGTGCAGGAGCCATCGCTGGCAGCCTGCCAGAAGCTGGTAACCAAGATAAACATCGGGTATCCAAGCAAAGCGCTTTGGTTAGTAACCCGATGTTTATCTTAGTTACGTGCAGGAAGCCCACACTTCCCCGCTCAGCTCGCTCCGCCCCCTCCTGCCCGCGGCATGTACACACACACACACACACACACACACACACACACGCACCCCCCCCCCCGCTCGGCTTACCTGCGGTGATGAAGTCCCGCCATCCCGATCTCAGCGCTGTCACTGTCCTCCATGGCCGCCGCTTGTCACATCACCTCTCGCTTCCGACCCGAGACTGACTAGCGGTGACGTCACGGACCTCTCGCGATACTTGGTGTGAAGCCGGTCATTGAGCTCAGTGACAGGGGCTGTCGGCAGTGCTGGAGATCAGCGCAGGTAATGTACCTCGCTCCTGACAGCAGCACTTGTCATGCCCTGCAGTGACCTGGGCTGACCCATTGATGTTAGCTCAGGTCACTGCATTGCTCTCCCAGCCAATGGGGAACATCCTGCTCTTCATTGACTGGGACAGTGTGGATCGTCATGGCAACCCCTTGGATTACACCAGAACTGGATTTGTTTTTCATTCTAATAAATTGGTTAAAGAGGGAATGTTTTGGGGAGTGTTTTTTCAAATAAAAATGTGTTTGTCGTCTATTTTTTTTTATTACTGACTGGGTTGGTGATGTCGGGTATCTGATAGACGCCTGACCTCACCAACCCCAGGGCTTGATGCCAGGTGACTTACACATCTGGTATTAACCCCATATATTACCCCGTTTGCCACCGCACCAGGGCGCGGGATGAGCTGGGGCGAAGCACCAGGATTGGCGCATCTAATGTATGCGCCACTTCTGGGGCGGCTGCGGCCTGCTATTTTTAGGCTGGGGAGAGTCCAATAACCATGGACCTCCCTAGTCTGAGAATATCAGGCCCCAGCTGTCTGCTTTACCTTGGCTGGTGATCCAATTTTGGGGGACCCCTACGTGTTTTTTTTTTAAATTATTTATTTAATTTAAAATAACAGCGTGGGGTGCCCTCAGTTTTGGATTACTAGCCAAGGTGAGGTTGCCAGCTGTGGTCTGCAGGCTGCAGCCGTCTGCTTTACCCTAGCTGGCTACAAAACTAGGGGGAACCCTACGTCCTTTTTGTTTTTCATTTTTTTGGCTAAATACAAAGCTAAGCACCCCTTAGTGCCACATGAAAGGCACCAAAGGGTGCTCCACTTTTTCTCCATTTTTTCTCCACTTTTTCTACATTTTTTCTCCACTTTTTCTCCACTTTTTCTCCATTTTTTCTCCATTTTTTTTCCACTTTTTCTCCACTTTTTTTCCACTTTTTCTCCACTCTTTCTCCACTTTTTCTCTACTTTTTCTCCACTTTTTCTCCACTTTTTCTCCACTTTTTCTCCACTTATTCTCCACTTTTTCTCCACTTATTCTCCACTTATTCTCCACTTTTTTCTCCACTTATTCTCCACTTTTTCTCCACTTTTTCTCCACTTTTTCTCCACTTTTTCTCCACTTTTTCTCTACTTATTCTCTACTTTTTCTCCACTTTTTCTCCACTTTTTCTCCATTTTTTTTCCACTTTTTCTCCACTTTTTCTCCACTTTTTCTCCACTTTTTCTCCACTTTTTCTCCACTTTTTCTCCATTTTTTCCCACTTTTTCTCCACTTTTTCTCCACTTTTTCTCCACTTTTTTCTCCACTTTTTCTCCACTTTTTCTCCGTTCTTTTTCTATGGTCGGTCTACCCATTAGCTCTGCCATGCACACTGTAGCTCTACACCTACTGCACATGTTACTTTATGATTGACATCTCTTTCGTACCAGTGCTGTCTAAGCCTACTCTGACCCCATATTTGTCATTACTATATTGTCCTTGTACTGTATTATGACATTTGTATCATGTGTTTCATTTCTTGCTGTGTTGCAATTTTTTTGCTGCATCCCAATTGTACCTCTACATTGTTCGAGTTTATGTTATTGTTCTCTCACTCTTATGTGATACTGATTATTGTCATTTTTCATAATTACATGCAGATAAGTCCAATCTGACGAAGGCTCAGGCCGAAACGTCATTTGTAACTTGTTTTGGACAAAAACATATATGCTTATGAAAATTTTTTTTTTCTTAATACGGACCAATAAAGAGTGATTTTGCATTACTATCCGTTGTGACTTACTGACTTAGTCTGGGAGATTTAGAGTGCCGAGGTTACTCACTAATTTTATCTATTATTACCTCTGAGCACCTATATACCAGTGAGCAGAGCTTCCTCTACAGTAGTTCTCCTGATTAGGCATGCCCTTACCTCATGAGCAGGGCATTGCAGCTTTGGTAGCAACCATTACGACATGGACTCTGCTGCTGTGGACCCGAGAAGAGTGAGTGCAGATTCATTGCACCCACACTCCTCACATGAAGGGTCCGCACTCCTAGACAATGGGGGATACGTTCCCTGAGTGTCTCCCCCCCATATTCTAGACGGTCCAGAGTCGTCGTGGGACCCCTTTATTTTTTTTCTTACAATAAATTGGTGAAAGAGGAAATGTTTTGGGGACTGTTTTTTCAAATAAATTTCTTTTGTCGATTTTTTTTTTTTTGTTAGTACTGACAGTTTATGATGTTAAGTATCTAATAGACGCCATGACATCACAAACTGCTGGGCTTGATCTCAGGTTACTTTACAGCTAGTATCAACCCGATTTATTACCCCGTTTGCCACTGCACCAGGGCACGGGATGAGCTGGGGTGAAGCGCCAGGATTGGCGCATCTAGTGGATGCGCCACGTCTGGGGTGCCTGCGGCCTGCTATTTTTAGGCTGTGAAGGCCCAATAACTATGGACCTTCCCACCCTGAGAATACCAGACCACAGCTGTCCGCTTTACCTTGGCTGGTGATCCAATTTGGGGGGGACCCTACTTTTATTGTGTAATTATTAATATTTATACAATAATTATAAAAAAGAGCCTGAGGGGACCTCCACATTGGATCCCCAACCACGGTAAAGCTGCCAGCTGTGGTTTTCAGGCTACAGCCGTCTACTTTACCCTAGCTGGCTATCAAAAATGGGGGGACCCAAGGTCATTTTGTTTTTTTAACTATTTTTTAAATAGAAAAAATTAATGCGCTTCCCTGTATTTTGATTGCCAACCAAGGTAACGGCAGGCAGATGGGGGTGGCAACCCATAGCTGTCTGCTTTATCTGCGCTGAGAATCAAAAATACCGCGGAGCGCTACGTCATTTTTTTAAAGATTTATTTTTACAGCACTGTGATGTCCAGCAATCAAAATACAGAGAAGCCCATTTTATTTTTAGTTATTTAAATAAATAATTTAAAAAAATATATATGGGCTCCCGCTGCATTTTTTGTATTGCTAGCTAAGGGTAATCCAAGCAGCTACTGGCTGCTAACCCCCACTGCTTGGTGTTACCTTCACTGGCAATGGAAAATCCAGGGAAGCATTTTTTATTTTTTTTGCCAAAAAACTACAAAAAAAGGACGTGAGCTTCGCCCTATTTTTGTATGCTAGCCAGGTATAGCAGGCAGGTGCTGGAAGAGTTGGATACAGCGCCAGAATATGGCGCTTCTATGAAAATGCCATTTTCTGAGGCGGCTGCAGACTGCAATTCGCAGCAGTGGGGCCCAGAAAGCTCAGGCCAACCTGTGCTGCGGATTCCAATCCCCAGCTGCCTAGTTGTACCTGGCTGGACACAAAAATGGGGCGAAGCCTACGTCATTTGTTTTCTAATTATTTCATGAAATTCATGAAATAATAAAAAAAGGTCTTCCCTTTATTTTTGGTTCCCAGCCGGGTACAAATAGGCAACTGGAGGTTGGGGGCAGCCGTACCTGCCTGCTGTACCTGGCTAGCATACAAAAATATGGCGAAGCCCACATAATTTTTTCAGGGGGCAAAAAACTTCTGCATACAGTCCTGGATGGAGTATGCTGAGCCTTGTAGTTCTGCAGCTGCTGTCTATCTGTATGGAGAAGAGCAGACAGCAGCTGCAGAACTACAAGGCTCAGCATACTCCATCCAGGACTGTATGCAGAATTTTTTCGCCCACCAAAAAAATGACGTGGGCTTCGCCATATTTTTGTATGCTAGCCAGGTACAGCAGGCAGCCACGGGCTGCCTCCAACCCCCAGTTGCCTATTTGTACCCGGATGGGAACCAAAAATATAGGGAAGCCCGTTTTTTTAAATTATTTCACTTAGTTCATGAAATAATTAAAAAACAAATGACGTGGGCTTCGCCCCATTTTTGTGTCCAGCCGGGTACAACTAGGCAGCTGGGGATTGGAATCCGCAGCACAGGTTAGCCCGAGGTTTCTGGGCGCCTCTGCTGCGAATTGCAGTCCGCAGCCGCCGCAGAAAATGGCGCTCTCATAGAAGCGCCATCATCTGGCGCTGTATCCAACTCTTCCAACAGCCCTGGAGCCGGGTGGCTTGTTGGGTAATCATGAGTTAATACTGGCTTTGTTTTACTAGCCAGTATTAAGCCAGAGATTCTTAATGTCAGGCACGTTTGACCCGGCCATTAAGAATCTCCAATAAAGGGTTAAAAAAAAGACACCACACAGAGAAAAAATACTTTAATAGAAATAAATACACAGACACATTAGAGACTCCATCTTTATTACCCCCTGTCACCCCTCCACGATCCTGCTCTTCTGTCTTCTTTCTTTCTAGTGTAGTAGTAGTGACGATTGTAGTGAGGATGAGGTTCACCAGCCCATCACTTGGGGCTGGGGCATCTCATCCTCACTACAATCATCACTAGTGTAGTAGTAGTGACGATTGTAGTGAGGATAAGGTTCACCAGCTCATCACTTGGGGCTGGGGAACCTCATCCTCACTACAATCCTCACTAGTGTAGTAGTAGTGACGATTGTAGTGAGGATGAGGTGCACCAGCCCATCACTTGGGGCTGGGGCATCTCATCCTCACTACAATCATCACTAGTGTAGTAGTAGTGACGATTGTAGTGAGGAAGGATGAGGTGCACCAGCTTATCACTTGGGGCTGGGGCATCTCATCCTCACTACAATCCTCACTAGTGTAGTAGTAGTGACGATTGTAGTGAGGAAGGATGAGATTCACCAGCTCATCACTTGGGGCTGGGGAACCTCATCCTCACTACAATCCTCACTACAATCATGCAGCAGCGTGCAGCCTTCACGCCGTGAGTGATCAGTGCTGGCTGTCAGTGGTAACAGCGGTAACGCTGACAGACGCGTTACCATAGCAACGGTGCTCTCGGAGCCGCGATTAGCGGTGACGTCACCGCTAACTGCGTTGCTATGGCAACGGCGATCTCCGTTAATGACCGGCTGTGTCAGCCGGTCCCTAACGGAACGGGGAGTCGACCGTGTGCTAGAGCATGTCGCCGGTACACGGCGATACACATATGTGCACCGTGTACCGGAGAGATACACTCGCAGGTCCTACATGACGTGTCATAGTCATCTGACCAGTCTGTAGCCAATGAGATAATAGCCACGTGACTGGTCACATGGCTATTTTGACGTCACGATAGGTCCTGCATCTCTGCTGGCAGTGCAGGTCACCAGGAGGATTAAGCGATCATCGGATGGAATAGCGGCAGGAGACAGAGTGCAGAAGGGATCGCGGGGACCGGTAAGTGTTATGGCAATGTTTATTAACTGTTTGTGTACATTTATAATGCATTTTTATGTGTTTTTGATTGCCTCCCATTATAGCCTATACGTTCGAGTTCGGTTCGTCGAACGTTCGACGAGCCGAACTCGAACGGGACCCCCGTTCGGCGAACCGGCTTCGAGCCGAACCGGGACCGGTTCGCTCATCTCTAGTATTGTCCCACAAGTGCAAAGATATTTGCAGCACGTCTGCCTGCATTGCACGCTCAAACTCATTGTTACTAAGCCATTATACTAGCAAACACTGAGTGAACTTAGTGGCATCCTAAACGTGGCTGTTGGACTTCTGTATTGTCCCACAAGTGCAAATATATTTGCAGCACGTCTGCCTGCATTGCACACTCAAACTCATTGTTACTAAGCCATTATACTAGCAAACACTGAGTGAACTTAGTGGCATCCTAAACGTGGCTGTTGGACTTCTGTATTGTCTCACTAGTGCAAAGATATTTGCAGCACGTCTGCCTGCATTGCACACTCAAACTCATTGTTACTAAGCCATTATACTTGCAAACACTGAGTGAACTTAGTGGCATCCTAAACGTGGCTGTTGGACTTCTGTATTGTCCCACTAGTGCAAAGATTTTTGCAGCACGTCTGCCTGCATTGCACACTCAAACTCATTGTTACTAAGCCATTATACTTGCAAACACTGAGTGAACTTAGTGGCATCCTAAACGTGGCTGTTGGACTTCTGTATTGTCTCACTAGTGCAAAGATATTTGCAGCACGTCCGCCTGCATTGCACACTCAAACTCATTGTTACTAAGCCAATATACTAGCAAACACTGAGTGAACTTAGTGGCATCCTAAAAGTGGCTGTTGGACTTCTGTATTGTCCCACAAGTGCAAAGATATTTGCAGCACGTCTGCCTGCATTGCACACTCAAACTCATTGTTACTAAGCCATTATACTAGAAAACACTGAGTGAACTTAGTGGCATCCTAAACGTGGCTGTTGGACTTCTGTATTGTCCCACTAGTGCAAAGATATCTGCACCACGTCTGCCTGCATTGCACACTCAAACTCATTGTTACTAAGCCATTATACTAGCAAACACTGAGTGAACTTAGTGGCATCCTAAACGTGGCTGTTGGACTTCTGTATTGTCTCACTAGTGCAAAGATAGTTGCAGCACGTCTGCCTGCATTGCACACTCAAATTCATTGTGTCACGCTCCCCGGGTCCCGACGTCGTTTCTCACTCACCGCTCCGGTCCCCGGGTCCCCTGCCTCCAGCCACACGTCCTCCTCGGCACCGTTCCCTGCTCTGGCCTCCGGCACCCGGTCGTCACGCATGTGCATTAGGGCGCGCGCGCGGTCACTGACCTCCTCTTAAAGGCCCTGCACTCCCTAACAGGATATTGCATCAGTCAGGGTCAGGTATATTAGGAGCTCCCTGCCTGGAGGGCGTCGCCTGTTCGTCGAGTTCTGCAAGCTAGAAGTCCAGGTCCCCTTGTGTCTTACTCATACTAAAAACTTTGTCTCTTCCGTAGAGCCTGCTCTGCCTCCGTAACCGGTCCCTGAATCCAGTCTTGCCAAGAGGTCCTCCGGTGTCCGTCGGCGGGGAATCCAACCACCGTTTCGGCAGCCTGTGCCTGTCTGGTATCTCCGACTTCACCCAGCTGCCTTCCATCTTACCCAGCTAACCCGGATCCCGCCTGAGCTTCCTAACCGTCACCCGTACTGGACTTCCGTAATTATCTCCGAGGACTCTGTGGCTCCAAAGACTCTGTTTTACCCGTTCCCTGTGAGACGCTACCCCGGTTCCGCTAGTACTCCGGCTACCGTGTACCTAGGCTCTCTGGTGGGGTGACTGGACAGTCCCTGTATAGGCGTTAGCTCCAAGTTGCCTCACTGGGGGAGTCCGGTACACAACCCAGAGGATCCACCATCACCCGGACCTAACAGAACGAACAGGCCATGGATCCCGCCGAAGCACTAGCATCCCAACTGGCCGGATTGCAGCAGGAGCTGGTACGTCAGCGAGAGACCCAATCCCGTATGTTGGCCTTCATGACGTCAGTGGACACCCGCCTGAACACACTGCAATCCACAGCCACGTCCCTGTCCACTTCCGCCACATCCACGGCTTCCATAGGGACAACTTCTGCGACCTCGCAACCGAGGCTAGCCTCTCCGCCTCGGTATGCCGGGGACCCCAAGAACTGCCGTGGGTTCTTGAACCAGTGCTCGCTGCACTTCAAACTGCTCCCACATCTCTTCGCTTCCGACCAAGCTAAGGTAGCCTTCGTCATGTCTCATCTGGAGGGTGAAGCACTGGCATGGATGAACCCCTTGTGGGAGAGGGAAGATCCAGTAACCACCAACATCCAGGACTTCCTGCACACCTTCCGCACCGCGTTCGATGAACCCGGACGTGCTTCTTCATCCGCCTCATCCCTCCTCAGGCTACGCCAAGGAACTTTGACAGTTGGTCAGTATGCCATCCGGTTCCGCACGCTGGCATCTGAGTTGGGATGGAACAATGAAGCCTTGACTGCCGCCTTCTGAGAGGGCCTTACCAGTCGTATCAAGGACGAGCTGGCCGGCCGAGACGTCCCCTCTACCCTTGACGCCCTGATCGCCCTCCCAACCCGGATAGACCTCCGCTTTCAAGAAAGGTCTAAGGAAATGTCCCGCGAGCGGCGCCCTGTAAGGCACTCCGCTTCTCCACAGAAGCCTATCCTCTCCTCATCCGGGCTCTCTGGCTCCTCCATCCATGAGCCCATGGAGTCCATGCAAGTGGACCAGCTACGGTCCTCCGTGCAGCGTCGAGCGGAACGAGCCGCCAAGGGTCTCTGCTTCTATTGTGGAGACGGCGCACACCAGGTGCGTGCCTGCCCAGAGAAACCGGGAAACTCCAAAGCCTAGGGTTGGTAGGAGAGGCCACCCTAGGTACTGGGAAGTTCTCTGACCCAGTGACATGGACTGTACAGGTGACAACAGGAGAAACCCGCTTCACGGCATATCTCGACTCCGGGGCAGCGGGTAACTTCATCCACCAGGCCACAGTTGACAAGTACCAGTTACCTGTCACCCCGCTGCAGACACCGCTTGTGATAGCCTCTGTGGATGGGGAACCCCTCTTTGACCCCGTCCTGTTCGTCACTAAACCTGTGAAACTGCGTATCGGTGCGCTACACACCGAAGGCGATTTCTATGTTCTGCCACGCATGTCTCATCCGCTTCTGCTGGGTTTACCCTGGTTGCGGGTACATGAACCTACGGTCAGCTGGCGTACTGGAGAAATCATCCGCTGGGGCCCGTCTTGTCATGAGAACTGCCTCCAGTCAGTCCAGCCCGTCCGTCGTCCTCCGGCCCCGGACTCCTTATCTGGTCTTCCTCCAGCCTATTGGTCCTTCGCGGATGTGTTCGATAAAAAGGAGTCGGAGGTATTGCCTCCACATCGACCCTACGACTGTGCCATTGACCTTCTGCCGGGAACCACACCCCCTCGGGGACGGATATACCCTTTGTCCCCTGCTGAGACCCGGGCCATGTCTGAATACATCACCGAGAACCTGGCACAGGGGTTCATTCGAAGGTCCTCGTCCCCGGCTGGTGCGTACTTCTTCTTTGTCAAGAAAAAAGAAGGCGACCTACGGCCCTGTATCGATTACCGGGGACTAAACCAGATCACAGTGAAAAACAAATACCCCCTGCCTCTCATCCCTGAACTCTTCGATCGGCTCCGGGGAGCCCGTATATTCACCAAATTGGATCTCCGTGGGGCCTACAACCTGGTTTGCATACGCTCCTGGGACGAGTGGAAGACCGCCTTCAACACCCGGAACGGGCACTATGAATATTGCGTGATGCCCTTCGGCCTTTGCAATGCACCGGCAGTCTTCCAGGAGCTGGTGAACGACGTGTTCAGGGACCTCCTCTATGTCTGTGTAGTCGTATACCTGGACGACATCTTAATCTACTCCCCAGACCTACGTACCCACAGAGAGCACGTGCAGATCGTGCTACAGAGGCTGAGGAAGAATCACTTATACGCCAAACACGAGAAGTGTGTGTTCGAACAATCATCCCTCCCCTTTTTGGGCTATGTAATATCGGACACCGGACTGCAGATGGATCCCGTGAAGGTCTCTGCTATCCTCGACTGGCCTCCTCCTTCGGGACTAAAAGCCATCCAACGTTTCCTCGGTTTTGCTAACTACTATCGCCAGTTCGTCCCTCACTTCTCGACCCTAACTGCTCCGCTCTCCGCCCTGACCAAGAAGGGGGCCAATCCGAAGGCTTGGACACCCGAGGCCGAAGCCGCCTTCTGCTCTCTGAAGCGGTCCTTTGCTTCTTCTCCCATCCTTCACCGTCCTGAGTTGAACCGCCAATTCACCCTGGAGGTTGACGCCTCCTCCGCAGGGGCAGGAGCCGTACTTATGCAGAAGTCCGCCACCGGGAAGATGGTCACCTGCGGCTTCTTCTCCAAGATCTTCTCAGCCCCAGAACGCAATTATACCATTGGTGATCGAGAGCTCCTGGCCGTTAAGATGGCGTTGGAGGAATGGCGATATCTCTTGGAGGGAGCGGTTTACCCGGTGATCATCTATACTGACCACAAAAACCTGGAGTATATACGCTCCGCTCAAAGGCTGAATCCACGCCAAGCACGTTGGTCTCTCTTCTTTGCCAGGTTTGACTTTCAGCTACACTACCGGCCCACGGACAAGAACGTACGGGCAGATGCCCTGTCTCGGTCCTTCGTTCTGGTAGACCAAGAGGAGGAGCCAAGCCAGCCCATCATCTGTCCTAGCAAGGTCATCCCGGTGGCTCCCGTCTCCCTGGCACAGATCCCTCCTGGGACGACTTACGTCACGGAGACCGACCGACTCAAGGTCCTCCAATGGGGACACTCCTCGAAAGTGGCCAGACACGCCGGCCAGAAGAAAACCTGGGGCGTCATCGCCCGTCACTATTGGTGGCCGTCTCTTCATACGGATGTCACCGCCTTCGTCTCTGCATGTTCCTTCTGTGCCCGGAACAAGACGCCTAAGCACCTGCCCTTTGGTCCTCTTCTCCCTCTGCCGACTCCTTCCATTCCATGGCAACACATAGCCATGGACTTTGTCACGGACTTGCCCTTGTCCTCCGATCATACGGTCATCTGGGTCGTGGTGGACCGGTTCTCGAAAATGGCTCATTTTGTTCCTATGGCCAGATTGCCCTCTGCTCAAGAGCTTGCGGACGCCTTCATACAGCACATCTTCCGGCTGCATGGCTTTCCTGCCCATATCATGTCCGACAGAGGAACCCAATTCATCTCATGCTTCTGGAGGGCTCTCTGTGAACACCTGGGGGTGTCTCTGGACTTTTCCTCTGCCTACCACCCTCAGTCAAACGGACAAGTGGAACGAGTCAACCAGATCATGACAACTTTCCTTCGTCACTACGTCAATGTCCACCAGGACAACTGGTCCACGCTCCTTCCTTGGGCTGAATTCTCTCATAACCACCAGGTCAGCGAATCCACCTCCAGTTCTCCCTTCCATGTTGTCTATGGTCTCCAGCCTTCTGTGCCATTACCAGTCTCTCCAGCTTCCGATGTACCTGCAGCAGATGCCCTAGCCAGAAACTTCTCCGCTTTATGGGCCTCAGTCAAGACCTCCCTGGGACATGCTGCTGCACGAATGAAGAGACATGCGGACAAGAGACGTCTCGATCCTCCTCGCTTCTCTCCTGGGGACTTGGTCTGGCTTGACTCCAAGTATGTCCGACTCAAGATTCCATCGTACAAGCTGGGTTCGCGGTACATCGGTCCCTTCAAGGTCCTCAGGAGGATCAACGAGGTGTCCTACAAGTTGCAGCTACCGCCCTCCATGCGGATACCCAACTCCTTCCATGTGTCCTTTCTGAAACCTGTTGTTCTCGGTCCCTTCTCCTCTAATGCCTGTCCTCCTCCTCCCATAGCCGATGATGACATCTATGCGGTAAGAGATATCGTGGCCATGAAGACCGTCAGGGGACGGCAGTACTTCCTGGTCGACTGGGCAGGTTATGGTCCCGAGGATAGGTCCTGGGAACCTCGGGAGAACGTGGGTACTCCTCTGATTCGTGCCTTCATGTCCCGGTTGCGGGGAGGGGGGCCTGGGGGGGGGTACTGTCACGCTCCCCGGGTCCCGACGTCGTTTCTCACTCACCACTCCGGTCCCCGGGTCCCCTGCCTCCAGCCACACGTTCTCCTTGGCACCGTTCCCTGCTCTGGCCTCCGGCACCCAAGCGTCACGCATGTGCACTAGGGCGCGCGCGCGGTCACTGACCTCCTCTTAAAGGCCCTGCACTCCCTAACAGGATATTGCATCAGTCAGGGTTAGGTATATTAGGAGCTCCCTGCCTGGAGGGTGTCGCCTGTTCGTCGAGTTCTGCAAGCTAGAAGTCCAGGTCCCCTTGTGTCTTACTCATACTAAAAACTTTGTCTCTTCCGTAGAGCCTGCTCTGCCTCCGTAACTGGTCCCTGAATCCAATCTTGCCAAGAGGTCCTCCGGTGTCCGTCGGCGGGGAATCCAACCACCGTTTCGGCAGCCTGTGCCTGTTTGGTATCTCCGACATCACCCAGCTGCCTTCCATCACACCCAGCTAACCCGGATCCCGCCTGAGCTTCCTAACCGTCACCCATACTGGACTTACGTAATTATCTCCGAGGACTCTGTGGCTCCAAAGACTCAGTTTTACCCGTTCCCTGTGGGACGCTACCCCGGTTCCGCTAGTACTCTGGCTACCGTGTACCTAGGAGCTCTGGTGGAGTGACTGGACAGTCCCTGTATAAGGGTTAGCTCCAGGTTGCCTCACTGGGGGAGTCCGGTACACGGCCCAGAGGATCCACCATCACCCGGACCTAACACATTGTTACTAAACCATTATACTAGCAAACACTGAGTGAACTTAGTGGAATCCTAAACGTGGCTGTTGGACTTCTGTATTGTCCTACAAGTGCAAAGATATTTGCAGCACGTCTGCCTGCATTGCACACTCAAACTCATTGTTACTAAGCCATTAAACTAGCAAACACTGAGTGAACTTAGTGGCATCCTAAACCTGGCTGTTGGACTTCTGTATTGTCGCACTCAATTATACTAGCAAACACTGAGTGAACTTAGTGGCATCCTAAACGTGGCTGTTGGACTTCTGTATTGTCCCACTAGTGCAAAGATATTTGCAGCACGTCTGCCTGCATTGCACACTCACACTCATTGTTACTAAGCCATTATACTAGCAAACACTGAGTGAACTTAGTGGCGTCCTAAACGTGGCTGTTGGACTTCTGTATTGTCCCACAAGTGCAAAGATATTTGCAGCACGTCTGCCTGCATTGCACACTCAAACTCATTGTTACTAAGCCATTATACTAGCAAACACTGAGTGAACTTAGTGGCATCCTAAACGTGTGTTACGGGGGGCTGTCTGATAATAACCTAAAGGAGTATCAGACAGTCAGGGTCCACCGTGCAAAGACTCTGCTGCAGACTATGGCAGAGTGCAATACCTCTGTTAACTCACAGAAGGATATAATAAGTAAGTAAAGCAATTCCTCCCTTACTTGGAGGGCGTGAGGAATGATCTCTGTTAATAATCACAGAGACAAAGGCAATGTGTGCGAAATGGCACCTACCTAGGTCCGCTCTTCTAGTGGTGCAAAAGAGACGAACAGCAGCGTAAGCCGCACAAAGCTCCTACCTGCGTTCGCTCCACTAGTGTGCGAGGACACGAACCACTAGATATGGCACCTGCCTAGGTCCGCTCTTCTAGTGGTGCAAAAGAGACGAACAGCAGCGTAAGCCGCACAAAGCTCCTACCTCTGTTCGCTCCCCTAGTGTGCGAGGATACGAACAACTGCCAGACGCAGTATAAGGAACGTTACCCTAGCGGCAACGTCCACCTATAGTCGAACCACAAGGCCCAGCCAGACCATGTGCCTCAGGCACCTGCCTATGTCCGCTCCCCTAAGAGGTAAGGATACGGACAGCAGCCGAAGCTGTAAGGTATAAGAACGCTACCCTGCCGGTAGCGCTCACCTAGCATAGACAGAGGAATGCCTAGAGGAACGCGCACAGAGCGTCTACTCCTATGCATGAACCAAGAGGACTGAGCGCCATGCGGCGTGTGTCAGGGTCTTATATAGACTCTGTGCCTCATCCAAGATGGAGGACACCAGAGCCAATCCGCTGCCAGAACGACAGGAGTGACGTCATGCTGGCCTATCACCGAGCAAGGCATCACAAGCACATGATCAGCGACCAATCGGCATAGAAGGTGTCAGAGACTTGTGACCTCGTGTCAGCGATGATGTCACCCGCACATGTGCAATGGCTCCAAGATAGGACTTAGTCTCCAGCGCTCGCACATGTGCAGTAGCAAGAAATCTGGACTTAGTCTCCAGCGCTCGCACATGTGCAGTAGCAAGAAATTTGGACATAGTCTCCAGTGCTCGCAGCAACCGTAACAACGTGGCTGTTGGACTTCTGTATTGTCCCACAAGTGCAAACATATTTGCAGCACGTCTGCCTGCATTGCACACTCAAACTCATTGTTACTAAGCCATTATAGCAGCAAACACTGAGTGAACTTAGTGGCATCCTAAACGTGGATAATGGACTTCTGTATTGTCCCACTAGTGCAAAGATATTTGCAGCACGTCTGCCTGCATTGCACACTCAAACTCATTGTTACTAAGCCATTATACTAGCAAACACTGAGTGAACTTAGTGGCATCCTAAACGTGTGTTACGGGGGGCTGTCTGATAATAACCTAAAGGAGTATCAGACAGTCAGGGTCCACCGTGCAAAGACTCTGCTGCAGACTATGGCAGAGTGCAATACCTCTGTTAACTCACAGAAGGATATAATAAGTAAGTAAAGCAATTCCTCCCTTACTTGGAGGGCGTGAGGAATGATCTCTGTTAATAATCACAGAGACAAAGGCAATGTGTGCGAAATGGCACCTACCTAGGTCCGCTCTTCTAGTGGTGCAAAAGAGACGAACAGCAGCGTAAGCCGCACAAAGCTCCTACCTGCGTTCGCTCCACTAGTGTGCGAGGACACGAACCACTAGATATGGCACCTGCCTAGGTCCGCTCTTCTAGTGGTGCAAAAGAGACGAACAGCAGCGTAAGCTGCACAAAGCTCCTACCTCTGTTCGCTCCCCTAGTGTGCGAGGATACGAACAACTGCCAGACGCAGTATAAGGAACGTTACCCTAGCGGCAACGTCCACCTATAGTCGAACCACAAGGCCCAGCCAGACCATGTGCCTCAGGCACCTGCCTATGTCCGCTCCCCTAAGAGGTAAGGATACGGACAGCAGCCGAAGCTGTAAGGTATAAGAACGCTACCCTGCCGGTAGCGCTCACCTAGCATAGACAGAGGAATGCCTAGAGGAACGCGCACAGAGCGTCTACTCCTATGCATGAACCAAGAGGACTGAGCGCCATGCGGCGTGTGTCAGGGTCTTATATAGACTCTGTGCCTCATCCAAGATGGAGGACACCAGAGCCAATCCGCTGCCAGAACGACAGGAGTGACGTCATGCTGGCCTATCACCGAGCAAGGCATCACAAGCACATGATCAGCGACCAATCGGCATAGAAGGTGTCAGAGACTTGTGACCTCGTGTCAGCGATGATGTCACCCGCACATGTGCAATGGCTCCAAGATAGGACTTAGTCTCCAGCGCTCGCACATGTGCAGTAGCAAGAAATCTGGACTTAGTCTCCAGCGCTCGCACATGTGCAGTAGCAAGAAATTTGGACATAGTCTCCAGTGCTCGCAGCAACCGTAACAACGTGGCTGTTGGACTTCTGTATTGTCCCACAAGTGCAAACATATTTGCAGCACGTCTGCCTGCATTGCACACTCAAACTCATTGTTACTAAGCCATTATAGTAGCAAACACTGAGTGAACTTAGTGGCATCCTAAACGTGGATAATGGACTTCTGTATTGTCCCACTAGTGCAAAGATATTTGCAGCACGTCTGCCTGCATTGCACACTAAAACTCATTGTTACTAAGCCATTATACTAGCAAACACTGAGTGAACTTAGTGGCATCCTAAGCGTGGCTGTTGGACTTCTGTATTGTCCCACTAGTGCAAAGATATTTGCAGCACGTCTGCCTGCATTGCACACTCAAACTCATTGTTACTAAGCCATTATACTAGCAAACACTGAGTGAACTTAGTGGCATCCTAAACGTGGCTGTTGGACTTCTGTATTGTCCCACTAGTGCAAAGATATTTGAAGCACGTCTTCCTGCATTGCACACTCAAACTCATTGTTACTAAGCCATTATACTAGCAAACACTGAGTGAACTTAGTGGCATCCTAAACGTGGCTTTTGGACTTCTGTATTGTCCCACTAGTGCACAGATATTTGCAGCACGTCTGCCTGCATTGCACACTCAAACTCATTGTTACTAAGCCATTATACTAGCAAACACTGAGTGAACTTAGTTTCATCCTAAACGTGGCTGTTGGACTTCTGTATTGTCCCACAAGTGCAAAGATATTTGCAGCACGTGTGCCTGCATTGCACACTCAAACTCATTGTTACTAAGCCATTATACTAGCAAACACTGAGTGAACTTAGTGGCATCCTAAACGTGGCTGTTGGACATCTGTATTGTCCCACAAGTGCAAAGATATTTGAAGCACGTCTGCCTGCATTGCACACTCAAACTCATTGTTACTAAGCCATTATACTAGCAAACACTGAGTGAACTTAGTGGAATCCTAAACGTGGCTGTTGGACTTCTGTATTGTCCCTCAAGTGCAAAGATATTTGCAGCACGTCTGCCTGCATTGCACACTCAAACTCATTGTTACTAAGCCATTATAGTAGCAAACACTGAGTGAACTTATTGGCATCCTAAACGTGGCTGTTGGACTTCTGTATTGTCCCACTAGTGCAAAGATATTTGCAGAACGTCTGCCTGCATTGCACACATAAACTCATTGTTACTAAGCCATTATACTAGCAAACACTGAGTGAACTTAGTGGCATCCTAAACGTGGCTGTTGGACTTCTGTATTGTCCCACTAGTGCAAAGATATTTGCAGCACGTCTGCCTGCATTGCACACTCAAACTCATAGTTACTAAGCCATTATACTAGCAAACACTGAGTGAACTTAGTGGCTTCCTAAACGTGGCTGTTGGACTTCTGTATTGTCCCACTAGTGCAAAGATATTTGCAGCACATCTGCCTGCATTGCACACTCAAACTCATTGTTATTAGGCCATTATACTAGCAAACACTTAGTGAACTTAGTGGCATCCTAAACGGGGCTGTTGGACTTCTGTATTGTCCCACAAGTGCAAAGATATTTGAAGCACGTCTGCCTGAATTGCACACTCAAACTCATTGTTACTAAGCCATTATACTAGCAAACACTGAGTGAACTTAGTGACATCCTAAACGTGGCTGTTGGACTTCTGTATTGTCCCACTAGTGCAAAGATATTTGCAGCACGTTTGCCTGCATTGCACACACTTAAACTCATTGTTACTAAGCCATTATACTAGCAAACACTGAGTAAACTTAGTGGCATCCTAAACGTGGCTGTTGGACTTCTGTATTGTCCCACAAGAACAAAGATATTTGCAGCACGTCTGCCTGCATTGCACACTCAAACTCAGTGTTACTAAGCAATTATACTAGCAAACACTGAGTGAACTTAGTGGCATCCTAAACGTGGCTGTTGGACTTCTGTATTGTACCACTAGTGCAAAGATATTTGAAGCACGTCTGCCTGCATTGCACATTCAAACTCAGTGTTACTAAGCAATTATACTAGAAACAATGAGTGATCTTAGTGGCATCCTAAACGTGGCTGTTGGACTTCTGTATTGTCCCACTAGTGCAAAGATATTTGCAGCACGTCTGCCTGCATTGCACACTCAAACTCATTGTTACTAAGCCATTATACTAGCAAACACTGAGTGAACTTAGTGGCATCCTAAAAGTGGCTGTTGGACTTCTGTATTGTCCCACTAGTGCAAAGATATATGAAGCATGTCTGCCTGCATTGCACACTCAAACTCATTGTTACTAAGCCATTATACTAGCAAACACTGAGTGAACTTAGTGGCATCCTAAACGTGGCTGTTGGACTTCTGTATTGTCCCACAAGTGCAAAGATATTTGCAGCACGTCTGCCTGCATTGCACACTCAAACTCATTGTTACTAAGCCATTATACTAGCAAACACTGAGTGAACTTAGTGGCATCCTAAAAGTGGCTGTTGGACTTCTGTATTGTCCAACTAGTGCAAAGATATTTGCAGCACGTCTGCCTGCATTGCACCCTCAAACTCATTGTTACTAAGCCATTATAGTAGCAAACACTGAGTGAACTTAGTGGCATCCTAAACGTGGCTGTTGGACTTCTGTATTGTCCCACTAGTGCAAAGATATTTGCAGAACGTCTGCCTGCATTGCACACAAACTCATTGTTACTAAGCCATTATACTAGCAAACACTGAGTGAACTTAGTGGCATCCTAAACGTGGCTGTTGGACTTCTGTATTGTCCCACTAGTGCAAAGATATTTGCAGCACGTCTGCCTGCATTGCACACACTTAAACTCATTGTTACTAAGCCATTATACTAGCAAACACTGAGTAAACTTAGTGGCATCCTTACACGTGGCTGTTGGACTTCTGTATTGTCCCACAAGAACAAAGATATTTGCAGCACGTCTGCCTGCATTGCACACTCAAACTCAGTGTTACTAAGCAATTATACTAGCAAACACTGAGTGAACTTAGTGGCATCCTAAACGTGGCTGTTGGACTTCTGTATTGTCCCACTAGTGCAAAGATATTTGCAGCACGTCTACCTGCATTGCACATTCAAACTCAGTGTTACTAAGCAATTATACTAGAAACAATGAGTGATCTTAGTGGCATCCTAAACGTGGCTGTTGGACTTCTGTATTGTCCCACTAGTGCAAAGATATTTGCAGCACGTCTGCCTGCATTGCACACTCAAACTCATTGTTACTAAGCCATTATACTAGCAAACACTGAGTGAACTTAGTGGCATCCTAAACGTGGCTGTTGGACTTCTGTATTGTCCCACAAGTGCAAAGATATTTGCAGCACGTCTGCCTGCATTGCACACTCAAACTCATTGTTACTAAGCCATTATACTAGTAAACACTGAGTGAACTTAGTGGCATCCTAAAAGTGGCTGTTGGACTTCTGTATTGTCTAACTAGTGCAAAGATATTTGCAGCACGTCTGCCTGCATTGCACACTCAAACTCATTGTTACTAAGCCATTATAGTAGCAAACACTGAGTGAACTTAGTGGCATCCTAAACGTGGCTGTTGGACTTCTGTATTGTCCCACTAGTGCAAAGATATTTGCAGCACGTCTGCCTGCATTGCACACTCAAACTCATTGTTACTAAGCCATTATACTAGCAAACACTGAGTGAACTTAGTGGCATCCTAAAAGTGGCTGTTGGACTTCTGTATTGTCCCACTAGGGCCAAGATATTTGCAGCACGTCTGCCTGCATTGCACACTCAAACTCATTGTTACTAAGCCATTATACTAGCAAACACTGAGTGAACTTAGTGGCATCCTAAACGTGGCTGTTGGACATCTGTATTGTCCCACTAGTGCAAAGATATTTGCACCACGTCTGCCTGCATTGCACACTCAAACTCATTTTTACTAAGCCATTATACTAGCAATCACTGAGTGAACTTAATGGCATCCTAAACGTGGCTGTTGGACTTCTGTATTGTCCCACTAGGGCAAAGATATTTGCAGCACGTCTGCCTGCATTGCACACTCAAACTCATTGTTACTAAGCCATTATACTAGCAAACACTGAGTGCACTTAGTGGCATCCTAAACGTGGCTGTTGGACTTCTGTATTGTCCCACTAGTGCAAAGATATTTGCAGCACGTCTGCCTGCATTGCACACTCAAACTCATTGTTACTAAGCCATTATACTAGCAAACACTGAGTGAACTTAGTGGCATCCTAAAAGTGGCTGTTGGACTTCTGTATTGTCCCACTAGGGCCAAGATATTTGCAGCACGTCTGCCTGCATTGCACACTCAAACTCATTGTTAAGAAGCCATTATACGAGCAAACACTGAGTGAACTTAGTGGAATCCTAAACGTGGCTGTTGGACTTCTGTATTGTCCCACAAGTGCAAAGATATTTGCAGCACGTCTACCTGCATTGCACACTCAAACTCATTGTTACTAAGCCATTATAGTAGCAACCACTGAGTGAACTTAGTGACATCCTAAACGTGGCTGTTGGACTTCTGTATTGTCCCACTAGTGCAAAGATATTTTCAGCACGTCTGCCTGCATTGCACACTCAAACTCATTGTTACTAAGCCATTATACTAACAAACACTGAGTGAACTTAGTGGCATCCTAAAAGTGGCTGTTGGACTTCTGTATTGTCCCACTAGGGCCAAGATATTTGCAGCACGTCTGCCTGCATTGCACACTCAAACTCATTGTTACTAAACCATTATACTAGCAAACACTGAGTGAACTTAGTGGCATCCCAGCAAGGAGGGAGAATGCACCACAATAGCAAAATAAATCAAAAAGGGGGTGCTGATAATGCAATGGAACACGTAATGGGTTAAGAAGGAGGGAGAGACATTGCATATGACGCACAACCCACAATAAAGTATACAAGAACCCTTATTAGCAGTACACAAATACAATTTAAAAACAATTAAAACATGTAGAAAAGACAAAATCCTGTACCCACAGGTATATAATAATAATCATAATTCAACAAAGTACACTAATGAAGCCAAGCCACAAAGAGGAAGTAAATTGCAAACTGGTAAAGTGTTTACAAGAGACCAATAGTCCAGGAGTATCACATGCAGTAAAGGTGAAAAAATAACTACAATCGGTCCTGGAAGACAATAGCCAGGAAACATGCAATTTAAGTAGCCTAGGCTACATCACACTATAATACCTCAGGACCTGCAGTATAGACCATTGTATAATCATAGGGCATCATAGCCCTGCTGGGCAGAAAACACAGGGCCCACAAGTTCCTGGCAATCCTGGATTGAAACCTGTTCCCAAGGGAGGGAGAAGGGCTCACCTGAATAAAGCCCAAGGGAATGAAAAGTGAAGGAGCCTGTGCATGCCTAATGGGGAAGCATAAAAATGAAGGGTTACTGCAGAGTCCAATGGAGGAGAGCATATGCAGTGTGGCAAGGGCACACAAGGGGTACAGGGATCACCCCACGCGTATCGCCGCCGCTGCGGCTTCGTCAGGGAAGTAGAGAGCACTGCAGCCCAGGTTCATGTTATGAAGGAGAATAACGAGGGTTACTCACAATCAGGTGTGTTGTTGCTGGCGCGCGGTCCAGACCAAGTGTGTAGAGGCGCAGGCGCGCACACGTGCGCAGTGTGTCCCAGCAGAGGGTAAACATCATAACAACGTCCAATTGTCATGGACGCGGGCGCATGCGCAGAAGCGGATATAGCGAGGCAGGAGGCTCAAAAAGGTGTAAGGCGTTTATAAGCGCAGTATTGAAGTGCAGGAAAATCTGCACTCACGGCAGTGTAGTCATGTGGGTACATGACAGCAATTAGAGCCAAGGAAAGGAAAGGCTCCGACTATAGTAAACAACTGTGGTTTATATATGTAAGACATGGAGGAAGAGGAGGAGGGAGGGGGAGAGGGAGGAGGGAGGGGGAGAGGGGGCGGGGAGGGGGAAGGGGAGGGGGGGGGGGCGCAGCAAGGTGATGAAGCATGGCAGCCCAACATAGGAGAGCAATATAATACATAGCGCAGGAATATGCATAATATTTAATATTTAATGTTTCATGCATAGTACAAATGGATCCCAAACAGTAAATAAACACAAGGTGCACGTGTGGAATATCCAACCACATCTGTGCGCGTATCTAAAGTGCATATCCCCATATGTATGATTAAGTACAAACCAGCTAACACTGGCAAAAAGAGGATCAACCATGCAGTACTACATGTGTGTAATGTCCACATATGTGAATGTGTAAGTACCTGCAATGGCCGGGGGAAAGGGGGGAGGGGAGGGGGAGAGGAAGGGGATGGGGTGGTGAAAACCAGGAGAAGTCCATATATCATAGTGTATGCAGAACCTGGAACAAGACATTATAACATGATACATGCAGGAACGGAGACTGCCATATGTATGACCATGAATAATCACATAGAGGCGTCCTAAGTGCAGTTGGAGCCAAAGAATATCTGTAAATAGATGGTATACAAGCAAGGGTAGCCCGAGGCCAAGGACACAACCGTTTGGACCCATATTGTATATCGTGTATTAATAACAATGCTAGACATGTGACAAATATCCCAAGGACCAAAAGATGCTCAAAAATAAACCCAAACAACAGAGAATCGCTGTGGGTCAAGAGCATGCCTAGAATAGTGGCCCAGGGCCAAAGTCACGGCCTATAAGGGAGATGTTACATTTCATATTGCAATATAACCGTGATGGAAACTCAGGGATATGCCAATAGGCACCAAGGCTTGAAGGACCCAGATGGAATAGTTAGCTTAAAGAGCATACAACATGGTAAAGTCCGACAGGGAAAATTCATGGTAGTCCGTCCGTCACGATCCAATAGTCTTAGCCAGAAAAAACCAAATAGAGGCGAGCCCGGCAGGAAATTTCTCAGGATACAGAGCAACCATGGTCAAAGATGAAACAGGTCAAAAAGTCCAAAGATAATTGCACAGCCACCAACGACGGCCCACAGCAATAGGGTGTCAGAGTGCCCCAACAATAGTAGGGTCCACTCATACATGATGTTCCAAAAAGACCATCAACCGGGTCCATGGGGTTCGTAAGCCACTATCATCCAAGAAATCCGGTGAACAAGAGCTCCTCGTTGAGGCCAAAGGGTGAGACACTGTGCAAGTTGAAAATCCATTTGGACTCTTGTTGCAGAAGCCATTTGGAACAAGTGCCACCTCTACCGTGACCAACAAATTTCTGTAGGCCCACAACGCGTGTATTCGTTGTCTGTCCACGATGATGCCTCAAATAGTGGGTGGCCACGGGAGTGATAGACTTTCCCTTCCTGAGGTCTGCGGAGGCAAGATTAATAGTTGAAAAGTGTTTTTGAACCCTTTTACGGAGTTCCTGTGTTGTTTGTCCCACATACACAAGGTCACAGGGACATATCAAGCAGTAAACAACATTTCTAGTTTTACAATTTATATAGTTGAAAAGAGTGTAGTTCTTAGCATCCTGCGGATTAGTAAAATAGTGGGCTATAGGATGCATGGAACTACAAACGTTACACTCACCGCAGGGGAAAGAACCCCTCATGAGTGTACCCCTATTCAGCCTGGTCATAGGTCTTACAAAATGGCTCCTAGTGACGAGGTCCCTCAAATTCGGGGCCCGTCATGCTGTGATCTGCGGGGTTGGGTTGACTATGTCTGCAGTTTGCATGTCCAGGGTTAATGTTGACCAGCGATTCTGCAGTATATCCCTGATCCTGCCCCACTGATCATTGTACGTGGTGATGAATCTCACCTTACTGTCAGTCCATTTGGGGGTCGGCATGATCAGAGAAGCTTGTGATTCAGATCGCGCTCTCTGGTAAGCCCTTGACAGGACCCTCCTGGGATAGCCGCGGGCTCGAAACCTGTTGGTAAGAGATTTAGCCTGTTGTTGAAAATCATGGTCATCAGAACAATTCCGTCTGATCCGAAGAAACTGACCCATGGGTACTCCGTTCTTGACATGTTGAGGATGGAAGCTCTGATATTCCAGAAGGCTGTTAGTCGCCGTGTGTTTCCGAAATAGTGTCGTCGTCAAGTGGTCCCCCCTAATAGAGATGGAAAGATCCAAAAAGGGCAAAGTTGTAATTGAGATGTTATGGGTCAAGAAGATATTAAGAGAATTCTTATTGAGAGATGCAATAAACTCATCACATTCATCTTTGGTTCCTGCCCATATGAAAAAAACATCATCAATATAGCGATACCAATGACTGACCCTATCCTTGAAGGTGGTTGAGGGGAAAACCTGGGTGGCCTCCCACCAACCTAAAAATAGGTTGGCGAAAGCCGGCGCACAACGCGCCCCCATGGCAACGCCAGAGGTTTGCCTGTAGAATTTTCTGTCAAACAGGAAGTAATTATGTCGTAGCAAGAAATCCAGAAGGTCTATGAGAAATGAATCATGCATCCGATCGGACCCTCCCTGCTTGTCCAGAAAGTACTCCACTGCGTGCATACCGTCCTCGTGCCTGATATTGGAGTACAAAGACTCCACATCGCAGGTGACCAAAAGTGCCTGCGAGGGGAGCTTAATACTTATACAGATATGAATGAAATTTGAAGTGTCCTGCACAAAGGAAGGTAGTCTGGTGACCATAGGCTGGAGAAAAAAGTCGACATAAATATTAGCCTTCTCACAGAGGCTCCCAATACTCGCCACGATGGGTCTTCCGGGTGGTTGGGTGGTAGATTTGTGGACTTTGGGTAACATATAAAAGGTGGGAATAATCGGATGTTCAACCCACATAAATTTCTTCTCATCAGTAGAAATAACACCAACCTGATGTGCAGAATCCAGAAGGCGACGAAATCTATTCATGAAGGCAGTGGTCGGATCCGAGGGCAACCTGTTATAATAAACAGAGTTATTAAGTTGCCTATAAGCCTCCTCCAAATACATATTGGTGGGCCAGACAACCACGTTGCCACCTTTGTCAGCTTCTTTAATAATCAGATTCCCGTTAGATCTGAGGCTACTTATTGCTTTTTTCTCTTGGATAGTGAGATTAGGAGCCCTAGGATTACCCATAGTCAGTTTCAAAAAATCAGCCTTGCCTTGTTCAAAAAATAGTCTAATGGCTGGTACAATAGAAAAGGAGGGAGCCACGCAAGATTTATTTTTATGGGGGAACTTACCCCTGTTGGTAGCCGTTTCATTTTCCTGTAGCAGATCTAACAAGTCACGAAAGACCTGCTGTTCGACCGGTTCCAATGAATCAATGACCTCAGGTCTTTTATATAGAACTTTAAGGGTAAGACGTCTGCAAAAAAGGTAAAGGTCTTTAATCAAGGTAAATTTATCCAACCCGTGTGATGGTGAAAAAGTGAGTCCCCTCTTTAAAACAGAGATCTCATGGGGGGACAAGACATAGTCAGAAAGGTTGATTACCTGTAATGCATCATCGCCCTCCTGGATCGACCCCTCCGGAAGAGTACCTAGTTCCGCTGTTTCGGCCTCGTGCCGTGCCTGTAATAGTTCGTCTGTTTGCGGGCTCTGGTGGTTCTTCTTGTAAACGCTCCTGTTGCGGCCCCCTCGTCTCATCCGATGTCTGTGTCGCTTCCGGTAGTGGATAAAAAAAATCGCTAGAGCTAGCCTCTGTTACGGTTGCTGCGAGCACTGGAGACTATGTCCAGATTTCTTGCTACTGCACATGTGCGAGCGCTGGAGACTAAGTCCAGATTTCTTGCTACTGCACATGTGCGAGCGCTGGAGACTAAGTCCAGATTTCTTGCTACTGCACATGTGCGAGCGCTGGAGACTAAGTCCAGATTTCTTGCTACTGCACATGTGCGAGCGCCGGAGACTAAGTCCAATCTTGGAGCCATTGCACATGTGCGGGTGACATCATCGCTGACACGAGGTCACATGTCTCTGACACCTTCTATGCCGATTGGTCGCTGGTCATGTGCTTGTGACGTCTTGCTCGGTGATAGGCCAGCATGACGTCACTCCTGTCGTTCTGGCAGCGGATTGGCTCTGGTGTCCTCCATCTTGGATGAGGCACAGAGTCTATATAAGACCCTGACACACGCCGCATGGTGCTCAGTCCTCTTGGTTCATGCATATGAGTAGACGCTCTGTGCGCGTTCCTCTAGGCATTCCTCTGTCTATGCTAGGTGAGCGCTACCGGCAGGGTAGCGTTCTTATACCTTACAGCTTCGGCTGCTGTCCGTATCCTTACCTCTTAGGGGAGCGGACATAGGCAGGTGCCTGAGGCACATGGTCTGGCTGGGCCTTGTGATTCTACTCGTAGGTGGACGTTGCCGCTAGGGTAACGTTCCTTATACTGCGTCTGGCAGTTGTTCGTATCCTCGCACACTAGGGGAGCGAACAGAGGTAGGAGCTTTGTGCGGCTTACGCTGCTGTTCGTCTCTTTTGCACCACTAGAAGAGCGGACCTAGGCAGGTGCCATATCTAGTGGTTCGTGTCCTCGCACACTAGTGGAGCGAACGCAGGTAGGAGCTTTGTGCGGCTTACGCTGCTGTTCGTCTCTTTTGCACCACTAGAAGAGCGGACCTAGGTAGGTGCCATTTCGCACACATTGCCTTTGTCTCTGTGATTATTAACAGAGATCATTCCACACACCCTCCAAGTAAGGGAGGAATTGCTTTACTTACTTATTATATCCTTCTGTGAGTTAACAGAGGTATTGCACTCTGCCATAGTCTGCAGCAAAGTCTTTGCACGGTGGACCCTGACTGTCTGATACTCCTTTCAGTTATTATCAGACAGCCCCCCGTAACATTAGGACTGAGCCAAGGGTCTGGCAGTTATGGCAGAATATCAGCAGTTACACCGTTACATACAAGTACTTGAGTCACGGCTCAAGAGTATAGAGGAGAAACCTCAGACCATGGTGACATCTGCACATGATCCTCGACTTGCTCTGCCAAACAGATATTCTGGCGATGCCAGATCATGTCGTGGTTTCATTAGTCAGTGTCAGATACACCTAGAGGTCAACTCTTCTCGCTTCTCTACGGAGAGGTCCAGAGTAGGCTTTATCATCTCCTTACTTCAGGACAAAGCCTTAGAATGGGCGACTCCCCTATGGGAGCGCTCTGATGTGGTTACTCTGAGACATCAAGACTTTCTTGGTGCTCTTAAGGCGGTATTCATGGGTCCGCAGGTTACCCATGATGCGGCCCTGAGACTGTTAGATCTATCTCAGGGTTCGTTATCCACTAGTTCTTATGCCATTGCTTTTAGAACTCTGGTGGCAGAACTAGATTGGCCAGAGAAGGTGTTGATTCCTATCTTCTGGAGAGGGTTGGCAGGCTATGTCAAGGATGCCCTTGCTACTCGTGAGGTCCCTGCTTCTCTGGAGGACTTGATCACAGTAGCAACGAGGATCGATGTACGCCATAAGGAACGTAGACTCGAGGTCTCTTCCTCACGCCCTAAGCATCGGGCTATTCCAGTTGTTGAGGGTCCACTACCATCTTCCTCAGCATCTGAAACATCTCCCACTCCTATGGAGTTAGGTCATACGTCCTCCAGACTACGCAAGTCTGGTCCTCCTATATGTTACGTATGTCGTCAGGCTGGGCACTATGCCAACAAGTGTCCTAGTCGTCAGGGAAACTCCCTGGCCTAGTAACCATTAGAGGGGGGTTACTAGAGACGTCTTCTGCACCCTCTAAGTGTTGTATCCCAGGTCAGCTCTCGTTATCTGAGAATACATGGCCTATTATGGCTTTTGTGGATTCTGGAGCTGACGGGATTTTTGTGTCCTCAGGATTTGTAAAGGGACACAATATTCCCTCTATCATGTTAGAGGCGCCTATTCCTGTCCGTGTTGTTAATGGAACTATGTTGTCTGACTCCATTACATTGAGGACAGTTCCCTTGCGCCTTTCCCTGTCTCAGGGTCACATAGAGGAGATTTCTTTTCTTGTTTTGCCTGAGGGTATAGACGACGTCCTTCTGGGTCTTCCATGGCTTCGGACTCATGCTCCTCACATTGACTGGGAGTCTGACAGCATTATTAGTTGGGGTTCGAAATGTCAGTCCCGATGTCTTCCCTTACCACCTAAGGTCGTTGCGGTTGCATCAACTGATCTCTCTCCCATACCTACACCCTATTTGGATTTCGCTGACGTGTTCTCCAAACAGGGTGCTGAGGTTCTTCCACCCCATAGGCCGTATGACTGTGCCATAGACCTTATCCCAGGTTCGGTTCCACCTAAAGGCAGGGTTTACCCCCTGTCGATACCTGAGTCGGAGGCCATGTCGACCTATATAAGAGAGAGTTTAGAGAAGGGGTTCATTCGTAAGTCTGTCTCTCCCGCGGGAGCTGGGTTTTTCTTTGTTCGGAAGAAAGAGGGTGATTTGCGTCCCTGCATAGATTACAGGGGTCTCAACGCAATCACAATAAAGAACAAATACCCATTACCTTTAATTTCGGAGCTCTTTGACAGACTGAGAGGAGCTCAAGTTTTTACGAAGTTGGATCTGCGGGGTGCGTATAACTTGGTACGAATTCGAAAGGGTGACGAATGGAAGACCGCTTTTAACACCCGAGACGGTCACTATGAATACCTCGTCATGCCTTTTGGGTTATGTAATGCACCCGCAGTATTTCAGGACTTCGTAAACGATGTGTTCAGGGATTTACTGTTATCCTCAGTAGTGGTGTATCTGGACGACATCCTGATTTTTTCTCCTGATCTGGAGACTCATCGTCAGGATGTCGTTCGTGTCCTTTCCCGTTTAAGGGAGCACTCATTGTTTGCTAAACTCGAGAAATGTGTATTCGAGCAGTCCTCATTGCCTTTTTTGGGTTACATTATCTCACAAGAGGGTCTGGCTATGGATCCTGCGAAGCTCTCTGCTGTCCTGCAATGGTCCGAACCTCATTCCTTGAAGGCGGTGCAACGCTTCTTAGGATTCATAAATTATTACAGGCAGTTCATACCCCATTTTTCTACTTTGGTGGCCCCTTTGGTGGCCTTGACTAAGAAAGGTGCTAATCCCAAAGCCTGGTCTACTGAGACATCTCAGGCTTTTGAGGCAGTAAAAAGACACTTTTCAACTGCTCCCGTTCTTCAAAGACCCGATGAGAATAAGCCCTTCCTCTTAGAGGTTGATGCCTCTTCAGTGGGTGCTGGTGCGGTCTTGTATCAAAAGAACGGTGCAGGTAGAAAAAGGCCGTGTTTCTTCTTTGCTAAAACCTTTTCACCGGCAGAGAGAAACTATACCATTGGGGATAGGGAACTGCTCGCCTTGAGATTAGCCTTGGAGGAGTGGCGTCACTTGCTGGAAGGAGCGAAACATCCTTTCCAGGTTTATACAGACCATAAGAATCTGACGTACTTACAAACCGCTCAGCGTCTGAATCCTCGCCAAGCCCGCTGGTCCTTGTTTTTCTCCCGCTTTCACTTCTCCATCAACTATCTGTCTGGGAGTAAGAATAACAAGGCAGACGCCCTGTCTCGCTCTATGCTTTCTACCCAGGAAGAGATTGACGAACCTCGTCTTATCCTTCCCTCCAGGGTTTTTCATACGCTCTCCCCTGTGACGTTAGACCAAATCCCACCGGGCAAGACCTTTGTTCCGCCTGATCGACAGAATGATATACTGTCATGGGCCCACACCTCAAAGGTGGGTGGGCATTTTGGTATTAGGCGGACACGAGAGTTACTGGAGAGGTGGTATTGGTGGCCACACTTAGCCAGCCATGTCAAGAGATATGTCGGTTCCTGCTACTCGTGTGCTCGCAACCGTCCATTACGGCAGAGACCGGCTGGGCTCTTGCATCCTTTACCAGTGCCAGATAGACCATGGGAGGTGGTAGGCATGGACTTTGTGGGTGATCTTCCATGTTCACAGGGACATAGATTTGTGTGGGTCATTACGGACCATTTCTCCCGGATGGTTCATCTCGTACCGTTATCGAGAATCCCATCTTCCAGGGTACTAGCCAAACTATTCCTCAAGCATGTCTTTAGGCTTCATGGGATGCCAGATCGTATCATTTGTGATAGAGGCCCGCAATTTACTTCCCGTTTCTGGCGAGATCTTTGTAGCCTTCTGCAAATTGAGTTGAATCTCTCTTCGGCATACCATCCGGAGACTAATGGTTTGGTTGAACGTACCAATCAATCTATGATTATATACCTTCGACACTTTGTTGCTGAGAACCACGATAACTGGTCCTCCCTCCTACCCTGGGCAGAATTTGCCCTTAACAATTCGCTGGCTGAGGCCACTGGGCAGACACCGTTCGTACTCAATAATGGGCAACACCCTAGGGTACCAGTACCGTTTCCCGCTGCTGCACCTCCTCCTCTTGTGGCCGACTGGGCAACTAATGCCAGAGAAGTTTGGGATCGGACTCAAGAGTCGATCCAAGCAGCTAAGGACCGTATGAAGACGGTGTCCGATCGGTTTCGTCGCCCGGCTCCTGTCTTTTCTCCAGGGGACTTTGTGTGGCTCTCTGCAAAACACGTGAGACTTAGAGTGAGCTCTGTCAAATTTGCTCCTCGCTTCCTGGGTCCTTATGAGGTTCTTCGACAGGTAAATCCTGTAGTCTATCAATTGAAGTTACCTGTCCATCTTAGGATTCATGACAAATTCCATGTCTCACTGCTAAAGCCGGCTATTTTACCTCACGCTCGTGAAGTGCACTCTCCTGCCTCTGATTCCTCTCGCTCTAGCTATGAGGTACGAGCCATAGTTGGTTCTAAGATGGTTAGAGGGCGCAGGTTCTTCTTGATAGATTGGGAGGGCTATGGTCCGGAACATCGCTCTTGGGAGCCTGAGGAGGCTGTCCATGCTCCCGACTTAGTTGCCGATTACCTGCGTCGCCGGGAGGGGGGCCCTTGAGGGGGAGGTACTGTTACGGTTGCTGCGAGCACTGGAGACTATGTCCAGATTTCTTGCTACTGCACATGTGCGAGCGCTGGAGACTAAGTCCAGATTTCTTGCTACTGCACATGTGCGAGCGCTGGAGACTAAGTCCAGATTTCTTGCTACTGCACATGTGCGAGCGCTGGAGACTAAGTCCAGATTTCTTGCTACTGCACATGTGCGAGCGCCGGAGACTAAGTCCAATCTTGGAGCCATTGCACATGTGCGGGTGACATCATCGCTGACACGAGGTCACATGTCTCTGACACCTTCTATGCCGATTGGTCGCTGGTCATGTGCTTGTGACGTCTTGCTCGGTGATAGGCCAGCATGACGTCACTCCTGTCGTTCTGGCAGCGGATTGGCTCTGGTGTCCTCCATCTTGGATGAGGCACAGAGTCTATATAAGACCCTGACACACGCCGCATGGTGCTCAGTCCTCTTGGTTCATGCATATGAGTAGACGCTCTGTGCGCGTTCCTCTAGGCATTCCTCTGTCTATGCTAGCTGAGCGCTACCGGCAGGGTAGCGTTCTTATACCTTACAGCTTCGGCTGCTGTCCGTATCCTTACCTCTTAGGGGAGCGGACATAGGCAGGTGCCTGAGGCACATGGTCTGGCTGGGCCTTGTGATTCTACTCGTAGGTGGACGTTGCCGCTAGGGTAACGTTCCTTATACTGCGTCTGGCAGTTGTTCGTATCCTCGCACACTAGGGGAGCGAACAGAGGTAGGAGCTTTGTGCGGCTTACGCTGCTGTTCGTCTCTTTTGCACCACTAGAAGAGCGGACCTAGGCAGGTGCCATATCTAGTGGTTCGTGTCCTCGCACACTAGTGGAGCGAACGCAGGTAGGAGCTTTGTGCGGCTTACGCTGCTGTTCGTCTCTTTTGCACCACTAGAAGAGCGGACCTAGGTAGGTGCCATTTCGCACACATTGCCTTTGTCTCTGTGATTATTAACAGAGATCATTCCACACACCCTCCAAGTAAGGGAGGAATTGCTTTACTTACTTATTATATCCTTCTGTGAGTTAACAGAGGTATTGCACTCTGCCATAGTCTGCAGCAAAGTCTTTGCACGGTGGACCCTGACTGTCTGATACTCCTTTCAGTTATTATCAGACAGCCCCCCGTAACAGCCTCCCTGGAGTTGGTATGGCCCTCTTGGTTAGTGGAAAAAGACCTATTAGGCTTGGCATTGCGGCCATTGCCTCTATGTCTCCATTTAAAGATGGTTTTGTTGTCAAAGTCCATGCGATCCCTCTGGAATTTTTTACGTTTTTTATCGATAATTTCTTGCTCGTACCGATCCATAGAATCTTTGAGTCTGCTCTGGAACGCAGCGACCTCTGCGAAGTTATCCAATTTACCAAGCTTGGATTCAAGATCTTTAATATTCGTTTTGGTAGTAGCCAATAAAGTCCTGTCATGCTCTAAGAGCATGTTTATTAAGATGTTAGAGCACTTGAGCAACCCTTGTTCCCAGGTGTTCTGGAATGCCAGGGAGGGTTCCCAAGCAGGGAAGATAGAAACACGCAACCCGCGGGGGACAATACCGGCCCTGAGGTATTCCTCCAGGCTGCGTATATTCCACCATAATCTCACGCCAGTCCTATGGGCCGAGGTCAAATCGGAGGTGAGCAAAGAAAATTCGTCCGTTGGCTGGGTGGATGGCCCACCTGACAAAAACACACTGCCTGAACGCGCCTGCCACGTAGCTTCACGTGAGTCCCAATCCATGGGGACTCAACCAACAACACACACAATTTATAATAACAATTTAATAAATACAACCACCACAATCGGCGGTGTGCAAACTCAGAAGTACTGCCCAAGGGGTGGGCAATAAAAGACAATAGCAGCAAGGAGGGAGAATGCACCACAATAGCAAAATAAATCAAAAAGGGGGTGCTGATAATGCAATGGAACACGTAATGGGTTAAGAAGGAGGGAGAGACATTGCATATGACGCACAACCCACAATAAAGTATACAAGAACCTTTATTAGCAGTACACAAATACAATTTAAAAACAATTAAAACATGTAGAAAAGACAAAATCCTGTACCCACAGGTATATAATAATAATCATAATTCAACAAAGTACACTAATGAAGCCAAGCCACAAAGAGGAAGTAAATTGCAAACTGGTAAAGTGTTTACAAGAGACCAATAGTCCAGGAGTATCACATGCAGTAAAGGTGAAAAAATAACTACAATCGGTCCTGGAAGACAATAGCCAGGAAACATGCAATTTAAGTAGCTCTATATAAGGCTAAATCACACTATAATACCTCAGGACCTGCAGTATAGACCATTGTATAATCATAGGGGCATCATAGCCCTGCTGGGCAGAAAACACAGGGCCCACAAGTTCCTGGCAATCCAGGATTGAAACCTGTTCCCAAGGGAGGGAGAAGGGCTCACCTGAATAAAGCCCAAGGAAATGAAAAGTGAAGGAGCCTGTGCATGCCTAATGGGGCAGCATAAAAATGAAGGGTTACTGCAGAGTCCAATGGAGGAGAGCATATGCAGTGTGGCAAGGGCACACAAGGGGTACAGGGATCACCCCACGCGTATCGCCGCCGCTGCGGCTTCGTCAGGGAAGTAGAGAGCACTGCAGCCCAGGTTCATGTTATGAAGGAGAATAACGAGGGTTACTCACAATCAGGTGTGTTGTTGCTGGCGCGCGGTCCGGACCAAGTGTGTAGAGGCGCAGGCGCGCGCACGTGCGCAGTGTGTCCCAGCAGAGGGTAAACATCATAACAACGTCCAATTGTCATGGACGCGGGCGCATGCGCAGAAGCGGATATAGCGAGGCAGGAGGCTCAAAAAGGTGTAAGGCGTTTATAAGCGCAGTATTGAAGTGCAGGAAAATCTGCACTCACGGCAGTGTAGTCATGTGGGTACATGACAGCAATTAGAGCCAAGGAAAGGAAAGGCTCCGACTATAGTAAACAACTGTGGTTTATATATGTAAGACATGGAGGAAGAGGAGGAGGGAGGGTGAGAGGGGGGGGGTGGAAAGGGAGAGAGGGGGGGGGGAAAGGGGGAGAGGGGGGGGGGGAAAGGGGGAAGGGGAGGGGGGGGCGCAGCAAGGTGATGAAGCATGGCAGCCCAACATAGGAGAGCAATATAATACATAGCGCAGGAATATGCATAATATTTAATATTTAATGTTTCATGCATAGTACAAATGGATCCCAAACAGTAAATAAACACAAGGTGCACGTGTGGAATATCCAACCACATCTGTGCGCGTATCTAAAGTGCATATCCCCATATGTATGATTAAGTACAAACCAGCTAACACTGGCAAAAAGAGGATCAACCATGCAGTACTACATGTGTGTAATGTCCACATATGTGAATGTGTAAGTACCTGCAATGGCCGGGGGAAAGGGGGACAGGCTCCTTCACTTTTCATTCCCTTGGGCTTTATTCAGGTGAGCCCTTCTCCCTCCCTTAGGAACAGGTTTCAATCCTGGATTGCCAGGAACTTGTGGGCCCTGTGTTTTCTGCCCAGCAGGGCTATAATGCCCCTATGATTATACAATGGTCTATACTGCAGGTCCTGAGGTATTATAGTGTGATTTAGCCTTATATAGAGCTACTTAAATTGCATGTTTCCTGGCTATTGTCTTCCAGGACCGATTGTAGTTATTTTTTCACCTTTACTGCATGTTATACTCCTGGACTATTGGTCTCTTGTAAACACTTTACCAGTTTGCAATTTACTTCCTCTTTGTGGCTTGGCTTCATTAGTGTACTTTGTTGAATTATGATTATTATTATATACCTGTGGGTACAGGATTTTGTCTTTTCTACATGTTTTAATTGTTTTTAAATTGTATTTGTGTACTGCTAATAAAGGTTCTTGTATACTTTATTGTGGGTTGTGCGTCATATGCAATGTCTCTCCCTCCTTCTTAACCCCTTAGTGGCATCCCAAACGTGGCTGTTGGACTTCTGTATTGTCTCACAAGTGCAAAGATATTTGCAGCACGTCTGCCTGCATTGCACACTCAAACTCATTGTTACTAAGCCATTATACTAGCAAACACTGAGTGAACTTAGTGGCATCCTAAAAGTGGCTGTTGGACTTCTGTATTGTCCCACAAGTGCAAAGATATTTGCAGCATGTCTGCCTGCATTGCACACTCAAACTCATTGTTACGAAGCCATTATACTAGCAAACACTGAGTGAACTTAGTGGCATCCTAAACGTGGCTGTTGGACTTCTGTATTGTCCCACTAGGGCAAAGATATTTGCACCACGTCTGCCTGCATTGCACACTCAAACTCATTGTTTCTAAGCCATTATACTAGCAAACACTGAGTGAGCTTAGTGGCATCCTAAACGTGGCTGTTGGACTTCTGTATTGTCTCACAAGTGCAAAGATATTTGCAGCACGTCTACCTGCATTGCACACTCAAACTCATTGTTACTAAGCCATTATACTAGCAAACACTGAGTGATCTTAGTGGCATCCTAAACGTGGCTGTTTGACTTCTGTATTGTCCCACAAGTGCAAAGATATTTGCAGCATGTCTGCATGCATTGCACACTCAAACTCATTGTTACTAAGCCATTATACTAGCAAACACTGAGTGAACTTAGTGGCATCCTAAACGTGGCTGTTGGACTTCTGTATTGTCTCACAAGTGCAAAGATATTTGCAGCACGTCTACCTGCATTGCACACTCAAACTCATTGTTACTAAGCCATTATACTAGCAAACACTGAGTGATCTTAGTGGCATCCTAAACGTGGCTGTTTGACTTCTGTATTGTCCCACTAGTGCAAAGATATTTGCAGCACGTCTGCCTGCATGGCACACTCAAACTCATTGTTACGAAGCCATTATACTAGCAAACACTGAGTGAACTTAGTGGAATCCTAAACGTGGCTGTTGGACTTCTGTATTGTCCCACAAGTGCAAAGATATTTGCAGCACGTCTGCCTGCATTGCACACTCAAACTCATTGTTACTAAGCCATTATAGTAGCCACCACTGAGTGAACTTAGTGACATCCTAAACGTAGCTGTTGGACTTCTGTATTGTCCCACTGGTGCAAAAATATTTTCAGCACGTCTGCCTGCATTGCACAATCAAACTCATTGTTACTAAGCCATTATACTAGCAAACACTGAGTGAACTTAGTGGCATCCTAAAAGTGGCTGTTGGACTTCTGTATTGTCCCACTAGGGCCAAGATATTTGCAGCACGTCTGCCTGCATTGCACACTCAAACTCATTGTTACTAAGCCATTATAGTAGCAAACACTGAGTGAACTTAGTGGCATCCTAAACGTGGCTGTTGGACTTCTGTATTGTCCCACTAGTGCAAAGATATTTGCAGTACGTCTGCTTGCATTGCACACTCAAACTCATTGTTACTAAGCCATTATAGTAGCAAACACTGAGTGAACTTAGTGGCATCCTAAACGTGGCTGTTGGAATTCTGTATTGTCCCACAAGTGCAAAGATATTTGCAGCACGTCTGCCTGCATTGCACACTCAAACTCATTGTTACTAAGCCATTATAGTAGCAAACACTTAGTGAACTTAGTGGCATCCTAAACGTGGCTGTTGGACTTCTGTATTGTCCCACTAGTGCAAAGATATTTGCACCACATCTGCCTGCATTGCACACTCAAACTCATTGTTACTAAGCCATTATACTAGCAAACACTGAGTGAACTTAGTGGCATCCTAAACGTGGCTGTTGGACTTCTGTATTGTCCCACAAGTGCAAATATACTTGCAGCACGTCTGCCTGCATTGCACACTCAAATTCATTGTTACTAAGCCATTATACTAGCAAACACTGAGTGAACTTAGTGGCATCCTAAACGTGGCTGTTGGACTTCTGTATTGTCTCACTAGTGCAAAGATATTTGCAGCACGTCTGCCTGCATTGCACACTCAAACTCATTGTTACTAAGTCATTATGCTAGCAAACACTGAGTGAACTTAGTGGCATCCTAAACGTGGCTGTTGGACTTCTGTATTGTCCCACTAGTGCAAAGATATTTGCACCACGTCTGCCTGCATTGCACACTCAAACTCATTGTTACTAAGCCATTATAGTAGCAAACACTTAGTGAACTTAGTGGCATCCTAAACGAGGCTGTTGGACTTCTGTATTGTCCCACTAGTGCAAAGATATTTGCACCACGTCTGCCTGCATTGCACACTCAAACTCATTGTTACTAAGCCATTATACTAGCAAACACTGAATGAACTTAGTGGCATCCTAAATGTGGCTGTTGGACTTCTGTATTGTCTCACTAGTGCAAAGATATTTGCAGCACGTCTGCCTGCATTGCACACTCAAACTCATTGTTACTAAGCCATTATGCTAGCAAACACTGAGTGAACTTAGTGGCATCCTAAACGTGGCTGTTGGACTTCTGTATTGTCCCACTAGTGCAAAGATATTTGCACCACGTCTGCCTGCATTGCACACTCAAACTCATTGTTACTAAGCCATTATACTAGCAAACACTGAGTGAACTTAGTGGCATCCTATACGTGGCTGTTGGACTTCTGTATTGTCCCACAAGTGCAAATATATTTGCAGCACATCTGCCTGCATTGCACACTCAAACTCATTGTTACTAAGCCATTATACTAGCAAACACTGAGTGAACTTTGTGGCATCCTAAACGTGGCTGTTGGACTTCTGTATTGTCCCACTAGTGCAAAGATATTTGCAGCACGTCTGCCTGCATTGCACACTCAAACTCATTGTTGCGAAGCCATTATACTAGCAAACACTGAGTGAACTTAGTGGAATCCTAAACGTGGCTGTTGGACTTCTGTATTGTCCCACAAGTGCAAAGATATTTTCAGCACGTCTGCCTGCATTGCACACTCAAACTCATTGTTACTAAGCCATTATAGTAGCAACCACTGAGTGAACTTAGTGACATCCTAAACGTGGCTGTTGGACTTCTGTATTGTCCCACTAGTGCAAAGATATTTTCAGCACGTCTGCCTGCATTGCACACTCAAACTCATTGTTACTAAGCCATTATACTAGCAAACATTGAGTGAACTTAGTGGCATCCTAAAAGTGGCTGTTGGACTTCTGTATTGTCCCACTAGGGCCAAGATATTTGCAGCACGTCTGCCTGCATTGCACACTCAAACTCATTGTTACTAAGCCATTATACTAGCAATCACTGAGTGAACTTAGTGGCATCCTAAACGTGGCTGTTAAACTTCTGTATTGTCCCACTAGTGCAAAGATATTTGCAGCACGTCTGCTTGCATTGCACACTCAAACTCATTGTTACTAAGCCATTATAGTAGAAAACACTTAGTGAACATAGTGGCATCCTAAACGTGGCTGTTGGACTTCTGTATTGTCCCACTAGTGCAAAGATATTTGCACCACGTCTGCCTGCATTGCACACTCAAACTCTTTGTACTAAGCCATTATACTAGCAAACACTGAGTGAACTTAGTGGCATCCCAAACGTGGCTGTTGGAATTCTGTATTGTCCCACTAGTGCAAAGAAATTGCCTGCATTGCACACTCAAACTCATTGTTACTAAGCCATTATACTAGCAAACACTGAGTGAACTTAGTGGCATCCTAAACATGGCTGTTGGACTTCTGTATTGTCTCACTAGTGCAAAGATATTTGCAGCACATCTGCCTGCATTGCACACTCAAATTCATTGTTACTAAGCCATTATACTAGCAAACACTGCCATTATACTAGCAAACACTGAGTGAACTTAGTGGCATCCCAAACGTGGCTGTTGGAATTCTGTATTGTCCCACTAGTGCAAAGAAATTTGCACCACGTCTGCCTGCATTGCACACTCAAACTCATTGTTACTAAGCCATTATACTAGCAAACACTGAGTGAACATAGTGGCATCCTAAACATGGCTGTTGGACTTCTGTATTGTCCCACAAGTGCAAATATATTTGCAGCACGTCTGCCTGCATTGCACACTCAAATTCATTGTTACTAAGCCATTATACTAGCAAACACTGAGTGAACTTAGTGGCATCCTAAACGTGGCTGTTGGACTTCTGTATTGTCCCACAAGTGCAAAGATATTTGCAGCACGTCTGCCTGCATTGCACACTCAAATTCATTGTTACTAAGCCATTATACTAGCAAACAATGAGTGAACTTAGTGCCATCCTAAACGTGGCTGTTGGACTTCTGTATTGTCTCACTAGTGCAAAGATAGTTGCAGCACGTCTGCCTGCATTGCACACTCAAACTCATTGTTACTAAGCCATTATACTAGCAAACACTGAGTGAACTTAGTGGAATCCTAAACGTGGCTGTTGGATTTCTGTATTGTCCCACTAGTGCAAAGATATTTTCAGCACGTCTGCCTGCATTGCACACTCAAATTCATTGTTACTAAGCCATGATACTAGCAAACACTGAGTGAACTTAGTGGCATCCTAAACGTGGCTGTTGAACTTCTGTACTGTCCCACTAGTGCAAAGATATTTGCAGCACGTCTGCCTGCATTGCCCACTCAAACTTATTGTTACTAAGCCATTATACTTGCAAACACTGAGTGAACTTAGTGGCATCCTAAAAGTGGCTGTTGGACTTCTGTATTGTCCCACAAGTGCAAAGATATTTGCAGCACGTCTGCCTGCATTGCACACCCAAACTCATTGTTACTAAGCCATTATAGTAGCAAACACTGAGTGAACTTAGTGGCATCCTAAAAGTGGCTGTTGGACTTCTGTATTGTCCCACAAGTGCAAAGATATTTGCAGCACGTCTGCCTGCATTGCACACTCAAACTCATTGTTACTAAGCCATTATACTAGCAAACACTGAGTGAACTTAGTGGCATCCTAAACGTGGCTGTTGGACTTCTGTATTGTCCCACTAGTGCAAAGATATTTGCACCACGTCTGCCTGCATTGCACACTCAAACTCATTGTTACTAAGCCATTATACTAGCAAACACTGAGTAAGCTTAGTGGCATCCTAAACGTGGCTGTTGGACTTCTGTATTGTCCCACTAGTGCAAAGATATTTGCACCACGTCTGCCTGCATTGCACACTCAAACTCATTGTTACTAAGCCATTATACTAGCAAACACTGAGTGAACTTAGTGGCATCCTAAACGTGGCTGCTGGACTTCTGTATTGTCCCACTAGTGCAAAGATATTTGCAGCACGTCTGCCTGCATTGCACACTCAAACTCATTGTTACTAAGCCATTATAGTAGCAAACACTGAGTGAACTTAGTGGCATCCTAAACGTGGCTGTTGGACTTCTGTATTGTCCCACAAGTGCAAAGATATTTGCAGCACCTCTGCTTGCATTGCACACTCAAACTCATTGTTACTAAGCCATTATACTTGCAAACACTGAGTGAACTTAGTGGCATCCTAAAAGTGGCTGTTGGACTTCTGTATTGTCCCACTAGTGCAAAGATATTTGCAGCACGTCTGCCTGCATTGCACACTCAAACTCATTGTTACTAAGCCATTATACTAGCAAGCACTTAGTGAACTTAGTGGCATCCTAAACGTGGCTGTTGGACTTCTGTATTGTCCCACTAGTGCAAAGATATTTGCAGCACGTCTGCCTGCATTGCACACTCAAACTCATTGTTACTAAGCCATTATACTATTAAACACTGAGTGAACTTAGTGGCATCCTTAACGTGGCTGTTGGACTTCTGTATTGTCTCACTAGTGCAAAGATAGTTGCAGCATGTCTGCCTGCATTGCACACTCAAACTCATTGTTCCTAAGCCATTATACTAGCAAACACTGAGTGATCTTAGTGGCATCCTAAACATGGCTGTTGGACTTCTGTATTGTCTCACTAGTGCAAAGATAGCTGCAGCACGTCTGCCTGCATTGCACACTCAAACTCATTGTTACTAAGCCATTATACTAGCAAACACTGAGTGATCTTAGTGGCATCCTAAACGTGGATGTTGGGCTTCTGTATTGTCCCACTAGTGCAAAGATATTTGCACCACGTCTGCCTGCATTGCACACTCAAAATCATTGTTACGAAGCCATTATACTAGCAAACACTGAGTGAACTTAGTGGCATCCTAAACGTGGCTGTTGGACTTCTGTATTGTCCCACTAGTGCAAAGATATTTGCACCACGTCTGCCTGCATTGCACACTCAAACTCATTGTTACTAAGCCATTATACTAGCAAACACTGAGTGAACTTAGTGGTATCCTAAACGTGGCTGTTGGACTTCTGTATTGTCCCACAAGTGCAAATATATTTGCAGCACGTCTGCCTGCATTGCACACTCAAACTCATTGTTCCTAAGCCATTATACTAGCAAACACTGAGTGAACTTAGTGGCATCCTAAACGTGGCTGTTGGACTTTTGTATTGTCTCACTAGTGCAAAGATATTTGCAGCACGTCTGCCTGCATTGCACACTCAAACTTATTGTTACTAAGCCATTATACTAGCAAACACTGAGTGAAATTAGTGGCATCCTAAACGTGGCTGTTGGACTTCTGTATTGTCCCACTAGTGCAAAGATATTTGCAGCACGTCTGCCTGCATTGCAGACTCAAACTCATTGTTACTAAGCCATTATACTAGCAAACACTGAGTGAACTTACTGGCATCCTAAACGTGGCTGTTGGCCTTCTGTGTTGTCCCACTAGTGCAAAGATATTTGCAGCACTTCTGCCTGCATTGCACACTCAAACTCATTGTTACTAAGCCATTATACTACTAAACACTGAGTGAACTTAGTGGCATCCTTAACGTGGCTGTTGGACTTCTGTATTGTCCCACTAGTGCAAAGATATTTTCAGCACGTCTGCCTGCATTGCACACTCAAACTCATTGTTACTAAGCCATGATACTAGCAAACACTGAGTGAACTTAGTGGCATCCTAAACGTGGCTATTGAACTTCTGTACGGTCCCACTAGTGCAAAGATATTTGCAGCACGTCTGCCTGCATTGCACACTCAAACTTATTGTTACTAAGCCATTATACTTGCAAACACTGAGTGAACTTAGTGGCATCCTAAACGTGGCTGTTGGACTTCTGTATTGTCCCACTAGTGCAAAGATATTTGCAGCACGTCTGCCTGCATTGCACACTCAAACTCATTGTTACTAAGCCATTATAGTAGCAAACACTGAGTGAACTTAGTGGCATCCTGAAAGTGGCTGTTGGACTTCTGTATTATCCCACAACTGCAAAGATATTTGCAGCACGTCTGCCTGCATTGCACACTCAAACTCATTGTTACTAAGCCATTATACTAGCAAACACTGAGTGAACTTAGTGGCATCCTAAACGTGGCTGTTGGACTTCTGTATTGTCCCACTAGTGCAAAGATATTTGCAGCACGTCTGCCTGCATTGCACACTCAAACTCATTGTTACTAAGCAATTATACTAGCAAACACTGAGTGTACTTAGTGGCATCCTAAACGTGGCTGTTGGACTTCTGTATTGTCCCACTAGTGCAAAGATATTTACACCACGTCTGCCTGCATTGCACACTCAAACTCATTGTTACTAAGCCATTATACTAGCAAACACTGAGTGAACTTAGTGGCATCCTAAACGTGGCTGTTGGACTTCTGTATTGTCCCACTAGTGCAAAGATATTTGCACCACGTCTGCCTGCATTGCACACTCAAACTTATTGTTACTAAGCCATTATACTTGCAAACACTGAGTGAACTTAGTGGTATCCTAAACGTGGCTGTTGGACTTCTGTATTGTCCCACAAGTGCAAAGATATTTGCAGCACGTCTGCCTGCATTGCACACTCAAACTCATTGTTACTAAGCCATTATAGTAGCAAACACTGAGTGATCTTAGTGGCATCCTAAACGTGGCTGTTGGACTTCTGTATTGTCCCACAAGTGCAAAGATATTTGCAGCACCTCTGCTTGCATTGCACACTCAAACTCATTGTTACTAAGCCATTATACTAGCAAACACTGAGTGAACTTAGTGGCATCCTAAAAGTGGCTGTTGGACTTCTGTATTGTCCCACAAGTGCAAAGATATTTGCAGCACGTCTGCCTGCATTGCACACTCAAACTCATTGTTACTAAGCCATTATACTAGCAAACACTGAGTGATCTTAGTGGCATCCTAAACGTGGCTGTTGGACTTCTGTATTGTCCAACTAGTGCAAAGATATTTGCAGCACCTCTGCTTGCATTGCACACTCAAACTCATTGTTACTAAGCCATTATACTAGCAAACACTGAGTGAACTTAGTGGCATCCTGAAAGTGGCTGTTGGACTTCTGTATTATCCCACAACTGCAAAGATATTTGCACCACGTCTGCCTGCATTGCACACTCAAACTTATTGTTACTAAGCCATTATACTTGCAAACACTGAGTGAACTTAGTGGTATCCTAAATGTGGCTGTTGGACTTCTGTATTGTCCCACTAGTGCAAAGATATTTGCAGCACGTCTGCCTGCATTGCACACTCAAACTCATTGTTACTAAGCCATTATACTAGCAAACACTGAGTGAACTTAGTGGCATCCTTAACGTGGCTGCTGGACTTCTGTATTGTCTCACTAGTGCAAAGATATTTGCAGCACATCTGCCTGCATTGCACACTCAAACTCATTGTTACTAAGCCATTATACTTGCAAACACTGAGTGAACTTAGTGGCATCCTAAACGTGGCTGTTGGACTTCTGTATTGTCCCACAAGTGCAAAGATATTTGCAGCACGTCTGCCTGCATTGCACACTCAAACTCATTGTTACTAAGCCATTATACTAGCAAACACTGAGTGAACTTAGTGGCATCCTAAAAGTGGCTGTTGGACTTCTGTATTGTCCCACAAGTGCAAAGATATTTGCAGCACGTCTGCCTGCATTGCACACTCAAACTTATTGTTACTAAGCCATTATACTAGCAAACACTGAGTGAAATTAGTGGCATCCTAAACGTGGCTGTTGGACTTCTGTATTGTCCCACTAGTGCAAAGATATTTGCAGCACGTCTGCCTGCATTGCACACTCAAACTCATTGTTCCTAAGCCATTATACTAGCAAACACTGAGTGATCTTAGTGGCATCCTAAACATGGCTGTTGGACTTCTGTATTGTCCCACTAGTGCAAAGATATTTGCACCACGTCTGCCTGCATTGCACACTCAAAATCATTGTTACGAAGCCATTATACTAGCAAACACTGAGTGAACTTAGTGGCATCCCAAACGTGGCTGTTGGACTTCCGTATTGTCCCACTAGTGCAAAGATATTTGCACCACGTCTGCCTGCATTGCACACTCAAACTCATTGTTACTAAGCCATTATACTAGCAAACACTGAGTGAACTTATTGGCATCCTAAACGTGGCTGTTGGACTTCTGTATTGTCCCACAAGTGCAAATATATTTGCAGCACGTCTGCCTGCATTGCACACTCAAACTCATTGTTACTAAGCCATTATACTAGCAAACACTGAGTGGACTTAGTGGCATCCTAAACGTGGCTGTTGGACTTCTGTATTGTCTCACTAGTGCAAAGATAGTTGCAGCACGTCTGCCTGCATTGCACACTCAAACTCTTTGTTACTAAGCTATTATACTAGCAAACACTGAGAGAACTTAGTGGCATCCTAAACGTGGCTGTTGGACTTCTCTATTGTCCCAGAAGTGCAAAGATATTTGCAGCACGTCTGCCTGCATTGCACACTCAAACTCATTGTTACTAAGCCATTATACTAGCAAACACTGAGTGAACTTAGTGGCATCCTAAACGTGGCTGTTGGACTTTTGTATTTTCTCACTAGTGCAAAGATATTTGCAGCACGTCTGCCTGCATTGCACACTCAAACTCATTGTTACTAAGCCATTATACTAGCAAACACTGAGTGAACTTAGTGGCATCCTAAAAGTGGCTGTTGGACTTCTGTATTGTCCCACAAGTGCAAAGATATTTGCAGCACGTCTGCCTGCATTGCAGACTCAAACTCATTGTTACTAAGCCATTATAGTAGCAAACACTTAGTGAACTTAGTGGCATCCTAAACGTGGCTGTTGGCCTTCTGTATTGTCCCACTAGTGCAAAGATATTTGCAGCACGTCTGCCTGCATTGCACACTCAAACTCATTGTTACTAAGCCATTATACTATTAAACACTGAGTGAACTTAGTGGCATCCTTAACGTGGCTGTTGGACTTCTGTATTGTCTCAGTAGTGCAAAGATATTTGCAGCACGTCTGCCTGCATTGCACACTCAAACTCATTGTTACTAAGCCAATATACTAGCAAACACTGAGTGAACTTAATGGCATACTAAACGTGGCTGTTGGACTTCTGTATTGTCCCACTAGTGCAAAGATATTTGCACCACGTCTGCCTGCATTGCACACTCAAACTCATTGTTACTAAGCCATTATACTAGCAAACACTGAGTGAACTTAGTGGCATCCTAAACGTGGCTGTTGGACTTCTGTATTGTCCCACTAGTGCAAAGATATTTGCACCACGTCTGCCTGCATTGCACACTCAAACTCATTGTTACTAAGCCATTATTCTAGCAAACACTGAGTGAACTTAGTGGCATCCTAAACGTGGCTGTTGGACTTCTGTATTGTCCCACTAGTGCAAAGATATTTGCAGCACCTCTGCTTGCATTGCACACTCAAACTCATTGTTACTAAGCCATTATACTTGCAAACACTGAGTGAACTTAGTGGCATCCTAAACGTGGCTGTTGGACTTCTGTATTGTCCCACAAGTGCAAAGATATTTGCAGCACGTCTGCCTGCATTGCACACTCAAACTCATTGTTACTAAGCCATTATACTAGCAAACACTGAGTGAACTTAGTGGCATCCTAAAAGTGGCTGTTGGACTTCTGTATTGTCCCACAAGTGCAAAGATATTTGCAGCACGTCTGCCTGCATTGCACACTCAAACTCATTGTTACTAAGCCATTATACTAGCAAACACTGAGTGAACTTAGTGGCATCCTAAACGTGGCTGTTGGACTTCTGTATTGTCCCACTAGTGCAAAGATATTTGCAGGACCTCTGCTTGCATTGCACACTCAAACTCATTGTTACTAAGCCATTATACTTGCAAACACTGAGTGAACTTAGTGGCATCCTAAACGTGGCTGTTGGACTTCTGTATTGTCCCACAAGTGCAAAGATATTTGCAGCACGTCTGCCTGCATTGCGCACTCAAACTCATTGTTACTAAGCCATTATACTAGCAAACACTGAGTGAACTTAGTGGCATCCTTAACGTGGCTGTTGAACTTCTGTATTGTCTCAGTAGTGCAAAGATATTTGCAGCACGTCTGCCTGCATTGCACACTCAAACTCATTGTTACTAAGCCATTATACTAGCAAACACTGAGTGAACTTAATGGCATCCTAAACGTGGCTGTTGGACTTCTGTATTGTCCCACTAGTGCAAAGATATTTGCACCACGTCTGCCTGCATTGCACACTCAAACTCATTGTTACTAAGCCATTATAATAGCAAACACTGAGTGAACTTAGTGGCATCCTAAACGTGGCTGTTGGACTTCTGTATTGTCCCACAAGTGCAAAGATATTTGCACCACGTCTGCCTGCATTGCACACTCAAACTCATTGTTACTAAGCCATTATACTTGCAAACACTGAGTGAACTTAGTGGCATCCTAAACGTGGCTGTTGGACTTCTGTATTGTCCCACAAGTGCAAAGATATTTGCAGCACGTCTGCCTGCATTGCACACTCAAACTCATTGTTACTAAGCCATTATACTAGCAAACACTGAGTGAACTTAGTGGCATCCTAAAAGTGGCTGTTGGACTTCTGTATTGTCCCACAAGTGCAAAGATATTTGCAGCACGTCTGCCTGCATTGCACACTCAAACTCATTGTTACTAAGCCATTATAGTAGCAAACACTGAGTGATCTTAGTGGCATCCTAAACGTGGCTGTTGGACTTCTGTATTGTCCCACAAGTGCAAAGATATTTGCAGCACCTCTGCTTGCATTGCACACTCAAACTCATTGTTACTAAGCCATTATACTAGCAAACACTGAGTGAACTTAGTGGCATCCTAAAAGTGGCTGTTGGACTTCTGTATTGTCCCACAAGTGCAAAGATATTTGCAGCACGTCTGCCTGCATTGCACACTCAAACTCATTGTTACTAAGCCATTATACTAGCAAACACTGAGTGATCTTAGTGGCATCCTAAACGTGGCTGTTGGACTTCTGTATTGTCCCACTAGTGCAAAGATATTTGCACCATGTCTGCCTGCATTGCACACTCAAAATCATTGTTACTAAGCCATTATACTAGCAAACACTGAGTGAACTTAGTGGCATCCTAAACGTGGCTGTTGGACTTCTGTATTGTCCCACTAGTGCAAAGATATTTGCAGGACCTCTGCTTGCATTGCACACTCAAACTCATTGTTACTAAGCCATTATACTTGCAAACACTGAGTGAACTTAGTGGCATCCTAAACGTGGCTGTTGGACTTCTGTATTGTCCCACAAGTGCAAAGATATTTGCAGCACGTCTGCCTGCATTGCACACTCAAACTCATTGTTACTAAGCCATTATACTAGCAAACACTGAGTGAACTTAGTGGCATCCTTAACGTGGCTGTTGAACTTCTGTATTGTCTCAGTAGTGCAAAGATATTTGCAGCACGTCTGCCTGCATTGCACACTCAAACTCATTGTTACTAAGCCATTATACTAGCAAACACTGAGTGAACTTAATGGCATCCTAAACGTGGCTGTTGGACTTCTGTATTGTCCCACTAGTGCAAAGATATTTGCACCACGTCTGCCTGCATTGCACACTCAAACTCATTGTTACTAAGCCATTATACTAGCAAACACTGAGTGAACTTAGTGGCATCCTAAACGTGGCTGTTGGACTTCTGTATTGTCCCACTAGTGCAAAGATATTTGCAGCACCTCTGCTTGCATTGCACACTCAAACTCATTGTTACTAAGCCATTATACTTGCAAACACTGAGTGAACTTAGTGGCATCCTAAACGTGGCTGTTGGACTTCTGTATTGTCCCACAAGTGCAAAGATATTTGCAGCACGTCTGCCTGCATTGCACACTCAAACTCATTGTTACTAAGCCATTATACTAGCAAACACTGAGTGAACTTAGTGGCATCCTAAAAGTGGCTGTTGGACTTCTGTATTGTCCCACAAGTGCAAAGATATTTGCAGCACGTCTGCCTGCATTGCACACTCAAACTCATTGTTCCTAAGCCATTATACTAGCAAACACTGAGTGATCTTAGTGGCATCCTAAACATGGCTGTTGGACTTCTGTATTGTCTCACTAGTGCAAAGATAGTTGCAGCACGTCTGCCTGCATTGCACACTCAAACTCATTGTTACTAAGCCATTATACTAGCAAACACTGAGTGATCTTAGTGGCATCCTAAACGTGGCTGTTGGGCTTCTGTATTGTCCCACTAGTGCAAAGATATTTGCACCATGTCTGCCTGCATTGCACACTCAAAATCATTGTTACGAAGCCATTATACTAGCAAACACTGAGTGAACTTAGTGGCAACCTTAACGTGGCTGTTCGACTTCTGTATTGTCCCACTAGTGCAAAGATATTTGCACCACGTCTGCCTGCATTGCACACTCAAACTCATTGTTACTAAGCCATTATACTAGCAAACACTGAGTGAACTTAGTGGCATCCTAAACATGGCTGTTGGACTTCTGTATTGTCCCACAAGTGCAAAGATATTTGCAGCACGTCTGCCTGCATTGCACACTCAAACTCATTGTTACTAAGCCATTATACTAGCAAACACTGAGTGAACTTAGTGGCATCCTAAACGTGGCTGTTGGACTTTTGTATTGTCTCACTAGTGCAAAGATATTTGCAGCACGTCTGCCTGCATTGCACACTGAAACTCATTGTTACTAAGCCATTATACTAGCAAACACTGAGTGAACTTAGTGGCATCCTAAAAGTGGCTGTTGGACTTCTGTATTGTCCCACAAGTGCAAAGATATTTGCAGCACGTCTGCCTGCATTGCACACTCAAACTCATTGTTACTAAGCCATTATAGTAGCAAACACTTAGTGAACTTAGTGGCATCCTAAACGTGGCTGTTGGCCTTCTGTATTGTCCCACTAGTGCAAAGATATTTGCAGCACGTCTACCTGCATTGCACACTCAAACTCATTGTTACTAAGCCATTATACTATTAAACACTGAGTGAACTTAGTGGCATCCTTAATGTGGCTGTTGGACTTCTGTATTGTCTCAGTAGTGCAAAGATATTTGCAGCACGTCTGCCTGCATTGCACACTCAAACTCATTGTTACTAAGCCAATATAATAGCAAACACTGAGTGAACTTAATGGCATACTAAACGTGGCTGTTGGACTTCTGTATTGTCCCACTAGTGCAAAGATATTTGCAGCACCTCTGCTTGCATTGCACACTCAAACTCATTGTTACTAAGCCATTATACTAGCAAACACTGATTGAACTTAGTGGCATCCTAAAAGTGGCTGTTGGACTTCTGTATTGTCCCACAAGTGCAAAGATATTTGCAGCATGTCTGCCTGCATTGCACACTCAAACTTATTGTTACTAAGCCATTATACTAGCAAACACTGAGAGAAATTAGTGGCATCCTAAACGTGGCTGTTGGACTTCTGTATTGTCCCACTAGTGCAAAGATATTTGCAGCACGTCTGCCTGCATTGCACACTCAAACTTATTGTTACTAAGCCATTATACTAGCAAACACTGAGTGATCTTAGTGGCATCCTAAACGTGGCTGTTGGGCTTCTGTATTGTCCCACTAGTGCAAAGATATTTGCACCACGTCTGCCTGCATTGCACACTCAAAATCATTGTTATGAAGCCATTATACTAGCAAACACTGAGTGAACTTAGTGGCATCCTAAACGTGGCTGTTCGACTTCTGTATTGTCCCACTAGTGCAAAGATATTTGCAGCACGTCTGCCTGCATTGCACACTCAAACTCATTGTTACTAAGCCATTATACTTGCAAACACTGAGTGAACTTAGTGGCATCCTAAACGTGGCTGTTGGACTTCTGTATTGTCCCACAAGTGCAAAGATATTTGCAGCACGTCTGCCTGCATTGCACACTCAAACTCATTGTTACTAAGCCATTATACTAGCAAACACTGAGTGAACTTAGTGGCATCCTTAACGTGGCTGTTGAACTTCTGTATTGTCTCAGTAGTGCAAAGATATTTGCAGCACGTCTGCCTGCATTGCACACTCAAACTCATTGTTACTAAGCCATTATACTAGCAAACACTGAGTGAACTTAGTGGCATCCTAAACGTGGCTGTTCGACTTCTGTATTGTCCCACTAGTGCAAAGATATTTGCAGCACGTCTGCCTGCATTGCACACTCAAACTCATTGTTACTAAGCCATTATACTTGCAAACACTGAGTGAACTTAGTGGCATCCTAAACGTGGCTGTTGGACTTCTGTATTGTCCCACAAGTGCAAAGATATTTGCAGCACGTCTGCCTGCATTGCACACTCAAACTCATTGTTACTAAGCCATTATACTAGCAAACACTGAGTGAACTTAGTGGCATCCTTAACGTGGCTGTTGAACTTCTGTATTGTCTCAGTAGTGCAAAGATATTTGCACCACGTCTGCCTGCATTGCACACTCAAACTCATTGTTACTAAGCCATTATACTAGCAAACACTGAGTGAACTTAGTGGCATCCTAAACGTGGCTGTTGGACTTCTGTATTGTCCCACTAGTGCAAAGATATTTGCACCATGTCTGCCTGCATTGCACACTCAAACTCATTGTTACTAAGCCATTATACTAGCAAACACTGAGTGAACTTAGTGGCATCCAAAACGTGGCTGTTGGACTTCTGTATTGTCCCACTAGTGCAAAGATATTTGCAGCACCTCTGCTTGCATTGCACACTCAAACTCATTGTTACTAAGCCATTATACTTGCAAACACTGAGTGAACTTAGTGGCATCCTAAACGTGGCTGTTGGACTTCTGTATTGTCCCACAAGTGCAAAGATATTTGCAGCACGTCTGCCTGCATTGCACACTCAAACTCATTGTTACTAAGCCATTATACTAGCAAACACTGAGTGAACTTAGTGGCATCCTAAAAGTGGCTGTTGGACTTCTGTATTGTCCCACAAGTGCAAAGATATTTGCAGCACGTCTGCCTGCATTGCACACTCAAACTCATTGTTACTAAGCCATTATAGTAGCAAACACTGAGTGATCTTAGTGGCATCCTAAACGTGGCTGTTAGACTTCTGTATTGTCCCACAAGTGCAAAGATATTTGCAGCACCTCTGCTTGCATTGCACACTCAAACTCATTGTTACTAAGCCATTATACTAGCAAACACTGAGTGAACTTAGTGGCATCCTAAAAGTGGCTGTTGGACTTCTGTATTGTCCCACAAGTGCAAAGATATTTGCAGCACGTCTGCCTGCATTGCACACTCAAACTTATTGTTACTAAGCCATTATACTAGCAAACACTGAGTGAAATTAGTGGCATCCTAAACGTGGCTGTTGGACTTCTGTATTGTCCCACTAGTGCAAAGATATTTGCAGCACGTCTGCCTGCATTGCACACTCAAACTCATTGTTCCTAAGCCATTATACTAGCAAACACTGAGTGATCTTAGTGGCATCCTAAACATGGCTGTTGGACTTCTGTATTGTCTCACTAGTGCAAAGATAGTTGCAGCACGTCTGCCTGCATTGCACACTCAAACTCATTGTTACTAAGCCATTATACTAGCAAACACTGAGTGATCTTAGTGGCATCCTAAACGTGGCTGTTGGGCTTCTGTATTGTCCCACTAGTGCAAAGATATTTGCACCACGTCTGCCTGCATTGCACACTCAAAATCATTGTTACGAAGCCATTATACTAGCAAACACTGAGTGAACTTAGTGGCATCCTAAACGTGGCTGTTGGACTTCTGTATTGTCCCACTAGTGCAAAGATATTTGCACCACGTCTGCCTGCATTGCACACTCAAACTCATTGTTACTAAGCCATTATACTAGCAAACACTGAGTGAACTTAGTGGCATCCTAAACGTGGCTGTTGGACTTCTGTATTGTCCCACAAGTGCAAATATATTTGCAGCATGTCTGCCTGCATTGCACACTCAAACTCATTGTTACTAAGCCATTATACTAGCAAACACTGAGTGGACTTAGTGGCATCCTAAACATGGCTGTTGGACTTCTGTATTGTCTCACTAGTGCAAAGATAGTTGCAGCACGTCTGCCTGCATTGCACACTCAAACTTATTGTTACTAAGCCATTATACTAGCAAACACTGAGTGAACTTAGTGGCATCCTAAACGTGGCTGTTGGACTTCTCTATTGTCCCACAAGTGCAAAGATATTTGCAGCACGTCTGCCTGCATTGCACACTCAAACTCATTGTTACTAAGCCATTATACTAGCAAACACTGAGTGAACTTAGTGGCATCCTAAACGTGGCTGTTGGACTTCTGTATTGTCCCACAAGTGCAAAGATATTTGCAGCACGTCTGCCTGCATTGCGCACTCAAACTCATTGTTACTAAGCCATTATACTAGCAAACACTGAGTGAACTTAGTGGCATCCTTAACGTGGCTGTTGAACTTCTGTATTGTCTCAGTAGTGCAAAGATATTTGCAGCACGTCTGCCTGCATTGCACACTCAAACTCATTGTTACTAAGCCATTATACTAGCAAACACTGAGTGAACTTAATGGCATCCTAAACGTGGCTGTTGGACTTCTGTATTGTCCCACTAGTGCAAAGATATTTGCACCACGTCTGCCTGCATTGCACACTCAAACTCATTGTTACTAAGCCATTATACTAGCAAACACTGAGTGAACTTAGTGGCATCCTAAACGTGGCTGTTGGACTTCTGTATTGTCCCACTAGTGCAAAGATATTTGCAGCACTTCTGCTTGCATTGCACACTCAAACTCATTGTTACTAAGCCATTATACTTGCAAACACTGAGTGAACTTAGTGGCATCCTAAACGTGGCTGTTGGACTTCTGTATTGTCCCACAAGTGCAAAGATATTTGCAGCACGTCTGCCTGCATTGCACACTCAAACTCATTGTTACTAAGCCATTATACTAGCAAACACTGAGTGAACTTAGTGGCATCCTAAAAGTGGCTGTTGGACTTCTGTATTGTCCCACAAGTGCAAAGATATTTGCAGCACGTCTGCCTGCATTGCACACTCAAACTCATTGTTACTAAGCCATTATAGTAGCAAACACTGAGTGATCTTAGTGGCATCCTAAACGTGGCTGTTGGACTTCTGTATTGTCCCACAAGTGCAAAGATATTTGCAGCACCTCTGCTTGCATTGCACACTCAAACTCATTGTTACTAAGCCATTATACTAGCAAACACTGAGTGATCTTAGTGGCATCCTAAACGTGGCTGTTGGGCTTCTGTATTGTCCCACTAGTGCAAAGATATTTGCACCATGTCTGCCTGCATTGCACACTCAAAATCATTGTTACTAAGCCATTATACTAGCAAACACTGAGTGAACTTAGTGGCATCCTAAACGTGGCTGTTCGACTTCTGTATTGTCCCACTAGTGCAAAGATATTTGCAGGACCTCTGCTTGCATTGCACACTCAAACTCATTGTTACTAAGCCATTATACTTGCAAACACTGAGTGAACTTAGTGGCATCCTAAACGTGGCTGTTGGACTTCTGTATTGTCTCAGTAGTGCAAAGATATTTGCAGCACGTCTGCCTGCATTGCACACTCAAACTCATTGTTACTAAGCCAAAATACTAGCAAACACTGAGTGAACTTAATGGCATACTAAACGTGGCTGTTGGACTTCTGTATTGTCCCACTAGTGCAAAGATATTTGCAGCACCTCTGCTTGCATTGCACACTCAAACTCATTGTTACTAAGCCATTATACTAGCAAACACTGAGTGAACTTAGTGGCATCCTAAAAGTGGCTGTTGGACTTCTGTATTGTCCCACAAGTGCAAAGATATTTGCAGCACGTCTGCCTGCATTGCACACTCAAACTTATTGTTACTAAGCCATTATACTAGCAAACACTGAGTGAAATTAGTGGCATCCTAAACGTGGCTGTTGGACTTCTGTATTGTCCCACTAGTGCAAAGATATTTGCAGCACGTCTGCCTGCATTGCACACTCAAACTTATTGTTACTAAGCCATTATACTAGCAAACACTGAGTGATCTTAGTGGCATCCTAAACGTGGCTGTTGGGCTTCTGTATTGTCCCACTAGTGCAAAGATATTTGCACCACATCTGCCTGCATTGCACACTCAAAATCATTGTTATGAAGCCATTATACTAGCAAACACTGAGTGAACTTAGTGGCATCCTAAACGTGGCTGTTCGACTTCTGTATTGTCCCACTAGTGCAAAGATATTTGCAGCACGTCTGCCTGCATTGCACACTCAAACTCATTGTTACTAAGCCATTATACTTGCAAACACTGAGTGAACTTAGTGGCATCCTAAACGTGGCTGTTGGACTTCTGTATTGTCCCACAAGTGCAAAGATATTTGCAGCACGTCTGCCTGCATTGCACACTCAAACTCATTGTTACTAAGCCATTATACTAGCAAACACTGAGTGAACTTAGTGGCATCCTTAACGTGGCTGTTGAACTTCTGTATTGTCTCAGTAGTGCAAAGATATTTGCAGCACGTCTGCCTGCATTGCACACTCAAACTCATTGTTACTAAGCCATTATACTAGCAAACACTGAGAGAACTTAATGGCATCCTAAACGTGGCTGTTGGACTTCTGTATTGTCCCACTAGTGCAAAGATATTTGCACCACGTCTGCCTGCATTGCACACTCAAACTCATTGTTACTAAGCCATTATACTAGCAAACACTGAGTGAACTTAGTGGCATCCTAAACGTGGCTGTTGGACTTCTGTATTGTCCCACTAGTGCAAAGATATTTGCAGCACCTCTGCTTGCATTGCACACTCAAACTCATTGTTACTAAGCCATTATACTTGCAAACACTGAGTGAACTTAGTGGCATCCTAAACGTGGCTGTTGGACTTCTGTATTGTCCCACAAGTGCAAAGATATTTGCAGCACGTCTGCCTGCATTGCACACTCAAACTCATTGTTACTAAGCCATTAAAGTAGCAAACACTGAGTGATCTTAGTGGCATCCTAAACGTGGCTGTTGGACTTCTGTATTGTCCCACAAGTGCAAAGATATTTGCAGCACCTCTGCTTGCATTGCACACTCAAACTCATTGTTACTAAGCCATTATACTAGCAAACACTGAGTGAACTTAGTGGCATCCTAAAAGTGGCTGTTGGACTTCTGTATTGTCCCACAAGTGCAAAGATATTTGCAGCACGTCTGCCTGCATTGCACACTCAAACTCATTGTTCCTAAGCCATTATACTAGCAAACACTGAGTGATCTTAGTGGCATCCTAAACATGGCTGCTGGACTTCTGTATTGTCTCACTAGTGCAAAGATAGTTGCAGCACGTCTGCCTGCATTGCACACTCAAACTCATTGTTACTAAGCCATTATACTAGCAAACACTGAGTGATCTTAGTGGCATCCTAAACGTGGCTGTTGGGATTCTGTATTGTCCCACTAGTGCAAAGATATTTGCACCATGTCTGCCTGCATTGCACACTCAAAATCATTGTTACGAAGCCATTATACTAGCAAACACTGAGTGAACTTAGTGGCAACCTAAACGTGGCTGTTCGACTTCTGTATTGTCCCACTAGTGCAAAGATATTTGCACCACGTCTGCCTGCATTGCACACTCAAACGCATTGTTACTAAGCCATTATACTAGCAAACACTGAGTGAACTTAGTGGCATCCTAAACGTGGCTGTTGGACTTCTGTATTGTCCCACAAGTGCAAAGATATTTGCAGCACGTCTGCCTGCATTGCACACTCAAACTCATTGTTACTAAGCCATTATACTAGCAAACACTGAGTGAACTTAGTGGCATCCTAAACGTGGCTGTTGGACTTTTGTATTGTCTCACTAGTGCAAAGATATTTGCAGCACGTCTGCCTGCATTGCACACTCAAACTCATTGTTACTAAGCCATTATACTAGCAAACACTGAGTGAACTTAGTGGCATCCTAAAAGTGGCTGTTGGACTTCTGTATTGTCCCACAAGTGCAAAGATATTTGCAGCACGTCTGCCTGCATTGCACACTCAAACTCATTGTTACTAAGCCATTATAGTAGCAAACACTTAGTGAACTTAGTGGCATCCTAAACGTGGCTGTTGGCCTTCTGTATTGTCCCACTAGTGCAAAGATATTTGCAGCACGTCTACCTGCATTGCACACTCAAACTCATTGTTACTAAGCCATTATACTATTAAACACTGAGTGAACTTAGTGGCATCCTTAACGTGGCTGTTGGACTTCTGTATTGTCTCAGTAGTGCAAAGATATTTGCAGCACGTCTGCCTGCATTGCACACTCAAACTCATTGTTACTAAGCCAATATACTAGCAAACACTGAGTGAACTTAATGGCATACTAAATGTGGCTGTTGGACTTCTGTATTGTCCCACTAGTGCAAAGATATTTGCAGCACCTCTGCTTGCATTGCACACTCAAACTCATTGTTACTAAGCCATTATACTAGCAAACACTGAGTGAACTTAGTGGCATCCTAAACGTGGCTGTTGGACTTCTGTATTGTCCCACAAGTGCAAATATATTTGCAGCATGTCTGCCTGCATTGCACACTCAAACTCATTGTTACTAAGCCATTATACTAGCAAACACTGAGTGGACTTAGTGGCATCCTAAACATGGCTGTTGGACTTCTGTATTGTCTCACTAGTGCAAAGATAGTTGCAGCACGTCTGCCTGCATTGCACACTCAAACTTATTGTTACTAAGCCATTATACTAGCAAACACTGAGTGAACTTAGTGGCATCCTAAACGTGGCTGTTGGACTTCTCTATTGTCCCACAAGTGCAAAGATATTTGCAGCACGTCTGCCTGCATTGCACACTCAAACTCATTGTTACTAAGCCATTATACTAGCAAACACTGAGTGAACTTAGTGGCATCCTAAACGTGGCTGTTGGACTTCTGTATTGTCCCACAAGTGCAAAGATATTTGCAGCACGTCTGCCTGCATTGCGCACTCAAACTCATTGTTACTAAGCCATTATACTAGCAAACACTGAGTGAACTTAGTGGCATCCTTAACGTGGCTGTTGAACTTCTGTATTGTCTCAGTAGTGCAAAGATATTTGCAGCACGTCTGCCTGCATTGCACACTCAAACTCATTGTTACTAAGCCATTATACTAGCAAACACTGAGTGAACTTAATGGCATCCTAAACGTGGCTGTTGGACTTCTGTATTGTCCCACTAGTGCAAAGATATTTGCACCACGTCTGCCTGCATTGCACACTCAAACTCATTGTTACTAAGCCATTATACTAGCAAACACTGAGTGAACTTAGTGGCATCCTAAACGTGGCTGTTGGACTTCTGTATTGTCCCACTAGTGCAAAGATATTTGCAGCACTTCTGCTTGCATTGCACACTCAAACTCATTGTTACTAAGCCATTATACTTGCAAACACTGAGTGAACTTAGTGGCATCCTAAACGTGGCTGTTGGACTTCTGTATTGTCCCACAAGTGCAAAGATATTTGCAGCACGTCTGCCTGCATTGCACACTCAAACTCATTGTTACTAAGCCATTATACTAGCAAACACTGAGTGAACTTAGTGGCATCCTAAAAGTGGCTGTTGGACTTCTGTATTGTCCCACAAGTGCAAAGATATTTGCAGCACGTCTGCCTGCATTGCACACTCAAACTCATTGTTACTAAGCCATTATAGTAGCAAACACTGAGTGATCTTAGTGGCATCCTAAACGTGGCTGTTGGACTTCTGTATTGTCCCACAAGTGCAAAGATATTTGCAGCACCTCTGCTTGCATTGCACACTCAAACTCATTGTTACTAAGCCATTATACTAGCAAACACTGAGTGATCTTAGTGGCATCCTAAACGTGGCTGTTGGGCTTCTGTATTGTCCCACTAGTGCAAAGATATTTGCAGCACGTCTGCCTGCATTGCACACTCAAACTCATTGTTACTAAGCCATTATACTAGCAAACACTGAGTGAACTTAATGGCATCCTAAACGTGGCTGTTGGACTTCTGTATTGTCCCACTAGTGCAAAGATATTTGCACCACGTCTGCCTGCATTGCACACTCAAACTCATTGTTACTAAGCCATTATACTAGCAAACACTGAGTGAACTTAGTGGCATCCTAAACGTGGCTGTTGGACTTCTGTATTGTCCCACTAGTGCAAAGATATTTGCAGCACCTCTGCTTGCATTGCACACTCAAACTCATTGTTACTAAGCCATTATACTTGCAAACACTGAGTGAACTTAGTGGCATCCTAAACGTGGCTGTTGGACTTCTGTATTGTCCCACTAGTGCAAAGATATTTGCAGCACCTCTGCTTGCATTGCACACTCAAACTCATTGTTACTAAGCCATTATACTAGCAAACACTGAGTGAACTTAGTGGCATCCTAAAAGTGGCTGTTGGACTTCTGTATTGTCCCACAAGTGCAAAGATATTTGCAGCACGTCTGCCTGCATTGCACACTCAAACTTATTGTTACTAAGCCATTATACTAGCAAACACTGAGTGAAATTAGTGGCATCCTAAACGTGGCTGTTGGACTTCTGTATTGTCCCACTAGTGCAAAGATATTTGCAGCACGTCTGCCTGCATTGCACACTCAAACTTATTGTTACTAAGCCATTATACTAGCAAACACTGAGTGATCTTAGTGGCATCCTAAACGTGGCTGTTGGGCTTCTGTATTGTCCCACTAGTGCAAAGATATTTGCACCACATCTGCCTGCATTGCACACTCAAAATCATTGTTATGAAGCCATTATACTAGCAAACACTGAGTGAACTTAGTGGCATCCTAAACGTGGCTGTTCGACTTCTGTATTGTCCCACTAGTGCAAAGATATTTGCAGCACGTCTGCCTGCATTGCACACTCAAACTCATTGTTACTAAGCCATTATACTTGCAAACACTGAGTGAACTTAGTGGCATCCTAAACGTGGCTGTTGGACTTCTGTATTGTCCCACAAGTGCAAAGATATTTGCAGCACGTCTGCCTGCATTGCACACTCAAACTCATTGTTACTAAGCCATTATACTAGCAAACACTGAGTGAACTTAGTGGCATCCTTAACGTGGCTGTTGAACTTCTGTATTGTCTCAGTAGTGCAAAGATATTTGCAGCACGTCTGCCTGCATTGCACACTCAAACTCATTGTTACTAAGCCATTATACTAGCAAACACTGAGTGAACTTAATGGCATCCTAAACGTGGCTGTTGGACTTCTGTATTGTCCCACTAGTGCAAAGATATTTGCACCACGTCTGCCTGCATTGCACACTCAAACTCATTGTTACTAAGCCATTATACTAGCAAACACTGAGTGAACTTAGTGGCATCCTAAACGTGGCTGTTGGACTTCTGTATTGTCCCACTAGTGCAAAGATATTTGCAGCACCTCTGCTTGCATTGCACACTCAAACTCATTGTTACTAAGCCATTATACTTGCAAACACTGAGTGAACTTAGTGGCATCCTAAACGTGGCTGTTGGACTTCTGTATTGTCCCACAAGTGCAAAGATATTTGCAGCACGTCTGCCTGCATTGCACACTCAAACTCATTGTTACTAAGCCATTAAAGTAGCAAACACTGAGTGATCTTAGTGGCATCCTAAACGTGGCTGTTGGACTTCTGTATTGTCCCACAAGTGCAAAGATATTTGCAGCACCTCTGCTTGCATTGCACACTCAAACTCATTGTTACTAAGCCATTATACTAGCAAACACTGAGTGAACTTAGTGGCATCCTAAAAGTGGCTGTTGGACTTCTGTATTGTCCCACAAGTGCAAAGATATTTGCAGCACGTCTGCCTGCATTGCACACTCAAACTCATTGTTCCTAAGCCATTATACTAGCAAACACTGAGTGATCTTAGTGGCATCCTAAACATGGCTGTTGGACTTCTGTATTGTCTCACTAGTGCAAAGATAGTTGCAGCACGTCTGCCTGCATTGCACACTCAAACTCATTGTTACTAAGCCATTATACTAGCAAACACTGAGTGATCTTAGTGGCATCCTAAACGTGGCTGTTGGGATTCTGTATTGTCCCACTAGTGCAAAGATATTTGCACCATGTCTGCCTGCATTGCACACTCAAAATCATTGTTACGAAGCCATTATACTAGCAAACACTGAGTGAACTTAGTGGCAACCTAAACGTGGCTGTTCGACTTCTGTATTGTCCCACTAGTGCAAAGATATTTGCACCACGTCTGCCTGCATTGCACACTCAAACGCATTGTTACTAAGCCATTATACTAGCAAACACTGAGTGAACTTAGTGGCATCCTAAACGTGGCTGTTGGACTTCTGTATTGTCCCACAAGTGCAAAGATATTTGCAGCACGTCTGCCTGCATTGCACACTCAAACTCATTGTTACTAAGCCATTATACTAGCAAACACTGAGTGAACTTAGTGGCATCCTAAACGTGGCTGTTGGACTTTTGTATTGTCTCACTAGTGCAAAGATATTTGCAGCACGTCTGCCTGCATTGCACACTCAAACTCATTGTTACTAAGCCATTATACTAGCAAACACTGAGTGAACTTAGTGGCATCCTAAAAGTGGCTGTTGGACTTCTGTATTGTCCCACAAGTGCAAAGATATTTGCAGCACGTCTGCCTGCATTGCACACTCAAACTCATTGTTACTAAGCCATTATAGTAGCAAACACTTAGTGAACTTAGTGGCATCCTAAACGTGGCTGTTGGCCTTCTGTATTGTCCCACTAGTGCAAAGATATTTGCAGCACGTCTACCTGCATTGCACACTCAAACTCATTGTTACTAAGCCATTATACTATTAAACACTGAGTGAACTTAGTGGCATCCTTAACGTGGCTGTTGGACTTCTGTATTGTCTCAGTAGTGCAAAGATATTTGCAGCACGTCTGCCTGCATTGCACACTCAAACTCATTGTTACTAAGCCAATATACTAGCAAACACTGAGTGAACTTAATGGCATACTAAATGTGGCTGTTGGACTTCTGTATTGTCCCACTAGTGCAAAGATATTTGCAGCACCTCTGCTTGCATTGCACACTCAAACTCATTGTTACTAAGCCATTATACTAGCAAACACTGAGTGAACTTAGTGGCATCCTAAAAGTGGCTGTTGGACTTCTGTATTGTCCCACAAGTGCAAAGATATTTGCAGCACGTCTGCCTGCATTGCACACTCAAACTTATTGTTACTAAGCCATTATACTAGCAAACACTGAGTGAAATTAGTGGCATCCTAAACGTGGCTGTTGGACTTCTGTATTGTCCCACTAGTGCAAAGATATTTGCAGCACGTCTGCCTGCATTGCACACTCAAACTCATTGTTCCTAAGCCATTATACTAGCAAACACTGAGTGATCTTAGTGGCATCCTAAACATGGCTGTTGGACTTCTGTATTGTCCCACTAGTGCAAAGATATTTGCACCACGTCTGCCTGCATTGCACACTCAAAATCATTGTTACGAAGCCATTATACTAGCAAACACTGAGTGAACTTAGTGGCATCCTAAACGTGGCTGTTCGACTTCTGTATTGTCCCACTAGTGCAAAGATATTTGCACCACGTCTGCCTGCATTGCACACTCAAACTCATTGTTACTAAGGCATTATACTAGCAAACACTGAGTGAACTTAGTGGCATCCTAAACGTGGCTGTTGGACTTCTGTATTGTCCCACAAGTGCAAATATATTTGCAGCACGTCTGCCTGCATTGCACACTCAAACTCATTGTTACTAAGCCATTATACTAGCAAACACTAAGTGGACTTAGTGGCATCCTAAACGTGGCTGTTGGACTTCTCTATTGTCCCACAAGTGCAAAGATATTTGCAGCACGTCTGCCTGCATTGCACACTCAAACTCATTGTTACTAAGCCATTATACTAGCAAACACTGAGTGAACTTAGTGGCATCCTAAACGTGGCTGTTGGACTTTTGTATTGTCTCACTAGTGCAAAGATATTTGCAGCACGTCTGCCTGCATTGCACACTCAAACTCATTGTTACTAAGCCATTATACTAGCAAACACTGAGTGAACTTAGTGGCATCCTAAACGTGGCTGTTGGACTTCTGTATTGTCCCACTAGTGCAAAGATATTTGCAGGACCTCTGCTTGCATTGCACACTCAAACTCATTGTTACTAAGCCATTATACTTGCAAACACTGAGTGAACTTAGTGGCATCCTAAACGTGGCTGTTGGACTTCTGTATTGTCCCACAAGTGCAAAGATATTTGCAGCACGTCTGCCTGCATTGCAGACTCAAACTCATTGTTACTAAGCCATTATACTAGCAAACACTGAGTGAACTTAGTGGCATCCTAAAAGTGGCTGTTGGACTTCTGTATTGTCCCACAAGTGCAAAGATATTTGCAGCACGTCTGCCTGCATTGCACACTCAAACTCATTGTTACTAAGCCATTATAGTAGCAAACACTTAGTGAACTTAGTGGCATCCTAAACGTGGCTGTTGGCCTTCTGTATTGTCCCACTAGTGCAAAGATATTTGCAGCACGTCTGCCTGCATTGCACACTCAAACTCATTGTTACTAAGCCATTATACTATTAAACACTGAGTGAACTTAGTGGCATCCTTAACGTGGCTGTTGGACTTCTGTATTGTCTCAGTAGTGCAAAGATATTTGCAGCACGTCTGCCTGCATTGCACACTCAAACTCATTGTTACTAAGCCATTATACTTGCAAACACTGAGTGAACTTAGTGGCATCCTAAACGTGGCTGTTGGACTTCTGTATTGTCCCACTAGTGCAAAGATATTTGCAGCACGTCTGCCTGCATTGCACACTCAAACTCATTGTTACTAAGCCATTATAGTAGCAAACACTGAGTGAACTTAGTGGCATCCTAAAAGTGGCTGTTGGACTTCTGTATTGTCCCACAAGTGCAATGATATTTGCAGCACGTCTGCCTGCATTGCACACTCAAACTCATTGTTACTAAGCCATTATACTAGCAAACACTGAGTGAACTTAGTGGCATCCTGAAAGTGGCTGTTGGACTTCTGTATTATCCCACAACTGCAAAGATATTTGCAGCACGTCTGCCTGCATTGCACACTCAAACTCATTGTTACTAAGCCATTATACTAGCAAACACTGAGTGAACTTAGTGGCATCCTAAACGTGGCTGTTGGACTTCTGTATTGTCCCACTAGTGCAAAGATATTTGCAGCACGTCTGCCTGCATTGCACACTCAAACTCATTGTTACTAAGCAATTATACTAGCAAACACTGAGTGAACTTAGTGGCATCCTGAAAGTGGCTGTTGGACTTCTGTATTATCCCACAACTGCAAAGATATTTGCACCACGTCTGCCTGCATTGCACACTCAAACTCATTGTTACTAAGCCATTATACTAGCAAACACTGAGTGAACTTAGTGGCATCCTAAACGTGGCTGTTGGACTTCTGTATTGTCCCACTAGTGCAAAGATATTTGCAGCACGTCTGCCTGCATTGCACACTCAAACTTATTGTTACTAAGCCATTATAGTAGCAAACACTGAGTGAACTTAGTGGCATCCTAAACGTGGCTGTTGGACTTCTGTATTGTCCCACAAGTGCAAAGATATTTGCAGCACCTCTGCTTGCATTGCACACTCAAACTCATTGTTACTAAGCCATTATACTAGCAAACACTGAGTGAACTTAGTGGCATCCTAAAAGTGGCTGTTGGACTTCTGTATTGTCCCACAAGTGCAAAGATATTTGCAGCACATCTGCCTGCATTGCACACTCAAACTTATTGTTACTAAGCCATTATACTAGCAAACACTGAGTGAAATTAGTGGCATCCTAAACGTGGCTGTTGGACTTCTGTATTGTCCCACTAGTGCACAGATATTTGCAGCACGTCTGCCTGCATTGCACACTCAAACTCATTGTTCCTAAGCCATTATACTAGCAAACACTGAGTGATCTTAGTGGCATCCTAAACATGGCTGTTGGACTTCTGTATTGTCTCACTAGTGCAAAGATAGTTGCAGCACGTCTGCCTGCATTGCACACTCAAACTCATTGTTACTAAGCCATTATACTAGCAAACACTGAGTGATCTTAGTGGCATCCTAAACGTGGCTGTTGGGCTTCTGTATTGTCCCACTAGTGCAAAGATATTTGCACCACGTCTGCCTGCATTGCACACTCAAAATCATTGTTACGAAGCCATTATACTAGCAAACACTGAGTGAACTTAGTGGCATCCTAAACGTGGCTGTTGGACTTCTGTATTGTCCCACTAGTGCAAAGATATTTGCACCACGTCTGCCTGCATTGCACACTCAAACTCATTGTTACTAAGCCATTATACTAGCAAACACTGAGTGAACTTAGTGGCATCCTAAACGTGGCTGTTGGACTTCTGTATTGTCCCACAAGTGCAAAGATATTTGCAGCACGTCTGCCTGCAATGCACACTCAAACTCATTGTTACTAAGCCATTATACCAGCAAGCACTGAGTGAACTTAGTGGCATCCTAAACGTGGCTGTTGGACTTTTGTATTGTCTCACTAGTGCAAAGATATTTGCAGCACGTCTGCCTGCATTGCACACTCAAACTTATTGTTACTAAGCCATTATACTAGCAAACACTGAGTGAAATTAGTGGCATGCTAAACGTGGCTGTTGGACTTCTGTATTGTCCCACTAGTGCAAAGATATTTGCAGGACCTCTGCTTGCATTGCACACTCAAACTCATTGTTACTAAGCCATTATACTTGCAAACACTGAGTGAACTTAGTGGCATCCTAAACGTGGCTGTTGGACTTCTGTATTGTCCCACTAGTGCAAAGATATTTGCAGGACCTCTGCTTGCATTGCACACTCAAACTCATTGTTACTAAGCCATTATACTTGCAAACACTGAGTGAACTTAGTGGCATCCTAAACGTGGCTGTTGGACCTTCTGTATTGTCCCACTAGTGCAAAGATATTTGCAGCACGTCTGCCTGCATTGCACACTCAAACTCATTGTTATTGAGCCATTATACTAGCAAACACTGAGTGAACTTAGTGGCATCCTAAACGTGGCTGTTGGACTTCTGTATTGTCCCACAAGTGCAAAGATATTTGCAGCACGCCTGCCTGCATTGCACACTCAAACTCATTGTTACTAAGCCATTATACTAGCAAACACTGAGTGAACTTAGTGGCATCTTAAACGTGGCTGTTGGACTTCTGTATTGTCTCACTAGTGCAAGGATAGTTGCAGCACGTCTGCCTGCATTGCACACTCAAACTCATTGTTACTAAGCCATTATACTAGCAAACACTGAGTGAACTTAGTGGCATCCTAAAAGTGGCTGTTGGACTTCTGTATTGTCCCAAAAGTGCAAAGATATTTGCAGCACGTCTGCCTGCATTGCACACTCAAACTCATTGTTACTAAGCCTTTATACTTGCAAACACTGAGTGAACTTAGTGGCATCCTAAACGTGGCTGTTGGACTTCTGTATTGTCCCACAAGTGCAAAGATATTTGCAGCACGTCTGCCTGCATTGCACACTCAAACTTATTGTTACTAAGCCATTATACTAGCAAACACTGAGTGAAATTAGTGGCATCCCAAACTTGGCTGTTGGACTTCTGTATTGTCCCAGTAGTGCAAAGATATTTGCAGCACGTCTGCTTGCATTGCACACTCAAACTCATTGTTACTAAGCCATTATACTTGCAAACACTGAGTGAACTTAGTGGCATCCTAAACGTGGCTGTTGGACTTTTGTATTGTCCCACAAGTGCAAAGATATTTGCATGACGTCTGCCTGCATTGCACACTCAGACTTATTGTTACTAAGCCATTATACTAGCAAACACTGAGTGGACTTAGTGGCATCCTAAACGTGGCTGTCGGACGTCTGTATTGTCTCACTAGTGCAAAGATAGTTGCAGCACGTCTGCCTGCATTGCACACTCAAACTCATTGTTACTAAGCCATTATACTAGCAAACACTGAGTGAACTTAGTGGCATCCTAAACGTGGCTGTTGGACTTCTCTATTGTCCCACAAGTGCAAAGATATTTGCAGCACGTCTGCCTGCATTGCACACTCAAACTCATTGTTACTAAGCCATTATACTAGCAAACACTGAGTGAACTTAGTGGCATCCTAAACGTGGCTGTTGGACTTTTGTATTGTCTCACTAGTGCAAAGATATTTGCAGCACGTCTGCCTGCATTGCACACTCAAACTCATTGTTACTAAGCCATTATACTAGCAAACACTGAGTGAACTTAGTGGCATCCTAAACGTGGCTGTTGGACTTCTGTATTGTCCCGCTAGTGCAAAGATATTTGCAGGACCTCTGCTTGCATTGCACACTCAAACTCATTGTTACTAAGCCATTATACTTGCAAACACTGAGTGAACTTAGTGGCATCCTAAACGTGGCTGTTGGACTTCTGTATTGTCCCACAAGTGCAAAGATATTTGCAGCACGTCTGCCTGCATTGCAGACTCAAACTCATTGTTACTAAGCCATTATACTAGCAAACACTGAGTGAACTTAGTGGCATCCTAAAAGTGGCTGTTGGACTTCTGTATTGTCCCACAAGTGCAAAGATATTTGCAGCACGTCTGCCTGCATTGCACACTCAAACTCATTGTTAGTAAGCCATTATAGTAGCAAACACTTAGTGAACTTAGTGGCATCCTAAACGTGGCTGTTGGCCTTCTGTATTGTCCCACTAGTGCAAAGATATTTGCAGCACGTCTGCCTGCATTGCACACTCAAACTCATTGTTACTAAGCCATTATACTATTAAACACTGAGTGAACTTAGTGGCATCCTTAACAAGGCTGTTGGACTTCTGTATTGTCCCACTAGTGCAAAGATATTTTCAGCACGTCTGCCTGCATTGCACACTCAAACGCATTGTTACTAAGCCATGATACTAGCAAACACTGAGTGAACTTAGTGGCATCCTAAATGTGGCTGTTGAACTTCTGTACTGTCCCACTAGTGCAAAGATATTTGCAGCACGTCTGCCTGCATTGCACACTCAAACTTATTGTTACTAAGCCATTATACTTGCAAACACTGAGTGAACTTAGTGGCATCCTAAACGTGGCTGTTGGACTTCTGTATTGTCCCACTAGTGCAAAGATATTTGCAGCACGTCTGCCTGCATTGCACACTCAAACTCATTGTTACTAAGCCATTATAGTAGCAAACACTGAGTGAACTTAGTGGCATCCTAAAAGTGGCTGTTGGACTTCTGTATTGTCCCACAAGTGCAATGATATTTGCAGCACGTCTGCCTGCATTGCACACTCAAACTCATTGTTACTAAGCAATTATACTAGCAAACACTGAGTGATCTTAGTGGCATCCTAAACATGGCTGTTGGACTTCTGTATTGTCTCACTAGTGCAAAGATAGTTGCAGCACGTCTGCCTGCATTGCACACTCAAACTCATTGTTACTAAGCCATTATACTAGCAAACACTGAGTGATCTTAGTGGCATCCTAAACGTGGCTGTTGGGCTTCTGTATTGTCCCACTAGTGCAAAGATATTTGCACCACGTCTGCCTGCATTGCACACTCAAAATCATTGTTACGAAGCCATTATACTAGCAAACACTGAGTGAACTTAGTGGCATCCTAAACGTGGCTGTTGGACTTCTGTATTGTCCCACTAGTGCAAAGATATTTGCACCACGTCTGCCTGCATTGCACACTCAAACTCATTGTTACTAAGCCATTATACTAGCAAACACTGAGTGAACTTAGTGGCATCCTAAACGTGGCTGTTGGACTTCTGTATTGTCCCACAAGTGCAAAGATATTTGCAGCACGTCTGCCTGCAATGCACACTCAAACTCATTGTTACTAAGCCATTATACCAGCAAGCACTTAGTGAACTTATTGGCATCCTAAACGTGGCTGTTGGACTTCTGTATTGTCCCACTAGTGCAAAGATATTTGCAGCACGTCTGCCTGCATTGCACACTCAAACTCATTGTTACTAAGCCATTATACTATTAAACACTGAGTGAACTTAGTGGCATCCTTAACGTGGCTGTTGGACTTCTGTATTGTCTCACTAGTGCAAAGATAGTTGCAGCATGTCTGCCTGCATTGCACACTCAAACTCATTGTTCCTAAGCCATTATACTAGCAAACACTGAGTGATCTTAGTGGCATCCTAAACGTGGCTGTTGGGCTTCTGTATTTTCCCACTAGTGCAAAGATATTTGCACCACGTCTGCCTGCATTGCACACTCAAAATCATTGTTACGAAGCCATTATACTAGCAAACACTGAGTGAACTTAGTGGCATCCTAAACGTGGCTGTTGGACTTCTGTATTGTCCCACTAGTGCAAAGATATTTGCACCACGTCTGCCTGCATTGCACACTCAAACTCAATGTTACTAAGCCATTATACTAGCAAACACTGAGTGAACTTAGTGGCATCCTAAACGTGGCTGTTGGACTTCTGTATTGTCCCACAAGTGCAAATATATTTGCAGCACGTCTGCCTGCATTGCACACTCAAACTCATTGTTACTAAGCCATTATACTAGCAAACACTGAGTGAACTTAGTGGCATCCTAAACGTGGCTGTTGGACTTTTGTATTGTCTCACTAGTGCAAAGATATTTGCAGCACGTCTGCCTGCATTGCACACTCAAACTTATTGTTACTAAGCCATTATACTAGCAAACACTGAGTGAAATTAGTGGCATCCTAAACGTGGCTGTTGGACTTCTGTATTGTCCCACTAGTGCAAAGATATTTGCAGGACCTCTGCTTGCATTGCACACTCAAACTCATTGTTACTAAGCCATTATACTTGCAAACACTGAGTGAACTTAGTGGCATCCTAAACGTGGCTGTTGGACTTCTGTATTGTCCCACTAGTGCAAAGATATTTGCAGGACCTCTGCTTGCATTGCACACTCAAACTCATTGTTACTAAGCCATTATACTTGCAAACACTGAGTGAACTTAGTGGCATCCTAAACGTGGCTGTTGGACTTCTCTATTGTCCCACAAGTGCAAAGATATTTGCAGCACGTCTGCCTGCATTGCACACTCAAACTCATTGTTACTAAGCCATTATACTAGCAAACACTGAGTGATCTTAGTGGCATCCTAAACGTGGCTGTTGGACTTTTGTATTGTCTCACTAGTGCAAAGATATTTGCAGCACGTCTGCCTGCATTGCACACTCAAACTCATTGTTACTAAGCCATTATACTAGCAAACACTGAGTGAACTTAGTGGCATCCTAAACGTGGCTGTTGGACTTCTGTATTGTCCCACTAGTGCAAAGATATTTGCAGGACCTCTGCTTGCATTGCACACTCAAACTCATTGTTACTAAGCCATTATACTTGCAAACACTGAGTGAACTTAGTGGCATCCTAAACGTGGCTGTTGGACTTCTGTATTGTCCCACAAGTGCAAAGATATTTGCAGCACGTCTGCCTGCATTGCAGACTCAAACTCATTGTTACTAAGCCATTATACTAGCAAACACTGAGTGAACTTAGTGGCATCCTAAAAGTGGCTGTTGGACTTCTGTATTGTCCCACAAGTGCAAAGATATTTGCAGCACGTCTGCCTGCATTGCACACTCAAACTCATTGTTACTAAGCCATTATAGTAGCAAACACTTAGTGAACTTAGTGGCATCCTAAACGTGGCTGTTGGCCTTCTGTATTGTCCCACTAGTGCAAAGATATTTGCAGCACGTCTGCCTGCATTGCACACTCAAACTCATTGTTACTAAGCCATTATACTATTAAACACTGAGTGAACTTAGTGGCATCCTTAACAAGGCTGTTGGACTTCTGTATTGTCCCACTAGTGCAAAGATATTTTCAGCACGTCTGCCTGCATTGCACACTCAAACTCATTGTTACTAAGCCATGATACTAGCAAACACTGAGTGAACTTAGTGGCATCCTAAACGTGGCTGCTGGACTTCTGTATTGTCCCACTAGTGCAAAGATATTTGCAGCACGTCTGCCTGCATTGCACACTCAAACTTATTGTTACTAAGCCATTATACTTGCAAACACTGAGTGAACTTAGTGGCATCCTATACGTGGCTGTTGGACTTCTGTATTGTCCCACTAGTGCAAAGATATTTGCAGCACGTCTGCCTGCATTGCACACTCAAACTCATTGTTACTAAGCCATTATACTAGCAAACACTGAGTGAACTAAGTGGCATCCTAAACGTGGCTGTTGGACTTCTGTATTGTCCCACTAGTGCAAAGATATTTGCACCACGTCTGCCTGCATTGCACACTCAAACTCATTGTTACTAAGCCATTATACTAGCAAACACTGAGTGAACTTAGTGGCATCCTAAACGTGGCTGTTGGACTTCTGTATTGTCCCACTAGTGCAAAGATATTTGCAGCACCTCTGCTTGCATTGCACACTCAAACTCATTGTTACTAAGCCATTATACTTGCAAACACTGAGTGAACTTAGTGGCATCCTAAACGTGGCTGTTGGACTTCTGTATTGTCCCACAAGTGCAAAGATATTTGCAGCACATCTGCCTGCATTGCACACTCAAACTCATTGTTACTAAGCCATTATACTAGCAAACACTGAGTGAACTTAGTGGCATCCTAAAAGTGGCTGTTGGACTTCTGTATTGTCCCACAAGTGCAAAGATATTTGCAGCACGTCTGCCTGCATTGCACACTCACACTCATTGTTACTAAGCCATTATAGTAGCAAACACTGAGTGAACTTAGTGGCATCCTAAACGTGGCTGTTGGACTTCTGTATTGTCCCACAAGTGCAAAGATATTTGCAGCACCTCTGCTTGCATTGCACACTCAAACTCATTGTTACTAAGCCATTATACTAGCAAACACTGAGTGAACTTAGTGGCATCCTAAAAGTGGCTGTTGGACTTCTGTATTGTCCCACAAGTGCAAAGATATTTGCAGCACGTCTGCCTGCATTGCACACTCAAACTTATTGTTACTAAGCCATTATACTAGCAAACACTGAGTGAAATTAGTGGCATCCTAAACGTGGCTGTTGGACTTCTGTATTGTCCCACTAGTGCAAAGATATTTGCAGCACGTCTGCCTGCATTGCACACTCAATCTCATTGTTCCTAAGCCATTATACTAGCAAACACTGAGTGATCTTAGTGGCATCCTAAACATGGCTGTTGGACTTCTGTATTGTCTCACTAGTGCAAAGATAGTTGCAGCACGTCTGCCTGCATTGCACACTCAAACTCATTGTTACTAAGCCATTATACTAGCAAACACTGAGTGATCTTAGTGGCATCCTAAACGTGGCTGTTGGGCTTCTGTATTGTCCCACTAGTGCAAAGATATTTGCACCACGTCTGCCTGCATTGCACACTCAAAATCATTGTTACGAAGCCATTATACTAGCAAACACTGAGTGAACTTAGTGGCATCCTAAACGTGGCTGTTGGACTTCTGTATTGTCCCACTAGTGCAAAGATATTTGCACCACGTCTGCCTGCATTGCACACTCAAACTCATTGTTACTAAGCCATTATACTAGCAAACACTGAGTGAACTTAGTGGCATCCTAAACGTGGCTGTTGGACTTCTGTATTGTCCCACAAGTGCAAAGATATTTGCAGCACGTCTGCCTGCAATGCACACTCAAACTCATTGTTACTAAGCCATTATACCAGCAAGCACTTAGTGAACTTAGTGGCATCCTAAACGTGGCTGTTGGACTTCTGTATTGTCCCACTAGTGCAAATATATTTGCAGCACGTCTGCCTGCATTGCACACTCAAACTCATTGTTACTAAGCCATTATACTATTAAACACTGAGTGAACTTAGTGGCATCCTTAACGTGGCTGTTGGACTTCTGTATTGTCTCACTAGTGCAAAGATAGTTGCAGCATGTCTGCCTGCATTGCACACTCAAACTCATTGTTCCTAAGCCATTATACTAGCAAACACTGAGTGATCTTAGTGGCATCCTAAACGTGGCTTTTGGGCTTCTGTATTGTCCCACTAGTGCAAAGATATTTGCACCATGTCTGCCTGCATTGCACACTCAAAATCATTGTTACGAAGCCATTATACTAGCAAACACTGAGTGAACTTAGTGGCATCCTAAACGTGGCTGTTGGACTTTTGTATTGTCTCACTAGTGCAAAGATATTTGCAGCACGTCTGCCTGCATTGCACACTCAAACTTATTGTTACTAAGCCATTATACTAGCAAACACTGAGTGAAATTAGTGGCATCCTAAACGTGGCTGTTGGACTTCTGTATTGTCCCACAAGTGCAAAGATATTTGCAGGACCTTTGCTTGCATTGCACACTCAAACTCATTGTTACTATGCCATTATACTTGCAAACACTGAGTGAACTTAGTGGCATCCTAAATGTGGCTGTTGGACTTCTGTATTGTCCCACTAGTGCAAAGATATTTGCAGCACGTCTGACTGCATTGCACACTCAAACTCATTGTTATTAAGCCATTATACTAGCAAACACTGAGTGAACTTAGTGGCATCCTAAACGTGGCTGTTGGACTTCTGTATTGTCCCACAAGTGCAAAAATATTTGCAGCACGCCTGCCTGCATTGCACACTCAAACTCATTGTTACTAAGCCATTATATTAGCAAACGCTGAGTGAACTTAGTGGCATCCTAAACGTGGCTGTTGGACTTCTGTATTGTCTCACTAGTGCAAAGATAGTTGCAGCACGTCTGCCTGCATTGCACACTCAAACTCATTGTTACTAAGCCATTATACTAGCAAACACTGAGTGAACTTAGTGGCATCATAAAAGTGGCTGTTGGACTTCTGTATTGTCCCAAAAGTGCAAAGATATTTGCAGCACGTCTGCCTGCATTGCACACTCAAACTCATTGTTACTAAGCCTTTATACTTGCAAACACTGAGTGAACTTAGTGGCATCCTAAACGTGGCTGTTGGACTTCTGTATTGTCCCACAAGTGCAAAGATATTTGCAGCACGTCTGCCTGCATTGCACACTCAAACTTATTGTTACTAAGCCATTATACTAGCAAACACTGAGTGAAATTAGTGGCATCCCAAACGTGGCTGTTGGACTTCTGTATTGTCCCAGTAGTGCAAAGATATTTGCAGCACGTCTGCCTGCATTGCACACTCAAACTCATTGTTACTAAGCCATTATACTTGCAAACACTGAGTGAACTGAGTGGCATCCTAAACGTGGCTGTTGGACTTTTGTATTGTCCCACAAGTGCAAAGATATTTGCATGACGTCTGCCTGCATTGCACACTCAAACTCATTGTTACTAAGCCATTATACTATTAAACACTGAGTGAACTTAGTGGCATCCTAAACGTGGCTGTTGGACTTCTGTATTGTCCCTCAAGTGCAAAGTCATTTGCAGCACGTCTGCCTGCATTGCACACTCAAACTCATTGTTACTAAGCCATTATACTATTAAACACTGAGTGAACTTAGTGGCATTCTTAACGTGGCTGTTGGACTTCTGTATTGTCTCACTAGTGCAAAGATAGTTGCAGCACGTCTGCCTGCATTGCACACTCAAACTCATTGTTACTAAGCCATTATACTTGCAAACACTGAGTGATCTTAGTGGCATCCTAAACGTGGCTGTTGGACTTCTGTATTGTCCCACTAGTGCAAAGATATTTGCACCACGTCTGCCTGCCTTGCACACTCAAACTCATTGTTACGAAGCCATTATACTAGCAAACACTGAGTGAACTTAGTGGCATCCTAAACGTGGCTGTTGGACTTCTGTATTGTCTCACTAGTGCAAAGATAGTTGCAGCACGTCTGCCTGCATTGCACACTCAAACTCATTGTTACTAAGCCATTATAATAGCAAACACTGAGTGAACTTAGTGGCATCCTAAACGTGGCTGTTGGACTTCTGTATTGTCTCACTAGTGCAAAGATATTTTCAGCACATCTGCCTGCATTGCACACTCAAACTCATTGTTACTAAGCCATTATACTAGCAAACACTGAGTGAAATTAGTTGCATCCTAAACGTGGCTGTTGGACTTCTGTATTGTCCCACTAGTGCAATGATATTTGCAGCACGTCTGCCTGCATTGCAGACTCAAACTCATTGTTACTAAGCCATTATACTAGCAAACACTGAGTGAACTTAGTGGCATCCTAAACGTGGCTGTTGGACTTCTGTATTGTCCCACTAGTGCAAAGATATTTGCAGCACCTCTGCTTGCATTGCACACTCAAACTCATTGTTACTAAGCCATTATACTTGCAAACACTGAGTGAACTTAGTGGCATCCTAAACGTGGCTGTTGGACTTCTGTATTGTCCCACAAGTGCAAAGATATTTGCAGCACGTCTGCCTGCATTGCACACTCAAACTCATTGTTACTAAGCCATTATACTAGCAAACACTGAGTGAACTTAGTGGCATCCTAAAAGTGGCTGTTGGACTTCTGTATTGTCCCACAAGTGCAAAGATATTTGCAGCACGTCTGCCTGCATTGCACACTCAAACTCATTGTTACTAAGCCATTATAGTAGCAAACACTTAGTGAACTTAGCGGCATTCTAAACGAGGCTGTTGGACTTCTGTATTGTCCCACTAGTGCAAAGATATTTGCAGCACGTCTGCCTGCATTGCACACTCAAACTCATTGTTACTAAGCCATTATACTATTAAACACTGAGTGAACTTAGTGGCATCCTTAACGTGGCTGTTGGACTTCTGTATTGTCTCACTAGTGCAAAGATAGTTTCAGCACGTCTGCCTGCATTGCACATTCAAACTCATTGTTACTAAGCCATTATACTAGCAAACACTGAGTGATCTTAGTGGCATCCTCAATGTGGCTGTTGGACTTCTGTATTGTCCCACTAGTGCAAAGATATTTGCACCACGTCTGCCTGCATTGCACACTCAAACTCATTGTTACTAAGCCATTATACTAGCAAACACTGAGTGAACTTAGTGGCATCCTAAAAGTGGCTGTTGGACTTCTGTATTGTCCCACAAGTGCAAAGATATTTGCAGCACGTCTGCCTGCATTGCACACTCAAACTCATTGTTACTAAGCCATTATAGTAGCAAACACTTAGTGAACTTAGTGGCATCCTCAACGTGGCTGTTGGACTTCTGTATTGTCCCACTAGTGCAAAGATATTTGCACCACGTCTGCCTGCATTGCACACTCAAACTCATTGTTACTAAGCCATTATACTAGCAAACACTGAGTGAACTTAGTGGCATCCTAAACGTGGCTGTTGGACTTCTGTGTTTTCTCACTAGTGCAAAGATCTTTACAGCACGTCTGCCTGCATTGCACACTCAAACTTATTGTTACTAAGCCATTATACTAGCAAACACTGAGTGAAATTAGTGGCATCCCAAACGTGGCTGTTGGACTTCTGTATTGTCCCAGTAGTGCAAAGATATTTGCAGCACGTCTGCCTGCATTGCACACTCAAACTCATTGTTACTAAGCCATTATACTAGCAAACACTGAGTGAACTTAGTGGCATCCTAAACGTGGCTGTTGGACTTCTGTATTGTCCCACTAGTGCAAAGATATTTGCAGCACCTCTGCTTGCATTGCACACTCAAACTCATTGTTACTAAGCCATTATACTTGCAAACACTGAGTGAACTTAGTGGCATCCTAAACGTGGCTGTTGGACTTTTGTATTGTCCCACAAGTGCAAAGATATTTGCAGCACGTCTGCCTGCATTGCACACTCAAACTCATTCTTACTAAGCCATTATACTATTAAACACTGAGTGAACTTAGTGGCATCCTAAACGTGGCTGTTGGACTTCTGTATTGTCCCTCAAGTGCAAAGTCATATGCAGCACGTCTGCCTGCATTGCACACTCAAACTCATTGTTACTAAGCCATTATACTAGCAAACACTGAGTGAACTTAGTGGCATCCTAAAAGTGGCTGTTGGACTTCTGTATTGTCCCACAAGTGCAAAGATAATTGCACCACGTCTGCCTGTATTGCCCACTCAAACTCATTGTTACTAAGCCATTATACTAGCAAACACTGAGTGAACTTAGTGGCATCCTAAACGTGGCTGTTGGACTTCTGTATTGTCTCATTAGTGCAAAGATAGTTGCAGCACGTCTGCCTGCATTGCACACTCAAACTCATTGTTACTAAGCCATTATACTAGCAAACACTGAGTGAACTTAGTGGCATCCTAAACGTGGCTGTTGGACTTCTGTATTGTCTCACTAGTGCAAAGATATTTGCAGCACGTTTGCCTGCATTGCACACTCAAACTCATTGTTACTAAGCCATTATACTAGCAAACACTGAGTGAACTTAGTGGCATTCTTAACGTGGCTGTTGGACTTCTGTATTGTCTCACTAGTGCAAAGATAGTTGCAGCACGTCTGCCTGCATTGCACACTCAAACTCATTGTTACTAAGCCATTATACTTGCAAACACTGAGTGATCTTAGTGGCATCCTAAACGTGGCTGTTGGACTTCTGTATTGTCCCACTAGTGCAAAGATATTTGCACCCCGTCTGCCTGCCTTGCACACTCAAACTCATTGTTACGAAGCCATTATACTAGCAAACACTGAGTGAACTTAGTGGCATCCTAAACGTGGCTGTTGGACTTCTGTATTGTCTCACTAGTGCAAAGATAGTTGCAGCACGTCTGCCTGCATTGCACACTCAAACTCATTGTTACTAAGCCATTATACTAGCAAACACTGAGTGAACTTAGTGGCATCCTAAACGTGGCTGTTGGACTTTTTTATTGTCTCACTAGTGCAAAGATATTTTCAGCACATCTGCCTGCATTGCACACTCAAACTCATTGTTACTAAGCCATTATACTAGCAAACACTGAGTGAAATTAGTGGCATCCTAAACGTGGCTGTTGGACTTCTGTATTGTCCCACTAGTGCAATGATATTTGCAGCACGTCTGCCTGCATTGCAGACTCAAACTCATTGTTACTAAGCCATTATACTAGCAAACACTGAGTGAACTTAGTGGCATCCTAAACGTGGCTGTTGGACTTCTGTATTGTCCCACTAGTGCAAAGATATTTGCAGCACCTCTGCTTGCATTGCACACTCAAACTCATTGTTACTAAGCCATTATACTTGCAAACACTGAGTGAACTTAGTGGCATCCTAAACGTGGCTGTTGGACTTCTGTATTGTCCCACAAGTGCAAAGATATTTGCAGCACGTCTGCCTGCATTGCACACTCAAACTCATTGTTACTAAGCCATTATACTAGCAAACACTGAGTGAACTTAGTGGCATCCTAAAAGTGGCTGTTGGACTTCTGTATTGTCCCACAAGTGCAAAGATATTTGCAGCACGTCTGCCTGCATTGCACACTCAAACTCATTGTTACTAAGCCATTATAGTAGCAAACACTTAGTGAACTTAGCGGCATCCTAAACGTGGCTGTTGGACTTCTGTATTGTCCCACTAGTGCAAAGATATTTGCAGCACGTCTGCCTGCATTGCACACTCAAACTCATTGTTACTAAGCCATTATACTATTAAACACTGAGTGAACTTAGTGGCATCCTTAACGTGGCTGTTGGACTTCTGTATTGTCTCACTAGTGCAAAGATAGTTTCAGCACGTCTGCCTGCATTGCACATTCAAACTCATTGTTACTAAGCCATTATACTAGCAAACACTGAGTGATCTTAGTGGCATCCTAAACGTGGCTGTTGGACTTCTGTATTGTCTCACTAGTGCAAAGGTATTTGCACCACGTCTGCCTGCGTTGCACACTCAAACTCATTGTTACGAAGCCATTATACTAGCAAACACTGAGTGAACTTAGTGGCATCCTAAACGTGGCTGTTGGACTTCTGTATTGTCCCACTAGTGCAAAGATATTTGCACCACGTCTGCCTGCATTGCACACTCAAACTCATTGTTACTAAGCCATTATACTAGCAAACACTGAGTGAACTTAGTGGCATCCTAAAAGTGGCTGTTGGACTTCTGTATTGTCCCACAAGTGCAAAGATATTTGCAGCACGTCTGCCTGCATTGCACACTCAAACTCATTGTTACTAAGCCATTATAGTAGCAAACACTTAGTGAACTTAGTGGCATCCTAAACGTGGCTGTTGGACTTCTGTATTGTCCCACTAGTGCAAAGATATTTGCAGCACGTCTGCCTGCATTGCACACTCAAACTCATTGTTACTATTCCATTATACTATTAAACACTGAGTGAACTTAGTGGCATCCTTAACGTGGCTGTTGGACTTCTGTATTGTCTCACTAGTGCAAGGATAGTTTCAGCACGTCTGCCTGCATTGCACACTCAAACTCATTGTTACTAAGCCATTATACTAGCAAACACTGAGTGATCTTAGTGGCATCCTAAACGTGGCTGTTGGACTTCTGTATTGTCTCACTAGTGCAAAGATATTTGCACCACGTCTGCCTGCGTTGCACACTCAAACTCATTGTTACGAAGCCATTATACTAGCAAACACTGAGTGAACTTAGTGGCATCCTAAACGTGGCTGTTGGACTTCTGTATTGTCCCACTAGTGCAAAGATATTTGCACCACGTCTGCCTGCATTGCACACTCAAACTCATTGTTACTAAGCCATTATACTAGCAAACACTGAGTGAACTTAGTGGCATCCTAAACGTGGCTGTTGGACTTCTGTATTGTCTCACTAGTGCAAAGATAGTTGCAGCACGCCTGCCTGCATTGCACACTCAAACTCATTGTTACTAAGCCATTATACTAGCAAACACTGAGTGAACTTAGTGGCATCCTAAACGTGGCTGTTGGACTTCTGTATTGTCTCATTAGTGCAAAGATAGTTGCAGCACGTCTGCCTGCATTGCACACTCAAACTCATTGTTACTAAGCCATTATACTAGCAAACACTGAGTGAACTTAGTGGCATCCTAAACGTGGCTGTTGGACTTCTGTATTGTCTCACTAGTGCAAAGATATTTGCAGCACGTTTGCCTGCATTGCACACTCAAACTCATTGTTACTAAGCCATTATACTAGCAAACACTGAGTGAACTTAGTGGCATTCTTAACGTGGCTGTTGGACTTCTGTATTGTCTCACTAGTGCAAAGATAGTTGCAGCACGTCTGCCTGCATTGCACACTCAAACTTATTGTTACTAAGCCATTATACTAGCAAACACTGAGTGAAATTAGTGGCATCCCAAACGTGGCTGTTGGACTTCTGTATTGTCCCAGTAGTGCAAAGATATTTGCAGCACGTCTGCCTGCATTGCACACTCAAACTCATTGTTACTAAGCCATTATACTTGCAAACACTGAGTGAACTGAGTGGCATCCTAAACGTGGCTGTTGGACTTTTGTATTGTCCCACAAGTGCAAAGATATTTGCATGACGTCTGCCTGCATTGCACACTCAAACTCATTGTTACTAAGCCATTATACTATTAAACACTGAGTGAACTTAGTGGCATCCTAAACGTGGCTGTTGGACTTCTGTATTGTCCCTCAAGTGCAAAGTCATTTGCAGCACGTCTGCCTGCATTGCACACTCAAACTCATTGTTACTAAGCCATTATACTATTAAACACTTAGTGAACTTAGTGGCATCCTCAACGTGGCTGTTGGACTTCTGTATTGTCCCACTAGTGCAAAGATATTTGCACCACGTCTGCCTGCATTGCACACTCAAACTCATTGTTACTAAGCCATTATACTAGCAAACACTGAGTGAACTTAGTGGCATCCTAAACGTGGCTGTTGGACTTCTGTGTTTTCTCACTAGTGCAAAGATCTTTACAGCACGTCTGCCTGCATTGCACACTCAAACTTATTGTTACTAAGCCATTATACTAGCAAACACTGAGTGAAATTAGTGGCATCCCAAACGTGGCTGTTGGACTTCTGTATTGTCCCAGTAGTGCAAAGATATTTGCAGCACGTCTGCCTGCATTGCACACTCAAACTCATTGTTACTAAGCCATTATACTAGCAAACACTGAGTGAACTTAGTGGCATCCTAAACGTGGCTGTTGGACTTCTGTATTGTCCCACTAGTGCAAAGATATTTGCAGCACCTCTGCTTGCATTGCACACTCAAACTCATTGTTACTAAGCCATTATACTTGCAAACACTGAGTGAACTTAGTGGCATCCTAAACGTGGCTGTTGGACTTTTGTATTGTCCCACAAGTGCAAAGATATTTGCAGCACGTCTGCCTGCATTGCACACTCAAACTCATTCTTACTAAGCCATTATACTATTAAACACTGAGTGAACTTAGTGGCATCCTAAACGTGGCTGTTGGACTTCTGTATTGTCCCTCAAGTGCAAAGTCATATGCAGCACGTCTGCCTGCATTGCACACTCAAACTCATTGTTACTAAGCCATTATACTAGCAAACACTGAGTGAACTTAGTGGCATCCTAAAAGTGGCTGTTGGACTTCTGTATTGTCCCACAAGTGCAAAGATAATTGCACCACGTCTGCCTGTATTGCCCACTCAAACTCATTGTTACTAAGCCATTATACTAGCAAACACTGAGTGAACTTAGTGGCATCCTAAACGTGGCTGTTGGACTTCTGTATTGTCTCATTAGTGCAAAGATAGTTGCAGCACGTCTGCCTGCATTGCACACTCAAACTCATTGTTACTAAGCCATTATACTAGCAAACACTGAGTGAACTTAGTGGCATCCTAAACGTGGCTGTTGGACTTCTGTATTGTCTCACTAGTGCAAAGATATTTGCAGCACGTTTGCCTGCATTGCACACTCAAACTCATTGTTACTAAGCCATTATACTAGCAAACACTGAGTGAACTTAGTGGCATTCTTAACGTGGCTGTTGGACTTCTGTATTGTCTCACTAGTGCAAAGATAGTTGCAGCACGTCTGCCTGCATTGCACACTCAAACTCATTGTTACTAAGCCATTATACTTGCAAACACTGAGTGATCTTAGTGGCATCCTAAACGTGGCTGTTGGACTTCTGTATTGTCCCACTAGTGCAAAGATATTTGCACCCCGTCTGCCTGCCTTGCACACTCAAACTCATTGTTACGAAGCCATTATACTAGCAAACACTGAGTGAACTTAGTGGCATCCTAAACGTGGCTGTTGGACTTCTGTATTGTCTCACTAGTGCAAAGATAGTTGCAGCACGTCTGCCTGCATTGCACACTCAAACTCATTGTTACTAAGCCATTATACTAGCAAACACTGAGTGAACTTAGTGGCATCCTAAACGTGGCTGTTGGACTTTTTTATTGTCTCACTAGTGCAAAGATATTTTCAGCACATCTGCCTGCATTGCACACTCAAACTCATTGTTACTAAGCCATTATACTAGCAAACACTGAGTGAAATTAGTGGCATCCTAAACGTGGCTGTTGGACTTCTGTATTGTCCCACTAGTGCAATGATATTTGCAGCACGTCTGCCTGCATTGCAGACTCAAACTCATTGTTACTAAGCCATTATACTAGCAAACACTGAGTGAACTTAGTGGCATCCTAAACGTGGCTGTTGGACTTCTGTATTGTCCTACTAGTGCAAAGATATTTGCAGCACCTCTGCTTGCATTGCACACTCAAACTCATTGTTACTAAGCCATTATACTTGCAAACACTGAGTGAACTTAGTGGCATCCTAAACGTGGCTGTTGGACTTCTGTATTGTCCCACAAGTGCAAAGATATTTGCAGCACGTCTGCCTGCATTGCACACTCAAACTCATTGTTACTAAGCCATTATACTAGCAAACACTGAGTGAACTTAGTGGCATCCTAAAAGTGGCTGTTGGACTTCTGTATTGTCCCACAAGTGCAAAGATATTTGCAGCACGTCTGCCTGCATTGCACACTCAAACTCATTGTTACTAAGCCATTATAGTAGCAAACACTTAGTGAACTTAGCGGCATCCTAAACGTGGCTGTTGGACTTCTGTATTGTCCCACTAGTGCAAAGATATTTGCAGCACGTCTGCCTGCATTGCACACTCAAACTCATTGTTACTAAGCCATTATACTATTAAACACTGAGTGAACTTAGTGGCATCCTTAACGTGGCTGTTGGACTTCTGTATTGTCTCACTAGTGCAAAGATAGTTTCAGCACGTCTGCCTGCATTGCACATTCAAACTCATTGTTACTAAGCCATTATACTAGCAAACACTGAGTGATCTTAGTGGCATCCTAAACGTGGCTGTTGGACTTCTGTATTGTCTCACTAGTGCAAAGGTATTTGCACCACGTCTGCCTGCGTTGCACACTCAAACTCATTGTTACGAAGCCATTATACTAGCAAACACTGAGTGAACTTAGTGGCATCCTAAACGTGGCTGTTGGACTTCTGTATTGTCCCACTAGTGCAAAGATATTTGCACCACGTCTGCCTGCATTGCACACTCAAACTCATTGTTACTAAGCCATTATACTAGCAAACACTGAGTGAACTTAGTGGCATCCTAAAAGTGGCTGTTGGACTTCTGTATTGTCCCACAAGTGCAAAGATATTTGCAGCACGTCTGCCTGCATTGCACACTCAAACTCATTGTTACTAAGCCATTATAGTAGCAAACACTTAGTGAACTTAGTGGCATCCTAAACGTGGCTGTTGGACTTCTGTATTGTCCCACTAGTGCAAAGATATTTGCAGCACGTCTGCCTGCATTGCACACTCAAACTCATTGTTACTATTCCATTATACTATTAAACACTGAGTGAACTTAGTGGCATCCTTAACGTGGCTGTTGGACTTCTGTATTGTCTCACTAGTGCAAGGATAGTTTCAGCACGTCTGCCTGCATTGCACACTCAAACTCATTGTTACTAAGCCATTATACTAGCAAACACTGAGTGATCTTAGTGGCATCCTAAACGTGGCTGTTGGACTTCTGTATTGTCTCACTAGTGCAAAGATATTTGCACCACGTCTGCCTGCGTTGCACACTCAAACTCATTGTTACGAAGCCATTATACTAGCAAACACTGAGTGAACTTAGTGGCATCCTAAACGTGGCTGTTGGACTTCTGTATTGTCCCACTAGTGCAAAGATATTTGCACCACGTCTGCCTGCATTGCACACTCAAACTCATTGTTACTAAGCCATTATACTAGCAAACACTGAGTGAACTTAGTGGCATCCTAAACGTGGCTGTTGGACTTCTGTATTGTCTCACTAGTGCAAAGATAGTTGCAGCACGCCTGCCTGCATTGCACACTCAAACTCATTGTTACTAAGCCATTATACTAGCAAACACTGAGTGAACTTAGTGGCATCCTAAACGTGGCTGTTGGACTTCTGTATTGTCTCATTAGTGCAAAGATAGTTGCAGCACGTCTGCCTGCATTGCACACTCAAACTCATTGTTACTAAGCCATTATACTAGCAAACACTGAGTGAACTTAGTGGCATCCTAAACGTGGCTGTTGGACTTCTGTATTGTCTCACTAGTGCAAAGATATTTGCAGCACGTTTGCCTGCATTGCACACTCAAACTCATTGTTACTAAGCCATTATACTAGCAAACACTGAGTGAACTTAGTGGCATTCTTAACGTGGCTGTTGGACTTCTGTATTGTCTCACTAGTGCAAAGATAGTTGCAGCACGTCTGCCTGCATTGCACACTCAAACTCATTGTTACTAAGCCATTATACTTGCAAACACTGAGTGATCTTAGTGGCATCCTAAACGTGGCTGTTGGACTTCTGTATTGTCCCACTAGTGCAAAGATATTTGCACCCCGTCTGCCTGCCTTGCACACTCAAACTCATTGTTACGAAGCCATTATACTAGCAAACACTGAGTGAACTTAGTGGCATCCTAAACGTGGCTGTTGGACTTCTGTATTGTCTCACTAGTGCAAAGATAGTTGCAGCACGTCTGCCTGCATTGCACACTCAAACTCATTGTTACTAAGCCATTATACTAGCAAACACTGAGTGAACTTAGTGGCATCCTAAACGTGGCTGTTGGACTTTTTTATTGTCTCACTAGTGCAAAGATATTTTCAGCACATCTGCCTGCATTGCACACTCAAACTTATTGTTACTAAGCCATTATACTAGCTAACACTGAGTGAACTTAGTGGCATCCTAAACGTGGCTGTTGGACTTCTGTATTGTCCCACAAGTGCAAAGATATTTGCAGCACGTCTGCCTGCATTGCACACTCAAACTCATTGTTACTAAGCCATTATACTAGCAAACACTGAGTGAAATTAGTGGCATCCTAAACGTGGCTGTTGGACTTCTGTATTGTCCCACTAGTGCAATGATATTTGCAGCACGTCTGCCTGCATTGCAGACTCAAACTCATTGTTACTAAGCCATTATACTAGCAAACACTGAGTGAACTTAGTGGCATCCTAAACGTGGCTGTTGGACTTCTGTATTGTCCCACTAGTGCAAAGATATTTGCAGCACCTCTGCTTGCATTGCACACTCAAACTCATTGTTACTAAGCCATTATACTTGCAAACACTGAGTGAACTTAGTGGCATCCTAAACGTGGCTGTTGGACTTCTGTATTGTCCCACAAGTGCAAAGATATTTGCAGCACGTCTGCCTGCATTGCACACTCAAACTCATTGTTACTAAGCCATTATACTAGCAAACACTGAGTGAACTTAGTGGCATCCTAAAAGTGGCTGTTGGACTTCTGTATTGTCCCACAAGTGCAAAGATATTTGCAGCACGTCTGCCTGCATTGCACACTCAAACTCATTGTTACTAAGCCATTATAGTAGCAAACACTTAGTGAACTTAGCGGCATCCTAAACGTGGCTGTTGGACTTCTGTATTGTCCCACTAGTGCAAAGATATTTGCAGCACGTCTGCCTGCATTGCACACTCAAACTCATTGTTACTAAGCCATTATACTATTAAACACTGAGTGAACTTAGTGGCATCCTTAACGTGGCTGTTGGACTTCTGTATTGTCTCACTAGTGCAAAGATAGTTTCAGCACGTCTGCCTGCATTGCACATTCAAACTCATTGTTACTAAGCCATTATACTAGCAAACACTGAGTGATCTTAGTGGCATCCTAAACGTGGCTGTTGGACTTCTGTATTGTCCCACAAGTGCAAAGATATTTGCAGCACGTCTGCCTGCATTGCACACTCAAACTCATTGTTACTAAGCCATTATACTAGCAAACACTGAGTGAACTTAGTGGCATCCTAAACGTGGCTGTTGGACTTCTGTATTGTCCCACTAGTGCAAAGATATTTGCACCACGTCTGCCTGCATTGCACACTCAAACTCATTGTTACTAAGCCATTATAATAGCAAACACTGAGTGAACTTAGTGGCATCCTAAAAGTGGCTGTTGGACTTCTGTATTGTCCCACAAGTGCAAAGATATTTGCAGCACGTCTGCCTGCATTGCACACTCAAACTCATTGTTACTAAGCCATTATACTATTAAACACTGAGTGAACTTAGTGGCATCCTTAACGTGGCTGTTGGACTTCTGTATTGTCTCACTAGTGCAAAGATAGTTTCAGCACGTCTGCCTGCATTGCACACTCAAACTCATTGTTACTAAGCCATTATACTAGCAAACACTGAGTGATCTTAGTGGCATCCTAAACGTGGCTGTTGGACTTCTGTATTGTCTCACTAGTGCAAAGATATTTGCACCACGTCTGCCTGCGTTGCACACTCAAACTCATTGTTACGAAGCCATTATACTAGCAAACACTGAGTGAACTTAGTGGCATCCTAAACGTGGCTGTTGGACTTCTGTATTGTCCCACTAGTGCAAAGATATTTGCACCACGTCTGCCTGCATTGCACACTCAAACTCATTGTTACTAAGCCATTATACTAGCAAACACTGAGTGAACTTAGTGGCATCCTAAACGTGGCTGTTGGACTTCTGTATTGTCTCACTAGTGCAAAGATAGTTGCAGCACGCCTGCCTGCATTGCACACTCAAACTCATTGTTACTAAGCCATTATACTAGCAAACACTGAGTGAACTTAGTGGCATCCTAAACGTGGCTGTTGGACTTCTGTATTGTCCCACTAGTGCAAAGATATTTGCACCACGTCTGCCTGCATTGCACACTCAAACTCATTGTTACTAAGCCATTATACTAGCAAACACTGAGTGAACTTAGTGGCATCCTAAACATGGCTGTTGGACTTCTGTATTGTCTCACTAGTGCAAACATAGTTGCAGCACGTCTGCCTGCATTGCACACTCAAACTCATTGTTACTAAGCCATTATACTAGCAAACACTGAGTGATCTTAGTGGCATCCTAAACGTGGCTGTTGGACTTCTGTATTGTCTCACTAGTGCAAAGATATTTGCAGCACGTCTGCCTGCATTGCACACTCAAACTCATTGTTACTAAGCCGTTATACTAGCAAACACTGAGTTAACTTAGTGGCATCCTAAACGTGGCTGTTGGACTTCTGTATTGTCCCACTAGTGCAAAGATATTTGCAGCACGTCTGCCTGCATTGCACACTCAAACTCATTGTTACAAAGCCATTATACTAGCAAACACTGAGTGAACTTAGTGGCATCCTAAACGTGGCTGTTGGACTTCTGTATTGTCCCACTAGTGCAAAGATATTTGCAGCACCTCTGCTTGCATTGCACACTCAAACTCATTGTTACTAAGCCATTATACTTGCAAACACTGAGTGAACTTAGTGGCATCCTAAACGTGGCTGTTGGACTTCTGTATTGTCCCACAAGTGCAAAGATATTTGCAGCACGTCTGCCTGCATTGCACACTCAAACTCATTGTTACTAAGCCATTATACTAGCAAACACTGAGTGAACTTAGTGGTGTTGTAGCTGTTCTGTTTTGTCACAAGTCAGCTTATGGGATCACCAGTGAGGTCCTCTGAATTAGGCCTCTTCAGACCTAATCAAGATCGAGCGCTCGGAGAAAAAGACCTGCATCATTCCTGTGAGCATGATCAATTTTCTGTTTATTTAACCAAAGTACAGTTTATTTATACCATTTACAGATCAATGTGATATTGCAAAAACTTCTAGCTGGACTTCATAAGTTGCTCATATGACCTTTTAAGTTTTAGCAAAAAAAAAATGTAGAGTCATGCATATGAGATAAGAAGAAGATAAGAAGAACATTTAGAGACAATAATAATCCTTGATCTTGTCTCTTATTCCGAAGGCTCTATGACTATGAACTACTTACTAATGAAATAAAATATCTTTAATAAAGAAATAGAGAAACCATTTAACCCTTCTATATCAATTTCCCCCTTTTGTAAATGGTATAACCTTCACTACAGGGTCAGTAGGCGTCCAAACAGGAGCTGCTGGCTCATGGGCCTAGTACCCTTGAGGGGTCTCCCTACCACTTCACCCATCCACCCTCAGTGTGGACACCTACTTCCCGTCAGAAGCCATTTGGGGTCCGTAGTAAACTACAGAGGGTTTAATACTGAAACTCTTAGAACATACATTATTCAATAGTTTAGCTAACGCATATATCAATGCTTTTACAGCTATATAAAGCAATAGACAGAATAACAATATTTGCATACAGGATTGTATAATGCCAGAAACCCAACCTGCTAGGCCCTTAAACCAATTAGCTGGATTCATGAAAGAAAATGTATTTCCCCACCAGGAGTCTTTGCTGGAATCATCCATATATATACATATATACATACACATGTATATACATATAATAGGAGAACAGACAAAAACTGGTGACTATGTATGTAGATACACACATAGACACAAACACACGGAAAAAAATCATTGTCCTTTCCACAGATAGCAACATCATTATATTGAAGACTGAACCATAATCCATCGTAGGTAATGGGGCCTGATTGAGGGATCTTAGTCTTTACTTTGGTAACTACACCCTCAATGTCCGGATTGTATTCCATCCACCACGACTGTCCCCTAGGCTGTGTGATATTTAGCTGGAACCAGGGATTAGTGACCTTTCCAGCTATAGTCAAGGTGGCAAATACATCTTTTCACCAGAATATCGATAGAGTCCAGGTTTCATTGTACATACAGTCTGATATCAACACCTCCTGTGGTTCCAGAGGTAAGGCTAAATATGGCATAGTCTTTGAGGAAATAGGACTGTGTGTGCAGATCCAACAGTCTTTTGGCTTTTCTCCTTCCATGTCCTCAGTAAGAGAAATATGGTGGCGAATGAGTTTATTATCCCAGTCCGTATTTAAAAGTTCGCTCAGTGTCTTTGTTTGGCGCAGCAACCCTGCTACACCTAGCAGGATAATTAGCACGACTGTCGTTCTGCCGGTGGAGTGACCTTTTTACAGTGACTGGCGTGGATCCAGGTGGGCTTTCCCTCAAGTTTCACTGAGGTGGATGTGGTCAGCTGGACTTGGAATGGGCCATCAGAGCGTGGATCTAGGCCCTTCTCACGTGTCTGCGCACGACCACCCAATCACCTGGATTCAGTTGATGCACATCTGCACTTGCATTGGGATCTGGAATGGATGAAAAGACATGTTTATGCACCACATTAAGTCTTTCCTGTAAGACCTGGACGTAGACTGTCATAGTGCCGTGTTGCATCTGTAACACTTGTGGAAAAGTAGAGACCTGTTTTTGCGGCACTACCAAACAGGACTTCAAAAGGAGACAAGCCTGTCTTTCTATTTGGAGTGTGTCTGACTGAAAAGAGTGCCAGGGATAAGCACTGTACCCAATTCTTTCCTGTCTCTGCCATGGCCTTTTGAATTTTTAGTCTAAGTGTCCCGTTTAATCTCTCTACTTTTCCACTGCTCTGTGGATGATAAGGGGTATGGAATGCCTGCTCTATTTCCAGGGCCTGCATAATGTCCCTCATTATTTCTCCAGTGAAGTGTGTACCCCTGTCACTTTCTATGGCTTCTGGGATGCCATACCGACAGACTAGTTCCTTCATCAGTTTTTCTGCAGTTGTTTTAGCATTTGCACATTTTACTGGATAGGCCTCAACCCATCCTGAGAAGAAATCTACACATACCAGGACGTATTCATACACTCCTACCTTGGGTAGTTGTATGTAGTCTATTTGCAGTCGTTGACACGGTAGAGCAGTCTGGGTGTTGCTTTCTTAGGGACTTTTACTGTTTTACCTGGGTTGTGTTGTGCGCAGATAATGCAGGATCGTACGTGTTTGGAGGCTACGTAACTGAAGCCAGGAGCGATCCAGAAGGCATTCACCTGGTTACACATGTGACTTTTTGAGGCGTGAGTGGGGCCATGTGTTGCTTGTGCCATCATAGGGAACAGGGACCTTGGTAAACACAACCTGTCCTTACTTTCCCATACTCCATTCGAGTTCAGCCCAGCTCCCATTTTCTCCCAGTGTTCCTTCTCTGTTTGGGCAGCCTGATGCTGGAGGGATTTCAGGACATCCAGACTCACTGTGGCTGGGACTTGCTGGCTCCCTGCCACTATCCTCTGATCCCTAGGCCTCTTTGCCGCTGCTTTCGCAGCCGCATCCACCCTTCTATTGCCCGCTACCTCCAGTGAGTCACCTTTTGTGTGTGCTTTCACCTTAATGATGCCAACCTGGACTGGTAACATTAGTGCCTCCATTAACCGTTTTACCAATTCTGCATTTTTAATAGGCTTACCAGCTGACGTAAGAAAAGCTCTACTTCTCCAGATAGGGCCAAAATCATGACAGATCCCAAATCCATAATTTGAGTCTGAATAAACATTAATTTTCCTACCTGATCCCGCTCTACACGCCTCAATGAGCGCTGTTAGCTCCGCCTCCTGCGCGGACATGTGCGGCGGGAGTGGTTCAGCTCGGATTACCTCATGTGAGGATACTACTGCATATCCAGTGTAGAATCTCCCATCCAGGTGGTATCTGGAGCCATCTACAAAAAACTCAAAATCTGCATTAGGAATAGGTGTATCATAGACATGTGGAAAACCTGCTGTCTCCTGACTCATCAGCTCTATGCAGCCATGCTCGTGCGTCATGTCAAAGTATTCATCCTCACTTGCTACCATTGTCACCAATTCCCCCTTTTCTGAATCTACTGGCAAAAGGGTGGCTGGATTCAGAACATTACACCTCTTGAGGGTGACATACTCAGGAATCAGAAGGGCACATTCAAGTCGGAGCTGTCTGGCCATAGACAGGTGTTTCGGTTGGACTTGCACAAGTATAGCATGGATGTCATGCGGGGAGTAAATTGTTAAGGGAAATGTCAATGTGATCTCGCAAGCTTTCCCTAGCAGTACTGCAGCAGCCGCTACAGCACGGACACACGTGGGTGACCCTCTGACAACTGGGTCCAATCGCGCTGAGTAGTAAGCTATTGGTCTTTGTTTGTCACCATGTTGCTGTGTGAGGACGGCTGTCGCATGCCCTCCCTGTTCTGTGCAAAACAAGAAAAATGGTTGATCGTAATTTGGAATACCCAGGGCCGGGGCAGATACAATGAGTAGTTTAAGGGAATGAAAGGAATCAATAGCTTCCTGAGTGAGGTCAAAGGGGTCAGATGACAGACAATCATAGAGGGGTTGCATCATTTGCGAGGCAGACCTTATCCAAGGCCTGCAGTATGACACTAAGCCCAAAAAGGTGCGCAGTTGCCGGTGGGACCTGGGTAGGGAGAGATTTTGGACTGCTTGTTTTCTATCCTCAGTCAGGTGTCTCGTACCTTCAGAGATACAGTGACCCAAAAATGTTACCTTTTGCTTACAGTACTGTAATTTTTCACGTGAAACTTTGCAACCATTCTCTGCCAGAAAACACAGCAAAGAAATTGTGGCTTCCTTGCAGGACGTCTGGTCTGGACAGCAGAGCAAAAGGTCATCCACGTACTGCAATAGCGTAACCTGTGGATGAGGCGGTTGCTCCAGAATTCCTGCCATAGCTGTAGAATAAATGGTAGGTGAATTCATTCCTCCTTGCGGGAGGACTGTCCACATATACTGTTTCCCTTCATGTGTGAAGGCAAAAAGATACTGACAGTCAGGGTGTAGAGGCACAGAGAAAAATGCCAAATCAATTACTGTAAAACATTTGGAGGTCCCTGGGATTTGTGACAGTAAGGTATGTGGGTTTGGAACAATTGGTGTTCCACTCTCAGTGACAGCATTGACAGCTCTCAAATCATGCACCATTCTGTACGTGTCAGGGGAACCTTTGGGCCCTTTTTTTCTTGATTGGATACAAGGGAGTGTTACAGGGGGGGAGGACCTTTGTACTAGAGCCCCTGCTTGCACATATTCTCTGGTCAGGGCCATTGATTTGGCTGGGCTTAAGGGATACTGTTTTATCAAGGGAATTTCAAACACCAATCCCTCCAGTCCCTTCATGGTCACCAGTTTCCTAGGCCAGAGGCAAAGGAGGAGGGAAGGAAGGAGGAGAGTCAGTCTGCTCCCTCTCCTATTTGGGGTTTTTGCACTGTCTGGCGTAATGTCCATTCTGTCCACAATTCCAGCACTGTACAGTCGCTCGGTCACCTGGTGCCCTCCCTTTCTGCTTCCACTGTTTTCCTTGTGCTCTAGCATACATAACTGGTCGCTTGCATTTTGTCAGTTCAACCCCCTTAGCTACTTGCAGAAGGTCTGTTGGGTCCATGTTTCTCCACTCAGGTCTGGCTGTCTGTACTGCTTCTCGTAAAAACTTATTCATGCCGTCAATGAATGCATTCACCAATATTTTGATATCAAGGTCGTTTCTTGCACTGTATCCCATGTCTGTCCACTTCAGCTGTAACCTCCCAAAGTACGTCTCTATACTCTCCCCTTTTTGCTGTGTCACGTCAGTCATCAGTACAGACTGCTCTGTTTGTTTCTTTGTAGCCCATCCTTTCAATGCCTCACAGTACGTCATTCCAGACCTCTCAGACTGAACATCCATGACCCATGATTGCTCCTTCATCATATCAGTATGTGATTTAATTATGTGTCCCAGCACGTCACCTGCCTTTGCAGTCACCAAACTCTCGAGGTCTGCCCAAGTGCATTTATAAGTCACCTGTATTGTCTGTATTTGCCTATAAAATGGGAAAGGTTGGTTTTCAGGGTCAGGTAACTGTTTCAACATAGCTAGCTGGTCAGAGGGGCTCCAGGGGTAATATTCCTGTGTCTGTCTGATTCTTGTGACCTTCCTCGGTTGGGATGCATCTGATTTTTTTGTACTGGTCCCAGGGCGTTCTTTTCTTTCCTCACCGTCAGCTTCCTCCCCAAAACTCAATTCCTTCACTACCTCTGTCTCAGTGTCAGCGTCCTCTGTCATCACATGTGACCTGGTTCGAACAGAATTTAGTGCAATCTGCTTAGGGCGAGTAACATTACACGTAGCACAAGTACTTCTCCAGTCTGGGTTTCTGATCATGTGAAGGTGGGGCGGTAGCAGTCACAGTTTTTGCTCTTGGTGCATTGAAACATTTATAATACACTTTACATAACAATAATATAATAATACATCCCACTGTTATTTCTTTACATCCACAATGCTGCACCTCTTCCTTGAATCTGTGCCATTTCTCAACATCCAAACACCCACACTCTGGCATGTCTGCCTTTCTGAGTATTGGTCTGACATTTTTCACTGCTTCCTTGACTTTCCTTTCTTGCACTATCTGTTTGGCTGTTTTGGATCCTGCTGGAGCCCCACACTGCACACTGAACAAGTTGCCCATGGCTTCAACTTATTCCCACACAGCCCACCTTTCTGCAAATGCCCTCTCAGTGTCCCTGAACCTTGTTAACAGGCCACACGTCTCCTGGCAAGTCAGAATGGGCTCTCAAGTGGTAGCAAGAAGGCTCAATCAGCATTCACTCTCACCTGCTACACTTGTAGGGCGTATTGGGAAGGGTTAAAAAAACACCTCTCACCCAATAGACCAGATGACTAAAGCAGGAAGGACCAGGTGTGATAGTCCTCTCACCTGCTAGACCACCTCCATGTAAGTGGGAAGGCTACACTGCTCTCTAACCCACTTAGACCTGATGTGCAGTTGGGTACTTCATGCTGGTCTTTTACAGAGTATTCCAGCAACGAACGTAAACTAGAGTTAAACCAAAACAATTAACAGAGCTGACTTCTCACAGAGGGCAGAAAATCGCGCAGCTGTTCACTTGACCCCTCCCAACAGAATGTCAGCAGCGCACAGTTTGTTTAGCAAGAGTCTTATCTCGTCCAGATTCAGCTTTCCAAAACACAATCCTAATACCCACTGGTATAATACACAATCCCAGCAGAAAATTGAGACTACTTATATACCTTCTCAGTACTAATATTCTACTTTGCTATAAAACCTTCATCCCCATTTTGAGGGGAAGAAACACACAATATCTCACTATAAGGACAGATCCCAGGACCACTTGTCTTACTCATTCATTGATTCCAGAAACATATGTAACAATACACCTTCCAAGGGTTAACCTCACATGCAAATAATAAAATTATCTAAACCGCTCTTGACACTGATGGGAAAAAAAAATACATATGTCAGGTATCCACTCAAATACTCTATATGGCTATGCCCTGTGCCATTTCACAACCGGAACATCTTTTCAGAGTCCACAGTATGACCTATAACCATTAGACTTATACATACATATTATTTCACCAAGTCTCTTATCTCAATTACTTGTCACTTTATTATTCAGAGGCTTCTCATCAATATACAACAACCTATTGCCTGCCTACTTTATCTAGGCATTAATATGAAACCACTTATGAACACATATCCCTAGACCAGTGTATTGCCCATCAAAGATGCAAAGATGGCCAAAGCAAAACACAAAACACAGCAAATGCAATTATACAGAGACTGTCCCAAATTCCGTGCTATGCAATCTATGCAATCAGATAATGGACGGACAACAGATTATCTTATTACTCTATATTTCAACTCTCATTCAGACATGCATGAAAAAAAAACAATACTCACTGGTGATGCCAGAGTTCTTGAACCGTGTGTACAGCCTTACCCAGAATATTCGGGAAATCAGAGAGAGTGAAATGAAGTGTAAGAATAAAGCTTCTCACCTTGCTGCAGCTGAAATTTCACTGTCTCCAGAGTCCCCAAAACTTCTTCCGAATAGGCTGGTTGGCCACGGCTCCACGTTGGGCACCAAAAACTGTTGTAGCTGTTCTGTTTTGTCACAAGTCAGCTTATGGGATCACCAGTGAGGTCCTCTGAATTAGGCCTCTTCAGACCTAATCAAGATCGAGCGCTCGGAGAAAAAGACCTGCATCATTCCTGTGAGCATGATCAATTTTCTGTTTATTTAACCAAAGTACAGTTTATTTATACCATTTACAGATCAATGTGATATTGCAAAAACTTCTAGCTGGACTTCATAAGTTGCTCATATGACCTTTAAGTTTTAGCAAAACAAAAATGTAGAGTCATGCATATGAGATAAGAAGAAGATAAGAAGAACATTTAGAGACAATGATAATCCTTGATCTTGTCTCTTATTCCGAAGGCTCTATGACTATGAACTACTTACTAATGAAATAAAATATCTTTAATAAAGAAATAGAGAAACCATTTAACCCTTCTATATCAGTGGCATCCTAAAAGTGGCTGTTGGACTTCTGTATTGTCCCACAAGTGCAAAGATATTTGCAGCACGTCTGCCTGCATTGCACACTCAAACTCATTGTTACTAAGCCATTATACTAGCAAACACTGAGAACTTAGTGGCATCCTAAACGTGGCTGTTGGACTTCTGTATTGTCCCACAAGTGCAAAGATATTTGCAGCACGTCTGCCAGCATTGCACACTCAAACTCATTGTTACTAAGCCATTATACTAGCAAACACTGATTGAACTTAGTGGCATCCTAAACGTGGCTGTTGGACTTCTGTATTGTCTCACTAGTGCAAAGATAGTTGCAGCACGTCTGCCTGCATTGCACACTCAAACTCATTGTTACTAAGCCATTATACTAGCAAACACTAAGTGAACTTAGTGGCATCCTAATCGTGGATGTTGGACTTCTGTATTGTCTCACTAGTGCAAAGATATTTGCAGCACGTCTGCCTGCATTGCACACTCAAACTCATTGTTACTAAGCCATTATACTAGCAAACACTGAGTGAACTTAGTGGCATCCTAAACGTGGCTGTTGGACTTCTGTATTGTCCCACTAGTGCAAAGATATTTGCAGCACGTCTGCCTGCATTGCACACTCAAACTCATTGTTACTAAGCCATTATACTAGCAAACACTGAGTGAACTTAGTGGCATCCTAAACGTGGCTGTTGGACTTCTGTATTGTCCCACTAGTGCAAAGATATTTGCAGCACCTCTGCTTGCATTGCACACTCAAACTCATTGTTACTAAGCCATTATAACTAGCAAACACTGAGTGAACTTAGTGGCATCCTAAACGTGGCTGTTGGACTTCTGTATTGTCCCACAAGTGCAAAGATATTTGCAGCACGTCTGCCTGCATTGCACACTCAAACTCATTGTTACTAAGCCATTATACTAGCAAACACTGAGTGAACTTAGTGGCATCCTAAAAGTGGCTGTTGGACTTCTGTATTGTCCCACAAGTGCAAAGATATTTGCAGCACGTCTGCCTGCATTGCACACTCAAACTCATTGTTACTAAGCCATTATAGTAGCAAACACTTAGTGAACTTAGTGGCATCCTAAACGTGGCTGTTGGACTTCTGTATTGTCCCACTAGTGCAAAGATATTTGCACCACGTCTGCCTGCATTGCACACTAAAACGCATTGTTACTAAGCCATTATACTTGCAAACACTGAGTGAACTTAGTGGCATCCTAAACGTGGCTGTTGGACTTCTGTATTGTCTCACTAGTGCAAAGATATTTGCAGCATGTCTGCCTGCATTGCACACTCAAACTCATTGTTACTAAGCCATTATACTAGCAAACACTGAGTGAACTTAGTGGCATCCTAAACGTGGCTGTTGGAATTCTATATTGTCCCACTGGTGCAAAGATATTTGCACCACGTCTGCCTGCATTGCACACTCAAACTCATTGTTACTAAGCCATTATACTAGCAAACACTGAGTGAACTTAGTGGCATCCTAAACGTGGCTGTTGGACTTCTGTATTGTCCCACTAGTGCAAAGATATTTGCACCACGTCTGCCTGCATTGCACACTAAAACGCATTGTTACTAAGCCATTATACTTGCAAACACTGAGTGAACTTAGTGGCATCCTAAACGTGGCTGTTGGACTTCTGTATTGTCTCACTAGTGCAAATATATTTGCAGCACGTCTGCCTGCATTGCACACTCAAACTCATTGTTACTAAGCCATTATACTAGCAAACACTGAGAAGAACTTAGTGGCATCCTACACGTGGCTGTTGGACTTCTGTATTGTCCCACAAGTGCAAATATATTTGCAGCACGTCTGCCTGCATTGCACACTCAAACTCATTGTTACTAAGCCATTATACTAGCAAACACTGAGTGAACTTAGTGGCATCCTAAACGTGGCTGTTGGACTTCTGTATTGTCTCACTAGTTCAAAGATATTTGCAGCACGTCTGCCTGCATTGCACACTCAAACTCATTGTTACTAAGCCATTATACTAGCAAACACTGAGTGAACTTAGTGGCATCCTAAACGTGGCTGTTGGACTTCTGTATTGTCCCACTAGTGCAAAGATATTTGCACCACGTCTGCCTGCATTGCACACTCAAACTCATTGTTACTAAGCCATTATACTAGCAAACACTGAGTGAACTTAGTGGCATCCTAAACGTGGCTGTTGGAATTCTATATTGCCCCACTAGTGCAAAGATATTTGCAGCACGTCTGCCTGCATTGCACACTCAAACTCATTGTTACTAAGCCATTATACTTGCAAACACTGAGTGAACTTAGTGGCATCCTAAACGTGGCTGTTGGACTTCTGTATTGTCCCACAAGTGCAAATATATTTGCAGCACGTCTGCCTGCATTGCACACTCAAACTCATTGTTACTAAGCCATTATACTAGCAAACACTGAGTGAACTTAGTGGCATCCTACACGTGGCTGTTGGACTTCTGTATTGTCTCACTAGTGCAAATATAGTTGCAGCACGTCTGCCTGCATTGCACACTCAAACTCATTGTTACTAAGCCATTATACTAGCAAACACTGAGTGAACTTAGTGGCATCCTAAACGTGGCTGTTGGACTTCTGTATTGTCCCACTAGTGCAAATATATTTGCAGCACGTCTGCCTGCATTGCACACTCAAACTCATTGGTACTAAGCCATTATACTAGCAAACACTGAGTGATCTTAGTGGCATCCTAAACGTGGCTGTTGGACTTCTGTATTGTCCCTCTAGTGCAAAGATATTTGCAGCACGTCTGCCTGCATTGCACACTCAAACTCATTGTTACTAAGCCATTATACTAGCAAACACTGAGTGAACTTAGTGGCATCCTAAACGTGGCTGTTGGACTTCTGTACTGTCCCACTAGTGCAAAGATATTTGCAGCACGTCTGCCTGCATTGCACACTCAAACTCATTGTTACTAAGCCATTATACTAGCAAACACTGAGTGAACTTAGTGGCATCCTAAACGTGGCTGTTGGACTTCTGTATTGTCTCACTAGTGCAAAGATATTTGCAGCATGTCTGCCTGCATTGCACACTCAAACTCATTGTTACTAAGCCATTATACTAGCAAACACTGAGTGAACTTAGTGGCATCCTAAGTGTGGCTGTTGGACTTCTGTATTGTCCCACAAGTGCAAATATATTTGCAGCACGTCTGCCTGCATTGCACACTCAAACTCATTGGTACTAAGCCATTATACTAGCAAACACTGAGTGATCTTAGTGGCATCCTAAACATGGCTGTTGGACTTCTGTATTGTCCCACTAGTGCAAAGATACTTGCAGCACGTCTGCCTGCATTGCACACTCAAACTCATTGTTACGAAGCCATTATACTAGCAAACACTGAGTGAACTTAGTGGCATCCTAAACATGGCTGTTGGACTTCTGTATTGTCTCACTAGTGCAAAGATATTTGCACCACGTCTGCCTGCATTGCACACTCAAACTCATTGTTACTAAGCCATTATAACTAGCAAACACTGAGTGAACTTAGTGGCATCCTAAACGTGGCTGTTGGACTTCTGTATTGTCCCACAAGTGCAAATATATTTGCAGCACGTCTGCCTGCATTGCACACTCAAACTCATTGTTACTAAGCCATTATACTATTAAACACTGAGTGAACTTAGTGGCATCCTTAACGTGGCTGTTGGACTTCTGTATTGTCTCACTAGTGCAAAGATAGTTGCAGCACGTCTGCCTGCATTGCACACTCAAACTCATTGTTACGAAGCCATTATACTAGCAAACACTGAGTGAACTTAGTGGAATCCTAAACGTGGCTGTTGGACTTCTGTATTGTCCCACTAGTGCAAAGATATTTGCAGCACGTCTGCCTGCATTGCACACTCAAACTCATTGTTACTAAGCCATTATACTAGCAAACACTGAGTGAACTTAGTGGCATCCTAAACGTGGCTGTTGGACTTCTGTATTGTCCCACAAGTGCAAATATATTTGCAGCACGTCTGCCTGCATTGCACACTCAAACTCATTGTTACTAAGCCATTATACTAGCAAACACTGAGTGAACTTAGTGGCAACCTAAACGTGGCTGTTGGACTGCTGTATTGTCTCACTAGTGCAAAGATAGTTGCAGCACGTCTGCCTGCATTGCACACTCAAACTCATTGTTACTAAGCCATTATACTAGCAAACACTGAGTGATCTTAGTGGCATCCTAAACGTGGCTGTTGGACTTCTGTATTGTTCCACTAGTGCAAAGATATTTGCAGCACGTCTGCCTGCATTGCACACTCAAACTCATTGTTACGAAGCCATTATACTAGCAAACACTGAGTGAACTTAGTGGAATCCTAAACGTGGCTGTTGGACTTCTGTATTGTCCCACTAGTGCAAAGATATTTGCAGCACGTCTGCCTGCATTGCACACTAAAACTCATTGTTACTAATCCATTATACTAGCAAACACTAAGTGAACTTAGTGGCATCTTAAACGTGGCTGTTGGACTTCTGTATTGTCCCACTAGTGCAAAGATATTTGCATCACGTCTGCCTGCATTGCACACTCAAACTCATTGTTACTAAGCAATTATACTAGCAAACACTGAGTGAACTTAGTGGCATCCTAAACGTGGCTGTTGGACTTCTGTATTGTCCCACAAGTGCAAAGATATTTGCACCACATCTGCCTGCATTGCACACTCAAACACATTGTTACTAAGCCATTATACTAGCAAACACTGAGTGAACTTAGTGGCATCCTAAGTGTGGCTGTTGGACTTCTGTATTGTCCCACAAGTGCAAATATATTTGCAGCACGTCTGCCTGCATTGCACACTCAAACTCATTGGTACTAAGCCAATATACTAGCAAACACTGAGTGATCTTAGTGGCATCCTAAACATGGCTGTTGGACTTCTGTATTGTCCCACTAGTACAAAGATATTTGCAGCACGTCTGCCTGCATTGCACACTCAAACTCATTGTTACAAAGCCATTATACTAGCAAACACTGAGTGAACTTAGTGGAATCCTAAACGTGGCTGTTGGACTTCTGTATTGTCCCACAAGTGCAAAGATATTTGCAGCACGTCTGCCTGCATTGCACACTCAAACTCATTGTTACTAAGCCATTATACTAGCAAACACTGAGTGAACTTAGTGGCATCCTAAACATGGCTGTTGGACTTCTGTATTGTCTCACTAGTGCAAAGATATTTGCACAACGTCTGCCTGCATTGCACACTCAAACTCATTGTTACTAAGCCATTATACTATTAAACACTGAGTGAACTTAGTGGCATCCTTAACGTAGCTGTTGGACTTCTGTATTGTCTCACTAGTGCAAAGATAGTTGCAGCACGTCTGCCTGCATTGCACACTCAAACTCATTGTTACGAAGCCATTATACTAGCAAACACTGAGTGAACTTAGTGGAATCCTAAACGTGGCTGTTGGACTTCTGTATTGTCCCACTAGTGCAAAGATATTTGCAGCACGTCTGCCTGCATTGCACACTCAAACTCATTGTTACTAAGCCATTATACTAGCAAACACTGAGTGAACTTAGTGGCATCCTAAACGTGGCTGTTGGACTTCTGTATTGTTCCACTAGTGCAAAGATATTTGCAGCACGTCTGCCTGCATTGCACACTCAAACTCATTGTTACGAAGCCATTATACTAGCAAACACTGAGTGAACTTAGTGGAATCCTAAACGTGGCTGTTGGACTTCTGTATTGTCCCACTAGTGCAAAGATATTTGCAGCACGTCTGCCTGCATTGCACACTCAAACTCACTGTTACTAATCCATTATACTAGCAAACACTAAGTGAACTTAGTGGCATCTTAAACGTGGCTGTTGGACTTCTGTATTGTCCCACTAGTGCAAAGATATTTGCATCACGTCTGCCTGCATTGCACACTCAAACTCATTGTTACTAAGCAATTATACTAGCAAACACTGAGTGAACTTAGTGGCATCCTAAACGTGGCTGTTGGACTTCTGTATTGTCCCACAAGTGCAAAGATATTTGCATCACGTCTGCCTGCATTGCACACTCAAACACATTGTTACTAAGCCATTATACTAGCAAACACTGAGTGAACTTAGTGGCATCCTAAGTGTGGCTGTTGGACTTCTGTATTGTCCCACAAGTGCAAATATATTTGCAGCACGTCTTCCTGCATTGCACACTCAAACTCATTGGTACTAAGCCAATATACTAGCAAACACTGAGTGATCTTAGTGGCATCCTAAACATGGCTGTTGGACTTCTGTATTGTCCCACTAGTGCAAAGATATTTGCAGCACGTCTGCCTGCATTGCACACTCAAACTCATTGTTACAAAGCCATTATACTAGCAAACACTGAGTGAACTTAGTGGAATCCTAAACGTGGCTGTTGGACTTCTGTATTGTCCCACAAGTGAAAAGATATTTGCAGCACGTCTGCCTGCATTGCACACTCAAACTCATTGTTACTAAGCCATTATACTAGCAAACACTGAGTGAACTTAGTGGCATCCTAAACATGGCTGTTGGACTTCTGTATTGTCTCACTAGTGCAAAGATATTTGCACCACGTCTGCCTGCATTGCACACTCAAACTCATTGTTACTAAGCCATTATACTAGCAAACACTGAGTGAACTTAGTGGCATCCTAAACGTGGCTGTTGGACTTCTGTATTGTCCCACAAGTGCAAATATATTTGCAGCACGTCTGCCTGCATTGCACACTCAAACTCATTGTTACTAAGCCATTATACTATTAAACACTGAGTGAACTTAGTGGCATCCTTAACGTAGCTGTTGGACCTCTGTATTGTCTCACTAGTGCAAAGATAGTTGCAGCACGTCTGCCTGCATTGCACACTCAAACTCATTGTTACGAAGCCATTATACTAGCAAACACTGAGTGAACTTAGTGGAATCCTAAACGTGGCTGTTGGACTTCTGTATTGTCCCACTAGTGCAAAGATATTTGCAGCACGTCTGCCTGCATTGCACACTCAAACTCATTGTTACTAAGCCATTATACTAGCAAACACTGAGTGAACTTAGTGGCATCCTAAACGTGGCTGTTGGACTTCTGTATTGTCCCACAAGTGCAAATATATTTGCAGCACGTCTGCCTGCATTGCACACTCAAACTCATTGTTACTAAGCCATTATACTAGCAAACACTGAGTGAACTTAGTGGCAACCTAAACGTGGCTGTTGGACTGCTGTATTGTCTCACTGGTGCAAAGATAGTTGCAGCACGTCTGCCTGCATTGCACACTCAAACTCATTGTTACTAAGCCATTATACTAGCAAACACTGAGTGATCTTAGTGGCATCCTAAACGTGGCTGTTGGACTTCTGTATTGTTCCACTAGTGCAAAGATATTTGCAGCACGTCTGCCTGCATTGCACACTCAAACTCATTGTTACGAAGCCATTATACTAGCAAACACTGAGTGAACTTAGTGGAATCCTAAACGTGGCTGTTGGACTTCTGTATTGTCCCACAAGTGCAAAGATATTTGCAGCACGTCTGCCTGCATTGCACACTCAAACTCATTGTTACTAATCCATTATACTAGCAAACACTAAGTGAACTTAGTGGCATCCTAAACGTGGCTGTTGGACTTCTGTATTGTCCCACTAGTGCAAAGATATTTGCAGCACGTCTGCCTATATTGCACAATCAAACTCATTGTTACTAAGCCATTATACTAGCAAACACTGAGTGAACTTAGTGGCATCCTAAACGTGGCTGTTGGACTTCTGTATTGTCCCACTAGTGCAAAGATATTTGCATCACGTCTGCCTGCATTGCACACTCAAACTAATTGTTACGAAGCCATTATACTAGCAAACACTAAGTGAACTTAGTGGCATCTTAAACGTGGCTGTTGGACTTCTGTATTGTCCCACTAGTGCAAAGATATTTGCATCACGTCTGCCTGCATTGCACACTCAAACTCATTGTTACTAAGCAATTATACTAGCAAACACTGAGTGAACTTAGTGGCATCCTAAACGTGGCTGTTGGACTTCTGTATTGTCCCACAAGTGCAAAGATATTTGCAGCACGTCTGCCTGCATTGCACACTCAAACTCATTGTTACTAATCCATTATACTTGCAAACACTGAGTGAACTTAGTGGCATCCTAAACGTGGCTGTTGGACTTCTGTATTGTCCCACTAGGGCAAAGATATTTGCAGCACGTCTGCCTGCATTGCACACTCAAACTCATTGTTACTAAGCCATTATACTAGCAAACACTGACTGAACTTAGTGGCATCCTAAACGTGGCTGTTGGACTTCTGTATTGTCTCACTAGTGCAAAGATATTTGCACCACGTCTGCCTGCATTGCACACTCAAACTCATTGTTACTAAGCCAATATACTAGCAAACACTGAGTGAACTTAGTGGCATCCTAAACGTGGCTGTTGGACTTCTGTATTGTCCCACAAGTGCAAATATATTTGCTGCACGTCTGCCTGCATTGCACACTCAAACTCATTGGTACTAAGCCAATATACTAGCAAACACTGAGTGATCTTAGTGGCATCCTAAACATGGCTGTTGGACTTCTGTATTGTCCCACTAGTGCAAAGATATTTGCAGCACGTCTGCCTGCATTGCACACTCAAACTCATTGTTACAAAGCCATTATACTAGCAAACACTGAGTGAACTTAGTGGAATCCTAAACGTGGCTGTTGGACTTCTGTATTGTCCCACAAGTGCAAAGATATTTGCAGCACGTCTGCCTGCATTGCACACTCAAACTCATTGTTACTAAGCCATTATACTAGCAAACACTGAGTGAACTTAGTGGCATCCTAAACATGGCTGTTGGACTTCTGTATTGTCTCACTAGTGCAAAGATATTTGCACCACGTCTGCCTGCATTGCACACTCAAACTCATTGTTACTAAGCCATTATAACTAGCAAACACTGAGTGAACTTAGTGGCATCCTAAACGTGGCTGTTGGACTTCTGTATTGTCCCACAAGTGCAAATATATTTGCAGCACGTCTGCCTGCATTGCACACTCAAACTTATTGTTACTAAGCCATTATACTATTAAACACTGAGTGAACTTAGTGGCATCCTTAACGTAGCTGTTGGACTTCTGTATTGTCTCACTAGTGCAAAGATAGTTGCAGCACGTCTGCCTGCATTGCACACTCAAACTCATTGTCACGAAGCCATTATACTAGCAAACACTGAGTGAACTTAGTGGAATCCTAAACGTGGCTGTTGGACTTCTGTATTGTCCCACTAGTGCAAAGATATTTGCAGCACGTCTACCTGCATTGCACACTCAAACTCATTGTTACTAAGCCATTATACTAGCAAACACTGAGTGAACTTAGTGGCATCCTAAACGTGGCTGTTGGACTTCTGTATTGTTCCACTAGTGCAAAGATATTTGCAGCACGTCTGCCTGCATTGCACACTCAAACTCATTGTTACGAAGCCATTATACTAGCAAACACTGAGTGAACTTAGTGGAATCCTAAACGTGGCTGTTGGACATCTGTATTGTCCCACTAGTGCAAAGATATTTGCAGCACGTCTGCCTGCATTGCACACTCAAACTCATTGTTACTAATCCATTATACTAGCAAACACTAAGTGAACTTAGTGGCATCTTAAACGTGGCTGTTGGACTTCTGTATTGTCCCACTAGTGCAAAGATATTTGCATCACGTCTGCCTGCATTGCACACTCAAACTCATTGTTACTAAGCAATTATACTAGCAAACACTGAGTGAACTTAGTGGCATCCTAAACGTGGCTGTTGGACTTCTGTATTGTCCCACAAGTGCAAAGATATTTGCACCACGTCTGCCTGCATTGCACACTCAAACACATTGTTACTAAGCCATTATACTAGCAAACACTGAGTGAACTTAGTGGCATCCTAAGTGTGGCTGTTGGACTTCTGTATTGTCCCACAAGTGCAAATATATTTGCAGCACGTCTGCCTGCATTGCACACTCAAACTCATTGGTACTAAGCCAATATACTAGCAAACACTGAGTGATCTTAGTGGCATCCTAAACATGGCTGTTGGACTTCTGTATTGTCCCACTAGTGCAAAGATATTTGCAGCACGTCTGCCTGCATTGCACACTCAAACTCATTGTTACAAAGCCATTATACTAGCAAACACTGAGTGAACTTAGTGGAATCCTAAACGTGGCTGTTGGACTTCTGTATTGTCCCACAAGTGCAAATATATTTGCAGCACGTCTGCCTGCATTGCACACTCAAACTCATTGGTACTAAGCCAATATACTAGCAAACACTGAGTGATCTTAGTGGCATCCTAAACATGGTTGTTGGACTTCTGTATTGTCCCACTAGTGCAAAGATATTTGCAGCACGTCTGCCTGCATTGCACACTCAAACTCATTGTTACAAAGCCATTATACTAGCAAACACTGAGTGAACTTAGTGGAATCCTAAACGTGGCTGTTGGACTTCTGTATTGTCCCACAAGTGCAAATATATTTGCAGCACGTCTGCCTGCATTGCACACTCAAACTCATTGTTACTAAGCCATTATACTAGCAAACACTGAGTGAACTTAGTGGCATCCTAAACATGGCTGTTGGACTTCTGTATTGTCTCACTAGTGCAAAGATATTTGCACCACGTCTGCCTGCATTGCACACTCAAACTCATTGTTACTAAGCCATTATAACTAGCAAACACTGAGTGAACTTAGTGGCATCCTAAACGTGGCTGTTGGACTTCTGTATTGTCCCACAAGTGCAAATATATTTGCAGCACGTCTGCCTGCATTGCACACTCAAACTCATTGTTACTAAGCCATTATACTATTAAACACTGAGTGAACTTAGTGGCATCCTTAACGTAGCTGTTGGACTTCTGTATTGTCTCACTAGTGCAAAGATAGTTGCAGCACGTCTGCCTGCATTGCACACTCAAACTCATTGTTACGAAGCCATTATACTAGCAAACACTGAGTGAACTTAGTGGAATCCTAAACGTGGCTGTTGGACTTCTGTATTGTCCCACTAGTGCAAAGATATTTGCAGCACGTCTACCTGCATTGCACACTCAAACTCATTGTTACTAAGCCATTATACTAGCAAACACTGAGTGAACTTAGTGGCATCTTAAACGTGGCTGTTGGACTTCTGTATTGTTCCACTAGTGCAAAGATATTTGCAGCACGTCTGCCTGCATTGCACAATCAAACTCATTGTTACGAAGCCATTATACTAGCAAACACTGAGTGAACTTAGTGGAATCCTAAACGTGGCTGTTGGACTTCTGTATTGTCCCACTAGTGCAAAGATATTTGCAGCACGTCTGCCTGCATTGCACACTCAAACTCATTGTTACTAATCCATTATACTAGCAAACACTAAGTGAACTTAGTGGCATCTTAAACGTGGCTGTTGGACTTCTGTATTGTCCCACTAGTGCAAAGATATTTGCATCACGTCTGCCTGCATTGCACACTCAAACTCATTGTTACTAAGCAATTATACTAGCAAACACTGAGTGAACTTAGTGGCATCCTAAACGTGGCTGTTGGACTTCTGTATTGTCCCACAAGTGCAAAGATATTTGCACCACGTCTGCCTGCATTGCACACTCAAACACATTGTTACTAAGCCATTATACTAGCAAACACTGAGTGAACTTAGTGGCATCCTAAGTGTGGCTGTTGGACTTCTGTATTGTCCCACAAGTGCAAATATATTTGCAGCACGTCTGCCTGCATTGCACACTCAAACTCATTGTTACTAAGCCATTATACTAGCAAACACTGAGTGAACTTAGTGGCATCCTAAACATGGCTGTTGGACTTCTGTATTGTCTCACTAGTGCAAAGATATTTGCACCACGTCTGCCTGCATTGCACACTCAAACTCATTGTTACTAAGCCATTATAACTAGCAAACACTGAGTGAACTTAGTGGCATCCTAAACGTGGCTGTTGGACTTCTGTATTGTCCCACAAGTGCAAATATATTTGCAGCACGTCTGCCTGCATTGCACACTCAAACTCATTGTTACTAAGCCATTATACTATTAAACACTGAGTGAACTTAGTGGCATCCTTAACGTAGCTGTTGGACTTCTGTATTGTCTCACTAGTGCAAAGATAGTTGCAGCACGTCTGCCTGCATTGCACACTCAAACTCATTGTTACGAAGCCATTATACTAGCAAACACTGAGTGAACTTAGTGGAATCCTAAACGTGGCTGTTGGACTTCTGTATTGTCCCACTAGTGCAAAGATATTTGCAGCACGTCTACCTGCATTGCACACTCAAACTCATTGTTACTAAGCCATTATACTAGCAAACACTGAGTGAACTTAGTGGCATCCTAAACGTGGCTGTTGGACTTCTGTATTGTTCCACTAGTGCAAAGATATTTGCAGCACGTCTGCCTGCATTGCACAATCAAACTCATTGTTACGAAGCCATTATACTAGCAAACACTGGGTGAACTTAGTGGAATCCTAAACGTGGCTGTTGGACTTCTGTATTGTCCCACTAGTGCAAAGATATTTGCAGCACGTCTGCCTGCATTGCACACTCAAACTCATTGTTACTAATCCATTATACTAGCAAACACTAAGTGAACTTAGTGGCATCTTAAACGTGGCTGTTGGACTTCTGTATTGTCCCACTAGTGCAAAGATATTTGCATCACGTCTGCCTGCATTGCACACTCAAACTCATTGTTACTAAGCAATTATACTAGCAAACACTGAGTGAACTTAGTGGCATCCTAAACGTGGCTGTTGGACTTCTGTATTGTCCCACAAGTGCAAAGATATTTGCACCACGTCTGCCTGCATTGCACACTCAAACACATTGTTACTAAGCCATTATACTAGCAAACACTGAGTGAACTTAGTGGCATCCTAAGTGTGGCTGTTGGACTTCTGTATTGTCCCACAAGTGCAAATATATTTGCAGCACGTCTGCCTGCATTGCACACTCAAACTCATTGGTACTAAGCCAATATACTAGCAAACACTGAGTGATCTTAGTGGCATCCTAAACATGGCTGTTGGACTTCTGTATTGTCCCACTAGTGCAAAGATATTTGCAGCACGTCTGCCTGCATTGCACACTCAAACTCATTGTTACAAAGCCATTATACTAGCAAACACTGAGTGAACTTAGTGGCATCCTAAACATGGCTGTTGGACTTCTGTATTGTCTCACTAGTGCAAAGATATTTGCAGCACGTCTGCCTGCATTGCACACTCAAACTCATTGTTACTAAGCCATTATAACTAGCAAACACTGAGTGAACTTAGTGGCATCCTAAACGTGGCTGTTGGACTTCTGTATTGTCCCACAAGTGCAAATATATTTGCAGCACGTCTGCCTGCATTGCACACTCAAACTCATTGTTACTAAGCCATTATACTATTAAACACTGAGTGAACTTAGTGGCATCCTTAACGTAGCTGTTGGACTTCTGTATTGTCTCACTAGTGCAAAGATAGTTGCAGCACGTCTGCCTGCATTGCACACTCAAACTCATTGTTACGAAGCCATTATACTAGGAAACACTGAGTGAACTTAGTGGAATCCTAAACGTGGCTGTTGGACTTCTGTATTGTCCCACTAGTGCAAAGATATTTGCAGCACGTCTGCCTGCATTGCACACTCAAACTCATTGTTACTAAGCCATTATACTAGCAAACACTGAGTGAACTTAGTGGCATCCTAAACGTGGCTGTTGGACTTCTGTATTGTCCCACAAGTGCAAATATATTTGCAGCACGTCTGCCTGCATTGCACACTCAAACTCATTGTTACTAAGCCATTATACTAGAAAACATTGAGTGAACTTAGTGGCAACCTAAACGTGGCTGTTGGACTGCTGTATTGTCTCACTAGTGCAAAGATAGTTGCAGCACGTCTGCCTGCATTGCACACTCAAACTCATTGTTACTAAGCCATTATACTAGCAAAAACTGAGTGATCTTAGTGGCATCCTAAACGTGGCTGTTGGACTTCTGTATTGTTCCACTAGTGCAAAGATATTTGCAGCACGTCTGCCTGCATTGCACAATCAAACTCATTGTTACAAAGCCATTATACTAGCAAACACTGAGTGAACTTAGTGGAATCCTAAACGTGGCTGTTGGACTTCTGTATTGTCCCACTAGTTCAAAGATATTTGCAGCACGTCTGCCTGCATTGCACACTCAAACTCATTGTTACTAATCCATTATACTAGCAAACACTAAGTGAACTTAGTGGCATCCTAAACGTGGCTGTTGGACTTCTGTATTGTCCCACTAGTGCAAAGATATTTGCAGCACGTCTGCCTGCATTGCACAATCAAACTCATTGTTACTAAGCCATTATACTAGCAAACACTGAGTGAACTTAGTGGCATCCTAAACGTGGCTGTTGGACTTCTGTATTGTCCCACTAGTGCAAAGATATTTGCATCACGTCTGCCTGCATTGCACACTCAAACTAATTGTTACGAAGCCATTATACTAGCAAACACTAAGTGAACTTAGTGGCATCTTAAACGTGGCTGTTGGACTTCTGTATTGTCCCACTAGTGCAAAGATATTTGCATCACGTCTGCCTGCATTGCACACTCAAACTCATTGTTACTAAGCAATTATACTAGCAAACACTGAGTGAACTTAGTGGCATCCTAAACGTGGCTGTTGGACTTCTGTATTGTCCCACAAGTGCAAAGATATTTGCAGCACGTCTGCCTGCATTGCACACTCAAACTCATTGTTACTAATCCATTATACTTGCAAACACTGAGTGAACTTAGTGGCATCCTAAACGTGGCTGTTGGACTTCTGTATTGTCCCACTAGGGCAAAGATATTTGCAGCACGTCTGCCTGCATTGCACACTCAAACTCATTGTTACTAAGCCATTATACTAGCAAACACTGAGTGAACTTAGTGGCATCCTAAACGTGGCTGTTGGACTTCTGTATTGTCTCACTAGTGCAAAGATATTTGCACCACGTCTGCCTGCATTGCACACTCAAACTCATTGTTACTAAGCCATTATACTAGCAAACACTGAGTGAACTTAGTGGCATCCTAAACGTGGCTGTTGAACTTCTGTATTGTCCCACAAGTGCAAATATATTTGCAGCACGTCTGCCTGCATTGCACACTCAAACTCGTTGTTACTAAGCCATTATACTATTAAACACTGAGTGAACTTAGTGGCATCCTTAACGTGGCTGTTCGACTTCTGTATTGTCTCACTAGTGCAAAGATAGTTGCAGCACATCTGCCTGCATTGCACACTCAAACTCATTGTTACTAAGCCATTATACTAGCAAACACTGAGTGAACTTAGTGGCATCCTAAACGTGGCTGTTGGACTTCTGTATTGTCTCACTAGTGCAAAGATATATGCACCACGTCTGCCTGCATTGCACACTCAAACTCATTGTTATTAAGCCATTATACTAGCAAACACTGAGTGAACTTAGTGGCATCCTAAACATGGCTGTTGGACTTCTGTATTGTCCCACAAGTGCAAATATATTTGCAGCACGTCTGCCTGCATTGCACACTCAAACTCATTGTTACTAAGCCATTATACTAGCAAACACTGAGTCATCATAGTGGCATCCTAAACGTGGCTGTTGGACTTCTGTATTGTCCCACTAGTGCAAAGATATTTGCAGCACGTCTGCCTGCATTGCACACTCAAACTCATTGTTACTAAGCCATTATACTAGCAAACACTAAGTGAACTTAGTGGCATCCTAAACGTGGCTGTTGGACTTCTGTATTGTCCCACTAGTGCAAAGATATTTGCAGCACGTCTGCCTGCATTGCACACTCAAACTCATTGTTACTAAGCCATTATACTAGCAAACACTAAGTGAACTTAGTGGCATCCTAAACGAGGCTGTTGGACTTCTGTACTGTCCCACTAGTGCAAAGATATTTGCAGCACGTCTGCCTGCATTGCACACTCAAACTCATTGTTACTAAGCCATTATACTAGCAAACACTGAGTGAACTTAGTGGCATCCTAAACGTGGCTGTTGGACTTCTGTATTGTCTCACTAGTGCAAAGATATTTGCACCACGTCTGCCTGCATTGCACACTCAAACTCATTGTTGCTAAGCCATTATACTAGCAAACACTGAGTGAACTTAGTGGCATCCTAAACGTGGCTGTTAGACTTCTGTATTGTCCAACAAGTGCAAATATATTTGCAGCACGTCTGCCTGCATTGCACACTCAAACTCATTGTTACTAAGCCATTATACTAGCAAACACTGAGTGATCTTAGTGGCATCCTAAACGTGGCTGTTGGACTTCTGTATTGTCCCACTAGTGCAATGATATTTGCATCACGTCTGCCTGCATTGCACACTCAAACTCATTGTTACGAAGCCATTATACTAGCAAACACTGAGTGAACTTAGTGGCATCCTAAAATTGGCTGTTGGACTTCTGTATTGTCCCAGAAGTGCAAAGATATTTGCAGCACGTCTGCCTGCATTGCACACTCAAACTCATTGTTACTAAGCCATTATATTAGCAAACACTAAGTGAACTTAGTGGCATCCTAAACGTGGCTGTTGGACTTCTGTATTGTCTCACTAGTGCAAAGATATTTGCACCACGTCTGCCGGCATTGCACACTCAAACTCATTGTTACTAAGCTATTATACTATTAAACACTGAGTGAACTTAGTGGCATCCTTAACGTGGCTGTTGGACTTCTGTATTGTCTCACTAGTGCAAAGATAATTGCAGCACGTCTGCCTGCATTGCACACTCAAACTCATTGTTACTAAGCCATTATACTAGCAAACACTAAGTGAACTTAGTGGCATCTTAAACGTGGCTGTTGGACTTCTGTATTGTCCCACTAGTGCAAAGATATTTGCATCACGTCTGCCTGCATTGCACACTCAAACTCATTGTTACTAAGCAATTATACTAGCAAACACTGAGTGAACTTAGTGGCATCCTAAACGTGGCTGTTGGACTTCTGTATTGTCCCACAAGTGCAAATATATTTGCAGCACGTCTGCCTGCATTGCACACTCAAACTCATTGTTACGAAGCCATTATACTAGCAAACACTGAGTGAACTTAGTGGCATCCTAAACGTGGTTGTTGGACTTCTGTATTGTCCCACAAGTGCAAAGATATTTGCAGCACGTCTGCCTGCATTGCACACTCAAACTCATTGTTATTAAGCAATTATACTAGCAAACACTGAGTGAACTTAGTGGCATCCTAAACGTGGCTGTTGGACTTCTGTATTGTCCCACAAGTGCAAAGATATTTGCAGCACGTCTGCCTGCATTGCACACTCAAACTCATTGTTACTAAGCCATTATACTAGCAAACACTGAGTGATCTTAGTGGCATCCCAAACGTGGCTGTTGGACTTCTGTATTGTCCCAGAAGTGCAAAGATATTTGCAGCACGTCTGCCTGCATTGCACACTCAAACTCATTGTTACTAAGCCATTATTCTAGCATACACTGATAGAACTTAGTGGCATCCTAAACGTGGCTGTTGGACTTCTGTATTGTCCCACTAGTGCAAAGACATTTGCAGCACGTCTGCCTGCATTGCACACTCAAACTTATTGTTACTAAGCCATTATACTAGCAAACACTGAGTGAACTTAGTGGCATCCTAAATGTGGCTGTTGGACTTCTGTATTGTCCCACTAGTGCAAAGATATTTGCAGCACGTCTGCCTGCATTGCACACTCAAACTCATTGTTACTAAGCCATTATACTAGCAAACACTGAGTGAACTTAGTGGCATCCTAAACGTGGCTGTTGGACTTCTGTATTGTCCCACAAGTGCAAAGATATTTGCAGCACGTCTGCCTGCATTGCACACTCAAACTCATTGTTACTAAGCAATTATACTAGCAAACACTTAATGAACTTAGTGGAATCTTAATTGTGGCTGTTGGACTTCTGTATTGTCCCACAAGTGCAAAGATATTTGCAGCACGTCTGCCTGCATTGCACACTCAAACTCATTGTTACTAAGCCATTATACTAGCAAACACTGAGTGAACTTTGTAGCATCCTAAACGTGGCTGTTGGACTTCTGTATTGTCCCACTAGTGCAAAGATATTTGCAGCACATCTGCCTGCATTGCACACTCAAACTCATTGTTACTAAGCCATTATACTTGCAAACACTGAGTGAACTTAGTTGCATCCTAAACGTGGCTGTTGGACTTCTGTATTGTCCCACTAGTGCAAAGATATTTGCAGCACGTCTGCCTGCATTGCACACTCAAACTCATTGTTACTAAGCCATTATACTAGCAAACACTGAGTGAATTTAGTGGCATCCAAAAAGTGGCTGTTGGACTTCTGTATTGTCCCACTAGTGCAACGATATTTGCAGCACGTCTGCCTGCATTGCACACTCAAACTCATTGTTACTAAGCCGTTATACTAGCAAACACTGAGTGAACTTAGTGGCATCCTAAACGTGGCTGTTGGACTTCTGTATTGTCCCACTAGTGCAAAGATATTTGCAGCACGTCTGCCTGCATTGCACACTCAAACTCATTGTTACGAAGCCATTATACTAGCAAAAACTGAGTGAACTTAGTGGCATCCTAAACGTGGCTGTTGGACTTCTGTATTGTCCCACTAGTGCAAAGATATTTGCAGCACGTCTGCCTGCATTGCATACTCAAACTCACTGTTACTAAGCTATTATACTAGCAAACACTGAGTGAATTTAGTGGCATCCAAAAAGTGGCTATTGGACTTCTGTATTGTCCCACTAGTGCAAAGATATTTGCACCACGTCTGCCTGCATTGCACACTCAAACTCATTGTTACGAAGCCATTATACTAGCAAACACTGAGTGAACTTAGTGGAATCCTAAACGTGGCTGTTGGACTTCTGTATTGTCCCAAAAGTGCAAAGATATTTTCAGCACGTCTGCCTGCATTGCACACTCAAACTCATTGTTACGAAGCCATTATACTAGCAAACACTGAGTGAACTTAGTTGAATCCTAAACGTGGCTGTTGGACTTCTGTATTGTCCCACTAGTACAAAGAAATTTGCAGCACGTCTGCCTGCATTGCACACTCAAACTCATTGTTACTAAGCCATTATACTAGCAAACACTGAGTGAACTTAGTGGAATCCGAAACGTGGTTGTTGGACTTCTGTATTGTCCCACAATTGCAAAGATATTTGCAGCACGTCTGCCTGCATTGCACACTCAAACTCATTGTTACTAAGCCATTATACTAGCAAACACTGAGTGAACTTAGTGGCATCCTAAACGTGGCTGTTGGACTTCTGTATTGTCTCACTAGTGCAAAGATATTTGCACCACGTCTGCCGGCATTGCACACTCAAACTCATTGTTACTAAGCCATTATACTATTAAACACTGAGTGAACTTAGTGGCATCCTTAACGTGGCTGTTGGACTTCTGTATTGTCTCACTAGTGCAAAGATAATTGCAGCACGTCTGCCTGCATTGCACACTCAAACTCATTGTTACTAAGCCATTATACTAGCAAACACTAAGTGAACTTAGTGGCATCTTAAACGTGGCTGTTGGACTTCTGTATTGTCCCACTAGTGCAAAGATATTTGCATCACGTCTGCCTGCATTGCACACTCAAACTCATTGTTACTAAGCAATTATACTAGCAAACACTGAGTGAACTTAGTGGCATCCTAAACGTGGCTGTTGGACTTCTGTATTGTCCCACAAGTGCAAATATATTTGCAGCACGTCTGCCTGCATTGCACACTCAAACTCATTGTTACGAAGCCATTATACTAGCAAACACTGAGTGAACTTAGTGGCATCCTAAACGTGGTTGTTGGACTTCTGTATTGTCCCACAAGTGCAAAGATATTTGCAGCACGTCTGCCTGCATTGCACACTCAAACTCATTGTTATTAAGCAATTATACTAGCAAACACTGAGTGAACTTAGTGGCATCCTAAACGTGGCTGTTGGACTTCTGTATTGTCCCACAAGTGCAAAGATATTTGCAGCACGTCTGCCTGCATTGCACACTCAAACCCATTGTCAGTAAGCCATTATACTAGCAAACACTGAGTGAACTTAGTGGCATCCTAAACGTGGCTGTTGGACTTCTGTATTGTCCCACAAGTGCAAAGATATTTGCAGCACGTCTGCCTGCATTGCACACTCAAACTCATTGTTACTAAGCCATTATACTAGCAAACACTGAGTGATCTTAGTGGCATCCCAAACGTGGCTGTTGGACTTCTGTATTGTCCCAGAAGTGCAAAGATATTTGCAGCACGTCTGCCTGCATTGCACACTCAAACTCATTGTTACTAAGCCATTATTCTAGCAAACACTGATAGAACTTAGTGGCATCCTAAACGTGGCTGTTGGACTTCTGTATTGTCCCACTAGTGCAAAGACATTTGCAGCACGTCTGCCTGCATTGCACACTCAAACTTATTGTTACTAAGCCATTATACTAGCAAACACTGAGTGAACTTAGTGGCATCCTAAATGTGGCTGTTGGACTTCTGTATTGTCCCACTAGTGCAAAGATATTTGCAGCACGTCTGCCTGCATTGCACACTCAAACTCATTGTTACTAAGCCATTATACTAGCAAACACTGAGTGAACTTAGTGGCATCCTAAACGTGGCTGTTGGACTTCTGTATTGTCCCACAAGTGCAAAGATATTTGCAGCACGTCTGCCTGCATTGCACACTCAAACTCATTGTTACTAAGCCATTATACTAGCAAACACTGAGTGAACTTAGTGGCATCCTAAACATGGCTGTTGGACTTCTGTATTGTCCCACTAGTGCAAAGATATTTGCAGCACGTCTGCCTGCATTGCACACTCAAACTCATTGTTGCTAAGCCATTATACTAGCAAACACTGAGTGAACTTAGTTGAATCCTAAACGTGGCTGTTGGACTTCTGTATTGTCCCACTAGTACAAAGAAATTTGCAGCACGTCTGCCTGCATTGCACACTCAAACTCATTGTTACTAAGCCATTATACTAGCAAACACTGAGTGAACTTAGTGGAATCCTAAACGTGGTTGTTGGACTTCTGTATTGTCCCACAATTGCAAAGATATTTGCAGCACGTCTGCCTGCATTGCACACTCAAACTCATTGTTACTAAGCCATTATACTAGCAAACACTGAGTGAACTTAGTGGCATCCTAAACGTGGCTGTTGGACTTCTGTATTTTCCCACTAGTGCAAAGATATTTGCACCACGTCTGCCTGCATTGCACACTCAAACTCATTGTTACTAAGCCATTATACTAGCAAACACTGAGTGAACTTCGTGGAATCCTAAACGTGGCTGTTGGACTTCTGTATTGTCCCACAAGTGCAAAGATATTTGCAGCATGTCTGCCTGCATTGCACACTCAAACTCATTGTTATGAAGCCATTATACTAGCAAACACTGAGTGAACTTAGTGGAATCCTAAACGTGGCTGTTGGACTTCAGTATTGTCCCACAAGTGCAAAGATATTTGCAGCACGTCTGCCTGCATTGCACACTCAAACTCATTGTTACTAAGCCATTATACTAGCAAACACTGAGTGATCTTAGTGGCATCCTAAACGTGGCTGTTGGACTTCTGTATTGTCCCACTAGTGCAAAGATATTTGCAGCATGTCTGCCTGCATTGCACACTCAAACTCATTGTTACGAAGCCATTATACTAGCAAACACTGAGTGAACTTAGTGGCATCCTAAACGTGGTTGTTGGACTTCTGTATTGTCCCACAAGTGCAAAGATATTTGCAGCACGTCTGCCTGCATTGCACACTCAAACTCATTGTTACTAAGCCATTATACTAGCAAACACTGAGTGAACTTAGTGGCATCCTAAAAGTGGCTGTTGGACTTCTGTATTGTCCCACTAGGGGCAAGATATTTGCAGCACGTCTGCCTGCATTGCACACACAAACTCATTGTTACTAAGCCATTATACTAGCAAACACTGAGTGAACTTAGTAGCATCCTAAACGTGGCTGTTGGACTTCTGTATTGTCCCACTAGTGCAAAGATATTTGCAGCACGTCTGCCTGCATTGCACACTCAAACTCATTGTTACGAAGCCATTATACTAGCAAACACTGAGTGAACTTATTGGAATCCTAAACGTGGTTGTTGGACTTCTGTATTGTCCCACAAGTGCAAAGATATTTGCAGCACGTCTGCCTGCATTGCACACTCAAACTCATTGTTACTAAGCCATTATACTAGCAAACACTGAGTGAACTTAGTGGCATCCTAAAAGTGGCTGTTGGACTTCTGTATTGTCCCACTAGGGGCAAGATATTTGCAGCACGTCTGCCTGCATTGCACACACAAACTCATTGTTACTAAGCCATTATACTAGCAAACACTGAGTGAACTTAGTAGCATCCTAAACGTGGCTGTTGGACTTCTGTATTGTCCCACTAGTGCAAAGATATTTGCAGCACATCTGCCTGCATTGCACACTCAAACTCATTGTTACTAAGCCATTATACTTGCAAACACTGAGTGAACTTAGTTGCATCCTAAACGTGGCTGTTGGACTTCTGTATTGTCCCACTAGTGCAAAGATATTTGCACCACGTCTGCCTGCATTGCACACTCAAACTCATTGTTACGAAGCCATTATACTAGCAAACACTGAGTGAACTTAGTGGAATCCTAAACGTGGCTGTTGGACTTCTGTATTGTCCCAAAAGTGCAAAGATATTTTCAGCACGTCTGCCTGCATTGCACACTCAAACTCATTGTTACGAAGCCATTATACTAGCAAACACTGAGTGAACTTAGTTGAATCCTAAACGTGGCTGTTGGACTTCTGTATTGTCCCACTAGTACAAAGAAATTTGCAGCACGTCTGCCTGCATTGCACACTCAAACTCATTGTTACTAAGCCATTATACTAGCAAACACTGAGTGAACTTAGTGGAATCCTAAACGTGGTTGTTGGACTTCTGTATTGTCCCACAATTGCAAAGATATTTGCAGCACGTCTGCCTGCATTGCACACTCAAACTCATTGTTACTAAGCCATTATACTAGCAAACACTGAGTGAACTTAGTGGCATCCTAAACGTGGCTGTTGGACTTCTGTATTTTCCCACTAGTGCAAAGATATTTGCACCACGTCTGCCTGCATTGCACACTTAAACTCATTGTTACTAAGCCATTATACTAGCAAACACTGAGTGAACTTCGTGGAATCCTAAACGTGGCTGTTGGACTTCTGTATTGTCCCACAAGTGCAAAGATATTTGCAGCATGTCTGCCTGCATTGCACACTCAAACTCATTGTTATGAAGCCATTATACTAGCAAACACTGAGTGAACTTAGTGGAATCCTAAACGTGGCTGTTGGACTTCAGTATTGTCCCACAAGTGCAAAGATATTTGCAGCACGTCTGCCTGCATTGCACACTCAAACTCATTGTTACTAAGCCATTATACTAGCAAACACTGAGTGATCTTAGTGGCATCCTAAACGTGGCTGTTGGACTTCTGTATTGTCCCACTAGTGCAAAGATATTTGCAGCATGTCTGCCTGCATTGCACACTCAAACTCATTGTTACGAAGCCAATATACTAGCAAACACTGAGTGAACTTAGTGGCATCCTAAACGTGGTTGTTGGACTTCTGTATTGTCCCACAAGTGCAAAGATATTTGCAGCACGTCTGCCTGCATTGCACACTCAAACTCATTGTTACTAAGCCATTATACTAGCAAACACTGAGTGAACTTAGTGGCTTCCTAAAAGTGGCTGTTGGACTTCTGTATTGTCCCACTAGGGGCAAGATATTTGCAGCACGTCTGCCTGCATTGCACACACAAACTTATTGTTACTAAGCCATTATACTAGCAAACACTGAGTGAACTTAGTAGCATCCTAAACGTGGCTGTTGGACTTCTGTATTGTCCCACTAGTGCAAAGATATTTGCAGCACGTCTGCCTGCATTGCACACTCAAACTCATTGTTACGAAGCCATTATACTAGCAAACACTGAGTGAACTTATTGGAATCCTAAACGTGGTTGTTGGACTTCTGTATTGTCCCACAAGTGCAAAGATATTTGCAGCACGTCTGCCTGCATTGCACACTCAAACTCATTGTTACTAAGCCATTATACTAGCAAACACTGAGTGAACTTAGTGGCATCCTAAACGTGGCTGTTGGACTTTTGTATTTTCCCACTAGTGCAAAGATATTTGCAGCACGTCTGCCTGCATTGCACACTCAAACTCATTGTTACGAAGCCATTATACTAGCAAACACTGAGTGAACTTAGTGGAATCCTAAACGTGGCTGATGGACTTCAGTATTGTCCCACAAGTGCAAAGATATTTGCAGCACGTCTGCCGCATTGCACACTCAAACTCATTGTTACTAAGCCATTATACTAGCAAACACTGAGTGAACTTAGTGGCATCCTAAACATGGCTGTTGGACTTCTGTATTGTCCCACTAGTGCAAAGATATTTGCAGCATGTCTGCCTGCATTGCACACTCAAACTCATTGTTACTAAGCCATTATACTAGCAAACACTGAGTGAACTTAGTGGCATCCTAAACGTGGCTGTTGGACTTCTGTATTGTCCCACTAGTGCAAAGATATTTCCAGCACGTCTGCCTGCATTGCACACTCAAACTCATTGTTACTAAGCCGTTATACTAGCAAACACTGAGTGAACTTAGTGGCATCCTAAAAGTGGCTGTTGGACTTCTGTATTGTCCCACTAGGGGCAAGATATTTACAGCACGTCTGCCTGCATTGCACACACAAACTCATTGTTACTAAGCCATTATACTAGCAAACACTGAGTGAACTTAGTAGCATCCTAAACGTGGCTGTTGGACTTCTGTATTGTCCCACTAGTGCAAAGAAATTTGCAGCACGTCTGCCTGCATTGCACACTCAAACTCATTGTTACGAAGCCATTATACTAGCAAACACTGAGTGAACTTAGTGGAATCCTAAACGTGGTTGTTGGACTTCTGTATTGTCCCACAATTGCAAAGATATTTGCAGCACGTCTGCCTGCATTGCACACTCAAACTCATTGTTACTAAGCCATTATACTAGCAAACACTGAGTGAACTTCGTGGAATCCTAAACGTGGCTGTTGGACTTCTGTATTGTCCCACAAGTGCAAAGATATTTGCAGCATGTCTGCCTGCATTGCACACTCAAACTCATTGTTATGAAGCCATTATACTAGCAAACACTGAGTGAACTTAGTGGAATCCTAAACGTGGCTGTTGGACTTCAGTATTGTCCCACAAGTGCAAAGATATTTGCAGCACGTCTGCCTGCATTGCACACTCAAACTCATTGTTACTAAGCCATTATACTAGCAAACACTGAGTGATCTTAGTGGCATCCTAAACGTGGCTGTTGGACTTCTGTATTGTCCCACTAATGCAAAGATATTTGCAGCATGTCTGCCTGCATTGCACACTCAAACTCATTGTTACGAAGCCATTATACTAGCAAACACTGAGTGAACTTAGTGGCATCCTAAACGTGGTTGTTGGACTTCTGTATTGTCCCACAAGTGCAAAGATATTTGCAGCACGTCTGCCTGCATTGCACACTCAAACTCATTGTTACTAAGCCATTATACTAGCAATCACTGAGTGAACTTAGTGGCATCCTAAAAGTGGCTGTTGGACTTCTGTATTGTCCCACTAGGGGCAAGATATTTGCAGCACGTCTGCCTGCATTGCACACACAAACTCATTGTTACTAAGCCATTATACTAGCAAACACTGAGTGAACTTAGTAGCATCCTAAACGTGGCTGTTGGACTTCTGTATTGTCCCACTAGTGCAAAGATATTTGCAGCACGTCTGCCTGCATTGCACACTCAAACTCATTGTTATGAAGCCATTATACTAGCAAACACTGAGTGAACTTAGTGGAATCCTAAACGTGGCTGTTGGACTTCAGTATTGTCCCACAAGTGCAAAGATATTTGCAGCACGTCTGCCTGCATTGCACACTCAAACTCATTGTTACTAAGCCATTATACTAGCAAACACTGAGTGATCTTAGTGGCATCCTAAACGTGGCTGTTGGACTTCTGTATTGTCCCACTAGTGCAAAGATATTTGCAGCATGTCTGCCTGCATTGCACACTCAAACTCATTGTTACGAAGCCATTATACTAGCAAACACTGAGTGAACTTAGTGGCATCCTAAACGTGGTTGTTGGACTTCTGTATTGTCCCACAAGTGCAAAGATATTTGCAGCACGTCTGCCTGCATTGCACACTCAAACTCATTGTTACTAAGCCATTATACTAGCAAACACTGAGTGAACTTAGTGGCATCCTAAAAGTGGCTGTTGGACTTCTGTATTGTCCCACTAGGGGCAAGATATTTGCAGCACGTCTGCCTGCATTGCACACACAAACTCATTGTTACTAAGCCATTATACTAGCAAACACTGAGTGAACTTAGTAGCATCCTAAACGTGGCTGTTGGACTTCTGTATTGTCCCACTAGTGCAAAGATATTTGCAGCACGTCTGCCTGCATTGCACACTCAAACTCATTGTTACGAAGCCATTATACTAGCAAACACTGAGTGAACTTATTGGAATCCTAAACGTGGTTGTTGGACTTCTGTATTGTCCCACAAGTGCAAAGATATTTGCAGCACGTCTGCCTGCATTGCACACTCAAACTCATTGTTACTAAGCCATTATACTAGCAAACACTGAGTGAACTTAGTGGCATCCTAAACGTGTCTGTTGGACTTTTGTATTTTCCCACTAGTGCAAAGATATTTGCAGCACGTCTGCCTGCATTGCACACTCAAACTCATTGTTACGAAGCCATTATACTAGCAAACACTGAGTGAACTTAGTGGAATCCTAAACGTGGCTGATGGACTTCAGTATTGTCCCACAAGTGCAAAGATATTTGCAGCACGTCTGCCTGCATTGCACACTCAAACTCATTGTTACTAAGCCATTATACTAGCAAACACTGAGTGAACTTAGTGGCATCCTAAACATGGCTGTTGGACTTCTGTATTGTCCCACTAGTGCAAAGATATTTGCAGCACGTCTGCCTGCATTGCACACTCAAACTCATTGTTACGAAGCCATTATACTAGCAAACACTGAGTGAACTTAGTGGAATTCTAAAGGTGGCTGTTGGACTTCTGTATTGTCCCACAAGTGCAAAGATATTTGCAGCACGTCTGCCTGCATTGCACACTCAAACTCATTGTTACTAAGCCATTATACTAGCAAACACTGAGTGAACTTAGTGGCATCCTAAACGTGGCTGTTGGACTTCTGTATTGTCCCACAAGTACAAAGATATTTGCAGCATGTCTGCCTGCATTGCACACTCAAACTCATTGTTACTAAGCAATTAAACTAGCAAACACTGAGTGAACTTAGTCGCATCCTAAACGTGGCTGTTGGACTTCTGTATTGTCCCACAAGTGCACAGATATTTGCAGCACGTCTGCCGGCATTGCACACTCAAACTCATTGTTTTTAAGCCATTATACTAGCAAACTCTGAGTGAACTTAGTGGCATCCTAAACGTGGCTGTTGGACTTCTGTATTGTCCCACTAGTGCAAAGATATTTGCAGCACGTCTGCCTGCATTGCACACTCAAACTCATTGTTACTAAGCCATTATACTAGCAAACACTGAGTGATCTTAGTGGCATCCTAAACGTGGCTGTTGGACTTCTGTATTGTCCCACTAGTGCAAAGATATTTGCAGCACGTCTGCCTGCATTGCACACTCAAGCTCATTGTTACGAAGCCATTATACTAGCAAACACTGAGTGAACTTAGTGGAATCCTAAACGTGGTTGTTGGACTTCTGTATTTTCCCACTAGGGGCAAGATATTTGCAGCACGTCTGCCTGCATTGCACACACAAACTCATTGTTACTAAGCCATTATACTAGCAAACACTGAGTGAACTTAGTAGCATCCTAAACGTGGCTGTTGGACTTCTGTATTGTCCCACTAGTGCAAAGATATTTGCAGCATGTCTGCCTGCATTGCACACTCAAACTCATTGTTACTAAGCCATTATACTAGCAAACAGTGAGTGAACTTAGTGGCATCATAAACGTGGCTGTTGGACTTCTGTATTGTCCCACTAGTGCAAAGATATTTGCAGCATGTCTGCCTGCATTGCACACTCAAACTCATTGTTACGAAGCCATTATACTAGCAAACACTGAGTGAACTTAGTGGCATCCTAAACGTGGTTGTTGGACTTCTGTATTGTCCCACTAGGGGCAAGATATTTGCAGCACGTCTGCCTGCATTGCACACACAAACTCATTGTTACTAAGCCATTATACTAGCAAACACTGAGTGAACTTAGTAGCATCCTAAACGTGGCTGTTGGACTTCTGTATTGTCCAACTAGTGCAAAGATATTTGCAGCACGTCTGCCTGCATTGCACACTCAAACTCATTGTTACGAAGCCATTATACTAGCAAACACTGAGTGAACTTATTGGAATCCTAAACGTGGTTGTTGGACTTCTGTATTGTCCCACTAGTGCAAAGATATTTGCAGCACGTCTGCCTGCATTGCACACTCAAACTCATTGTTACTAAGCCATTATACTAGCAAACACTGAGTGAACTTGATGGCATCCTAAACGTGGCTGTTGGACTTTTGTATTTTCCCACTAGTGCAAAGATATTTGCAGCACGTCTGCCTGCATTGCACACTCAAACTCATTGTTACTAAGCCGTTATACTAGCAAACACTGAGTGAACTTAGTGGCATCCTAAAAGTGGCTGTTGGACTTCTGTATTGTCCCACTAGGGGCAAGATATTTACAGCACGTCTGCCTGCATTGCACACACAAACTCATTGTTACTAAGCCATTATACTAGCAAACACTGAGTGAACTTAGTAGCATCCTAAACGTGGCTGTTGGACTTCTGTATTGTCCCACTAGTGCAAAGAAATTTGCAGCACGTCTGCCTGCATTGCACACTCAAACTCATTGTTACGAAGCCATTATACTAGCAAACACTGAGTGAACTTAGTGGAATCCTAAACGTGGTTGTTGGACTTCTGTATTGTCCCACAATTGCAAAGATATTTGCAGCACGTCTGCCTGCATTGCACACTCAAACTCATTGTTACTAAGCCATTATACTAGCAAACACTGAGTGAACTTAGTGGCATCCTAAACGTGGCTGTTGGACTTCTTTATTTTCCCACTAGTGCAAAGATATTTGCACCACGTCTGCCTGCATTGCACACTCAAACTCATTGTTACTAAGCCATTATACTAGCAAACACTGAGTGAACTTCGTGGAATCCTAAACGTGGCTGTTGGACTTCTGTATTGTCCCACAAGTGCAAAGATATTTGCAGCATGTCTGCCTGCATTGCACACTCAAACTCATTGTTATGAAGCCATTATACTAGCAAACACTGAGTGAACTTAGTGGAATCCTAAACGTGGCTGTTGGACTTCAGTATTGTCCCACAAGTGCAAAGATATTTGCAGCACGTCTGCCTGCATTGCACACTCAAACTCATTGTTACTAAGCCATTATACTAGCAAACACTGAGTGAACTTAGTGGCATCCTAAACGTGGCTGTTGGACTTCTGTATTGTCCCACTAGTGCAAAGATATTTGCAGCATGTCTGCCTGCATTGCACACTCAAACTCATTGTTACGAAGCCATTATACTAGCAAACACTGAGTGAGTTTAGTGGCATCCTAAACGTGGTTGTTGGACTTCTGTATTGTCCCACAAGTGCAAAGATATTTGCAGCACGTCTGCCTGCATTGCACACTCAAACTCATTGTTACTAAGCCATTATACTAGCAAACACTGAGTGAACTTAGTGGCATCCTAAAAGTGGCTGTTGGACTTCTGTATTGTCCCACTAGGGGCAAGATATTTGCAGCACGTCTGCCTGCATTGCACACACAAACTCATTGTTACTAAGCCATTATACTAGCAAACACTGAGTGAACTTAGTAGCATCCTAAACGTGGCTGTTGGACTTCTGTATTGTCCCACTAGTGCAAAGATATTTGCAGCACCTCTGCCTGCATTGCACACTCAAACTCATTGTTACGAAGCCATTATACTAGCAAACACTGAGTGAACTTATTGGAATCCTAAACGTGGTTGTTGGACTTCTGTATTGTCCCACAAGTGCAAAGATATTTGCAGCACGTCTGCCTGCATTGCACACTCAAACTCATTTTTACTAAGCCATTATACTAGCAAACACTGAGTGAACTTAGTGGCATCCTAAACGAGGCTGTTGGACTTCTGTATTTTCCCACTAGTGCAAAGATATTTGCAGCATGTCTGCCTGCATTGCACACTCAAACTCATTGTTACTAAGCCATTATACTAGCAAACACTGAGTGAACTTAGTGGCATCCTAAACATGGCTGTTGGACTTCTGTATTGTCCCACTAGTGCAAAGATATTTGCAGCACGTCTGCCTGCATTGCACACTCAAACTCATTGTTACTAAGCCATTATACTATCAAACACTGAGTGAACTTAGTGGCATCCTAAACGTGGCTGTTGGACTTCTGTATTGTCCCACAAGTGCAAAGATATTTGCAGCACGTCTGCCTGCATTGCACACTCAAACTCATTGTTACTAAGCCATTATACTAGCAAACACTGAGTGAACTTAGTGTCATCCTAAACGTGGCTGTTGGACTTCTGTATTGTCCCACAAGTACAAAGATATTTGCAGCACGTCTGCCTGCATTGCACACTCAAACTCATTGTTACTAAGCAATTAAACTAGCAAACACTGAGTGAACTTAGTGGCATCCTAAACGTGGCTGTTGGACTTCTGTATTGTCCCACAAGTGCACAGATATTTGCAGCACGTCTGCCTGCATTGCACACTCAAACTCATTGTTTTTAAGCCATTATACTAGCAAACACTGAGTGAACTTAGTGGCATCCTAAACGTGGCTGTTGGACTTCTGTATTGTCCCACTAGTGCAAAGATATTTGCAGCACGTCTGCCTGCATTGCACACTCAAACTCATTGTTACTAAGCCATTATACTAGCAAACACTGAGTGATCTTAGTGGCATCCTAAACGTTGCTGTTGGACTTCTGTATTGTCCCACTAGTGCAAAGATATTTGCAGCACGTCTGCCTGCATTGCACACTCAAACTCATTGTTACGAAGCCATTATACTAGCAAACACTGAGTGAACTTAGTGGAATCCTAAACGTGGTTGTTGGACTTCTGTATTGTCCCACAAGTCCAAAGATATTTCCAGCACGTCTGCCTGCATTGCACACTCAAACTCATTGTTACTAAGCCATTATACTAGCAAACACTGAGTGAACTTAGTGGCATCCTAAACGTGGCTGTTGGACTTCTGTATTGTCCCACTAGTGCAAAGATATTTCCAGCACGTCTGCCTGCATTGCACACTCAAACTCATTGTTACGAAGCCATTATACTAGCAAACACTGAGTGAACTTAGTGGAATCCTAAACGTGGTTGTTGGACTTCTGTATTTTCCCACTAGGGGCAAGATATTTGCAGCACGTCTGCCTGCATTGCACACACAAACTCATTGTTACTAAGCCATTATACTAGCAAACACTGAGTGAACTTAGTAGCATCCTAAACGTGGCTGTTGGACTTCTGTATTGTCCCACTAGTGCAAAGATATTTGCAGCATGTCTGCCTGCATTGCACACTCAAACTCATTGTTACTAAGCCATTATACTAGCAAACAGTGAGTGAACTTAGTGGCATCCTAAACGTGGCTGTTGGACTTCTGTATTATCCCACTAGTGCAAAGATATTTGCAGCACGTCTGCCTGCATTGCACACTCAAACTCATTGTTACTAAGCCATTATACTAGCAAACACTGAGTGATCTTGGTGGCATCCTAAACGTGGCTGTTGGACTTCTGTATTGTCCCACAAGTGCAAAGATATTTGCAGCACGTCTGCCTGCATTGCACACTCAAACTCATTGTTACTAAGCCATTATACTAGCAAACACTGAGTGAACTTAGTGGCATCCTAAAAGTGGCTGTTGGACTTCTGTATTGTCCCACTAGGGGCAAGATATTTGCAGCACGTCTGCCTGCATTGCACACACAAACTCATTGTTACTAAGCCATTTTACTAGCAAACACTGAGTGAACTTAGTAGCATCCTAAACGTGGCTGTTGGACTTCTGTATTGTCCCACTAGTGCAAAGAAATTTGCAGCACGTCTGCCTGCATTGCACACTCAAACTCATTGTTACGAAGCCATTATACTAGCAAACACTGAGTGAACTTAGTGGAATCCTAAACGTGGTTGTTGGACTTCTGTATTGTCCCACAAGTCCAAAGATATTTCCAGCACGTCTGCCTGCATTGCACACTCAAACTCTTTGTTACTAAGCCATTATACTAGCAAACACTGAGTGAACTTAGTGGCATCCTAAACGTGGCTGTTGGACTTCTGTATTGTCCCACAAGTGCAAAGATATTTGCACCACGTCTGCCTGCATTGCACACTCAAACTCATTGTTACTAAGCCATTATACTAGCAAACACTGAGTGAACTTAGTGGAATCCTAAACGTGGCTGTTGGACTTCTGTATTGTCCCACAAGTGCAAAGATATTTGCTGCATGTCTGCCTGCATTGCACACTCAAACTCATTGTTATGAAGCCATTATACTAGCAAACACTGAGTGAACTTAGTGGCATCATAAACGTGGCTGTTGGACTTCTGTATTGTCCCACTAGGGGCAAGATATTTGCAGCACGTCTGCCTGCATTGCACACTCAAACTCATTGTTACTAAGCCATTATACTAGCAAACACTGAGTGAACTTAGTGGCATCCTAAACGTGGCTGTTGGACCTCTGTAATGTCCCACTAGTGCAAAGATATTTGCAGCACGTCTGCCTGCATTGCACACTCAAACTCATTGTTACTAAGCCATTATACTAGCAAACACTGAGTGAACTTAGTGGCATCCTAAACGTGGCTGTTGGACTTTTGTATTTTCCCACTAGTGCAAAGATATTTGCAGCACGTCTGCCTGCATTGCACACTCAAACTCATTGTTACGAAGCCATTATACTAGCAAACACTGAGTGAACTTAGTGGAATCCTAAACGTGGCTGATGGACTTCAGTATTGTCCCACAAGTGCAAAGATATTTGCAGCACGTCTGCCTGCATTGCACACTCAAACTCATTGTTACTAAGCCATTATACTAGCAAACACTGAGTGAACTTAGTGGCATCCTAAACATGGCTGTTGGACTTCTGTATTGTCCCACTAGTGCAAAGATATTTGCAGCACGTCTGCCTGCATTGCACACTCAAACTCATTGTTACTAAGCCATTATACTAGCAAACACTGAGTGAACTTAGTGGCATCCTAAACGTGGCTGTTGGACTTCTGTATTGTCCCACTAGTGCAAAGATATTTGCAGCACGTCTGCCTGCATTGCACACTCAAACTCATTGTTACTAAGCCGTTATACTAGCAAACACTTAGTGATCTTAGTGGCATCCTAAACGTGGCTGTTGGACTTCTGTATTGTCCCACTAGTGCAAAGATATTTGCAGCACGTCTGCCTGCATTGCACACTCAAACTCATTGTTACGAAGCCATTATACTAGCAAACACTGAGTGAACTTAGTGGCATCCTAAACGTGGCTGTTGGACTTCTGTATTGTCCCACTAGTGCAAAGATATTTGCAGCACGTCTGCCTGCATTGCACACTCAAACTCATTGTTACTAAGCCATTATACTAGCAAACACTGATTGAACTTAGTGGCATCCTAAACGTGGCTGTTGGACTTCTGTATTGTCCCACTAGTGCAAAGATATTTGCAGCACATCTGCCTGCATTGCAAACTCAAACTCATTGTTACTAAGCCATTATACTATCAAACACTGAGTGAACTTAGTGGCATCCTAAACGTGGCTGTTGGACTTCTGTATTGTCCCACAAGTGCAAAGATATTTGCAGCACGTCTGCCTGCATTGCACACTCAAACTCATTGTTACTAAGCCATTATACTAGCAAACACGGAGTGAACTTAGTGGCATCCTAAACATGGCTGTTGGACTTCTGTATTGTTCCACTAGTGCAAAGATATTTGCAGCACGTCTGCCTGCATTGCACACTCAAACTCATTGTTACTAAGCTATTATACTAGCAAACACTGAGTGAACTTAGTGGCATCCTAAACGTGGCTGTTAGACTTCTGTATTGTCCCACTAGTGCAAAGATATTTGCAGCATGTCTGCCTGCATTGCACACTCAAACTCATTGTTTCTAAGCCATTATACTAGCAAACACTGAGTGAACTTAGTGGCATCCTAAAAGTGGCTGTTGGACTTCTGTATTGTCCCACTAGGGCCAAGATATTTGCAGCACGTCTGCCTGCATTGCACACTCAAACTCATTGTTACTAAGCCATTATACTAGCAAACACTGAGTGAACTTAGTGGCATCCTAATCGTGGCTGTTGGACTTCTGTATTGTCCCACTAGTGCAATGATATTTGCAGCACGTCTGCCTGCATTGCACACTCAAACTCATTGTTACTAAGCCATTATACTAGCAAACACTGAATTAACTTAGTGGAATCCTAAAGGTGGCTGTTGGACTTCTGTATTGTCCCACAAGTGCAAAGATATTTGCAGCACGTCTGCCTGCATTGCACACTCAAACTCATTGTTACTAAGCCATTATACTAGCAAACACTGAGTGAACTTAAGGGCATCCTAAACGTGGCTGTTGGACTTCTGTATTGTCCCACTAGTGGAAAGATATTTGCAGCACGTCTGCCTGCATTGCACACTCAAACTCATTGTTACGAAGCAATTATATTAGCAAACACTTATTGAACTTAGTGGAATCCTAAACGTGGCTGTTGGACTTCTGTATTGTCCCACAAGTGCAAAGATATTTGCAGCATGTCTGCCTGCATTGCACACTCAAACTCATTGTTACTAAGCCATTATACTAGCAAACACTGAGTGAACTTAGTGGCATCCTAATCGTGGCTGTTGGACTTCTGTATTGTCCCACTAGTGCAATGATATTTGCAGCACGTCTGCCTGCATTGCACACTCAAACTCATTGTTACTAAGCCATTATACTAGCAAACACTGAATTAACTTAGTGAAATCCTAAAGGTGGCTGTTGGACTTCTGTATTGTCCCACAAGTGCAAAGATATTTGCAGCACGTCTGCCTGCATTACACACTCAAACTCATTGTTACTAAGCCATTATATTAGCAAACACTGAGTGAACTTAAGGGCATCCTAAACGTGGCTGTTGGACTTCTGTATTGTCCCACTAGTGCAAAGATATTTGCAGCACGTCTGCCTGCATTGCACACTCAAACTCATTGTTACTAAGCCATTATACTAGCAAACAGTGAGATAACTTAGTGGCATCCTAAACGTGGCTGTTGGACTTTGGTATTGTCCCACTAGTGTAAAGATATTTGCAGCACGTCTGCCTGCATTGCACACTCAAACTCATTGTTACTAAGCCATTATATTAGCAAACACTGAGTGAACTTAGTGGCATCCTAAACGTGGCTGTTGGACCTCTGTATTGTCCCACAAGGGCAAAGATATTTGCAGCACGTCTGCCTGCATTGCACACTCAAACTCATTGTTACTAAGCCATTATAGTAGCAAACACTGAGTGAACTTAGTGGCATCCTAAACGTGGCTGTTGGACTTCTGTATTGTCCCACTAGTGCAAAGATATTTGCAGCACGTCTGCCTGCATTGCACACTCAAACTCATTGTTACTAAGCCATTTTACTAGCAAACACTGAGTGAACTTAGTGGCATCCTAAAAGTGGCTGTTGGACTTCTGTATTGTCCCACTAGGGCCAAGATATTTGCAGCACGTCTGCCTGCATTGCACACTCAAACTCATTGTTACTAAGCCATTATACTAGCAAACACTGAGTGAACTTAGTGGCATCCTAAACGTGGCTGTTGGACTTTGATATTGTCCCACTAGTGCAAAGATATTTGCAGCACTTCTGCCTGCATTGCACACTCAAACTCATTGTCACTAAGCCATTATACTAGCAAACACTGAGTGAACTTAGTGGCATCCTAATCGTGGCTGTTAGACTTCTGTATTGTCCCACTAGTGGAAAGATATTTGCAGCACGTCTGCCTGCATTGCACACTCAAACTCATTGTTACTAAGCCATTATACTAGCAAACACTGAATTAACTTAGTGGAATCCTAAAGGTGGCTGTTGGACTTCTGTATTGTCCCACAAGTGCAAAGATATTTGCAGCACGTCTGCCTGCATTGCACACTCAAACTCATTGTTACTAAGCCATTATACTAGCAAACACTGAGTGAACTTAAGGGCATCCTAAACGTGGCTGTTGGACTTCTGTATTGTCCCACTAGTGCAAAGATATTTGCAGCACGTCTGCCTGCATTGCACACTCAAACTCATTGTTACTAAGCCATTATACTAGCAAACACTGAGTGATCTTAGTGGCATCCTAAACGTGGCTGTTGGACTTCTGTATTGTCTCACTAGTGCAAAGATAGTTGCAGCACGTCTGCATGCATTGCACACTCAAATTCATTGTTACTAAGCCATTATACTAGCAAACACTGAGTGATCTTAGTGGCATCCTAAACGTGGCTGTTGGACTTCTGTATTGTCCCACTAGTGCAAAGATATTTGCAGCATGTCTGCCTGCATTGCACACTCAAACTCATTGTTTCTAAGCCATTATACTAGCAAACACTGAGTGAACTTAGTGGCATCCTAAAAGTGGCTGTTGGACTTCTGTATTGTCCCACTAGGGCCAAGATATTTGCAGCACGTCTGCCTGCATTGCACACTCAAACTCATTGTTACTAAGCCATTATACTAGCAAACACTGAGTGAACTTAGTGGCATCCTAATCGTGGCTGTTGGACTTCTGTATTGTCCCACTAGTGCAATGATATTTGCAGCACGTCTGCCTGCATTGCACACTCAAACTCATTGTTACTAAGCCATTATACTAGCAAACACTGAATTAACTTAGTGGAATCCTAAAGGTGGCTGTTGGACTTCTGTATTGTCCCACTAGTGCAAAGATATTTGCAGCACGTCTGCCTGCATTGCACACTCAAACTCATTGTTACTAAGCCATTATACTAGCAAACAGTGAGTGAACTTAGTGGCATCCTAAACGTGGCTGTGGGACTTCTGTATTGTCTCACTAGTGCAAAGATAGTTGCAGAACGTCTGCCTGCATTGCACACTCAAACTCATTATTACTAAGCCATTATACTAGCAAACACTGAGTGAATTTAGTAGCATCCTAAACGTGGCTGTTGGACTTCTGTATTGTCCCACTAGTGCAAAGATATTTGCAGCACGTCTGCCTGCATTGCACACTCAAACTCATTGTTACTAAGCTATTATACTAGCAAACACTGAGTGATCTTAGTGGTATCCTAAACGTGGCTGTTGGACTTCTGTATTGTCCCACTAGTGGAAAGATATTTGCAGCACGTCTGCCTGCATTGCACACTCAAACTCATTGTTACGAAGCCATTATACTAGCAAATACTGAGTGAACTTAGTGGCATCCTAAACGTGGCTGTTGGACTTCAGTATTGTACCACTAGTGCAAAAATATTTGCAGCACGTCTGCCTGCATTGCACACTCAAACTCATTGTTACTAAGCCATTATACTAGCAAACACTGAGTGAACTTAGTGGCATCCTAAACGTGGCTGTTGGACTTCTGTATTGTCCCACAAGTGCAAAGATATTTGCAGCACGTCTGCCTGCATTGCACACTCAAACTCATTGTTACTAAGCCATTATACTAGCAAACACTGAGTGAACTTAGTGGCATCCTAAACGTGGCTGTTGGACTTCTGTATTGTCCTACTAGTGCAAAGATATTTGCAGCACGTCTGCCTGCATTGCACACTCAAACTCATTGTTACTAAGCCATTATACTAGCAAACAGTGAGTGAACTTAGTGGCATCCTAAATGTGGCTGTTGGACTTCTGTATTGTCTCACTAGTGCAAAGATAGTTGCAGCACGTCTGCCTGCATTGCACACTCAAACTCATTGTTACTAAGCCATTATACTAGCAAACACTGAGTGAACTTAGTGGCATCCTAAACGTGGCTGTTGGACTTTTGTATTGTCCCACTAGTGCAAAGATATTTGCAGCACGTCTGCCTGCATTGCACACTCAAACTCATTGTTACTAAGACATTATACTAGCAAACACTGAGTGAACTTAGTGGCATCCTAAACGTGGCTGTTGGACTTCTGTATTGTCCCACAAGTGCAAAGATATTTGTAGCATGTCTGCCTGCATTGCACACTCAAACTCATTGTTACTAAGCCATTATACTAGCAAACACTGAGTGAACTTAGTGGCATCCTAAAAGTGGCTGTTGGACTTCTGTATTGTCCCACTAGTGCAAAGATATTTCCAGCACGTCTGCCTGCATTGCACACTCAAACTCATTGTTACTAAGCCATTATAGTAGCAAACACTGAGTGAACCTAGTGGCATCCTAAACGTGGCTGTTGGACTTCTGTATTGTCACACTAGTGCAAAGATATTTGTAGCACATTTGCCTGCATTGCACACTCAAACTCTTTGTTACCAAGCCATTATACTTGCAAACACTGAGTGAACTTAGTGGCATCCTAAACGTGGCTGTTGGACTTTGGTATTGTCCCACTAGTGCAAAGATATTTGCAGCACGTCTGCCTGCATTGCACACTCAAACTCATTGTTACTAAGCCATTATACTAGCAAACACTGAGTAAACTTAGTGGCATCCTAAACGTGGCTGTTGGACTTCTGTATTGTCTCACTAGTGCAAAGATAGTTGCAGCACGTCTGCCTGCATTGCACACTCAAACTCTTTGTTACTAAGCCCTTATACTTGCAAACACTGAGTGAACTTAGTGGCATCCTAAACGTGGCTGTTGGACTTCTGTATTGTCCCACTAGTGCAAAGATATTTGCAGCACGTCTGCCTGCATTGCACACTCAAACTCATTGTTACTAAGCCATTATACTAGCAAACACTGAGTGAACTTAGTGGCATCCTAAACGTGGCTGTTGGACTTCTGTATTGTCCCACTAGTGCAAAGATATTTGCAGCACGTCTGCCTGCATTGCACACTCAAACTCATTGTTACTAAGCCATTATACTAGCAAACACTGAGTGAACTTAGTGGCATCCTAAACGTGGCTGTTGGACTTCTGTATTGTCCCACAAGTGCAAAGATATTTGCAGCACGTCTGCCTGCATTGCACACTCAAACTCATTGTTACTAAGCCATTATACTAGCAAACACTGAGTGAACTTAAGGGCATCCTAAATGTGGCTGTTGGACTTCTGTATTGTCCCACTAGTGCAAAGATATTTGCAGCACGTCTGCCTGCATTGTACACTCAAACGCATTGTTACTAAGCCATTATACTAGCAAACACTGAGTGAACTTAGTGGCATCCTAAACGTGGCTGTTGGACTTCTGTATTGTCCCACTAGTGCAAAGATATTTCCAGCACGTCTGCCTGCATTGCACACTCAAACTCATTGTTACTAAGCCATTATAGTAGCAAACACTGAGTGAACTTAAGGGCATCCTAAATGTGGCTGTTGGACTTCTGTATTGTCCCACTAGTGCAAAGATATTTGCAGCACGTCTGCCTGCATTGCACACTCAAATTCATTGTTACTAAGCCATTATAGTAGCAAACACTGAGTGAACTTACAGGCATCCTAAACGTGGCTGTTGGACTTCTGTATTGTCCCACTAGTGCAAAGATATTTCCAGCACGTCTGCCTGCATTGCACACTCAAACTCATTGTTACTAAGCCATTATACTAGCAAACACTGAGTGAACTTAGTGGCATCCTAAACGTGGCTGTTGGACTTCTGTATTGTCCCACAAGTGCAAAGATATTTGCAGCACGTCTGCCTGCATTGCACACTCAAACTCATTGTTACTAAGCCATTATACTAGCAAACACTGAGTGAACTTAAGGGCATCCTAAATGTGGCTGTTGGACTTCTGTATTGTCCCACTAGTGCAAAGATATTTGCAGCACGTCTGCCTGCATTGCACACTCAAACGCATTGTTACTAAGCCATTATACTAGCAAACACTGAGTGAACTTAGTGGCATCCTAAACGTGGCTGTTGGACTTCTGTATTGTCCCACTAGTGCAAAGATATTTGCAGCACGTCTGCCTGCATTGCACACTCAAACTCATTGTTACTAAGCCATTATACTAGCAAACACTGAGTGAACTTAGTGGCATCCTAAACGTGGCTGTTGGACTTCTGTATTGTCCCACAAGTGCAAAGATATTGGAAGCACGTCTGCCTGCATTGCACCCTCAAACTCATTGTGACTAAGCCATTATACTAGCAAACACTGAGTGAACTTAGTGGCATCCTAAACGTGGCTGTTGGACTTCTGTATTGTCCAACAAGTGCAAAGATATTTGCAGCACGTCTGCCTGCATTGTACACTCAAACTCATTGTTACTAAGCCATTATAGTAGCAAACACTGAGTGAACTTAGTGGCATCCTAAACGTGGCTGTTGGACTTCTGTATTGTCCCACTAGTGCAAAGATATTTGCAGCACGTCTGCCTGCATTGCACACTCAAACTCATTGTTATGAAGCCATTATACTAGCAAACACTGAGTGAACTTAGTGGCATCCTAAACGTGGCTGTTGGACTTCTGTATTGTCCCACAAGTGCAAAGATATTTGCAGCACGTCTGCCTGCATTGCACACTCAAACTCATTGTTACTAAGCCATTATAGTAGCAAACACTGAGTGAACTTAGTGGAATCCTAAACGTGGCTGTTGGACTTCTGTATTGTCCCACTAGTGCAAAGATATTTTCAGCACGTCTGCCTGCATTGCACACTCAAACCCATTGTTACTAAGCCATTATACTAGCAAACACTGAGTGAACTTAGTGGCATCCTAAATGTGGCTGTTGGACTTCTGTATTGTCCCACTAGTGCAAAGATATTTGCAGCACGTCTGCCTGCATTGCACACTCAAACTCATTGTTACTAAGCCATTATACTAGCAAACACTGAGTGAACTTAGTGGCATCCTAAACGTGGCTGTTGGACTTCTGTATTTTCCCACTAGTGCAAAGATATTTGCAGCACGTCTGCCTGCATTGCACACTCAAACTCATTGTTACTAAGCCATTATACTAGCAAACACTGAGTGATCTTAGTGGCATCCTAAACGTGGCTGTTGGACTTCTGTATTGTCCCACTAGTGGAAAGATATTTGCAGCACGTCTGCCTGCATTGCACACTCAAACTCATTGTTACGAAGCCATTATACTAGCAAATACTGAGTGAACTTAGTGGCATCCTAAACGTGGCTGTTGGACTTCAGTATTGTACCACTAGTGCAAAAATATTTGCAGCACGTCTGCCTGCATTGCACACTCAAACTCATTGTTACTAAGCCATTATACTAGCAAACACTGAGTGAACTTAGTGGCATCCTAAACGTGGCTGTTGGACTTCTGTATTGTCCCACAAGTGCAAAGATATTTGCAGCACGTCTGCCTGCATTGCACACTCAAACTCATTGTTACTAAGCCATTATACTAGCAAACACTGAGTGAACTTAAGGGCATCCTAAACGTGGCTGTTGGACTTCTGTATTGTCCCACTAGTGGAAAGATATTTGCAGCACGTCTGCCTGCATTGCACACTCAAACTCATTGTTACTAAGCCATTATACTAGCAAACACTGAGTGAACTTAGTGGCATCCTAAACGTGGCTGTTGGACTTCTGTATTGTTCCACTAGTGCAAAGATATTTGCAGCACGTCTGCCTGCATTGCACACTCAAACTCATTGTTACTAAGCCATTATACTAGCAAACAGTGAGTGAACTTAGTGGCATCCTAAACGTGGCTGTTGGACTTCTGTATTGTCTCACTAGTGCAAAGATAGTTGCAGCACGTCTGCCTGCATTGCACACTCCAACTCATTGTTACTAAGCCATTATACTAGCAAACACTGAGTGAACTTAGTGGCATCCTAAACGTGGCTGTTGGACTTCTGTATTGTCCCACAAGTGCAAAGATATTTGCAGCACGTCTGCCTGCATTGCACACTCAAACTCATTGTTACTAAGCCATTATACTAGCAAACACTGAGTGAACTTAGTGGCATCCTAAACGTGGCTGTTGGACTTCTGTATTGTCCCACTAGTGCAAAGATATTTGCAGCACGTCTGCCTGCATTGCACACTCAAACTCATTGTTACTAAGACATTATACTAGCAAACACTGAGTGAACTTAGTGGAATCCTAAACGTGGCTGTTGGACTTCTGTATTGTCCCACAAGTGCAAAGATATTTGTAGCATGTCTGCCTGCATTGCACACTCAAACTCATTGTTACTAAGCCATTATACTAGCAAACACTGAGTGAACTTAGTGGCATCCTAAAAGTGGCTGTTGGACTTCTGTATTGTCCCACTAGTGCAAAGATATTTCCAGCACGTCTGCCTGCATTGCACACTCAAATTCATTGTTACTAAGCCATTATAGTAGAAAACACTGAGTGAACCTAGTGGCATCCTAAACGTGGCTGTTGGACTTCTGTATTGTCACACTAGTGCAAAGATATTTGTAGCACGTTTGCCTGCATTGCACACTCAAACTCTTTGTTACCAAGCCATTATACTTGCAAACAGTGAGTGAACTTAGTGGCATCCTAAACGTGGCTGTTGGACTTTGGTATTGTCCCACTAGTGCAAAGATATTTGCAGCACGTCTGCCTGCATTGCACACTCAAACTCATTGTTACTAAGCCATTATACTAGCAAACACTGAGTGAACTTAGTGGCATCCTAAACGTGGCTGTTGGACTTCTGTATTGTCTCACTAGTGCAAAGATAGTTGCAGCACGTCTGCCTGCATTGCACACTCAAACTCTTTGTTACTAAGCGATTATACTAGCAAACACTGAGTGAACTTAGTGGCATCCTAAACGTGGCTGTTGGACTTCTGTATTGTCCCACTAGTGCAAAGATATTTCCAGCACGTCTGCCTGCATTGCACACTCAAATTCATTGTTACTAAGCCATTATAGTAGAAAACACTGAGTGAACCTAGTGGCATCCTAAACGTGGCTGTTGGACTTCTGTATTGTCACACTAGTGCAAAGATATTTGTAGCACGTTTGCCTGCATTGCACACTCAAACTCTTTGTTACCAAGCCATTATACTTGCAAACAGTGAGTGAACTTAGTGGCATCCTAAACGTGGCTGTTGGACTTTGGTATTGTCCCACTAGTGCAAAGATATTTGCAGCACGTCTGCCTGCATTGCACACTCAAACTCATTGTTACTAAGCCATTATACTAGCAAACACTGAGTGAACTTAGTGGCATCCTAAACGTGGCTGTTGGACTTCTGTATTGTCTCACTAGTGCAAAGATAGTTGCAGCACGTCTGCCTGCATTGCACACTCAAACTCTTTGTTACTAAGCGATTATACTAGCAAACACTGAGTGAACTTAGTGGCATCCTAAACGTGGCTGTTGGACTTTGGTATTGTCCCACTAGTGCAAAGATATTTGCAGCACGTCTGCCTGCATTGCACACTCAAACTCATTGTTACTAAGCCATTATACTAGCAAACACTGAGTGAACTTAGTGGCATCCTAAACGTGGCTGTTGGACTTCTGTATTGTCTCACTAGTGCAAAGATAGTTGCAGCACGTCTGCCTGCATTGCACACTCAAACTCATTGTTACTAAGCCATTATACTACCAAACACTGAGTGAACTTAGTGGCATCCTAAACGTGGCTGTTGGACTTCTGTATTGTCCCACAAGTGCAAAGATATTTGCAGCACGTCTGCCTGCATTGCACACTCAAACTCATTGTTACTAAGCCATTATACTAGCAAACACTGAGTGAACTTAAGGGCATCCTAAATGTGGCTGTTGGACTTCTGTATTGTCCCACTAGTGCAAAGATATTTGCAGCACGTCTGCCTGCATTGCACACTCAAACGCATTGTTACTAAGCCATTATACTAGCAAACACTGAGTGAACTTAGTGGCATCCTAAACTTGGCTGTTGGACTTCTGTATTGTCCCACTAGTGCAAAGATATTTCCAGCACGTCTGCCTGCATTGCACACTCAAACTCAATGTTACTAAGCCATTATAGTAGCAAACACTGAGTGAACTTAAGGGCATCCTAAATGTGGCTGTTGGACTTCTGTATTGTCCCACTAGTGCAAAGATATTTGCAGCACGTCTGCCTGCATTGCACACTCAAATTCATTGTTACTAAGCCATTATAGTAGCAAACACTGAGTGAACTTACAGGCATCCTAAACGTGGCTGTTGGACGTCTGTATTGTCCCACTAGTGCAAAGATATTTCCAGCACGTCTGCCTGCATTGCACACTCAAACTCATTGTTACTAAGCCATTATACTAGCAAACACTGAGTGAACTTAGTGGCATCCTAAACGTGGCTGTTGGACTTCTGTATTGTCCCACAAGTGCAAAGATATTTGCAGCACGTCTGCCTGCATTGCACACTCACACTCATTGTTACTAAGCCATTATACTAGCAAACACTGAGTGAACTTAAGGGCATCCTAAATGTGGCTGTTGGACTTCTGTATTGTCCCACTAGTGCAAAGATATTTGCAGCACGTCTGCCTGCATTGCACACTCAAACGCATTGTTACTAAGCCATTATACTAGCAAACACTGAGTGAACTTAGTGGCATCCTAAACGTGGCTGTTGGACTTCTGTATTGTCCCACTAGTGCAAAGATATTTGCAGCACGTCTGCCTGCATTGCACACTCAAACTCATTGTTACTAAGCCATTATACTAGCAAACACTGAGTGAACTTAGTGGCATCCTAAACGTGGCTGTTGGACTTCTGTATTGTCCCACAAGTGCAAAGATATTTGAAGCACGTCTGCCTGCATTGCCCCCTTAAACTCATTGTGACTAAGCCATTATACTAGCAAACACTGAGTGAACTTAGTGGCATCCTAAACGTGGCTGTTGGACTTCTGTATTGTCCAACAAGTGCAAAGATATTTGCAGCACGTCTGCCTGCATTGTACACTCAAACTCATTGTTACTAGGCCATTATAGTAGCAAACACTGAGTGAACTTAGTGGCATCCTAAACGTGGCTGTTGGACTTCTGTATTGTCCCACTAGTGCAAAGATATTTGCAGCATGTCTGCCTGCATTGCACACTCAAACTCATTGTTATGAAGCCATTATACTAGCAAACACTGAGTGAACTTAGGGGCATCCTAAACGTGGCTGTTGGACTTCTGTATTGTCCCACAAGTGCAAAGATATTTGCAGCACGTCTGCCTGCATTGCACACTCAAACCCATTGTTACTAAGCCATTATACTATCAAACACTGAGTGAACTTAGTGGCATCCTAAACGTGGCTGTTGGACTTCTGTATTGTCCCACTAGTGCAAAGATATTTGCAGCACGTCTGCCTGCATTGCACACTCAAACTCATTGTTACTAAGCCATTATACTAGCAAACACTGAGTGAACTTAAGGGCATCCTAAATGTGGCTGTTGGACTTCTGTATTGTCCCACTAGTGCAAAGATATTTGCAGCACGTCTGCCTGCATTGCACACTCAAACGCATTGTTACTAAGCCATTATACTAGCAAACACTGAGTGAACTTAGTGGCATCCTAAACGTGGCTGTTGGACTTCTGTATTGTCCCACAAGTGCAAAGATATTTGCAGCACGTCTGCCTGCATTGCACACTCAAACTCTTTGTTACTAAGCCTTTATACTTGCAAACACTGAATGAACTTAGTGGCATCCTAAACGTGGCTGTTGGACTTCTGTATTGTCCCACAAGTGCAAAGATATTTGCAGCACGTCTGCCTGCATTGCACACTCAAACTCATTGTTACTAAGCCATTATACTAGCAAACACTGAGTGAACTTAAGGGCATCCTAAACGTGGCTGTTGGTCTTCTGTATTGTCCCACTAGTGCAAAGATATTTGCAGCACGTCTGCCTGCATTGCACACTCAAACTCATTGTTACTAAGCCATTATAGTAGCAAACACTGAGTGAACTTACTGGCATCCTAAACGTGGCTGTTGGACTTCTGTATTGTCCCACTAGTGGAAAGATATTTGAAGCACATCTGCCTGCATTGCACACTCAAACTCATTGTTACTAAGCCATTATACTAGCAAACACTGAGTGAACTTAGTGGCATCCTAAACGTGGCTGTTGGACTTCTGTATTGTCCCACAAGTGCAAAGATATTTGAAGCACGTCTGCCTGCATTGCACACTCAAACTCATTGTTACTAAGCCATTATACTAGCAAACACTAAGTGAACTTAGTGGCATCCTAAACGTGGCTGTTGGACTTCTGTATTGTCCCACTAGTGCAAAGATATTTGCAGCACGTCTGCCTGCATTGCACACTCAAACTCATTGTTACTAAGCCATTATACTAGCAAACACTGAGTGAACTTAGTGGCATCATAAAAGTGGCTGTTGGACTTCTGTATTGTCCCACTAGGGCCAAGATATTTGCAGCACGTCTGCCTGCATTGCACACTCAAACTCATTGTTACTAAGCCATTATACTAGCAAACACTGAGTGAACTTAGTGGCATCATAAAAGTGGCTGTTGGACTTCTGTATTGTCCCACTAGTGCAAAGATATTTGCAGCATGTCTGCCTGCATTGCACACTCAAACTCATTGTTACTAAGCCATTATACTAGCAAACACTGAGTGAACTTAGTGGCATCCTAAACGTGGCTGTTGGACTTCTGTATTGTCCCACTAGTGCAAAGATATTTGCAGCACGTCTGCCTACATTGCACACTCAAACTCATTGTTACTAAGCCATTATACTAGCAAACACTGAGTGAACTTAGGGGCATCCTAAAAGTGGCTGTTGGACTTCTGTATTGTCCCACTAGTGCAAAGATATTTGCAGCACGTCTGCCTGCATTGCACACTCAAACTCATTGTTACTAAGCCATTATACTAGCAAACACTGAGTGAACTTAGTGGCGTGGCATCATAAAAGTGGCTGTTGGACTTCCATTAGTGTCCCACTAGTGCAAAGATATTTGCAGCACTTATGCCTGCATTGCACACTCAAACTCATTGTTACTAAGCCATTATACTAGCAAACACTGAGTGAACTTAGGGGCATCATAAAAGTGGCTGTTGGACTTCCATTAGTGTCCCACTAGTGCAAAGATATTTGCAGCACTTATGCCTGCATTGCACACTCAAACTCAATGTTACTAAGCCATTATACTAGCAAACACTGAGTGAACTTAGTGGCATCCTAAACGTGGCTGTTAGACTTCTGTATTGTCCCACTAGTGCAAAGATATTTGCAGCATGTCTGCCTGCATTGCACACTCAAACTCATTGTTACTAAGCCATTATACTAGCAAACACTTAGTAAACTTAGTGGCATCATAAAAGTGGCTGTTGGACTTCTGTATTGTCCCACTAGTGCAAAGATATTTGCAGCATGTCTGCCTGCATTGCACACTCAAACTCATTGTTACTAAGCCATTATACTAGCAAACACTAAGTGAAATTAGTGGCATCCTAAACGTGGCTGTTGGACTTCTGTATTGTCCCACTAGTGCAAAGATATTTGCAGCACGTCTGCCTGCATTGCACACTCAAACTCATTGTTACTAAGCCATTATACTAGCAAACACTGAGTGAACTTAGTGGCATCATAAAAGTGGCTGTTGGACTTCTGTATTGTCCCACTAGTGCAAAGATATTTGCAGCATGTCTGCCTGCATTGCATACTCAAACTCATTGTTACTAAGCCATTATACTAGCAAACACTGAGTGAACTTAATGGCATCCTAAACGTGGCTGTTGGACTACTGTATTGTCTCACTAGTGCACAGATATTTGCAGCACGTCTGCCTGCATTGCACACTCAAACTCATTGTTACTAAGCCATTATACTTGCAAACACTGAGTGAACTTAGTGGCATCCTTAACGTGGCTGTTAGACTTCTGTATTGTCCCACTAGTGCAAAGATATTTGCAGCACGTCTGCCTGCATTGCACACTCAAACTCATTGTTACTAAGCCATTATACTAGCAAACACTGAGTGAACTTAGTGGCGTGGCATCATAAAAGTGGCTGTTGGACTTCCATTAGTGTCCCACTAGTGCAAAGATATTTGCAGCACTTATGCCTGCATTGCACACTCAAACTCAATGTTACTAAGCCATTATACTAGCAAACACTGAGTGAACTTAGGGGCATCATAAAAGTGGCTGTTGGACTTCCATTAGTGTCCCACTAGTGCAAAGATATTTGCAGCACTTATGCCTGCATTGCACACTCAAACTCATTGTTACTAAGCCATTATACTAGCAAACACTGAGTGAACTTAGTGGCATCCTAAACGTGGCTGTTAGACTTCTGTATTGTCCCACTAGTGCAAAGATATTTGCAGCATGTCTGCCTGCATTGCACACTCAAACTCATTGTTACTAAGCCATTATACTAGCAAACACTTAGTAAACTTAGTGGCATCATAAAAGTGGCTGTTGGACTTCTGTATTGTCCCACTAGTGCAAAGATATTTGCAGCATGTCTGCCTGCATTGCACACTCAAACTCATTGTTACTAAGCCATTATACTAGCAAACACTGAGTGAACTTAGTGGCATCCTAAACGTGGCTGTTGGACTTCTGTATTGTCCCACTAGTGCAAATATATTTGCAGCACGTCTGCCTGCATTGCACACTCAAACTCATTGTTACTAAGCCATTATACTAGCAAACACTGAGTGAACTTAATGGCATCCTAAATTTGGCTGTTGGACTACTGTATTGTCTCACTAGTGCAAAGATATTTGCAGCACGTCTGCCTGCATTGCACACTCAAACTCATTGTTACTAAGCCATTATACTTGCAAACACTGAGTGAACTTAGTGGCATCCTAAACGTGGCTGTTGGACTTCTGTATTGTCCCACTAGTGCAAAGATATTTGCAGCACGTCTGCCTGCATTGCACACTCAAACTCATTGTTACTAAGCCATTATACTAGCAAACACTGAGTGAACTTAGTGGCATCATAAAAGTGGCTGTTGGACTTCCATTAGTGTCCCACTAGTGCAAAGATATTTGCAGCACGTCTGCCTGCATTGCACACTCAAACTCATTGTTACGAAGCCATTATACTAGAAAACACTGAGTGAACTTAGTGGCATCCTAAACGTGGCTGTTGGACTTCTGTATTGTCCCACTAGTGCAAAGATATTTGCAGCACGTCTGCCTGCATTGCACACTCAAACTCATTGTTACTAAGTCATTATACTAGCAAACACTGAGTGAACTTAGTGGCATCATAAAAGTGGCTGTTGGACTTCTGTATTGTCCCACTAGTGCAAAGATATTTGCAGCACTTATGCCTGCATTGCACACTTAAACTCATTGTTACTAAGCCATTATACTAGCAAACACTGAGTGAACTTAGTGGCATCATAAAAGTGGCTGTTGGACTTCTGTATTGTCCCACTAGTGCAAAGATATTTGCAGCATGTCTGCCTGTATTGCACACTCAAACTCATTGTTACTAAGCCATTATACTAGCAAACACTGAGTGAACTTAGTGGCATCCTAAACGTGGCTGTTGGACTTCTGTATTGTCCCACTAGTGCAAAGATATTTGCAGCACGTCTGCCTGCATTGCACACTCAAACTCATTGTTACTAAGCCATTATACTAGCAAACACTGAGTGAACTTAGTTTCATCATAAAAGTGGCTGTTGGACTTCTGTATTGTCCCACTAGTGCAAAGATATTTGCAGCACGTCTGCCTGCATTGCAAACTCAAACTTATTGTTACTAAGCCATTATACTAGCAAACACTGAGTGAACTTAGTGGCATCATAAACGTGGCTGTTGGACTTCTGTATTGTCCCACTAGTGCAAAGATATTTGCAGCACGTCTGCCTGCATTGCACACTCAAACTCATTGTTACTAAGCCATTATACTAGCAAACACTGAGTGAACTTAGTTTCATCATAAAAGTGGCTGTTGGACTTCTGTATTGTCCCACTAGTGCAAAGATATTTGCAGCACGTCTGCCTGCATTGCACACTCAAACTTATTGTTACTAAGCCATTATACTAGCAAACACTGAGTGAACTTAGTGGCATCCTAAACGTGGCTGTTGGACTTCTGTATTGCCCCACTAGTGCAAAGATATTTGCAGCACGTCTGCCTGCATTGCACACTCAAACTCATTGTTACTAAGCCATTATACTAGCAAACACTGCTGCCAGTTTAAGGGCCGTAGTTGCATTGTCAGGGATAATTATTGTTGTTTATTCTGCTGTTAATAAAGCTAGACCACCGCTGAAATCTACACCACCTCTCAATTTTTACTACCACATTTTAAGTGCACAATCTTGTCGCAATCAAAATGAGTGGCAAAATGACAGATGCTGGTGGAAAGGGGAAGAGGCGTGTTGGAAAAGGAAAAAAAAGGGTTTGTCCGTGGGGAAGGTGGCAAAGCTCCATTAACATCTGCTGAAGATAGACCATCTTCCAGAAAAAGTAAGGTGTCTACTACTTACCGTAGACAATCCGATGTGCTCCCTTTTTTACGGACATGAACAACTGGAACAAAGGTAGATGATGGCCAAAAAAGGAAAATGCTTGAATGGATCTCAAGTGGTCCAACAAGTGCCCTCTCCGCCACCTCAACTACCGCATCCAAAAAACACAAGTCCTCTGAGTTGTCATCCCAATCAAACTTGCTTTCTTCCAGCTTTGAAGTCTCCATCCGCCCTGCACAGTATGGTGGAACTGAGATGGCTGAGTCTGCAGAGCTGTTCAGTCACACTATAGCCTGGGAATCAGAGGTCTGCTCCCAAGCTACAGTGAGTACAGACCAGGAAATGGCCCGCAGTGATGCCCAGAACCTTTGTGACTCTGATTCAGGCCGTGAGGACCAAGTTTCTGAGCATAATGTTGACCCTTTTTCACAAACTGTAACACCTGTTGTTATAGACAATGAGGAACATACTGATGATGATGAGACGCAGATACCAGATTGGGATGACAACTTAAATATTCGGTCAGGGCAAGAAGAGGCTCGGTCTGAGGGTGAGGGAAGTGCAAACACAACAATTGATGAGGAAGTTCTAGATCCCACCTACTGTCAACCCACAGTCAGGCCCTCGAGGAGGTCAACAGAGGAGGAGGATGCAACTGACGACGAAGTTACCTTGCACCTTCCTGGACAGAGTAGGAGTACTGGTAGCACGTCTACAACTGCATCCTCAGCCACCACTGTGCCTCTGAGCACTAGTCGGGGTGAATCAGCAGGTCGCATGCCCTCTAAGCCTTGCCTAGCCTGGTCCTTTTTTGACATAGCAAAATATCGCCCAAATTATGTGATCTGTAAAATTTGTCATGATTCTGTTAGTAGAGGGCAAAACCTCAGCAGTTTGACAACTTCTTCCATGAATTGTCACATGAATAAATATCATATGTCCCGGTGGGAAGCTCACCGTGCTGCAATGCGGCCTGGCGGAGCGAACCATCCACCGCCTGCCCCTTCTAGTGCATCCGTGCGCTCTTCATCTTCTAGGACTGTGGGGACAGCTGTCACACCTGGTTTTCCACGCACAACTTCCACCACTGTAACCACAACAGGCAGTTTGCTTGGTAGGTCGTCAGTTGGTTTGGAAGGGGAAACAAGTACGTGTGTACAGCTCTCTCAGACATCGATAGCACCAACGTTGGATGAAGGCGACATCATGTCTACGCCTGCACTTTCCTCACAAAGCTGCATTTTTCCAGGGACACCCTACTCAACACCGTCTACACACAGCAGCCAGATCTCTGTCCCTCAGATGTGGAAAAAAAAATAGGCCATTTCCTGCGACCCGTGACAAAGCTAAGAGGTTGACTTTATCCCTCTGTAAGCTCTTGGCTACCGAAATGCTGCCTTTGCGCCTGGTGGACACACAGGATTTTAGAGACCTTATGTCTGTCGCTGTGCCCCAGTACCAGATGCCCAGTCGCCACTACTTCTCTAAGAAAGGTGTGCCCGCGCTACACCAGCATGTCGCACACAACATCACCGCTTCCTTGAGAAACTCTGTGTGTCAACGGGTGCATTTCACCACCGATACTTGGACCAGTAAGCATGGACAGGGACGTTACATGTCGCTGACTGGGCACTGGGTAACTATGGTGATAGATAGTGAAGGGTCTGTTGCACAAGTCTTGCCGTCCCCTCGACTTGTGTGTCAATCCTCTGTCTGTCCAAGTTCCGCCAGTGCTTCTGCCTCCTCCACCTCATCTGGGTCCTCCACCTCCACCCCAAGCCTGCCTGGTCATGCCACCAGCGTTTGCACTGCGCAGAAGGAATCACGCACCCCTCATTACTATGCTTGTAGCAGAGCGCAACGGCATCAGGCGCTGATGAAGGTGAAGGGCGCAAACCTGGGTGCGGCCCTTCACCTGGGCAAGGTGACACACGTGCCTTGTATGGCTTACGTGTTGAACTTTGTTGTCCAGCAATTTTTAACACACTATCCCGGCCTAGATGGCCTTCTGACCAGGGCACGAAAACTGTCTGCTCACTTCCGCCGTTCAACCGCCGCAGCTGAGCGACTTGCATCGCTCCAGAAGTCTTTCGACCTGCCGGTTCATCGCCTGAAATGCGATGTGGCGACACGCTGGAATTCGACTCTCCACATGTTACAGCGACTGTGGCAGCACTGCCGAGCTCTGGTGCAATACGTCATAACGTATAGCCTGGGCCAACGAGATGCAGAGGTGGGGCAGATCACCCTGATGGAGTGGTCTCAGATCAAGGACCTATGCACCCTTCTGCACAGTTTCGACATGGCGACGAATATGTTTAGCGCTGACAATGCCATTATCAGCATGACAATTCCAGTCATTTACATGCTGGAGCACACACTAAACACTATTCGGAGTCAGGGGGTGAGACAACAGGAAGGGGAGGAACTACAGGAGGATTCATATCCGCAAGACACAACAACATCACCAAGGTCCAGATGTTCATCATCACCAACGCGGCAGGCATGGGACGATGGGGGACAGGGATCAACAAGGGCGCATGGTAGCAGGCGAAATGTTGAGGAAGGTGCAAGAGAACATGAAGAAATGGAGGATGAACTGTCCATGGACATGGAAGACTCAGCGGATGAGGGAGACCTTGGTCAAATTTCTGTTGAAAGAGGTTGGGGGGAGATGTCAGAGGAAGAAAGAACGGTTAGCACCTCTATGCCACAAACACAGCGTGGACTTGGTCCGCATGGCTGCGCAAGACACATGAGCGCCTTTTTGCTGCACTACCTTCAACATGACCCTCGTATTGTCAAAATTAGAAGTGATGATGACTACTGGCTTGCCACACTATTAGATCCCCGGTACAAGTCCAAATTTTGTGACATAATTCCAGCCATAGGAAGGGACGTACATATGCAGGAGTATCAGCAGAAGCTGTTACTCGATCTTAGCTCGGCTTTTCCACCAAACAACCGTGCAGGTGCAGGGAGTGAATCTCCCAGTTGTAACTTGACAAACATGGGACGGTCTCGTCATCTTCAACAGTCTACCCGTACCAGTAGCACCGTATCTGGTGCTGGTAACAGCAATTTTATGGAATCTTTTCATAATTTTTTTAGACCATCCTTTGCAAGGCCACCAGAGACAACAAGTCTGACACATAGTCAACGGCTGGAGAGGATGATACAGGATTATCTCCAAATGAACATTGATGCCATGACTTTGCAAATGGAGCCTTGCTTATTTTGGGCTTCAAATCTTGAAAAATGGCCAGAGCTCTCAACTTACGCCTTGGAGATTTTGTCGTGTCCAGCTGCCAGCGTTGTCTCTGAACGTGTCTTCAGTGCTGCTGGGTGTGTGCTGACAGATAAGCGCACGGGTCATCAAAATGAACAAGTCATGGATCCACAAGGAATTTACTACCCCTGTGCCATCCTGGGGAGAGTAAATGCTTGTGGATTTGGAATGTGCTTGATGCAAATCAAAACATCCTGTTTGCAACTAGGGCACAAGTGCTGCCACTGATGGGGTGCCTGTGTGGCCCAATTTTTGGAAAAAAGGGAGTCTCCGCTTGGAGTAACCCTTGTTTGCTGTGTTTTTTAAAAGGAGCCAAGATGAACAAGTAATGGTTCAGCAAAGACTTTGCTACCTACCCCGGTGTCATCCTGGGGACGGTTAAGGATGGCGTATTTTTGAATGAGCTTGATGCAATTCTAGCTGTGAAGTGTACAACTGGGGCACAAGTGCTGCCACTGAAGGGGTTAGTGTTATGATCCGGAACCATGGAAGATCACCACACATCATTGGCAAAAAGGTGACAAGAGCCTTGGCAACTAATCTGGCCGCCATCCCCTACTAACCAACACAACTAGAAGTAGCTGAGGGGTGTTACACCTCGTGGCTCTCCTGTGGCAAGGAATGAGGCAGTCTCCTTGCCTGCCACGAGCGCTCCTGCTCAGCAGCGCCGAAGGTCTGCCAGACTGCGCAGAGTGCAGGAGAAACCTCCTCAGAGAGGCAGCACAAGGGTGACACCTAGTGGTACTCCTGTTGCAAGAAATGAGGCGGTCTCCCATTCCTTGCCTGCCGCTGCTCCTCCTGCTCAGCAGCCCCGAAGGTCTGTGAGGTTGCGCAATGTGCTCAGGGAAGCAGTGAGACTCCCGTTATCTCTTCACATTGTGAGACCGAGGATCCCGCCTCTATTTCCCAGAGGCAGGAGGGTGAGCATGTGCAATGCTTGGTGGGTCCTGATTCGCCCACTCACGTCACACGGCTTGATGACGAGGCTGGTGACGTGGTGAATCCTGACTGGCCAGGCTGGGACGTCGTGGATCCTGATTGGGTCAAGTCCGTCATCTCCGCCTCGCGCCCGCCCTTGGCTGGAGCGACACCTCCTTAAAAGCTCCTCCTGCCATCATGGCGGCGCGCGACCGTCCTTCTATGTTTGGATGTCTGGCAGCGTGCTGCCACGCCACTGCTCAAGCATTATCGTCTTCCGTGGGCTTGGCCCTTGCTGCTTAGGCAGCACCTGGTTTGCAGGCCGTGTCCCTGCCTTGCTGCTCCGGCAGTAGCTCCTTCGACAGGCCGTATTCCTGTTCCAGGTGAGCTCCTCGAGTCTCCACCGGACTCACCTGGTTATTGAAAGCACACGTGCGTGGGCACCTCTGTGCTACCCTCGTGCCATATTCTCGTGATTTCCACTGGTACACGTGCGTGGGGACCTCTGTGCTTCCCCGTGCAACAGGTACACTGAGCCGTGTGATCCCTGCCATACAACCCTCACGGGTTAGTGCAGACCGGTGTACGTAGATCGTCTGTGACATTCCAGACGATCGCTAGCAGCAACCCGCTCACTCTTCACCCACCATAGCAGCGGTCCCTTACACCGCACAGTGGACCTTGACCGGCGGAAGCTGTCCATTCCCCATCTTGGCATGCTTCCCCGGGTCCCCCTCGTAACAGAGGGGTGAACTAACATCCTGTCCACCGCGAACCCAGCCGGAGAACTAACTATCCTAAAGGTAGGAAAGATGAATAACTCTCTGCCTCAGAAAATAGACAAGAATAGCAAGCCCCCCACATTCAAAGACTGCGGTGATATAGGAAAAACACAATACACAGGTAGATGACAGGATTAGCAAAAGGTGAGGCCCCCGCTGACTAAAATAGGAAAGGACAGGAAAGGGACTGATGGTAGCCAGAGAAAAACCCTACAAAATACCAACTTCCTGATAGTACAAAAAGGCCCTCAGATCGCTCGATCTGAACTCCGTCCTATACCAGGTGCCATTGTCATACCAATGAACAGAAAACAAGAATTATAACAAATTCAACAAGCCATAAACACATGGACCCAAAGGAGCTATACTCCACACAGAACTGCAGGGAGTTCCTCAACAATCCACTGAGGGGGAAAATCCCTGGAAGGAAATAAACTGAAACCAACCACAACAAATGACAAACCCAGATAAACAAAAGAACCAGACAATAAATAAAGAGCAAGCACTTATCTGGGGAAGATGTGGTGTAGAGCAGGATTAAGCAGGCTGAAAATACAAAGTACAACTGACATCCGGCAACAGCCTGCAATCAGACCAGGACTTAAATAAGCAGAGAATTAGGAAAGGAAACACCCACTGCACAACCCACCTGGTCTCTGTCCAAACCCTTCCTGGCCACTAGAGGGAGCCTCCCAGCAGCCAAGACATAACTAACATTCACAACAGGTTAGTGTCTGTGTGGCCCAATTTTTGGAAAAAAGGGAGACTCCACTTGGAGTAACCCTTGCTAGCTGTGTTTTTTAAAAGGAGCCAAGATGAACAAGTCATGGTTCAGCAAAGACTTTGCTACCTATCCCGGTGTCATTCTGGGGACGGTAAAGAATGGCGTATTGTTGAATGTGCTTGATGCAAATCTAGCTGTGAAGTGTACAACTGGGGCACAACTGCTGCCACTGAAGGGGTGGGTGTGTGTGGGGCCCAATTTTTGGAAAAAAGGGAGACTCCGCTTGGAGTAACCCTTGCTTGCTGTGTTTTTAAAAAGGAGCCAAGATTAACAAGTCATGGTTCAGCAAAGACTTTGCTACCTACCCCGGTGTCATCCTGGGGACGGTTAAGAATAGAGATGAGCGAACCGGTCCCGGTTCGGCTCGAGGTCGGTTCGCCGAACGGAGGTCCCGTTCGAGTTCAGTTCGTCGAACGTTCGACGAACCGAACTCGAACTGCATAGGAAACAATGGCAGGCAATCACAAACACATAAAAACACCTAGAAAACACCCTCAAAGGTGTCCAAAAGGTGACAAACAACTCACAACACAACACAAACACATGGGAAAGTGACAAGGACATATGCTCATGCGAAAACAAAACAGCTGGACAAGGAAAAAGAGGAGGACACACAGATATAGGCATGGCACGCCCTTCTAAAATCATGTAAAACACCGCAAGGTGACTCCAAGCGTAGTCTCCCTTTTTTTCCAAAAATTGGGCCCCACACACACCCACCCATTCAGTGGCAGCACTTGTGCCCTAGTTGTACACTTCACAGCTAGATTTGCATCAAGCACATTCAAAAATACGCCATACTTAACCGTCCCCAGGATGACTCCGGGGTAGGTAGCAAAGTCTTTGCTGAACCATGACTTGTTCATCTTGGCTCCTTTTAAAAAACACAGCAAGCAAGGGTTACTCCAAGCGGAGTCTCCCTTTTTTTCCAAAAATTGTGCCCCACACACACCCACCCATTCAGTGGCAGCACTTGTGCCCTAGTTGTGCACTTCACAGCTAGATTTGCATCAAGCACATTCAAAAATACGGCCTAATTAACCGTCCCCAGGATGACACCAGGGTAGGTAGCAAAGTCTTTCCTGATCCCAGCTCTGTTCATCTTGGCTTCTTTTAAAAACACAGCAAGCAAGGGTTACTCCAAGCGGAGTCTCCCTTTTTTCCAAAAATTGGGCCACACAGAAACCCCATCAGTGGCAGCAGTTGTGCCCTAGTTGCAAACATGATGTTTTGATTTGCATCAAGCACATTCAAAAATACGGCCTAATTAACCGTCCCCAGGATGACACCAGGGTAGGTAGCAAAGTCTTTCCTGATCCCAGCTCTGTTCATCTTGGCTTCTTTTAAAAACACAGCAAGCAAGGGTTACTCCAAGCGGAGTCTCCCTTTTTTCCAAAAATTGGGCCACACAGAAACCCCATCAGTGGCAGCAGTTGTGCCCTAGTTGCAAACATGATGTTTTGATTTGCATCAAGCACATTCAAAAATACGGCCTAATTAACCGTCCCCAGGATGACACCGGGGTAGGTAGCAAAGTCTTTCCTGATCCCAGCTCTGTTCATCTTGGCTTCTTTTAAAAACAATGTAAGCAAGGGTTACTCCAAGCGGAGTCTCCCTTTTTTCCAAAAATTGGGCCACACAGACACCCCATCAGTGGCAGCACTTGTGCCCTAGTTGCAAACATGATGTTTTGATTTGCATCAAGCACATTCAAAAATACGGCCTAATTAACCGTCTCCAGGATGACACCAGGGTAGGTAGCAAAGTCTTTCCTGATCCCAGCTCTGTTCATCTTGGCTTCTTTTAAAAACACAGCAAGCAAGGGTTACTCCAAGCGGAGTCTCCCTTTTTTCCAAAAATTGGGCCACACAGACACCCCATCAGTGGCAGCACTTGTGCCCTAGTTGCAAACATGATGTTTTGATTTGCATCAAGCACATTCAAAAATACGCCATTCTTATCCGTCCCCAGGATGACACCGGGGTAGGTAGCAAAGTCTTTCCTGACCCCAGCTCTGTTCATCTTGGATCATTTTTAAAAAACACAGCAAGCAAGGGTTACTCCAAGCAGAGTCTCCCTTTTTTCCAAAAATTGGGCCCCACACACACCCACCCCTTCAGTGGCAGCAGTTGTGCCCCAGTTGTACACTTCACAGCTAGATTTGCATCAAGCACATTCAAAAATACGCCATTCTTATCCGTCCCCAGGATGACACCGGGGTAGGTAGCAAAGTCTTTCCTGACCCCAGCTCTGTTCATCTTGGATCATTTTTAAAAAACACAGCAAGCAAGGGTTACTCCAAGCGGAGTCTCCCTTTTTTCCAAAAATTGGGCCACACAGAAACCCCATCAGTGGCAGCAGTTGTGCCCTAGTTGCAAACATGATGTTTTGATTTGCATCAAGCACATTCAAAAATACGGCCTAACTAACCGTCCCCAGGATGACACCAGGGTAGGTAGCAAAGTCTTTCCTGATCCCAGCTCTGTTCATCTTGGCTTCTTTTAAAAACACAGAAAGCAAGGCTTACTCCAAGCGGAGTCTCCCTTTTTTCCAAAAATTGGGCCACACAGACACCCCATCAGTGGCAGCAGTTGTGCCCTAGTTGCAAACATGATGTTTTGATTTGCATCAAGCACATTCAAAAATACGCCATTCTTATCCGTCCCCAGGATGACACCGGGGTAGGTAGCAAAGTCTTTCCTGACCCCAGCTCTGTTCATCTTGGATCATTTTTAAAAAACACAGCAAGCAAGGGTTACTCCAAGCAGAGTCTCCCTTTTTTCCAAAAATTGGGCCCCACACACACCCACCCCTTCAGTGGCAGCAGTTGTGCCCCAGTTGTACACTTCACAGCTAGATTTGCATCAAGCACATTCAAAAATACGCCACTCTTATCCGTCCCCAGGATGACACCGGGGTAGGTAGCAAAGTAGCAAAGTCTTTCCTGACCCCAGCTCTGTTCATCTTGGATCATTTTTAAAAAACACAGCAAGCAAGGGTTACTCCAAGCGGAGTCTCCCTTTTTTCCAAAAATTGGGCCACACAGACACCCCATCAGTGGCAGCAGTTGTGCCCTAGTTGCAAACATGATGTTTTGATTTGCATCAAGCACATTCAAAAATACGCCATTCTTATCCGTCCCTAGGATGACACCGGGGTAGGTAGCAAAGTCTTTCCTGACCCCAGCTCTGTTCATCTTGGATCATTTTTAAAAAACACAGCAAGCAAGGGTTACTCCAAGCAGAGTCTCCCTTTTTTCCAAAAATTGGGCCCCACACACACCCACCCCTTCAGTGGCAGCAGTTGTGCCCCAGTTGTACACTTCACAGCTAGATTTGCATCAAGCACATTCAAAAATACGCCACTCTTATCCGTCCCCAGGATGACACCGGGGTAGGTAGCAAAGTCTTTCCTGACCCCAGCTCTGTTCATCTTGGATCATTTTTAAAAAACACAGCAAGCAAGGGTTACTCCAAGCGGAGTCTCCCTTTTTTCCAAAAATTGGGCCACACAGACACCCCATCAGTGGCAGCAGTTGTGCCCTAGTTGCAAACATGATGTTTTGATTTGCATCAAGCACATTCAAAAATACGCCATTCTTATCCGTCCCCAGGATGACACCGGGGTAGGTAGCAAATAGTGATGAGCAAGTACTAAAAAGCTCGGGTGCTCGAAGCTCGGGCCGAGCCTCCCAAGATACTCGTGTACTCGGGCCGAGCAACGAGCCCAATGTTATCCTATGGGAGACCCGAGTATTTTTGTGAAATGACCCCCCGGCAGCATGGAGAAACCCTAAAAATGGCACAAAAGTCTCAGAAGAGTGCTCAAATGACATGGCAACAGCATGGGGAAGACCCCCTTGAAGCATTTATAACTCAAAAGTCACAGCTGTGAACAATTTTGTCTGCGTTTCACGCCATTTTTACGGACTCACCAGAAAATCTTCCAAAATGACCCCAAAATGATTTTTCATGGCAGAAATGTTAAGGGCACATACCCAATAGTGAGATAGAGCTGGTGTATGTTACTTTTTGAGATTAATACATGAAAGATTTTACGTGAAAACATTGTGTGGCACTCCGATGTCCCTGAGAAGAGACGTACATGAAGGCCTCTTGAGTCTAATGTGCCCATTTTGAGGAAGTGAGTCTTTGTAGTATTTTCCTTTGCCAGGGCAGTCCAAAATTGTGAGGTTCACCAATGCCCCTGCATAGAGACGTGCATGAGGGCCTGTAAACTTGAAGTGCCCATTGTAAGGAAGTGGGTCTATTGTAGTATAGCCCTTTGGCAGGGCAGCCAAAAATTGAGAGGCTCCACGTTGTCCCTGGGTAGAGACGTGCATGAGGGCCTGTGAACTTGAAGTGCCCATTGTAAGGAAGTGGGTCTATTGTAGTATAGCCCTTAGGCAGGGCAGCCAAAAATTGGGAGGCTCCACGTTGTCCCTGGATAGAGACGTGCATGATGGCCTGTAAACCTGAAGTGCCCATTGTAAGGAAGTGGGTCTATTGTAGTATAGCCCTTAGGCAGGGCAGCCAAAAATTGAGAGGCTCCACGTTGTCCCTGGGTAGAGACGTGCATGAGGGCCTGTGAACTTGAAGTGCCCATTGTAAGGAAGTGGGTCTATTGTAGTATAGCCCTTTGGCAGGGCAGCCAAAAATTGGGAGGCTCCACGTTGTCCCTGGGTAGAGACGTGCATGAGGGCCTGTAAACTTGAAGTGCCCATTGTAAGGAAGTGGGTGTAATATAGTATAGCCCTTTGGCAGGGCAGCCAAAAATTGGGAGGCTCCACGTTGTCCCTGGATAGAGACGTGCATGAGGGCCTCAAAACATTAAGTGTCCATTGTCAGGAAGTGGGTGTATTATAGTATAGCCCTTTGGCAGGGCAGCCAAAAATTGAGAGGCTCCACGTTGTCCCTGGGTAGAGACGTGCATGAGGGCCTGTGAACTTGAAGTGCCCATTGTAAGGAAGTGGGTCTATTGTAGTATAGCCCTTTGGCAGGGCAGCCAAAAATTGGGAGGCTCCACGTTGTCCCTGGGTAGAGACGTGCATGAGGGCCTGTAAACTTGAAGTGCCCATTGTAAGGAAGTGGGTGTATTATAGTATAGCCCTTTGGCAGGGCAGCCAAAAATTGGGAGGCTCCACGTTGTCCCTGGATAGAGACGTGCATGAGGGCCTCAAAACATTAAGTGTCCATTGTCAGGAAGTGGGTGTATTATAGTATAGCCCTTAGGCAGGGCAGCCAAAAATTGGGAGGCTCCACGTTGTCCCTGGGTAGAGACGTGCATGAGGGCCTCAAAACATTGTTCCCATTGCAAAGGAGCGGGTCTCCTGTCGTTGTAATGTCCATTCTGCAAAGAATGGGCGAAAAAATTTACCACTGGGGGTATACCTGAAACAAAGGCCTAAGTATTGCAATTTGTAACTGTCATCATGGTGGCGCATGAGGAGAAGGAGGAGCAGTCCAGCGATTATCCAAAGTCCAGAAGTGTGTACCCATGGGTGAGTGGAGGTACATGGCAAACTTTATATTCCGCTCTCATTTGCTGGTGGTGTGGTGAAGTCTGGCCCAATCCAACCCTTGTTCATCTTGATCAGAGTCAGCCTGTCAGCATTTTCAGTTGACAGGCGGGTGCGTTTATCTGTAATGATTCCACCTGCGGCACTAAAAACACGCTCTGACAAAACGCTAGCGGCAGGGCAGGCCAGGACTTCCAAGGCGTAGAGAGCCAATTCATGCCACGTGTCCAGCTTGGATACCCAATAATTGTAAGGCACAGAGGAATGTCGGAGTACAGTTGTTCGATCTGCAAGGTACTCCTTCAGCATCTGGGCAAACTTAGGATTTCTTGTGGCACTACCCCGCACCTCAGGGGCTGTGGTACGTGAGGGGCTGAGAAAACTGTCCCACATCTTAAAGACTGTTCCCCTACCTCTGGCGGATTGGACTTGTGCCTCTCTCGGCTGTACGCCTCGGTTGTCCACTGATTCCTGACCTATGCCGCTAGCGTTTTGTGAGGGGAATGCTTTGCCTACTTCCGTGACTATGGCCTTCCGGAACTGCTGCATTTTGGTTGACCTCTCCTGCACGGGAATAAGAGACAAAAAGTTCTCCTTGTAGCGTGGGTCTAACAGTGTTACCAACCAGTAATGATTGTCGGCCAAGATGTTCTTAACGCGAGGGTCACGAGACAGGCAGCTTACCATAAAGTCAGCCATGTGCGCCAGACTCTTAACAGCCAGGACTTCAGTAGCCTGACCAACAAGATGACTGAACATGCTGTCCTCCTCCTCCTCCTCCTCCTCCTCCTTCTCCTCCTCATCTACCCTGTCCTCTGGCCAGCCACGCTGAACCGAGGATATGACTGGTGTGCATGTCATATCCTCAATTTGGCCGGAGAGTTGCTCCATGTCTTCATCCTCCTCCTCGTCATAGTCCTCCACTGCACGTTGTGATGAGACGAGGCTGGGCTGTGTGTTATCACCCACACCCACTACTGTTTCTTGCTGCAACTCATCGCGCTCCGCCTGCAATGCATCATGTTTGTTTTTCAGCAGAGACCGTTTTAGAAGGCAGAGTAGCGGTATGGTGACGCTAATAATGGCGTCATCACCACTCACCATCTTGGTGGAGTCCTCAAAGTTTTGGAGGATGGTACATAGGTCTGACATCCATCTCCACTCCTCAGGTGTTATGTGTGGAGTTTGACCCATTTCCCGACGGCTTAGGTGATGCAGGTACTCAACAACTGCCCTCTTCTGCTCACATATCCTGACCAACATGTGCAGAGTTGAATTCCAACGCGTGGGGACATCACACACCAGTCTGTGAGCCGGAAGATGCAAACGGCGCTGAAAGCCGGCAAGGCCGGCTGAAGCAGTAGGTGACTTTCGAAAATGTGCAGACAGGCGGCGAACTTTTACCAGCAGATCAGACAGCTCTGGGTATGACTTTATAAACCGCTGAACCACGAGGTTTAGCACATGGGCCACGCATGGAACATGTGTCAGCTGGCCTCGCCTAAAAGCCGCCACCAGGTTCCGGCCATTGTCACACACGACCTTTCCTGGCTTTAGGTTCAGAGGTGTGAGCCAGTGATCTGCCTGCTGTTTCAGAGCTGTCAACACCTCTTCTGCATTGTGGGGTTTGTCACCGATGCTGTTACGGTTGCTGCGAGCACTGGAGACTAAGTCCAGATTTCTTACTACTGCACATGTGCGAGCGCTGGAGACTAAGTCCAGATTTCTTGCTACTGCACATGTGCGAGCGCTGGAGACTAAGTCCTATCTTGGAGCCATTGCACATATGCGGGTGACATCATCGCTGACACGAGGTCACATGTCTCTGACACCTTCTATGCCGATTGGTCGCTGGTCATGTGCTTGTGATGCCTTGCTCGGTGATAGGCCAGCATGACGTCACTCCTGTCATTCTGGCAGCGGATTGGCTCTGGTGTCCTCCATCTTGGATGAGGCACAGAGTCTATATAAGACCCTGACACACGCCGCATGGCGCTCAGTCCTCTTGGTTCATGCATAAGAGTAGACGCTCTGTGCGCGTTCCTCTAGGCATTCCTCTGTCTATGCTAGGTGAGCACTACCGGCAGGGTAGCGTTCCTATACCTTACAGCTTCGGCTGCTGTCCGTATCCTTACCTCTTAGGGGAGCGGACATAGGCAGGTGCCTGAGGCACATGGTCTGGCTGGGCCTTGTGGTTCGACTCGTAGGTGGACGTTGCCGCTAGGGTAACGTTCCTTATACTGCATCTGGCAGTTGTTCGTATCCTCGCACACTAGGGGAGTGAACAGAGGTAGGAGCTTTGTGCGGCTTACGCTGCTGTTCGTCTCTTTTGCACCACTAGAAGAGCGGACCTAGGCAGGTGCCATATCTAGTGGTTCGTGTCCTCGCACACTAGTGGAGCGAACGCAGGTAGGAGCTTTGTGCGGCTTACGCTGCTGTTCGTCTCTTTTGCACTACTAGAAGAGCGGACCTAGGTAGGTGCCATTTCGCACACATTGCCTTTGTCTCTGTGATTATTAACAGAGATCATTCCACACACCCTCCAAGTAAGGGAGGAATTGCTTTACTTACTTATATCCTTCTGTGAGTTAACAGAGGTATTGCACTCTGCCATAGTCTGCAGCAGAGTCTTTGCACGGTGGACCCTGACTGTCTGATACTCCTTTAGGTTATCAGACAGCCCCCCGTAACATTAGGACTGAGCCAAGGGTCTGGCAGTTATGGCAGAATATCAGCAGTTACACCGTTACATACAAGTACTTGAGTCACGGCTCAAGAGTATAGAGGATAAACCTCAGACCATGGTGACATCTGCACATGATCCTCGACTTGCTCTGCCAAACAGATATTCTGGCGATGCCAGATCATGTCGTGGTTTCATTAGTCAGTGTCAGATACACCTAGAGGTCAACTCTTCTCGCTTCTCTACGGAGAGGTCCAGAGTAGGCTTTATCATCTCCTTACTTCAGGACAAAGCCTTAGAATGGGCGACTCCCCTATGGGAGCGCTCTGATGTGGTTACTCTGAGACATCAAGACTTTCTTGATGCTCTTAAGGCGGTATTCATGGGTCCGCAGGTTACCCATGATGCGGTCCTGAGACTGTTAGATCTATCTCAGGGTTCGTTATCCACTAGTTCTTATGCCATTGCTTTTAGAACTCTGGTGGCAGAACTAGATTGGCCAGAGAAGGTGTTGATTCCTATCTTCTGGAGAGGGTTGGCAGGCTATGTCAAGGATGCTCTTGCTACTCGTGAGGTCCCTGCTTCTCTGGAGGACTTGATCACAGTAGCAACGAGGATCGATGTACGCCATAAGGAACGTAGACTCGAGGTCTCTTCCTCACGCCCTAAGCATCGGGCTATTCCAGTTGTTGAGGGTCCACTACCATCTTCCTCAGCATCTGAAACATCTTCGACTCCTATGGAGTTAGGTCATACGTCTTCCAGACTACGCAAGTCTGGTCCTCCTATATGTTACGTATGTCGTCAGGCTGGGCACTATGCCAACAAGTGTCCTAGTCGTCAGGGAAACTCCCTGGCCTAGTAACCATTAGAGGGGGGTTACTAGAGACGTCTTCTACACCCTCTAAGTGTTGTATCCCAGGTCAGCTCTCGTTATCTGAGAATACATGGCCTATTATGGCTTTTGTGGATTCCGGAGCTGACGGGACTTTTGTGTCCTCAGGATTTGTAAAGGGACACAATATTCCCTCTATCATGTTAGAGGCGCCTATTCCTGTCCGTGTTGTTAATGGAACTATGTTGTCTGACTCCATTACATTGAGGACAGTTCCCTTGCGCCTTTCCCTGTCTCAGGGTCACATAGAGGAGATTTCTTTTCTTGTTTTGCCTGAGGGTATAGACGACATCCTTCTGGGTCTCCCATGGCTTCGGACTCATGCTCCTCACATTGACTGGGAGTCTGACAGCATTATTAGTTGGGGTTCGAAATGTCAGTCCCGATGTCTTCCCTTACCACATAAGGTCATTGCGGTTGCATCTACTGATCTCTCTCCCATACCTACACCCTATCTGGATTTCGCTGACGTGTTCTCCAAACAGGGTGCTGAGGTTCTTCCACCCCATAGGCCGTATGACTGTGCCATAGACCTTATCCCAGGTTCGGTTCCACCTAAAGGCAGGGTTTACCCCCTGTCGATACCTGAGTCGGAGGCCATGTCGACCTATATAAGAGAGAGTTTAGAGAAGGGGTTCATTCGTAAGTCTGTCTCTCCCGCGGGAGCTGGGTTTTTCTTTGTTCGGAAGAAAGAGGGTGATTTGCGTCCCTGCATAGATTACAGGGGTCTCAACGCAATCACAATAAAGAACAAATACCCATTACCTTTAATTTCGGAGCTCTTTGACAGATTGAGAGGAGCTCAAGTTTTTACAAAGTTGGATCTGCGGGGTGCGTATAACTTGGTACGAATTCGAAAGGGTGACGAATGGAAGACCGCTTTTAACACCCGAGACGGTCACTATGAATACCTCGTCATGCCTTTTGGGTTATGTAATGCACCCGCAGTATTTCAGGACTTCGTAAACGATGTGTTCAGGGATTTACTGTTATCCTCAGTAGTGGTGTATCTGGACGACATCCTGATTTTTTCTCCTGATCTGGAGACTCATCGTCAGGATGTCGTTCGTGTCCTTTCCCGTTTAAGGGAGCACTCATTGTTTGCTAAACTCGAGAAATGTGTATTCGAGCAGTCCTCATTGCCTTTTTTGGGTTACATTATCTCACAAGAGGGCCTGGCTATGGATCCTGCGAAGCTCTCTGCTGTCCTGCAATGGTCCGAACCTCATTCCTTGAAGGCGGTGCAACGCTTCTTAGGATTCATAAATTATTACAGGCAGTTCATACCCCATTTTTCTACTTTGGTGGCCCCTTTGGTGGCCTTGACTAAGAAAGGTGCTAATCCCAAAGCCTGGTCTACTGAGACATCTCAGGCTTTTGAGGCAGTAAAAAGACACTTTTCAACTGCTCCCGTTCTTCAAAGACCCGATGAGAGTAAGCCCTTCCTCTTAGAGGTTGATGCCTCTTCAGTGGGTGCTGGTGCGGTCTTGTATCAAAAGAACGGTGCAGGTAGAAAAAGGCCGTGTTTCTTCTTTGCGAAAACCTTTTCACCAGCAGAGAGAAACTATACCATTGGGGATAGGGAACTGCTCGCCTTGAGATTAGCCTTGGAGGAGTGGCGTCACTTGCTGGAAGGAGCGAAACATCCTTTCCAGGTCTATACAGACCATAAGAATCTGACGTACTTACAAACCGCTCAGCGTCTGAATCCTCGCCAAGCCCGCTGGTCCTTGTTTTTCTCCCGCTTTCACTTCTCCATCAACTATCTGTCTGGGAGTAAGAATAACAAGGCAGACGCCCTGTCTCGCTCTATGCTTTCTACCCAGGAGGAGATTGACGAACCTCATCTTATCCTTCCCTCCAGGGTTTTTCATACGCTCTCCCCTGTGACGTTAGACCAAATCCCACCGGGCAAGACCTTTGTTCCGCCTGATCGACAGAATGATATACTGTCATGGGCCCACACCTCAAAGGTGGGTGGGCATTTTGGTATTAGGCGGACACGAGAGTTACTGGAGAAGTGGTATTGGTGGCCACACTTAGCCAGCCACGTCAAGAGATATGTCGGTTCCTGCTACTCGTGTGCTCGCAACCGTCCATTACGGCAGAGACCGGCTGGGCTCTTGCATCCTTTACCAGTGCCAGATAGACCATGGGAGGTGGTAGGCATGGACTTTGTGGGTGATCTTCCATGTTCACAGGGACATAGATTTGTATGGGTCATTATGGACCATTTCTCCCGGATGGTTCATCTCGTACCGTTATCGAGAATCCCATCTTCCAGGGTACTAGCCAAACTATTCCTCAAGCATGTCTTTAGGCTTCACGGGATGCCAGATCGTATCATTTGTGATAGAGGCCCGCAATTTACTTCCCGTTTCTGGCGAGATCTTTGTAGCCTTCTGCAAATTGAGTTGAATCTCTCTTCGGCATACCATCCGGAGACCAATGGTTTGGTTGAGCGTACCAATCAATCTATGATTATATACCTTCGACACTTTGTTGCTGAGAACCACGATAACTGGTCCTCCCTCCTACCCTGGGCAGAATTTGCCCTTAACAATTCGCTGGCTGAGGCCACTGGGCAGACACCGTTCGTACTCAATAATGGGCAACACCCTAGGGTACCGGTACCGTTTCCCGCTGCTGCACCTCCTCCTCTTGTGGCCGACTGGGCAACTAATGCCAGAGAGGTTTGGGATCGGACTCAAGAGTCGATCCAAGCAGCTAAGGACCGTATGAAGACGGTGTCCGATCGGTTTCGTCGCCCGGCTCCTGTCTTTTCTCCAGGGGACTTTGTGTGGCTCTCTGCAAAACACGTGAGACTTAGAGTGAGCTCTGTCAAATTTGCTCCTCGCTTCCTGGGTCCTTATGAGGTTCTTCGACAGGTAAATCCTGTAGTCTACCAATTGAAGTTACCCGTCCATCTTAAGATTCATGACAAATTCCATGTCTCACTGCTAAAGCCGGCTATTTTACCTCACGCTCGTGAAGTGCACTCTCCTGCCTCTGATTCCTCTCGCTCTAGCTATGAGGTACGAGCCATAGTTGGTTCTAAGATGGTTAGAGGGCGCAGGTTCTTCTTGATAGATTGGGAGGGTTACGGCCCGGAACATCGCTCTTGGGAGCCTGAGGAGGCTGTCCATGCTCCCGACTTAGTTGCCGATTACCTGCGTCGCCGGGAGGGGGGCCCTTGAGGGGGAGGTACTGTTACGGTTGCTGCGAGCACTGGAGACTAAGTCCAGATTTCTTACTACTGCACATGTGCGAGCGCTGGAGACTAAGTCCAGATTTCTTGCTACTGCACATGTGCGAGCGCTGGAGACTAAGTCCAGATTTCTTGCTACTGCACATGTGCGAGCACCGGAGACTAAGTCCTATCTTGGAGCCATTGCACATGTGCGGGTGACATCATCGCTGACACGAGGTCACATGTCTCTGACACCTTCTATGCCGATTGGTCGCTGGTCATGTGCTTGTGATGCCTTGCTCGGTGATAGGCCAGCATGACGTCACTCCTGTCGTTCTGGCAGCGGATTGGCTCTGGTGTCCTCCATCTTGGATGAGGCACAGAGTCTATATAAGACCCTGACACACGCCGCATGGCGCTCAGTCCTCTTGGTTCATGCATAAGAGTAGACGCTCTGTGCGCGTTCCTCTAGGCATTCCTCTGTCTATGCTAGGTGAGCGCTACCGGCAGGGTAGCGTTCTTATACCTTACAGCTTCGGCTGCTGTCCGTATCCTTACCTCTTAGGGGAGCGGACATAGGCAGGTGCCTGAGGCACATGGTCTGGCTGGGCCTTGTGGTTCGACTCGTAGGTGGACGTTGCTGCTAGGGTAACGTTCCTTATACTGCGTCTGGCAGTTGTTCGTATCCTCGCACACTAGGGGAGCGAACAGAGGTAGGAGCTTTGTGCGGCTTATGCTGCTGTTCGTCTCTTTTGCACCACTAGAAGAGCGGACCTAGGCAGGTGCCATATCTAGTGGTTCGTGTCCTCGCACACTAGTGGAGCGAACGCAGGTAGGATCTTTGTGCGTCTTACGCTGCTGTTCGTCTCTTTTGCACTACTAGAAGAGCGGACCTAGGTAGGTGCCATTTCGCACACATTGCCTTTGTCTCTGTGATTATTAACAGAGATCATTCCACACACCCTCCAAGTAAGGGAGGAATTGCTTTACTTACTTATTATATCCTTCTGTGAGTTAACAGAGGTATTGCACTCTGCCATAGTCTGCAGCAGAGTCTTTGCACGGTGGACCCTGACTGTCTGATACTCCTTTAGGTTATCAGACAGCCCCCCGTAACAGATGCAGATTAGCTTCAGCACAGCCTGTTGCCGCTTCGCCGAGGCAGTGCTTCCAGCTTGGGACTGGTGTGGAGGGTACAGTGGATGAGGATGCGCAGGAGGAGGAGGAGGCTGAAGAGCATGACATTCCTTAGCTGTAGAGTGTGGGTGAAACACTGACTGAGGTAGGGCCTGCAAACCTTGGTGTGGGAAGGACGTGTTCCGTCCCTCGCTCAGACTGGGTCCCAGCTTCCACAATATTAACCCAGTGTGCCGTCAACGAGATGTAGCGGCCTTGCCCACAAGCACTTGTCCACGTGTCTGTGGTTAGGTGGACTTTGGGTGAAACAGCGTTGTTCAGGGCACGTGTGATGTTTTGTGACACGTGGTTATGCAACGCGGGGACGGCACACCGGGAGAAATAGTGGCGGCTGGGGACCGAGTAACGTGGGACAGCTGCCGCCATCAGGTCGCGGAATGCTTCTGTCTCCACCAGCCTAAAAGGCAACATTTCCAGCGCAAGCAGTCGCGAAATGTTAGCATTTAGAACTGTGGCATGTGGGGTGTTGGCAGTGTATTTGCGCCTGCGTTCAAAGGTTTGCTGAAT